>NC_052024.1:22436166-23159092 GCF_015832195.1 Motacilla alba alba
CTCTTCAGCAAACTTGCTCTGCATCTTTTAATGCAGAACGCGGCGCCTTTGCATTAACATGCTGCAGTGTTCTTATATGCCTTTTAATCAATTTTTTAATGAGAAGATAACTATGTTCTATACCTTTAATCTGGCAGATCTGACTGAAATTGTCTAGCAGTTCCAGAAATTCCTGAGGAGCCTGCATGCAACCCACAGGCCTGGAGAAAAGTCAGCCATATTTTTAACTCGGATAATTTATATTTTATTTTTGCTTCTCGACAATTCAGCCACTGCAATGATGAAATAAACCCCAATATTTGGAATTTGTGTGACTCACCTGCTTCTTCTCTGCTGGCTTTCCTGCTTATATTTTTGATGTTGCCATTGCCCAGCACATTGACTGGGGAGAAACTAAAAATTCCTTGGATCGATGTTCAGGTGATGGACCCTGAGCCAGAGCAAGGCTGGGGAAGTCAGAGGTGGCAGGGATCGTGTTTATTCCTTAGAAACACAAATGTCAGCAGCAGGAGGGTTATTTTAAACACTCCACCTCTCTTGACAAAGTTGTGACAGCCGTGCCAGGCTGGTGAGACCTGTGAAGTCACAGGACAGCTTAATTGGAGATGGAGATTTGTGTCTGGGGGGGAGGAACAGCCGTGACAGATCCAGCTGTAACCAGAGCTGGATCAGCTGAGTCAAAGCCTTTGCAAGACCCTCTCAATTTATCCCTCTTCTTCTTCCTCTCAACCCTCAGGCACCTCAGGTGATCCTGGTGCTTGCCCAGCCCCTCTGCACTCACCGAGGGCTCCATCAGTGACCTCTCCAGGCTGATCTCTGCTGGAAACGGAGAATCCTTCCCCTGGGATTACCTCCAGTAATCCTTCCCCTGGGATTACCTCCCCAGCACCTCTGCACACACCGAGGGCTCCATCAGTGACCTCTCCAGGCTGATTTCTGCTGGAAACAGAGAATCCTTCCCCTGGGATTGCCTCCAGTGAAGCTGAAGAGATCAAGGTCATCTAAAGAGCTTATGCTCTCTCTTTCCTTCACTTGGGAGGTACTTTGTAAACCACTATCATAAATTTTAAACTTCTGACTGGAAGGATGCCCAGCCAAAGTCTTTGAGTGATCAGATTAGTTTACATAAGACTTTTTTTCCCCTCACTTAAAAGAGAGTGCTGGGAGCTATCATTGAGGCATTTGCTTAATCAAAAGTGTTTCAAATGAAACAATTTTGTTGACAGAAAATGAAGAAATGACAAAAAATAAAAAAAAGAAAAATCATGTAAGATGTAATTTAAGGAGGGGAAGAAAAAATAATAATCTAGCAGTGCACTGTAACAGGATTTCCTTATCAACCCCTTCCCAGATGCAGTCACTGTCATTTAGGCCATGCCAGTGACTGGTCTCATGCCAAGCTAATACAAGTTGGTTCCACTTGTCACCCTTTCAATTTCCCAGCTGGACTCCATTTTAAAGGGCATATTAGCATTATCAAAGTAATCGTTAAGATGTGTCTTGGTTTTCTTTTAAATCTGGGGTTTTTTGTTGGTTTTTGTGTTTATAAATCATATTAGTGGAAAAAATAATCAAGTGCTGGGAAGAAAAAAATGAAATGTTATTATCTTTGGGTGGCATCAGATGTTATGCTCTCAAATTAAATGTATTTTCTTCTGCTTTGAAAAGAATGTGAGGTATTTTCTCCAACAGAGAAATCACTTATACAGGGTGCTGAAGAATCCCTTTTGCAGTCCTAAATTCAAGAAATGTCTGTCCCTGGTTATTAAATCAATTATCTGGAAAAAATGCCGTTGGTCATAACTTTTAGAAGAACCTAATTTTTGTATTCAAAATTGCAAATATTCCAAAATTCAATATTCAATGCAACTTGCTTTTTCATCAATGTTATAAATTCTAAAGGTAATTTTTTAGGCTTTTTGTCAGACCTTTTTTTAAATCACAGTGTTGGAGAGGCCTTGTTGGTGATGTTCTATTCATATATTATCTTTGCTCTTTTTTCTTTAGTTCTTACTGAGATAATTAATGAAAATCTCTTGGCTACCCAGAGATATCCTTAATGGTGATTTTCACAAAGATCAGGGCTTGTGGAGTTAAAGAAACTGTAGATGGGGCTGGAGACAGGAAGTGTCCTTTGGGAAGGAAGGATGAGCAGAGATGGCTCCACTCAGGAACCATCCAGAAAATGGTTCCCCCTGGAGCAGTTCAGTGTCAGGATGCTCTGGAGCACAGCTGGAAAGGAAAGCTGTCCTCCTGGATGAGGTGAATGAGGCTGCTGAGGAAGAGGGAAAACTGGATTTAATGTCTAGAATTATTTGGGTCTCTTTATTTTAGCATGTTCTGTATTGGAATCTATGTAATAAATATATCTCCTGAATTTTTCTTCCTTCTTTTGTCATTTCCCTTTTGTTTTCCTCTTTTTTCCCTCTGTATCCAAATGACCTCTTTCCATTCTTAATGAGATAACCTCTTTTGTTAATGATTTCAGAGCTGAGTGGGCTCCTGCTGATTGTGCAGCTACAGAAATATTTCCACCTGAGAAGGAGTTGGACAGGAAAGAGGTTGCTGAGCCCTTCAGCTGCTGCTGAATTTCCAGCCACAAACTCAGCCTCTCCTCTCTTTCCTCCAGCCACTCCCTTTTCCCCCTTTTCCGGGCATAAATCTTTCTGAAAGCAAAGTTTTCCTTGGCAAGAAAAGAATTCATTGCTTGCTTTATTTTAACCTTTCCTGTCACTTCCCAGATCATTTAATGGTGGGGAATTTTATTTCATCTGTCCATCCATGTATAAAATTATCTCACTAAAGGCTGCTATTTTTTTCTTCTCTGTTTTTCCATTAAGTACCTTGAAGTCAGTAGAATTTTGTCAGTAAAAGACCAGGACTAATGATTACTGCTGATATTTATTCTTACTTTCACTTGAGTAAATCTAAAGGAATTACTAGAGAATTGATAGGAAATCTGCTGCTTATCTCCCCAGTATTTTATTTGTATTTGATTAAAAACATTCATCTTCAATTCCTGTAAGAAATTCCTATCACTTTAACAGCATTTTTAAAATATATTCAAGTTTCCTGTCCAGAAAGTATGAGAAATGTGAAGTTAAGGTGCCACAAGTCAACTAAAGATTAACATAATTGTAGAGATGTTTTATAAAAAAATAACACAGATTTTCAGTATTAGATTTACAGGTGTAAATTCTCTTCCCATCCAAGATGATGCCTAAGCTTAATTAATTTTAAATTATGGGATGGCACTGCTTCAGTGGGCATGTTTTTGCTCTTAATGCCCAGCTGGATGGTTTTGTGTTATCACACATAACTTTTTCACCCGATGCTGCAACAAATAAGTATCAAAGCACAGATTAATCTTGTGTTTTGAGAGCAACTGCCTTAATCTGCCTCAGAGAGAAAAATCAGTGTACTTGTTATCATATTTGAGCAATCCATTCTGAGATGTGCCAGGAGTTTCCACAGACTCGACTTCACATTGCCTTGATTGCATTTGAATACTGCTTGTTCTCCTGAGAGCCCGCCTGGATTAGTTTTATGATCATTCTCAACTCTTCTACCTGCAAAAGGTGAAATTTGGCATTGCTGGGGAGGTGGATCCATCCAGTGTTTGCCATTAGAGAGCTCCTGTTTGTTAATTTGCACACAAAATTTGCTGGGGGCAGCTGGGCCCTGCAGTGCATGGGCAGGAATTCCAGGGAATGTCTTGCCAGAGTGGTGCCTCAGGATTTGAGCTTTTCTGTTTCCATCCATCTGTAACCCTGCAGTTCTTCAGTGTGTAACTCTGAGCTCCACCCCCAGTGTCAGCTGCTGCTTTCCCATTTTGGGCAGACACAGCAATTCCTCTCCAGGCCTGGCAGTCAAGGACACCTCACTGCCTCAGGCCCCAGAGATGGGAACAAAAGTGACCTGGGGGAGCAAACTGGGGGTCAGTGACTTCATTGCCTGCAGCTGGAATTGGAGGATGAACCCCCAAAATGCAAACGGGCCAAACTTATAAAAGTGTGCCCCCTGACCCGTGGTGCATTTTGGGTGCAGCCCCTGGGGGGCTTGGTCTGCCCTGAATGTACCTGAAGGGCTTCAGGCAATAGAACTGCTTTGTATTCCTTTAATCAATTCTTATTCTTAGTTCTTAATTAATTTTCTCTGGCCTCTGTGTTTAGGTAGCCCCAGCCAGGCATCAAGAGGAGCCATCTGTGGGCAGCAGGATGCAACTGTGGCTGCAGCTCTCCTCCTGCAGCTCTCCGTCACCCATCCCTGTCCCACGTCCCAGCACCAGCTCTCCTTTGTGTCCCACGAGATCCCTCTGGGCTTCTCCCATGGCTTCAGAAGGATTTAGGATGGGATGGCAGGAGAGTGAGCTGAGAGATGTCACAGGTGGGAGCAGGAGAGCTGTGGAGGGGTGGCAGAGGAGCCACTTCTGGGCTGCTTTGGGCACATCAGGCAGAGTGAGCACTTGAGAACTTGAGAAGCCTGGGGCAGGGATTCTGTGCCGAGGCCAGAGAGGAAGGGCTGGATCTCCCTCAGCTGTGGGTTTTTTTGGGCATGCTGGGTCAGTGGTTTTCTCTTTACTGTGAATTTAATGTTTATTCCTCCATTTGCTTCTCAGGGCAGGGACAGCACCAGATGAGAAGTCACAGAGTGGATGGAAGAGAGAAAACTGCCTGGAGCTGGCTGGGCAGGGGGAAGGTCCATTTTGTAGCCACTGTTGAGGGTTGTTTCCACATAAGGATGCTGTGTTGGGCTCAGAATGGGCCGTGCTCCACAGGCAGCAGATAAAAGGAGCAGGTTTTATGTTCCACACCTCTTCAGACTGCAACACTCTCTCTGTCTTCAGCCTTCTTGGAGTCTGGCCTCAGGCCACTGTGCTGTTCTGTCCAGGTAATGCTGGAGATGAAAGAAAAGCATGCTCAGAAAACTTAGCTACTTTATAAAAACCTTCTAACTTGTGCTGGTTACCTGGGGGCCAGGAATGGCCCTGGCTGGGAGAAGCAAAGCAGAGCTGCCTCAGAGCAGCAGAACGTAAAGGATTTCAAGTTGTCAAGGGTCCTGTCCCAAGGCACAAAATCAATTTGCACAGAAAGTCAGGCACAGTCACCAGAGGCTGATTCTGGAGATGGGAGGAGCAGGGAAAAACAGGGAAAAGCACTGGGACCTCCTCTTTGAGGAACTTCAGGAATGATTGCTGCCATGGGAACCCAGTCCAGGGCAGTATGTGCTGAACATGAGCTGCCTGAACATTTGTAGGATTTGCAGCTGAGGGGTGTGCAGCTCTCTCAGAGCCTCACATTAATGCTGATAGATAAACAGAGAATTTTAGGCTTTTCTTTATTGATCCAACATTTTTCTTGAGTGAAAGGATTGACTGAAGCAGCTCTGCTTTGATCTTAGTACATTTTTTTTCTTTAACTGTTTTTGGGGTTTTTTTTCATTTTGACTGGATGGAGGACAATCCTGTATGAATGAATTAGTAATAATGCTGAAATAATGAACAATTAAGCTACAATTTGCCTTGCTGCACATGAAGAAGTGGCATTATCCAAGGATGAGCATTATCTCAGCACAATCTCTGTTTAATTCATGAATGTTGGGGTTTGGTTGGGGGTAAGATACTCCAGGTCTGCTCATCCTCCCACCAGAGAGCTGACAGCAGATGCTGAAGAGACTTTTCCAAATATCTTCATCTGGAAAGAGAGTGACTTCTCCCTTTTCTTCTTTCCTAAGGCCCTAAGGGAATTTTGGAAATCCTTGGGGAAAAAAAAAAAAAAAGGCAGAATAACTGGAATATTCCACAGTCTGCAGTGTGATTGGAGACACATAGAAATGCATCTGTTAGCTGGAGAAAAGAAATGTAAAGAGACACTGGCACTTGTGTTCTCTTGGCCCAAGCTCAGCATTAGAATTCCCTTCTACAGCTCCATCCTTGAGAAGAGTTAAATGTGGTTTCCAGGCTGGATTTCCCCCTCTTTTGGTCTCCTGGTTTGTCAGGTATTCAGCTCAGCAGCTCCAAAAGCCCAAACCCCAGCTGTGAGTGGGGCCTGAAGGCCCTGGGTTCCCCAGCTCAGGCTCTGTGACTGTGGCAGCTCAAAAATGCTTTTTTTCTCCCAAGTTACCAGGATTTAAAGTGGTGGGTTTGCTCCTGGCCAGGAACAAACTGCTCTGGGTGTTGAATAGCAGCTCCTTATCTCCAGATCCCCAGATGGGCTCGTGGATGTCCCACTTCTGATGGTTAGCATTGAATAGCAAGTTTTGCAAATGATTCTTGGCAGGAGCACTCATCACATTTCTATTGAGATTTATCTCCACAGCTGAGTTTTCCTTTGCTTTTTTTTCTCTGTACCATGCAATTAAATGGATGACCATCCTATGCAGAAGGAAATGCTTCTATCAGGGATGAAAAGAACTCAGAGTGAAGCCAACCACACACAGCACTGGGTTTTAAGCCAGCTTTACATCAGTTTTCAGAAGAAATGAAAAAAGAAATGCATATGTTAGGTATTCCTGGGCTCTGAGATACCACGCACATTTTCCTTATACACGTGCTCATAAATGTACTGCATTTTTAACTCAGCCTTTTGGACTGGAAAAATACACTAACAGGAAAAACAAAACAAAAAAAAGGAGATCTCAGTTTCTGTCATTAGGTAATGAGAACCTGTCTGTTGCCTTGCTGGCAGCAGTAAATATTTCCTGTCGTGTTCTTCTTGAACAGCAGGACTCCCCAAACTGCCTGGGCACTGCATTTTGTTTTGCAAGAGAATATTCAGAGGCACTCTATTGATTGGAGAGCCCTGCTCTATTTGCCAAACTTACCATGTCTGTAAGTCTGCATTTTCTTAAAGTGTTTTGAGAACAGAAATACTTGGAAATGAATGGACAAACCTGGATATCACTTTAAATGTGTTTCTACCCATAGATGATGCGCCCTTGGAGGTTTTTTTTGCCAAACAGAAATTTAAAAAATGAGGAATTTGACTCAGGAGAATGTTTTCAGAATTCTGGAGGATCCACGGTGGACCCTGCTGGTTTTTGTGGAGGATGAGGAGATGTGCAGGCTGCTCAGGACCTCCAAACTGGGGATTTTTCCTTGAGGTGTTCTCAGCAGAAATGGGAACTCTGCTGTTATTTGCCAATAGGTGGCACGAGTGCATTGCCGAGGTTGGCAGGTACAAACTGCAAATACATGCCTGTGTTTAACTGGGGGGATCAGCAGAAGGCACCGTGTCCATGTCAGCAGTCACTGGTTCCCACCTAGGAACCACTGGCTGCACTCTGACACCTGCTGCCAGGGGTGAACGAGGCATTTTTGTTATAGAACAGAGAAAAAACCAGCAAAATTAATGCTTAATTGTTTGAGCAGGCAGGAATGGACTTAATGTAAAGCTGTGTGAAAAAGGAGTGACCTGAAATCAGCCACAGCATCACACACACACACACACAAAGGCATTTTCTTACCAATTAATAAACTTTAATTTATGGCTAGTCTGAAAGAAAAAAAACCCAAGCAGTAAAACCAACTGAAAGCTCAAGCTTTAATAGAGGCCAGGTCCAAACCCTGCTGAAGGCTGCTGAAAAAAAATAATTGAGTTTATTTGAAACTGTGCAACAGTTGGAGCATAAATCTCTGCTGTGCAAGGGTGTGGGGAGTTCATTCAGAGGAGCTGCAGGATGGAAGCATGGCAGCTTAGGGGGGAAAGTGGAAGTGGTGTGGTGATTTATGTGGAAGTGCAGCCACTGGAATTGTCCCTGCAGGCTTTAATCCAGCCTTTCATTGGATTTCAGTGTCCCCTTGTCCCTGATCACCAGGGCAGCACCAGCCTGAAGCCACCTCTTCCCTTTGGCACACGGATCCCAGCTTTGGGTGAGGAGTCAAGGCAAAGCTCACAACACCAGCAGAGTGGAATATTTGCCTGCTTCATGAGTGGGGTTTTTTTCAGGACTTTCTCAAGTGCTTTGCTGGCTGTGGTCTCTCAGAGATCTCTCTGGTCACTTTCTAAAGATGATTATTTACAGGCTGAAGAGAAGTTACCAGGCTACAAAAATCCTCCTTTGAGATTCTTCACCCTGTGTTCCACGAGTAGTCAATTAGAAGGTGAGAACTCTCCATCTGCCTTTGAAGCCTGGGAATGGATTTGTGGGGTAGGAAAGGGAGCAAAGTGTCTGGGAAGTGCCCATATAATGATTGTGATCCTTGCCTGGATGTTCCCTTCCTTCACAGCCCAGGTCATCATCCTGAATTTGTTGGTTCACAGTGAGTGAGTGGGACAGGGAAGTTCTGGGAGTTGGAGCAGGTGTGGGCATTTCTTAGCCCACTTTTGTCATTTCTGTGAACTGAAAAGCTTCAGAATGGCAGCATTTACTCTTCTAAATGCATTTGTTCTCTTTTTCCTCGTTGAACCATAAATACCAGAATAAATTGGAGTGTGATGCAATACACCTTTGAGGACAGGGGGGTTGGGAGTGGTTAGGATTTCATTTTTATTTTCATGACACTTTTCCAGGCAGCAGGGTCTAGACTTGGGCTGCTTTGCATGAAGATCTCCCTGCCCATTCTCCTCGCTCAGAATTACTAATTAGCTAAATACTAATTACTCAGCCTGTTGGCTGCTTGCAGGTTGTGGCAGGGTGGGAGGACTTGGTGTGGATGGGGCTGTTCAAGGCTGAGTTGTGGGTTTGTCATCAGCTCTAAAACACACAAAAGCTGGATCTTTCCAAGCTTTTAACTGCATTTTACAGTGGAATTAGGGAGGGACATGCTAGAGCAGAGCAAGTTGGTGATTAGGTTGGCCTGGTTTCCTTCAAGTCATGCAGATCCCACACTGTTAAAATCACCAAATACTTGGTGTCCCCCAGTCTGAAGTCTGAGTTAGGTGTGTCCTATCAAGGTTTGACATTTTCCACTGCTTCTCCCATAAAATGATTTCCTAAAAATACAAGTTCCGAGCAGCCTGTTCCAGTGGAAGGTGTCCCCTGAGCTCAGCCCCAGCTGTTGCTGACAGGGGCAGTGTTGGTGACTTCAGCACCTGAGTCAGGATCCAGCTCCAGGTTTGGATCCCCTGGATCCCATCCCATGGAAAAACTCTGGGATGAGCCCCAGGCAGAGAGACACTTCCAGAAAAATCAATGCCTGGGGGACAGAAGGTGGCATCTCTGATCCTTCTGTGCCAGCCTCATCCCCCAGAGGGGACAAAGGGAAGGGACACTTGCCACAGGGCACAGGAGGATCCACAGCCCAGGGAATGGGAAGGGCTCCCCACTGCCTTGTGCAGGCTGCCCTGGAGCAGAGGCTGGGCAGAGCTCCAGAATAAAGCAGGGATTTATTCAAAGCATCTCCTCCATGGATCCACCTTGGGCAGCACCAGAGCCCAGCCAGGGCTGCCCCCAAGATGAACCCAAATGGTCCCAAAATGCACGAGCGCTCCCGGGGTCTCTGCCTTGGCTCAGCTCTGCTCCATTTGCACCTTGCAGTTCATTGTCCAGTTCCAGCTTTAGCCCAGGCACTCCCACCCTGCTTGTTTTTCTCTCTGCAGCCCACGCTGTTTGTGCTCCTGGGCTGAGCTTTGGATCATTTGTCCTTGGTGCCCAGCTGGAGCAGGAATTGTTTTGTCTCCCTGCTCTGTGCAGAGCTCAGCATCCCCTGATGTGAAGCTCAGACCCACACACTAAAGCAGCACAGAACCTGAAACACAGAAAAGCCAAAACCTGAGGCATTGCCCTGACAGGCAGCAATGGCAGAGCATGACCCAGTGCTCAGGAAAACAAACTGAAACAGCAATTTTTTTTTTTTTTTTTTTTTTTTTTTTTTTTTTTTTTTTTTTTTGTCTAGGCTGAGCCTCCTGCTGCAAATTTATGGGCTTTTTAACTTGCTGTGCTACCTGTCAGTCTCGGAACAGATGCACAGCCTTCAGGCTCTCCGAGCTTGCCAGCTCCTGGCATCCTGCTGGGAGCTGTGGGAGGACTTTCAGGGGGAACCAGGGCAGCCTAATAATAGCAGCAGCATCCATCGAGCCCGGTGCTTGCACAGAGGCAGGAAAGGGAACCTGGAGCTCTGCTTGTCTGCAGCCAGCAGAAGGATGGAGAGGCAGAAACCACGGGGCACTGACTGGAGCACTTGCTTGGCAGCAGGATGCCGAGTGCCTCGGCCAGGATAAGCAGATGTTTGAATTTCCCCAAAGCTGAAAGAAGCTGTGGGTCTGTAAAAATAAACTTTTGGAAGCTGGTGTGTTTCTGCTCAAAATGGGCTGGGTCTAATTTACTGTTTGAGTAAAACCAGAGGGGTTAGAAATGTGTGTTTCTATTTTTTTTTTCTTTGTGTCTTGACTGGAAGTTTTATAGTTCTTTATCTTACAAGTTCCTGAGGGTTCAGTTTTCTGCCCAGAAACCAGGTGTTATTTGAGTGAGGCTTTGTTGGGGTGGTAAATACATTATAAAGCTGTTACCAACCTTTTCCTTCTGCTCCTTTAACAGGAATACAGCCTGGGTGGCACCATGGGACAGCTGAGTGACAACACAGGTGAGAGTCCTGATATTCCATACAGAAATGCTGGGCAGGGAGCGGGATGGATGCTGGGACACTGGGCTGAGAAAATCCTTCCCATCTGACCACCTTGGCAGGTGGAGTGACCAAATGGTTTGGGTTTGGTTATTTTTAGGACATAGCTGCTTTAAACTTCAATTTTCTGCCAATGGTGACTTCTTTTTAGAGAAAAAAATAAAATAAAAAGAAATAATATTGAGATTAAAATTGACAAGACATGAGGAAAGAGAAATCAATATTAATATAGGCATCAGAACAATTTAATTTTAAATTTGAAGGAATAATGGGAATTGTTGATCAGAAACGCCATCTGCCAAGGCAGGCTCCCTCAGCTGGTTATGGCAAATTGAGCAATGGTAAATTATTCCTTATATTTATTTCTGCTTCTGGAAAGAATCCCACAAATTATTCCTTTGTAAAAATTATTCATAAATTTCTCCAAGCCATTCCTGCCTTTCCTTACCTCCCTGCATTCTGTGTGTTGGGAATGGATGGAGCAGATTTATTTTCCAGAACTAGGGGAGGATCCTGTGTCCTGTGAGGGGAAATGGGGGTGGAAATGGAGCTTTGGGCAGAGCAGCATTGGGATAAAATCCAAAAAAATCTCCCTGTGCTGATTGATTGCCAGGGATGCCCCTTTCCAGTGGAGACTCTTCAGGAAAACATCAGCAGCAATGCTCAAATCTGGACTGCAGTGTTCCCCTATTGGGAATTTCAGTCAGGAATTGATAAAAATTTGTGGGGAAAAGATCCTAAAAGTGAAGAGTGAAGTGAAGTGAGGAACTGTGTGCTGGCAATATTGTTGTCATGTGTGTTCCCATCTTTTCTTGGGGGGCTGGCTCTTCCTAGAGCCTCAAACTGCAGTTTTGGGCTCTTGCAAAGATTACAGTTATTTTTTCCTAAAAAAAAAAAACAAAACCAAAAAACAAACCACAAAAAAAGCAAAACAAACAAACAAACAAAAATCCCACAACAAAAAGCCAACCACAAAGCCCCCTCCCAAACTCACACTATTTTCTGCAGGTTTTTTTCAGACCAGAGAACTAGATTTGTTTAAAAATGTCCCCCCACACGCCTGGGGTGGGGGTGATGAAATATAGACTCTCCAGTATTTTCAAGGCCAATTAATTTTGTAATTAACTGAAGTATACTTGAAAATATAAAACATTCATTTGTGGAGGTTGGTCTGTTTCCAGTTATTGCTGGATTCATTTGGCAAGTCATGTTTTTTAAAGTAGAAAATGAAATTTCTCGTGCAGAATGATAAATTATTTCCCTTCCATGGAAGTCTTTAAAGTACTTCTATTTTACATCAGATTTTGTTGTAATTCGTTGTGTTTAGATTGGCACCATCTCCACTGTTTTGATTAAAAAGTGTAATTAATTTGAAATAAGATTTCATTATGGTTTTCAGTGCTCGGTTCCAAAGAACTTCTAATTTCCATCAGTTTCTTAAGCACTTTTCCTAAATGGCCCTTGGTTTGACTCCTGCAAAATAACCAGGCCCCATCCCCACCAGGAATGTGCCAGCAATGCTCATTGCCTGAAGTTGAAATAATATCAAAGTATTTAGTGATGTTCCAGTTCCCTTGTAAATGGAAATAATAATGAAAATGTTTTGCAATTTGCAAATGTTCCTGTATTTTTTTTCTAGAATTTGCTGTGTGTGTGTATATATATATATATATATATATATATTTATATATTGTCACTGGTGTAGGAAAAAATGGTTTAACTTCTGCTACCAAAATTAATGTCAAAACTAATTGACCTTCATAGGCAGATAATTTTATGCTTCTTCAAACATGGTCTGTCAGATCACCCCATGAATATTGCATTCATTTCACTTTTCAGAAATTACTTTTTCCCTCCCTATGAAACTCCTACAGTGACTTCACAGAATAAAGAGGAGAATTATGGAAATCTTGATGTTCCCATCTATTTTTTTCTTTTTTGGTTGTGGAGTCAACACTGAGCTGTGTGAAACTCACGGTGCAACAAAAAAACAGAGAGGCTTCCAGTTGGAAAAAAAAAGGGAAGCTGTATTTAATGTGGAGAGTGATTTATTTCTTTTTTAGACATTTTGATGTGTGGAATAGCTGATGTGGTTTTCCCAGATTGGTGTTTTTGTTTTTTTTTTTTGCTTTATATATTTGCAAAGAGAAAATGTAAGAAGGAAAAAAGGAAGGAAGGAATCTCCTAAAATTTGGAAAGTTTTCATGTTTTGGAAGGTCCCTCCAACCCAAACCATTCTGTGTTGATGCAGTAGTGAAAAAAAAAAGCAAGAAAAAATGCAGCCCTATTGTATTTAATGGCAGCTCTTTAAATTAGAGCAGATTCATGCCTCTGTTGCGTTTTTAATGTTGTATTTATCACATCATCTTTATGGGGCTGCCATTAGGGATTCACTGCGGTTTCCTCTGTACATCAGGGCCTCCAGGAGTTCATAACTCAGCCCTCCTAATTTGTGACAAGCTGAAACCCTGCAAATAAATTGTCCCTGTGTATGCAGATTGTCCTGGGTGTTTCAGGAGCTGCAGTTGATTGAGCCCCTTGAAGCTCTGCTGATGAAAATGCCCACAAAGGGTCAGATTCTAAACATTCCCAAAAATTGTAGACTTCAAGCAGTGGGATTCAAACTCATGGCCCAAGCCCCCAGCTGGGGCACTGCTTATCTCCAGAAATTCCTCTTTTTTGCCTAATGTTTATTATCTTTGCTCCAAAAATAGGATTGTGTGTCTCCAGGTCACTGAAGGACTGGCTCTGAGAGCAGATCAGGATGTGGCTGCATGGACCGACCAAAGAAGGAAACCGTTATGAGTAGTAATAATAATAATAATAATAATAATGTTATATAAAAATATCAGAAATTGTAATAAAATTATGCCTGTTCTAGTAAAGGGAAGATCTGGTTTGTATCTCCCTTCCCAGTCAGGAGAAATATTAAATTTAACAATTTTAGATGGGTATTTAGTTTTTTTAAGAGAATTTAAATGCTATCCATGGTGCTGGTACAGGGGTGGAGAGGTTCCCCAAATATCTGGTGAGGGATCTGGTGCCATGAGTGGGAACTGATGGATCAGAGGGGATGGGCAAGCACAGAGACCCTGCTTTGGTAGTCACTAGTCTGAAAATCCCATGAAAAACTAATGAGAATTTGGGATTTTCCAAAATTGGAACAACTTTTGCCTGAAAATCTCACTGAAATGAGGTTTGATTTAAAACCCCATGAAAGAGTTCAATTAGTTAAGGGTTTCACCATGGCCTGGGATTCACTGTTGAGATTTTTTAAGCCCTTCAGACATATAGGTCTTCAATATTTCCATTTTTGATGGATTTGCAAAGCAGCAAACCCATTGTTGCTACCTGTGCAGGCAGGAGCCTTGATAAACTCCCTTCAAGCTCTTGTCATGCAAAAGGTTCTGAGCACAAGGAGGAACATTGCATATCTCTGCCTGCCAAAAGGATCCTTGGCAAGCTGTGCCTGAGCAATTCTGATTTGTTTCCATTTAATTAATGAACACTTTCCTGCTTTGTGATTATTGTCCTTGCCTGAAGTTGTTCCCATTATAGAGATGAATAAATAGTTCTTGACATTAGTTTCTACCTGCTTTGTAATTTGTTACACCATCAGGGACCTGCAGCTTGTCCTTGCTTTGAGTTCCTATTAATTCTGTTTATTTTTGTCTTTTATATGATTTCTGTTTTGTCCTTCACAGTTAAAAAAAAAAATCTTAGCACTGGTGTTCTTTTATTGCTAACACAAATACCTTTCATCTTTTTTCCTTTGTCATGGAATAGATTTCTTTTGATTGAGGTAGGAGGCTCTCTTCTCCTAAATTTTGTACCTCTTCCAGGAGCTGTTTGTGCCACATAAACATGTGAGAGGAAGATAAAAAGGAAGATAAATTAACACAGGCATTTACTGAGCACAGCAAAGGAATTCTCCCATTTTGCTGTGGGTTTTGTATCTCTGTTCTGTTCCCTTGAAGGTTCCTGTTGAAGTTGGGTTGTAAGATTTGGGCAAATGGAGATCTTGGGTGCGGGGTGAAGAGGCTCCAAGCCCAGGGCGTGGTTCAAAGTCATGGAATGGTTTGGGCCTCAAAGTGAGGCCTGGAGAGGCCACCAGGAGCAGAGGCTAGGCAAAGTTAAATAAAGTAGGGATTTGTTAAAAGGCCTTCAAAGGATCCACCTTGGGCAGCACAAGAGCCTGGCTGAGGCTACACCCAAGATGGACCCAAGACGGATGGCACGTCAGGAGTTTTCACTCTTTTATAAGTTTTGGTCCCTTTCCATGTTGGGGTTATTGTTCAGTTCCAGCTCCAGGTTCTGCAGTCCCACCCTCCCAGGTTGCTCTCCTCCCTTCCCTGCTGTTTGCACTTTTGGGGCTGAAGCTGCAGCGGTGTCCTTGGTTCTGGGGCTGGAAAAGGATTGTTCTGTGGGACTGAGCTGTGAGGAGAGCTGCTGGCACTTCACGTGGAGTTCAGAGTCGCAGAATCTGGAAAACATGAAAGCTAAATCTTAAGGCATCAAAAGCTGCTCTCATTCCAAGCCTGCCGTGGACAGGGACACCTCCCACTTGACTCTGGAGCACGAGGGATGACAGAGAGACGTGGCTGGAGCGCATTGCTGGGGACAGCTCGGGGAGTGGCTGCCAACAGCCGGCAGAGCCGCGCCGTGTTCTCCATTTGTAAATTATCAATAAATGACTCCTACAGTCAATAGATAAATCATTCACAAAGAAAACAGCAGGTTCTAATCATCTCCAGATTAATGCCTTCCTGGCAGTGCCTGTGCTAACACAAATAATTGCCTTGGTGTGTGCCAAGCTGTCCCGCGGATTTCAGCGGCATGAGGCTGCCCTGGGCGAGTTGTCAGCCACAGGTAACGCAGATCCCTCACTTTTTGGGACTTTAAACCCTGTGTCCCATAAACTTCATGCAGAACAGATAGCTCTGGTTATCCTAAGGGGGAGTGTTGGCTCTCCATTGTCCAGCTGTGCTCATCCAGTGATGGATGAGCACACGCCCTGGGTTGTAAAATTTGTGTGTATTCTATTTGTCATCTGCCAGAGCTGGGGCAGTTCTCTGCTGTCCATGGGGCAGTTTTCTTTATCTCTCCACAGCCAATCCTCCCTCCAGGAGATCTCTGCTGTCCATGGCCACTGAGTGTCCCTGCATGGCTGATCAAATTCCACCATCCCATGGGGAGATGCTCCGCCCAGGGGAGGAGCCAAGCATTCCTACCTGGATACAATCTGAGCCTGGAACAGCACAGCAGCCTTTGCCCCCTGCATTCCCAGAGGAGCAGCTTTCTCCTGCCCTGCATTCCCAGAGGAGCAGCTTTCTCCTCCCCTGCATTCCCAGAGGGAGACCAGGCCCATCTCCAGCAGCCCTGGAGCTCCAGAGGAAAACTCCCCCCTTGTGCAGGATCCCTGCTCCAGCAGAGCCACAGCTGGCACTGCAGGAGGGCTGAGCCCCCATGGAATGGCACTGCTGCCACCAGCCTGACACACAGGGGGTCAGCTCCTCTTCTGACTCTGGCAGTGGTTTGTTTTCCTTTTTTTGTACTATTGCATTTTTATTTTAATTTTCCTAGTAAAGAACTGTTATTCCTACTCCCATATCTTTTCCTGAGAGCCCCTTAATTTCAGAATTGTAATAATTCAGAGGGAGGGGTTTTACATTTTGCATTTCAGGGGAGGCTCCTGCCTTCCTTAGCAGACACCTGGCTTTCCAAACCAAGACAGCACAACATTCAAGCTTAGCTTGAATCCAAGCTCAGCTCTTCAGGATTTGTTCCCACATCCCTTTGGAAACTTGGGGGATGTTACTGAAATGGGGCAGTTGGTTCCAATGAGAAAAAAAAAAAAACCTCCCAGCAGGAGCTTTCTCTCACACTTGATTTGAATGCTTGAATATGGATATGTTAGAGTTTGCTCTTGTTTATTCTCTGCACATAATTCATCCTGCTTTACTCTGAATATATTATTTGAGACTAGCAGGGGCAGCACAAGGAAAACTTGTTTGCATGAGTGTGGCTGGATTTGCTAGCTAACAGGACAAATTCAGTGCCAGGGGACTGGCAGGGAGCAGACTCAGGGACATTTAAAGGCTCTGTGAGACAAAAAGAGGTCACATTTAATAAATGTGTGTGTGAATGTTTCCTCCACAGGGCTGCTGACAGTTTCATAATATGAAATCCTGTGAAAAGCTAATGAGAATTTGGAATTTTCCAAAATTGGAACATCTTTTTCCTGGATGTCTTCAAATCTCACTGAAATGAGGTTTGATTTAAAACCTCATGAAAGAGTTAAATTAAAAATAGCCACTGAGGTGTGAGTTTTCCATTTTGAGCCCGTCTCCTTTTGGGAACAGGTTTGTTGGTCCTCACATGTGCTGACAGATTGCAGTGCTACAGTGGCAGTTTGAAGTGCAGTTTATCTTTTGGAATAAAAATGTCTTCAGGAGAGAGAAAAACTGGTTGTTCCTCTCTCTGGATCCAGCAGTCTTGTCAGTGCAAACTCAAATATTAAGGGAATAGTGATTAGGCAAAGTGAAAACGCCTGTTGTTTTGACATAGACAAAAATAATTTAAATACTTTTAAAAAACGACATGGTCATGAGAGGATGATATAATAAAATTGTTAATTCAGCACTTTTTTTGAGGAAAATGGAGGGGTTTTTTTGAGCCTTCATGAGAGACTGGCCTCATCTTCTCTGATATTTTTTCCAGTAGGTGTTTCTCAGTGAAGAACCCATGGATGCAGCTGCAGGAGGATTCCCCCTTCCATCAGGAGAGCCTGGGAGCACCTGAAATGTTGTCAGAAATCAGATGTGAAGATCCTGTGATCTCTATCATCCTGCATTTCTCCCTTGATTTCTGGAATCTGTTTCACCTTGGAATATTACATTTTTATGACTCAGATCACATTTCTGGTGTTGGTGGTCAGAGGTTCCCAGACAGAGGAATACAATGTTCTCTTGAAGGATAAAATATATTTAGGCCTTTCTTAGGGAAGCTCTGGTACAGCTTCAAAGTCTAAGGACAGGAGCTGCTCAAACCTTTAAAGCACATGGAGAAGATTCTGTGCCTGTTAATAAATTCTAGTGTTGAGAGAGCAAAGAATGGAAAATCTAAGATTTAATCCTTGGCCATGTCTGAATTATGGAATCTCAAGGCATAAAATCAGTATAATTTTTAAAATCTATTTATATACTTAGGCCATAGAGTGCTTTTAGTAAAACTTGTTGCTTTTATTTAATAACTGATAAAAATTTATAGGTTTTTTATTTCTCATTTTAACTCCTCAGTTAGTTAATCCTCACTTTAGTAATTATCCTTCTAGACTTTAAACCCACATTCTTAAATGTTGCTGTGATCTTTTTGGCAATGAATGGCATTAAATCATGTCCATTGTCATCTCAGGTGAGGTCAGAAAATACTGGCATTTCACAGGAGGTTGTGACAAGAGAACAAAACTTTAAGGAAACTGTGCTGTCACCTTGATGTTATTCCTTGGCATTTTTGCTGCAGAGCCATAGTTAAAACTCCAAGCTTGTTCATGATCTGCTAGGAAAGTTTCCTTTCATCTGAACTTTGTGGTTTTTTCAATATTCTTTCAATTTTGTTTCAGTTTGTATCTCATGAAATACTTTTTTTTTTCTTTTGAAGATCAGAATTTCCTTTGTTTTTTAATCAGAAATCCTGATCTTTGTGGGTTATGAATTGATATTGTAAAATAAGGTGCTGATTGTTCCTCTTGGTGGCTGTTTATGATCTAATATGAACTAAGGTATTTGCAGTTCATTCAAAATGAGACACAATTATAGTCTGGATATGTGCTGTTTTTCTTCTGGGGTTTATTTTATTATGCATTGGGAAGTTCTGACTGAAATCAGCAAAAATATTGATCAGTATTGCTTGTGGCATGGCATGGATTTGGTCAGGCTGCTCCATCCTGTGGGGAGTTGAACCAATAATTCAGGAAGGAAAAGTCACCTCTATGGGACAGTTCACATCTGCAATTTCTCTCTGGAAACTGCCTCTTGATCAAAACTTAAATTTAAATGTAATAAATATCCTTTAGAAATAACCAATAATCTTTCCTCACTTGTGGAACTGATTGTTAAAAGAAACCAGTTGAATCCTCTGACTGATTTTACTGATGCCTGGAACCAACCAGAACATTACAGCCCCTCTTATGGGTGAATAATTCATGTCCTACGAGTGAAAAACCAAAAAAACCCCAAACCAAGGTGGGTAAATATCTGTGCTTAGGAGTTTAACAGCTCATCTTTTGGGTAGGACTATTATAAAGTCATTTGGAGGGGGAAGCTCATACATAAAAATGAATGTTGCCATGCAACAAGTGCTAAAGAAAGAACCACAAGATTTAAGCCGTAATTAATTTCCCATAGCAGCTGGGAATGATCAGGAATAAGGAAATTTGGAGGCAGCAGTGTTAATTAAGGCTCATTTGCTAGAAATCTCTGGCCTGTAATTGATGGCTTTGATGTGTGATGCGATAAGAAGTCCAAGTGATGTTTGCCATGATCGTAGCAATTTCTGTGCAGTTTACTATTTATGCAAGAGAATTCTCTGCTCCTCTGATTTGCTAGAACTGCTTTGCCAGGATGTGGGGCCTTCAACAGAGACTGGCTTTGTCGATAAATCGAAGAGATTTTGGGACACAATGAACCTCTAACTTTTTCTTTTTTTTGTGATTGGGTTCTTTGTAGATAAAGCTCAATTCATCCATTGAGTGGGAGGCAAGAGAACAGAGCCTTTGGTGAAGCTCTCAGATATTGAGGTGAGCTGATGACCATAAAAGCATGGAAGGATAAACAGGAATAGTTTTCATTTTAATCTGTACATTTCAGCTTAAACTCCCCAGTGAGGAGCTGAAGCATGCCCAGCCATGGAAGTGATTTAATGCATATAAACAGAAATTTTGGATATTGGTGGCGTTCAGGAGGAAATATTCCTGCAGTCTGATCACACCTTCCTGGGGCATGTTGTTTTTCTCCCTGAAGGAATTAATCTTTGCCTCACAGAAGACAAATGATGAAGGAGGTGAGTTTTCTGTGAGCCACTGAAATGATGGCTAATTTTGAGGGCTTTCCAAATGATCCATGGAAAAGATGAACATAAAGGTTAAGTTCTGCTGCATGGCTGTGATGCAAAGGGCAGGTTTCTAGTCCAGCAGGTGCTGAAGCAAGCAGAGATAATCCCATTCCAGCAGCTGACACAATTATGGATTGGCTAGGATTAGGGAACATTTGCTTCATTTCTCTATGTCTCATGTCCCACCCCAAGTGCCTTTGCCTGTTGTTCCAAAAACTCTCTGGTTTCAGGTGGCTGTGAAGGCTCCTCTGAATTCCAGAGGCAGGGGCTGCCTGAGGGCTTGCTGCTTTTGACCTTCACTCCAACTTGGAGCCCTGGAAGGACTTGAATCCCTTCAAGCCCTGCAAGGAGTCCCTATCTTGAGAGGATTTTTATCTTTGCTGTCACCAACCATGACGCGTGTTTGCTGAAAAGGGACGGGAGCTCTGCTGCCTTATCTCACCCAGCAGGAAACAATATCAGCCCTGATAACCCTCCCTTTGCAGCCCTGGCGGGGTCAGAATCAAGTCCTGCCCATCGTGTTCACACCACCAGCTGTGCCCCATGCTGCCCTGCTGGCAGGGACCCTGCAGGAAGGGGGGACAGCAATGGCCAGGGGGACCAGTCCCTCCGAGATGATTCAAAACATGCTGCAGCTCAGAGATTAATAGATAGCATAAAATAAAACTACAGATCAATGTGGCAAAGGATCATTCTAATGTGTTTGTAATCATTCCCCCAGCCATTGGCTGGGCTATCTCCCTCATATATTGCCAGGCTTGCTTATCTGGAGGTAGCACAACAACTCCCTGAGCGTTTTATCACCTCCTTTAAAAGTGGAGTCAATTACAACTCCAGATTAAAATAGTGATGTACTTCAGGGAATAAAAATGATATCCTGTGATGTGTTTTCTGAAATTGCTGGTAGGGCCTGGCTGAGTCATAACTCAGAACTTAATGGAATCAATGGAAAGGCTTTGGGGTTGATCCCATCCTGGGCTGGGGGAGGATGCAGCTTCCTCCTGCACTGATGGCATGGGCAGGACCTAAAGTCAAGAACCCCAAGAAGGGTAAAGATGTTTAATCTGCTCAACATCAGAGAGATTCAGCCTGCATATCAAACCAAAATTGTGGGGGAAATTTGAGGAAGGCTACGTATCTTACTCTGTGAGCCAATAACTGATTATACCAGAACCTCTTAATGCATATTGCACACATGTCATTGTTCTGCAGAGGGAAAATGTGTCAGTGGCCCTCAGATATGCTGTTGCAGACTCTTCTGGGTTTCCTTTCAGGGCAGATTGGGTGAGAGGCACTGAACTCTAAACGTCCCAGAGACATTTTAGATGGTAGGAAAATTTCCTTAGTGGTCAGAGGATGTACCACAGCAATGGTTTTACTTGAGAATGAGATGCTTTTGTTCCTTTTTAACCAGCTGGATGTCTTTTTTGTGTAGCTCTCTGATCTATTAAGTGGCTGTGCTCAAAATAGATAAAGAGATACTTCAGCTGTTTCACAAACCCCTCTGTATTTACAGGTGGATCTGCTGAGACCCCACTGGAAGCAGATTAAGAAAGAAAATCCTTAATATCAGGTAATGTGTAAAAAGGGGGAAATAGCTTTGGGTTGGAGCATTTACATTACACAAGTTTCTGAATGTTTTGTTTTAATATTAATGTTTCTTAAAACTTTCCTGTGAAGTTCTTGACCAATTCTAATCATTTCTGTACCTACACAAGAAAGAGACATCTGTGCCTGTTCAAATATAAAAAGGTTTGTAAGCTTTTTTCCTCCATCCAAATCTTGGCTCTTATTCCTTAAATTGTTGTTGTTGGTTTTTTTTTCCCTTCTGGAGTGAATCCAGTTCAATCCACACTGAAATTACCTGGCAGTGAGAGGGATCATTGGCCGTGTGTTAACATAAAGATAAAAAAAGGGTCTTCTGGCAAAGGAGGTCAGAGATGATAAAAGGCAAAATTGAACTGTGAATGTTACTGACTTGAGGAGGGGGAGCAGGGTGTGGGATGAGATTGGGAAGCAAAGGGTCAGTGCAAAATGCAGCTCCAGAGCCCTGAAAATGCACTCTGAGGTTAGAGGTTGGTGTGGAGCTCGGATCTGAACGTCTGCTCCGGTGACGTGTTACATAATGTGAGATATTCTGAGGCTTTTCAATGAGGTGCCAGCTCATTTTTAGACATTGCCAGTTTATTCAGATTTCACTTGGTGTGACAGCTTTCCAACTCAGATTGCCTTCATTTGATCTGCATTACTCAGAAAGGAGACACGGAACAATTGGGTTCTGCATTTGGAGAGCCAAGCTAAATTCTGGTGGAGTTAGGTGGAGGAATGGTGCCTGGAGACCTCAATCTGGAATAATGAGGATGAAACAGCTTTGCAGGGGCTGGAAGATTATAGATTTAAGTAGTTAGCAATGTACATTGTGTGTCACATTAGAAAAAAATTATATATATATATATATATGTATGTATGTGATGTAGGCATCTGGGTTTCACTTAAGTCAAAATGTGAAGAAAGATAAAAAAAAGTAATTGAAAAATTTCCTAGTTGATAAACAGAAAATATTTATGTCCATGGATGTATGGTTTCTTTAAATCTAAGTTTAAAAGGGTTGCCCTGAATTGTTTGTTTCTGGTGTTTCCTTTTTTAATAAAGGAGTGTTCTCCAGGATAAAAACAGAGAATATAAATAGAGATTGTTTTCAGAATGGGATTAAGGACAGAATTAATCATTGTGGTCACAGCAAAACAAATTTAGTAAAGATAAGCCTCATTTTTTTCTGGCAGTTCTATCAAAATTTTGCTAAGGGGAGATGGGAACAGATCGAGGCATGAGATGGGAATTGGAGCTGGGTGTGGGGGACAGAGCTGGACAAGGAGAGCTGAACCAGACTGGGCTGGAGTACAGAGATGAGATCAAGAACTGGGAAGGGAAGGAAGGAGAGGACTGGCTTAGCCCCATCCAGAGCCAAACTGTTTAACGGGGCAGTCAGGGCCACAGGACAGGGACATGCTCATTTTCAGAGAATTCGCTGCAGTGCCCAGGTACTGAGGCAGTTCTCAAAGAGGGGATGTTTTGGGCAAGGTGCACTGGTTAAGTCCTGGGGCTGTTTCCTGCTTTTCAGACATGCAGGTTTGTTGGGTTTTTTCTCTCCCCAGGAAATAATGCAGGTCCCTTTTTGGCATTTGGCTTTCACCTGTGGTTCAGTGTTGAGAATATTTCAGTGGAGCCTGAAAAACCAAGAGGATCATCCATGGTGCAGGGAAAGGGGCTGGCAGACTCTTGAGGTATTTAGGCACCAATGCAGGGACTAAATTTTTCCTTTTTAACTGTTGGCTGTGTGGATCTGAGAGAGGGGACTGTTATCTTTGGGATTTATCAAAGAAGCTTTGGCAAACTGCTCCTCAGGCAGACACTGGCTGCTGCTCACTCCCAGCAGGTGTGGGGCAGGTGATAACATAAAGGGGCCACAGAGCTTTGGGTTCTTTCTGGGGCTGGTTTTGCTCCCACAAGATTCAGCCAGGGCCTTGCCATTGATGGGGAAGGAAGTCATGGACCTTTTGTTCAGAGGAGCCCTCTCCAGTCCAGGACAGGACATGGGAGATAAATTCTGCTGTTGATCTCAGTGTTGTGTCTGCTCGGTGACCTCTGTCATGGCTTTGGAGAGGGATCAGGAATTAAACCTTGTGCGAGATGAGGAGGTGCAATGCTCTTGCTCACACCAAGTTTTAGAAGGCTGCCTTCTTCCTGTCACCTCACAGCGCTCACTTTCTGCTTTCCCTGGTTTATTCTAGGACCCATTTTGCTTTCAATTACTGTGACAGGAACTCTTCTCAGCTCAGGAATTCCTGGCACTTGCCTTGACTCCAGCTCCAGTTTCTGTCTTGCACTGTGCTGACTGCCACAGTTCCAGACGTCTGATTGCCAATGGGTTGCAGGATCTCACAAAATGTTGCCTTTTTAAGCTGAGCTCTGACTTTCAAAGTGCACAGATAAAATAGCAAGAGCCTGAATCTCGCAGCAGTCAAGGAGCTGGGGTGTCTGAGGATGCTTTCAGAGAGAGTCTGAGAACACTTCCACTCAGCAATTCCAGCTGCAGTGCCTCCTTGGCAAATCCTGCCACTGCCTTTGATGAGTGGCACTGGGATGAGCTCCTCGTGCCTTGCAAGCCTCTCATCCACCTCGTTTGTTGGGAGTTAAAATAAAATCTTGCTGCCATTTCTCGTAGTTTGAAATCTTCACAGTCAGACTGTGTTTTTCAGAGCTTTCCTGCTCTATCCCACCTCTGGCAGAGACAAAAATGTGATGTGTGCTCTGCCATTCTGTGGAGATTTATACCCAAACCCCACCTGGGCCTTGGTTGGAGTCTTTATACACCAACAAAGCACCTTGCAGCAGTTTTTCCCATTCTTTTTCTTACAATAATTAGTATTTCTCAATCAATAAATTGCTGTTTGCACTTATCAAAGTCTGTGAAAATAAATTCAGGCAAATTGAGTTTCTGGGGAATTTAAAATTAGTTCAGGGAAATCCCATGGCCTGTGCTTCACTTGGTGATCCCAGCTGGTGCTTTTATCCTGTAGCCTGTTCTTGGGTGATGCCTCTGAGAGTGCAAATGAGAAAACTAAGGAAGAACAACTCTAACATACAAGAACTTGCTCTTTCCCCCCAAAATCATTCAACTCATTCCGTTTGCTGAATTTCTGAATGAGGTCACAGAGAGCACAAAGTCCCTTCCACATGACCCAGCTGCAGCTCTTTATTTAAATTTTTCCATAAAATGAATAAACTGTACCCATGAGTTTCATTTAGCATTATCATTTTCCTCTCTGAAAAGCTTTTGATAAGTAGCTTAATACAAAAGCTGTGTAGTTTTAGGGGTTTTTTTCTTTAAATGTTTTTGAGCAGAAGCCTCTATCCCAAAGGAAGGAATTTATAAACCTTGATAATCTCACTTTAGTCCAACGTTTAATTAATTTTTATTTCAGTTGCTCAGTTTCAGGGAATCTGTTTTGCAGGAAGAAATAGAAAATGGGAGCATTGTGAATTCTCTTTAAATAGGGAAAAAAAGGCATGAAAACAAGTCCATAGGAGAGCAGTGCCTCCATTCAGAACAAAATCTTTTTATTCAGGTTTCTTTTAATGAAAACCATTCAGCTTGCTGGTGGTTTTGTTATTCTGAGAGATGGAGAGTTTGAGTGTTTTGCAGGACTGCTGGACCTCAAAGCAAGCTGAGCACAGCCAGTGCTTGGGCTGCACTGAGCTGGAACCTGAATTTGTCATCAGTGAATGGATTATTCACTGCCTTTGCCAGAGCCTCGGGCGCAGAGGGCAAAATCAGACCACAAAAAAACCCCAATTCACCCCTGAATGCTGAAGCTGGACCCAGACAGTTCTCCTGTAGATCAGAATTCCAAAACAGTAAGAAATGGCTGTAGGAAATATTTATATGTGACACAAATCGTTGGATTGGTGTTGGAGGTGACCTAAAGGTAAATTTTAGGGATTTATCCCTGTTCCTACAGCTTTCTTTGGGACTGAGTGCCTGAGATCAGGGACCTCAGCAATGAGGTAAAGAGCAAATGCTCTTTTGCTGATGCCTGGTTTTAATCTTTGGGGATTGAAGAAAAGGTTAGCACATGTTGTGAAGATAATGAAGTTGTCTACGTTGAACACACCCCATCAAAACTGAAAATCCTTGGTTATAATTTGGTTTTGAGCAATGCTAATGAGAGAACCATTCCTTTATCTTTTTATCTTTTAAGAGTTCAGGTTCTGGTGGGTTGACCAATATTTCAGTGAGGAACAGAGTTTTTTTTCTATTTGAATTATTTGATTTATTGATTTATTATTTTTTTTTGATTTATTATTTTTTAAGTTGTGATTTCTTTGTGCAAGGTCAGTACATGATGTTGGCATCTGGTGGAATTATGGTGCTGCAGGAAGATGAAATCCTTTCCCAGTTTTTTTCCCAATGGAGCATCCAGAGCTGTCAGTGTGGGTTTGGTGTTGTTTGGAAGCTGTTGAACTGTTTTTCTTTTCCTTCATCTGATATAAGACACCTCTAAAGAGAAAGTTCATATTTGCTTTTAATATATAGAGGAGATGTTAAAACCTTTTTTCTTTTTATTAAATTTTTCTGAAGTGGCATAGTGAGTTTTAGAGATCCTGAAAGCAGAACAGCTTGTAGATTGACCAAAGAAAAAATTTAAAATATGTTCTGTAGCTGATAGAGTCTGAACAGATGAAATGGCAGGTTCTTTTTGGGTTTTACACTTGTGTTTTCAGCTGTGCTGGAGCCTTTCTCTGTAGAACTGTTGACTTTTGCCTTGGCACCAGACCATGGCAGAGCTGTGCTGCCCTGCGTGTTAAAGAACTTCATTCTCAGGGGTATTTACATCAGTGGTAGCATTTTTAATAAGGTGCAATTAAAATTCAACCAGCAGTATCCCGTGCCTGTAGTGCTGACTTTCAGAAATGTAAGTAAATATAAATATCTGCTGTATTTTCCTTTGTTAATATATTTTTCTTTGAGCTTCTTCTGTTGGAACAGCGACTTCGACTCGTCGACTGCAAAATCAATAAATACACTTTACATTTATTTCAGGATTGTGCAGAACAGCAGAAACCTTGCTGTTAAACATCTTATTTGCAGAGCTACCATGCTTCAGGTGGTTGATGGTTATTGAGATTTTTCTCCCTGATATTCTGTTGCTGGAAAATCCTGTTTTTATCAGGATGGGTGTCTGGGGGAAGGCAGAGATGATTTGTGTGTGGTTTCAATCACTCTGAGCAGCAGTAAGGAGAGGCACGTTAAGCAAGGATGAAAATAATGAGAGATAATCATGGATAATACATCAATTACTTCTCTTACCTTGGCCACTTTTCTTCCTCGAGAAAAACAGTTCCTGAGAGAAGGGAATTTAACAGGTATTTCCCAGGAAGATTGGGGATATGTACTGCTCTGTCAAAGCTGATTTACTGATGACAGCCACTTTATTCTGATTTGTTTCTCCAGCCAACCATCTTGAAAAAATATTTTGTGCAGTTGACAGATGAGATTGTTTTTAGTTAAAAAAATTGAAGTTCTTGTCTTGAAAACTTCAGAAGAAATTGCAACATATTGAGCCTGTAAAATTGAAGTTTGACTTCAACTCCATCTTTTTTTCCGACCTTGTTTCCATCAATTCAGATTCTTGAAAGGGAATATCAAAATTGTTTCAAACTCTGTGGGTTTTTCCCCCCAAGTTTTGCAGCAGATTTTGAGTATTCAATTTTTATTTTAATATTTGTGACCTTCCACTGTTTGTGGATTGATAGTTTCACATCCCTTTTCAAGGTGCTGTTGTGCTGCTCAGTGTTCTAAGACACTTAGAATTTTAGAGTTAATAATGCAAAATTTATGACTAGGAAGGGGTCTGGCTTTTTCCTTTGGATGAATCTGTAGGTGTGTGAGAATTCTCCAGGAATTCAGGATGGGTGAAGAACGGGTGGAAGGGAAAAGTGAGTTTTGAGAGTATTTTATTTTGAAGAAGTACAGTTTTTCTCAAGAAAACCCCCGTCCACGTTTGAATTGAGCAGCCTGAAATCACCCTGTTGTGCTTTTATTCCATGGCATGGTGTAACTGCTCTTTCACTGCCATCTGCTTGGGCTAAACTCCAGTTTTTGTCACCCTGCTTTGCCTGGAAATTCTGCGGTTTTAGGCAGAGGAAAAACCTGAGGAGGAGAAACCCCTAGAAAAATAATGAATGATCCAAGATGGCAAATCCTGTCCTGGGGAGAGGAGCAGGGGGATCTTGTTCCTCTCCCAGGGAAGCATTCACTCAGCAGAGGATGCTGAGGTTTCTCCCCACTGCCACTCCAGCACTGAGCACAGATTCTACCCAGATTCACTCAGCAGAGGATGCTCAGCTCTCTTCCCACTGCCACTCCAGCACTGAGCACAGATTTCACCCAGATTCACTCAGCAGAGGATGCTCAGCTCTGTCCCCACTGCCACTCCAGCACTGAGCACAGATTTCACCCAGATTCACTCAGCAGAGGATGCTCAGCTCTGTCCCCACTGCCACCCCAGCACTGAGCACAGATTCTACCCAGATCCAGGAACCCAGGCAGAGCTTGCAGCTCATTCTTATCTCAACAGGAAACAAAGAATTAATTGAAACCTTGAGTGTTTTCTGGCAACTGCTGAGCTGCAGATGAATTCAGACACACAGCAATAACCTTTTTCCTACATCTTGCCAAAAGTTTATTTTTCACCACCTTATCTTTGGAAGTCCTGAGAAATCACGACTTTGGAGTATTTTCTTTTTGTTGGTGTAATCTTTCTAGGAAGATAAAAGTATTCCTCTTTGACATGGAGGACAACATTAGGGATTTCAGATTTCCCTTTTAACTCTCTTTTATCAAAAATATTGACTGTCTTGCTCTATTTTTTCCCCCTCATGTACAGCAGAGCTTGCAGATGCCTCAGTCTCTGGGGGGAACAGCAGCGTTTGTATGTGAGGAGTAGAAAGGTGGATGAAAATTTGTTCAACATTTACTGATTTATTATTTATTTTTTCTTTTTTTTTGCTGCAAACACAGCCTGTTGTGTGGGTTGCTATCGTAAAAAATCTCTTCTCCAGTGTTCCTAATGTATAATTATTGTCCACATCATGTTCTCCAACTCTGTTAGGTTGTTGAAAACTTTTAAGAAAGGGTTTTTCCCAATGATTTTCTCCTTTCCTGCTTCTTCCAGCCTGAGACAATTCCTCCCTCCATCCACAGCTGTTACAGACATTGGATTTGGAACCATCTGCTTCTATTTTAAGTGAGTTTCAAAAGTAAAGAATTCCAGTATATAGAACATTTATAGTCTTGATTCTGAGCTTTTTTTCTTCCCCCCTTGTGTGGATGCAGCTTCCTTGGGGTGTGTGAGGTCTGGGAATTGTGCCTGTGTGACCAGGGGTGGTGGAAAAGGGATGCTGAGGGGTTTTTTAGCTTTTTATCTTCCCTGACACCCAGCTCTCACAGGGTTTAGTTTAATTCTCCTGCAATCCAGTGGCCTCTGTTGTTATTCGGCTGCTCTACCACAGGAATGTGGAAGTTTTTCAGGGTTTTATAAAGCAGCTCAAACTCCTTGCTCTGAAATATTGGAAGAAATCCTCCTGTCCAGCAGGATGGAGGTGCTGTGACTCAACTGGATGGTGGGAAATTTGAGAGGAAAGAAGTGCTGGAATTGGTCTCTAATAACTTCATATTTTATGATTAAATAATTTAAAGGAAAAGAAAAAAAACTCCCAATCTGTTTTTTTTTCCTTTGTGTACCCTCCATCCCTCAGAGCTAAGTGTTTAAAAATCTACCTAACAGGAAAAAAAATAGACATTTAAATTAAGAGTCATGTTTTTCACCTGGTTTCATGTTACAATAAAATGCCACTTTTGTCGCTGAGGTGTTCTGGGTCACTTGCTTGGCTCAGAAAAGTGTGGTATCTAATTAAAAATGTCACTTTGAGTGCTGTAATGGTCACTTCTTGCCACGCACGGGCCAAGGAGGGGGACAGAATGCAGCAGAGCTGTCACAGAATCACAGGAGGGGTCAGCCTGGAAGGGACCCAGGGGCTCCTCTGTCCCACCTCCCTCCCTGCTCAAGCACAGGATTGCATCCAGACACTCCTGGAATACCTTGTCACCCCCTGAGCTTATCTGAACAGCTCAAACTTGAGAGATAAGGGATGTCTGTGGGTGGCCCACAACGTTTCTCTTGGTTATCTCCAGGTAAGTTACATGACAGTCAAATTGATAAGAAAAAAAGGTAATTTTTAGATAGAGCCTTTTAGTAAATCATGAAGAAATAGCATAACATTGTTACTGATTGTGCTGCTTTTTAAATGCGAGCTGAAATTCAGATGCATTCTGGTTTCTGTTAGAGCTGTGGAATGCACTGTTTAAGTGTTACTAAAAGTGTTTTGCGGGAAAATTAATCCTTCTTCAATATCAGTTTGCAGAGTTCTTTTAGGCTGGCAGGTAGAACTTGAAAATGTTTGTTGTATTTTTTTTCTCACTCGTCGCCTGACAACAGTGCAACGAAAAATCAGAATTATGTTCAGATTCCAAAGCAGCAGAAACCAAATATTGTGAAAGGAGAAAACAGACAACAGACAAAACAAAACCGATTTATCATTTAGTAAAAGAACCCCCCCAAATCTGTCATAAATAAAAGGGCCCCTCCTCTGGATGCTGAGCAAATGTAGGTCGTGGTTTCAGCCGTGGATTTGTGAGGCACTGGTGCAGTGCAGTTGGGTTGTTCTGTGAGACCAGATGAAGTGACAATTCCCCTTCAGTGGTAAGAAACAACAGGCATGTGTGGGATCTCTCTTTTCATGCAGAAGAACATGTTTTTGGGAAATGTACCACTCATGTAGATGGAAGGAGAGGAGGGGAAGCCTCCTAAGTGTGGCATGAGCTCAGGAATGCAGTCAGCAATTTTGTTGTTCATTTTTATCAAATGCACTGTATTGGCTCCTTCATGCTTCAGAGATGTGTAAAGCACAACATATTTGTAGTTTCAGTCTCCTAATTGACTCTGATATTTTTTTTCCCTCCGAGTCTTCATTAAAGGGAAATGATTTTGCAGTCGATACCTTATGATTTGTTCTAATGCAAATAACATTTAGCACGTCTTGTAGGCTGTCTGGAGAATTCCCACAAGCTTCCCTGCAAATGTCATCTGACTCCTCAGTCGAGTGGAGCACTGCCTTCCCTCTGCTTTCCTGCAATTTGTCATGCTTCATACTCGGCTAAATCTGCCAATTTTCATTGTCCTCACTGACAGCAGCTGTCACCGTGCCACTTATGGCTTGGGAACTCTTGGTGGCAGCATCCTCCAAGCCACAGGGCTGAGGAGGAGCCCGAGAGGCTCAGAGATGTGGGGCTGGAGCCTTGCTGCTGCCCCTGCTCGGTGTGTTTTTGTGAATGGAATGGGACTGCTGGGATGTGTTCTTGGAGCTTCCTTGCAGCATCAGCCTCATGACAGGCTTGAGACAACTGGAAGATGGCAAAGCTCACGTCCTGCCAGCAGCAGGTAAAGATTTCTTTGTTCCAGAGCATTTTCAAATCTTTCCAGCCAATGGCACATTGCTCAAGCTCACAGACCATTGTTCCAGCCAATCACTAAAAGCACACCTACACCTGCTTCACCCACGCTGTTTGCTCTCTATTAACAACACACAACGCTCCATTATCAAGCTTAAAACCTCCTCCTGTCTTGCTGAGCATGTTTTTCTGCAGTCTTAAGGTCCATCTAAGCCAAGCCTAAAGCTCAAGCTATTGGTTCACGTCCTTGCCTGCTGTACTATTGTAACTTTTCTACTTTCAGACTTTGCAGCTAGTTTTAAGTTTTCTTTCTGTTTCTAAGGCCTGCTTTTACAGCTTTCTGGAAATCTCCTTACCTTTACTATTTCCCACTCTCAGGAATGGCACCACAGGACCCCTGGGAAGGGAAAACTCATTGGGATGTCCCAGAGTGGCCAGCAGGTCACCAAAGTCATCATTTTCTCCTGCACTGCTCTGAGGAGCTTGTGTTGACCATGATGGACCCAAAGTCCACTGTAGAAACCTCCATGTGTGATAAAGGGAAAATCCCTAAAAAACCAGCTCAGTGCATGGTGCCATCATGATGGTCAGGCTTAATAAAATTGTGACCAGAGCACCCAAAGTTCTAAACCCAGTAACTCTTGCTCCTACACGTCCCCCTCTTCCTTGAAAACCCTGTGGAAATCTGAGTTCTTTTTTAGGGATTTTTCCCAAAAAGTGATAAATTTCCTGCAGTCAGCCCTGGAGAAGCCCCCATCAGTCAGAGTGGGGGTCTGGAGATGGCAGCCTGGGCTTAGCCTTGTGCAGGCTGCCCTGGAGCAGAGGCTGGGCAGAGCTCCAGAATAAAGCAGGGATTTATTCAAAGCATCTCCTCCATGGATCCACCTTGGGCAGCACAAGAGCCCAGCCAGGGCTGCCCCCAAGAGGAACCCAAATGGTCCCAAAATGCACGAGCGCTCCCGGGGTCTCTGCCTTGGCTCAGCTCTGCTCCATTTGCACCTTGCAGTTCATTGTCCAGTTCCAGCTTTAGCCCAGGCACTCCCACCCTGCTTGTTTTTCTCTCTGCAGCCCACACTGTTTGTGCTCCTGGGCTGAGCTTTGGATCATTTGTCCTTGGTGCCCAGCTGGAGCAGGAATTGTTTTGTCTCCCTGCTCTGTGCAGAGCTCAGCATCCCCTGATGTGAAGCTCAGACCCACACACTAAAGCAGCACAGAACCTGAAACACAGAAAAGCCAAAACCTGAGCCATCATTTCCTGGGCTGAGTTTTCTGCAGGGAGGGTTTGAGCAGCTCTGCTGTTGCATGAGGAGTTCACTGCTGCTCTGGGCTGCAGGTGCAATTCCCCCCCAGGGCAATCCAGGCTGTTCAGCTTTCTCTCCTGCTGGGAGGAGTTTGGAGCTGTCTGGGCTGGGGTGGCTGTGGAGGGGTCAGGAGTGGTGTGAGGGCTCTGTGGCTCCTGGAAGGGCTGGAATATCCCCTGGGTTTGGGCTGTGCTGATGGGTTCTGGCTGGCACTGGGCAGGGAAGGTCATTGTGCTCAGAGGAGTCAGTGCAGGAGTTTCCACAACAGATTGCCTGTAGCTACGTGGAGTTGGAAACGTGGAATTTTTCTAACTTTGGGGGCCCTTTCTAATTTGGCCGTGCAGTTATAGAGTAGTTTAACACTAAGTCTTGGCTTAGGTCGTAGCAGAACAGATCTGCAGCCTGGCCTGGTGGGAGGTGTCTCTGCCCACAGCAGGGGGATTGCTACAAGGGGATTTTTACATCCCTTCCAACCCTAACCACTCTCTGATTCTGTAATTCAGCAATCACTGTCTCTCTACTCCCATTTTTGCAATGCTCTGATGTCTTTATGGCACCCCTTGCGCGCCCTCAGGGACTCAGCCATGTTTTCTGAGTTAACTTTTAACTCATTTCCCACATTCAGCTTTGCTCAGGAATTCTGTAGGAGCTGCTGCCTCATTGCTGATTTGCTTTGCTTTCAGGCAGGTTTGCTGCTGAAACCTTTACAAGTGCCTGAGACAGCAAATCCAGCAGTGCCCAGGTGCCTCCAACCACGCTGAATTCTGCAGCTGCACAAGCCATATCCTGAAGTGAGCAGAGATGCACCTGGTAATAAATTGATCTGTCCTCTGGCTGGTGTCTGGGTGAGAGCAGAACCCCAGCACCCCTGGAAATGCTCTTTAATTTTTGATTTGTTCTCCTGTTCACCCGTGCAGCCTCTCGGTGGTTTATCTGCAAACAATGTGTGCTGTCTGCAGAGAATGTGGGTTTCTCTCACTCAGAAAAATATCATTAGCTCGTGCTACAGCAGAGCGTGCTTTTGTTTCAGTTTATCAGCCAGAACTGGGGATTTGCATGCATAATCTAGTGGATCACATGGAGGCCAAAGAAAAGTTATCCCGAATCACCAATATCCTTTGTAGCTGTTAAAAAGAGAGGTAATTCCTCCTTCCTCTCAGGGCCTGAGGTAAGGAGTGCCTGTCACCTTGGGATCTGTGTCCTGCTGCACATCCCAGAGTATTCTAATCTTGTATTTAGCTCTTCTTTCATATGCATGTATGAAAGAGCTTTGCACAGATGGGTAACAGTTTTTATCCCCATTTCTCAGTGGTTTAGTGTAGTTACATCAGGAGGAGTAATTATTTCTATCAGCAAGATTGTGACAGCCACCACATATTATGGAAATTTCCTTCATTGAAACGTTAACATTTTTTTCCCCCCCTTTTGTTTGATTCTCGCAGCAACACAAAGAATAGTTTAGAAATATAATTGCAATCTCCAGGAGAAATATAAGCAGCCTGGCTGCGAGGCTGAATCACACTAGAGCGCTGGGAACAGAGCCACCTATGAAAGAAAATGAGCAGGAAGAACATCCCATCTTGAGCAGTTGTCATTAGTCAGGAAAAGGGGGATCTTAGTCAGGAAAAGGGGGATCTGTGCTGAGGCACCACGGGGAAAGGGCAGCCTGGCAGTGATGGCTTGGAGCTGCCAGGGCTGGGAAACTCGGGAGGTGTTTCTCAAACAGCAGAAATTGCTTCATTTCCCAGCACAGGGTGTGCTGCTAAAGCTGCATTTGGGGATGGGATTGGGTAAGCACCTGTGAGAGGGTTAATTCAATTAAATTCCCTGTAAAAACCTCAAGCAGTGGGCACAACCCTTCCCAAACCCAGGAGTTCCATAGGGAAAGCAGCTGGGCTCTGCTGCCAGACCCTAAACCTGGCAAATGGGATCTTGATACAGTTTACAAGTCTCCAAAAAAAGCTGTGTAAATTCAAGTTACTTTGTCTGATGAGTGCATTCATTCAAGACACAAACCTCTCAATGCCTCATCCTTTCTCAGCATGGTGCTCACTGATCATAATTGGGGAACTCACACTGTCAGATATTGGTATCATGGTGTTTTTTGGCTTTGTAATCTGCAGTATCATATGGGAACTGCTTGCAGAAAGTATTGCTAATATTTCATATTTCTATGTCTAGTAATATTAAACTATTCCAGATAGGTTTTTTTTTTTTTGTTACTTAAACTCATAAAAGTCTTGTGAGAAATGTTAATTAGAGTTTTACAGGGTTGAGACACCAGTTCACTTGTGAATCCTGTTCTTCCCATATGCTTTATTAACCTGAAACTTTCATATTGATTAACCCTCATTGATCAGCAATTCAGGCCAGCACCTCTCTCACCTCTGCATTGTGAAATCACAAAAGTCATAGAGGGGTATTTTATAAAAACTAGAAAAAATGTAAGCCTGCAGCAGCCTGGGATAGAAAACACACATGTTCCTATTCCAACATTGCTGCAGAACAAAATTATTGGTCCAGGACACCCCAGAAATGAGTTTAGATCATATTAAATGCCATTCAGAGCCTTACATTTAAAAACAAAGCGTATTTTAGGTTGAAAAAGAGAAAAGTAACCTTCTGACACTTGAAACTGGGATAATTATCTTTTATTAGTGTATAATTGTAGTGCATGAGCACAGGGAGAGTACCTCGAATTAATTGCTGGGTACAGAGGTATGATTTGTAAAATGCTTTTATATCTGCAAATTTAAAATAATTGGCTTATCTGTGAAAATATACATTTGCCTGTGGAGTAGAGAGAAACAGAAATGTTTACTTCTTAATTTTAGTAGGTACTAGTTTAAACATTATTTAAATATTGCTGGATGTTTTCTTGCCAAGTCTTGAGTGCATCACCAAATCAGCAGTGTGGGAAAAGTGACATAGAAAGGGTTTGTGTCCAGGTGAGGAATAACAAGAATGTTTTAAATTCATCAATTCCTTACTGGTTTTGATCCTGCTGGGATGATTTCAGCGATGAGCTACAGATGGTGAGGAGCAGATTTACTGCAGTTCCCATTTCTGCAGCTCTCTTTGGGAGCTCTCAAATGCCAGGAAGGATGGAGGGGATTTTTCCCACCTGAGTGGGTTTCCCAGCCCTGTAATGGATGAAAACTCCATGGAAAGGGACAGTTTGTGTGGTGCTGCCTCGTGCTGACCCCACAGACTGCATTTCTGATGGGACTGGTTCATCCCTGATGGTTTTGTGGTGGGAGGATTCATTGTGAGAGGTGGGAAATGGTCTCACAGCAGCTGGTGGGGTCATGGAGGGGCTGTTTGTGGCCAGTGGGAAGAGATGGCATTAAAGGATATTTAGCATACATGTTATGTATGAGAATCATGCATGGAGGATGAAATACACATCATTTACCCCAAAAAACAAGACCAGAGATCCAGGCCCTGTAGGCAGTACTTTTTAAATTGGAATGGCTTCATGATTGAAAGCATGATGTGCTTCTGAGCTTCCTGCTCTTCGGTCCCCAAAAGTGATTTGTTCTTTTCCATCCCCATCAGTTCTCCTAAACAAAGAAAGTGTGTTCAGGTGCTGTATCAGGGCTCTCCCCACCAGCACTGGTTTATTGCAGCCACTCCCTGCAGCCCAGTGGAGTGGGAGCACAGGGAAACTTCAGCAGAAAGCACTGGCAAGTCCATGACAGGTAGCATTTATTTCTTCAGCTGATTTGAGGCAAACACCTGAATGATGGAGCAGATCCTGGGCGCTGCTGGGGTGTGCTGCATGCCACAGTTTGTATTGTTTCAAGGAGCTGGCAGCACTGTGAGGCTGCTGCTCAGCAGGCAGGGAAGTTGTGCAGAAGTGGAAAATACCTGCTATTGTGCTGATGGAGCTGTCAGGGGACTCCGGCTGGGAAAAATAGCTCTGAGCTGGGTTCACTTGGAATTGGTGAAGTTGTGCTGACACAAGCTGGAGGAAAACAGTGCTGAATTCAGTCCCAGGAATTTCACAGGGAGTTTGGGGGCTGTGGCAGAGGTGTGTTCTCAGGTAAGCATTTAAAATTTCATGCACTGGCTTTTAGTATGGGCGTCACCACTAACAAAAATATCATGGAAGTTGTGCTGGAGAACTCTGCTTGTGTCTGCTCTCTGATTTTAACCTATTGAGCATTTCATAATTTCTTGTAAAATTGCTTAGCTTTGACAGCTGCTCTTACACCAGAACAGGCTTCAGCTGCTTGGGACCAAGAGGTTAAAACCTGTCAAAAAGCAGAGATACAGACTTGAATCTCTTTTGGGTAAGAAAATTGATGCAGATATTCCTGTGCCTTTGACTAACAATGAGCAGCCAAATCAATGGAAGTGATATTTTCTCCCCCAGCTTTTCCTTTTTATTTTTTTGCTAGCTGAGGAAAAAAAAAATCCTAATTTATGAAGGTGATCCTAATTTATGAGGTCTTTACACAAGGGGCCTTGGCTGTGTGGTGAGTTAAGGACAGTGATGCATGGAGCCAGGGAATTGTGGTGCTTGGTTCTGGTTGGGTTTGAGTTTTTTCTTGTTTTTTTAAGTCCTGTGGCTTGTGTCCTTTCATGAATTTATCCAAGTGACACCAAAAAAATCAGTATATTTAAAATCCAGCCTTTTGAAATATGAGTATCATTAAAAGTCAATTTTAAAATTAAGGCAACCTCTTTTGAAAAATTTACCCTGGGACAAGTGTCAGGAAAAATTAAGCTTTGCAGGCAAAGCGTGCTGAGATGCACAGTCATTTTGGGCAACACTTTTCTTTGGTAGCACAGAAAATGCAGACACAGAGAGAGAGCAGTTGATTGCTGTTCACTGGGGAATAAAGTTGGGTTTTTTAAATTCCTCGGACTTGCTGGCTTCATGAAAGATTTTTAGTGAGCAAATACAGCTAACAGTGCTTTGATTCTCAGTTAAGTGGAAGTTGCTAAACCAGGTTGTCCTGCACTTTTTGTAAAGAACAAAAGACATAAATAATTGAGGTTTTATATACGTTGGGAGCAGTAGGAGTAGGAAAATATTCTGTCTTAATAATAGGCTTAACAAGGGAAGGCAATAAATCATTTCTAATTACCAGCCTTGTCGATTACATGTTTCCTCATTCTAATCTTTCAAATTGCCTCCTAAGCTGAGGCTTCTTTGTAAATGAGGTTTGCTTTTCTTCTTCTTCTTCTTCTTCCGTTCTGGGGGATGTGTCACCCAGCAGGAGCACATGTGTGTGTCTGCTTGGATGGAGGCCTTTCCACAGCCAGCTGGAATGTTGCTGTCACTGGCTGGCTCCAGTGCTTCCAGGGGAAAAACATGGAGAAAATGGATTCTGCTCTGCCTGGTCAGTCCACACAGTTAAATGTTGATTACGTTTTGTGTATTTGGTTGGTTTCAAGTCTGTCATTCTGTTTCCATGTTTAAAAATTATTGAAGAGGTAAAGCTTTGAGGATGGTGTAGGAACACCTAAGGTGGGTTTGCTGCAAGATGCATCTCCTCCCATCCTTTTAGGAGAGTGGTACACAAAGCTAAATAAAGAAATAATCACAATTTTATCTTCCTGAAAATTAAATTGATCTTTTGTTTTATCTAGCCCTTGAGGCTTGTGAATAATCATAAAATAATACTTAAAATGGAAGAGAGCTTGACATGTCTGTCCTGCTCCTGCATGCCCCACAACACTGATAAAAAAGGATAAAAATTCTCAGTGACTGAGCACAGCAGGACCCTGCAGAGCTAAGAATTCAAAACCAGAGGGGCACAGACTGGTTTGGGTTGGAAGGGACCTTAAAGCCCATCCAGTGCCACCCCTGCCATGGCAGGGACACCTCCCACTGTCCCAGGTGCTTCAAGCCCTGTCCAGCCTGGCCTTGGGCACTTCAGGGATCCAGGGGCAGCCCCAGCTGCTCTGGGCACCCTGTCCACTCTCACAGGGAGGAATTCCTTCCCAATATCCCATCAATCCCTACTCTGGGTCAGTGTGAAGCCATTCCCTGTGTGCTGTCCCTCCATCCCTTCTCCAAAGCCTCTTTCCATCTTTCCTGCAGCTCCTCCAGGCCACCCTGAGCTCAGCCCAAAGCTTCTCCTGTGCAGGTGAACAATGCCAGCTCTGCCAGCCTTTCCTGCCAGCAGAGCTGCTCCATCCCTCTGCTCATCCTGGAGCCTCCTCTGGGCTCTCTCCAGCAGCTCCAGCTCCTCTCTGTGCTGGCCCCAGGGCTGGGGCAGCTCTGCAGGCAGGGTCTCACCTGAGCAGGGCAGAGAGGCAGAATCCCCTTCCTCAAAAATCAGGATTCTCCTTTTCTGAGTCACTCTGGTGTCTTAGGGCTTCTCTGAGGGCTGCAGATCATGTACTTATGCCCAGGAGTTTACATAAAAGCAGCTTTGGGTTTAGGTGTCTGCAATGTGATACCTTTACATTTCTCTGTGTTGTTTACTGCTAAATTGGCAGAAAGTTTGGCCCAGGAGAGTGGAGAATTACAACAGCAAACAAAGCCCTGTTGTTTTTCAACCCTGCCCCCTGTGGGCTATCACTTGCTGCCATAAGTAGTCACTGCAATGAAATAATACTAATTTTTTTTAATTTTTTTGAAGTAATTTGAATTCCAGCAAGAGCAGTGAGGTGAGGGCTCTGTCCCTGCAGTGACAACGGGCTGGAGCTGTCCTGCTCCTGAGGAGCTCCAGTGGGCATGAGGAGGTTTCTCTGAGGTGTTGGACAGCCATCAGAGAGGGAATGGCTTCTGTTTGTAATTGTGTGGGGTTCTTCCCTCAGCTGCTGTCCTCTGACACATCTGGTTTGCCCGAGGGATCTGTTCTCCCAACACTGGGGCTGAGCCTGTGTGTGACTGCAGGAGACTCCTCAGGGCAGTTTTGGTGCCCAGAGGGGGGTTTGGTGTTGGGACAGCTGTGCTGCCATCCCTTCTGTCCTGAGCTTAGGAAAAAGAGTCAGGAAAACCCACAACAGCTGCCTCCTGTCTGTGGGAACTCTGGGACTGCTGCAGCCTGACAGGGTTGGACTGGGTGAGCTTTAAAGGCTCTTTCCAACCCAGACCAGGCCATGATTCTGTGCCATCTGTTCTTTTGAAAGGTTATTTGTGGTTAATTTGGGGTTAAAAGGCCTTTTTGGGGTTAATGCGGTGGCCAGGCTCTGGGGTGCTGCTGGAGGGGATCAGCTCTGGGCTGGTCCCTGTTCCTTGGGACACTGGGGAGGAGCACCCAGGCTGGCCCTGGTGCCTCTGCTGGAGCTGTCTCCAACCCTCCCCAGCTGCGGAGCCTCTTCTTGTGCCCAGCCTTAGGGGAGGGAAAAGTGAAGAGTGGAAAATTAGAATGTCATGCAGGATAATTGCTCCTGAACTTGATGTAAGTTTTTTTTTTTTTCTTAATTAAGAGTTTAAGGTAGAACAAGAAGAAGGTAAGCAAATAACAATGCCTTGTGTCTTGCAGGTAGTTTAGGGAATATACTTTACAAACTGTGAAATTAAGGTAGCATGCAGATTGATCCATTTATTTTTGTGCAATAAATTGAGTCTGTGGGGTAGTGGCTTAATATATATTAAAACCAGAGATTTGGGAGTTTTATTGTTGGCAATTTATGTTTTTAAATCAGAAATGGGATCAAGTTTATGGATGAAAAAATGGTGTTAAGAAGGTTTTTATAAGGAGATTTAAAGAAGCTTGAGGTACGAGGGAAAAGCTGAGAACCATATGTTGTGTTAGGGTAATCTGAAATATTTCAGCAAAAGTTTTGCAAAGCTTTTTAAAATCTCTTTGCTTTTCATATTTAAGGGACCTATTGTGAACATCTTCAGCTCTGTGTTCACACAACTGCCTTGATGCAGCTCCTGATGGTGCTGGCAGAAATTGCAGCAACATTTCTGAATTGTTTTGTCACTGATGTGGTAAAAGCCCCCAGCCACACCAGTAAACCCCATTATCATCTGTTGAAATATTTGCCATTTTCCTTCCAAATAATGCCATTAAATATCTTTCAACAGGCTGCATAGCAGATAAACCCTAAAGCATGGGTGGCTATAGATAGTGTGAGGGGTAGGAAACAGCTGGTGAAAATCTGTGGTCCTGACAAAATTAGTGGCAAATACTTGGGGATAATGGAATTTTGTTGGACCCTCTGTGCTGTGGCACTGCAAAACATTTTCCCACCTCAAGAAATCCTGAGGCAAACAATGCTGAAAGGAAATCCTCGAGGTTCTTGTCTGGAGTCAGACACTTTTCCCCTTGGACTGAGCACACAGAGAACTCCCTGAATATGGATGTACATCAGTGGACAGGGATGCATCTCGCTCCACAAACTTTCCTGTGTGAGCAGCTGCAGTTTCCCCAGGTGATCTCCTTCCTTGGGCACTCATGGAGGAGGAACAATTTGTATTCTCCTGTCTGTACCTGTGGAGCTCCAGGCAAAACACCTCGGGGGCTCCCCTGGGGCAGAGCTGCTCCATGTGCTGCCCAAATGGCCCATAAATTATTTGTTCACCTGTTTTGAATATTTACAGCTTCAGCAAAAGAAACCCTGTATAAAACTGATGACATTGAATTATTTCAGATGCTGCCTCGTTCTTTTGATTATCTCAACATTTTGAATTCAAATTGTCTTAGCTGTAAGTTAAAAGTTGTCTTAGTGTGGGAACATGAGAAAAAAAAACATTCTGGCAGAAATTTGTCAGTAGAATTCCCACTAAAAGGGTAATCAGAGCACAATTCGAGAAATTAAAACTGGGTTTGAGGGGAGGATTTTCTTCCTTCTTTAATCAGGGCAAGTTATGTTCGAGGACTTGCAAATATAAAACCAAATTAAGCAAATCACAGGAGTGAGAAAGTGCAATGCAAAATTGCTGTCAGCACAAAACACGAGTTATTCACATAAATCTTTAGGACTCTTTAAAAATTGTAACGAGAAAATAATAATCAACTAATGTATCAGCTTGATATTGCACCAAATATATGGGGATTTTTTGTCTCAAATGGCATTTAGTACTGATCAGAAAAACAGATAAAACTCGATGTAATAACTAGATCCATTCTATTTAGTGTCTTGGAATCTTGCATTTAGCAGAACAGTTTCACCACAAATGGTATTTTAACTCTGGCTGTTTCACATTTTAATTGAAGTCTAAATTTTCTAATGAAGTTTTCATTATAGCAAGTTCACTGAAGTGCATTTCCAGTGTGGGAATTGCAGCATCCTGGGGGTGCCAGCTCAATGGAGAATGATAAAATTAATGTCAACATCCTTGGTTTATTACCATCAGGATGGAGGAGGTTTGAGAAATAAAAGAGGTTTCATAACTTGTCCTGAATAATGCAGTAATTTTATGGGAAAATGAGAGAGTGGGAGTGATTTGTTGGCCTTTTGGGTAGAACTGGATAAAGGAGATCTGGTACCAAAGTGGTGCAGGGTGACAAGACTGGCCTTTGTAGCAGAGGACACAAAGGGTGCAAGACCTCTGAGCTGTCAACTCCATCATGGAATTTTTGGAAGGGGCCGAGTTATTTATCCAAATTCATCCCAAAGACTTCATCTTGTGTAGGTGAGAACTGTGTTGAGATCAGGATTTTTTTTTTCTGCTGTGTCCAAGCTGTTTCACTTATAACTAAGTTTGTTAGTTAACAGAAAACTTTACCCTCACAGGTGCCTCTTTAATCATCCAGATACCTGATTGGAGAATTCGGGTAAAAGGAGATTTAAAAGTGTCCTGGGTCTGGAGGGAGACAAGCTGTTCTTTGCTTTTAATGCCTTGCCTTTGTGTCTGCCCTTTTCTGTATTTTCTGCTGCCTGTTATGCTTTTAATGGGTATAAAGTTGTCTCTCTCAGACCTAAATTTCCTCGGCTAGATGGTGTTGCCTGCTCACCACCACGCCATTTCTACTGATCTCTCCTTCAGGAGAGAAAAGGAAACACCATTTGATATTGTATTTGAGCTCAGACTTTAAAATAGAGCTCAGGAGAAGCAAGGACTCTTGTCTGAGTAAAGAGTTGGTTTAATCAGAGAGAGAAAAAGATTCACCCTTGTTACCTTTCCCTCTTTTCTTTCATCTCTGTTTAAGTTGGTATTATTACTGTGGGAGACAAGCTTTTGTGATTTCCATTTTTCCTGGGGAGAGCACAGTGGGAGCCTTCAAGAGTTTGGAATGTGTTGTTGCAAGGGGTTTTAGCATCCAGTGCCAAATGTGAGGCGCTGGCATGGAGTTGAAATAGGTCCTTCTACAAACACTTGCCTGATGCTTTAACTGTGTGACAAAGCAGACGTTGTGCCGTTGTGGTGGTTTTGTCACAACCACAGGTGACATGTCAGGTGTGCAGTGCTGGGGCATGGCCTTCTGTACTCACTGCCTGCTGGAAATCAATTCTAAAATCGTGAAGAGCTGATAATTCCCCCTGAAATAATTGAAGATATTTTGGTGATCTCTCATGCTGCGTGGTGACACTCAGAGCTTCCCAGTGTGAGACTGGCAGTGTCACCTGGGTGTGAAAACTTTGGGGGAGAAAGCCACAGATTTTGAAGCTGTAGAAACATTGGAAATGCAAACAGTGGCTTAAACCAATGGTGTTTTATGTAAATGTTGGTCATTCTGGTTAAATATTCTGAGACTTGCATGTAAACTTCATCCACATCCGCCTGTGTAGCAGTTTCAGAGCCCTGGGGAGGGGAGTTTCTTGTGTTACCCCCTTGCCCAAATTCACCTTTGGGGTAAATTTGCTCTTTTGCAGCTCAGTGGAACCACAGACTGTCAAAAACACTGATTTCATTATTATCTTTAGCCTAATGAAGCACAGCTTCAAATCACACTTTTTGTGAGGGAGAACTTTCACTCCCAGTGGCACTGACCTCTCCTTCCTCACCAAATTACCCTGGGTTAAACTTCAGCTCTGCATCCACACAATTAATTTCAGCAGGCTGCTGCAAAAGACGTTGTCTTATGCCAGAGCAACCTGTATAAAATGCAGCTCCACTGTATATATTAAATCTTGCTCTTTTCTGCAGCACTACCAGCTCTGTCAGCCCCTTTCCTTTGGGCTTCTCTGCCTAAAGCTTCCCAAAATTGTAAAGCACAGAGAGAGGAAGGGCTCCCTAATTGGGTGTATGGTAAAGAGAGAAAAATCTCATTAAAATTGAGGAGTTATTTGTGGATGCTGGCAAAGAAAACAAACCTTTGTAGCTAGAGTTCGCTACCTTATTTTAATGGAGTTCATCATTATTTTAATTTATGTGTGTCTTGGACCTAAACACAAATGACAGTCTGGGTCATGCCTGTGGAAATTTAGTGATTAACAGCTGTTGCTGTTTAATCAAGGCAGAAGATGCACTAACAACTGAGGTACAGATATACAGATATTTTACTGTGAAAGAGAGCTGGTTACACGATCCAGAATTCCACAAGGAAATAGATTTTTTTTGTTGTTGTTTATTTATTTTAAGATTTGAGGGAAAATTGGTTGCTCAGAGAAGCTGTGGCCGCTCCATCCCTGGAATTGTCCAAGGCCAGGTTGGACAGGGCTGGGAGCACCCTGGGACAGTGGAAGGTGTCCCTGCCATGGCAGGGGGTAACACTGGATGGACTTTAAGGTCTCCTCAAACCCAAACCATTCTGTGCTTCCATGATATTGGTAAATAAATGGTACAATTGTTGCTGTTTGTGGTGCTGCTTCTGCATCATTCCTCATGGTTTTTATTACCATATATTTATTTTTCACAAGAGAAATGAGAAATACTTCTCAGGGAAGTTGCTCCTGTAATGTTGAGATCTGTTCTTTCTCTTTTCCACACCTACCTTGGGCCTAAAAGATGGAAATATATTCATCCAGTGTATCTGTGCACAGCTCCAGAGATTCTAAGAGTATCTCGTCTAACAAAAATTTATGAGAGAGGAAACTCCTTTTGTTTGCATTGTTTAAGGCCAGAAGAGAGTCTGTAGCCTGACCTTCTGTAAATGTCAAGCCTTAAGAGCTCCTGGATTGTTCTTTGCTTCTAACAGAAAGCAGGCAGCCCTCCCTGTGACTGCCACAATTGTTACTGCTTCTGAAGGCTTGTCCATCCAAGAGTTCATTAACTTGTTGCATTCACTTCCAGGCTGATTTGCCATCTTCAGCCTCGAATTTTTCTGTTGAATGACAGAATTATGTTAATATTTTGTTCTCCAGATTTGTGCAGGGTTCTATGCAGATGCCATTGCAGAGACAGTGGAAGTCTGTGAATCATAAAATTTTGGGTTGGAAGGGACTTTCAAGATCATCCAGTTCCACCCCTGGCCATGGGCAGGGACACCTTCCATTATTCCAGGTTGCTCCAAGCCCTGTCCAGCCTGGCCTTGAGCACTTCCAGGGATCCAGGGAGGTCTGGAAGGTCATGGAGTGGTGGATTGTCACACACCACAACCCTTCCAGCACCTTGAACACGACACGCGCTGTTCACGCGCATTAAACAGCCCCGTTGTTTTGACAAATGCAATTTTTGATCATGCAGGCCAGAACATGGAGCGAGCCGATAGCTGAACGTAATTAATCCTTCAAATAACTTTTGACAAGTAGATTAAAAAATTTGCAGCCTGATTCTGCGTTATGTCTTTTCATTTATTCATGGCTGTAAACACGGTGGCACCTGTGGCGCCAGCGGTGCCCGCTGAGGACACAGCGTATGGTGTGCCACCTGTGCCATCCACTGCCTTCCCAAACCAGCCACGGGCTGCAGCCCTGGCTCCAGCAGCACTCTGTGGGAGCAGGACTTGCATCTGAAAGGTGGAGAAGCAGAAAGAACAGAATTGAAAAGGCACTGGATGAGTTGCTCTTTCCGAGGGCATGGTGAGATCCTTGGGAATATTCAGCCAGTCACTGATTTAACCACCCACAAGGCACCATTCAGTAACACAAGGTGACAGGCAGGGCATTTCTAGAAGCTCACTGCACATCTCAGATCACTTGTGAGATAATTGGGCTCTCAGACCTCTCTCTGCTCTTACTCTGGGCCCATAGATTCAGAATCGATTTCACTTTCAGCAGTTCCATACCTCTGCCAGGTGCAATTATATTTTCATTCTCTACAAACAGTAGAAAACCCCAAAGTATTTAATGTTGGGGTTTTTTTTGTTTGGTTGGGGTTTTTTTGTTTGTTTCCTTTTTTGTTTGTTTTTGTTTTGTTTTGTTTTTTTTATTGGAGCCAAACTGATTTATGTGACAACAAAAGAGTCTTGAAAGCCACTGCATGAATCTGTGACACCAAAGGGGTAGAACAGGAAAGAAAGTTAACTATGACTCGTGTTCTATGTTTTCCAGAGCTTGAGCTTTTTCAGTACCAGGAATAGAAAATACCTTATCTTGTTGCCTGCCTATTTTTCTCATATAATTATTTTGCTGTGAAGACCTAGAATTAATGCAGCTAATAGAAAAACCAGTCAGCCTGTAATGCTTTGCTTTTCTGGTCAAATGGATATTCATTGAGCACAAACTTTGAAATCAAATACTGTATTTCCTTAGGAAAATCTGGATAGCTAACAAGCATAAGAGAGCATTTAGATGATCATTTGGAGTTGTATTTATCAGAAAGAAAGATGTTTCCCTTTTAATATTATGACAGGGAGAGGAGGCAGACCAAAGGTCTGAACACAGAGTCCACAAACAGAGGCCCCATCGATGCCTGCAACACAAATGCTGGAAGGGACAATCTGTTTTAGTTATGCTTTTGAGCACACTTTAAATGTAATTTTAGTGCACAATAAAAATGAATGCTCTGTTTTCCAAATGCATCTGCTGAGCTTGAGTTTCCATACCAGATGGCTTTATATTATGTTAAAACCCCACATACAGTATGCTAGTGCTCACTGGAGCTGCTGAAAGTGACCTTGCATTTTTTTTCTGCATGAGCAAAAGATAGGACATTTATTAATTTTGACATGCAAAAATGTTGCTCTTTCCAGCTCGTTGTCATATTCTGCTTTACCTGGGTTTAGGGGTTGGTTGTTTTTCCCTGGTCAGAAGTGTGTGGTGTTTCTAATTTAAAGATGGATTCGGGTACAAGCAATGCCCAAATTGCACATAAATCTTGTTCAACGCACGCGGTGTTTATGTTACTAAATACCAGGCATAAATCACGTCTGGGCTATTGAATTGGGACTTTTATTTTTGAGTTTGCAGCTGGCAGATGCCCAGCTTTATCTTTCATTCATCCCTGAGCCTGCTCTGCCCTCTCCCTGTGTCATTGCATCCGTGGATGCTCTGACCCAAGGCGTGACACGGAGCTGGCGCGGCGACGCCTTTGGATTGGAATCAGCAGCTGGCCCTGCAGCTCTGGGGGCTCCACCTTGGGGGTTTTTGTCTGCCCAAGGCTCCATGGAGTGCCTAAAATTAGACTGTGAGTAACGCCTGGGCTCCGCTCAGCGAAACCTCGGTGAGAAGTGAAATGTCACCGTGTCAGTGACATTTGCGCCGCTCCCTCCACAGAAACTCCGTATCCTGCAGAGCTGGAGCTGTGCAAAGTGTGTGAAAACCCTCCCTTCTCCTTTGTTTTTCCTGCTGTCTGCTTCAGAATGGCAAGTGACTATTCCAGCTGTGAATAGCTAATTATATATTGAATTTCAAATCCCTGTCCTCAGCTCGGTCCTTTTCTGAGAGCAGGGTGAAGTTTTAACCACGATAACCTGCTGAGGGTAAGGGATGCCTGACCAATGGGTAAGTGGAGCTGGATGTCTCTGCATCCCTGTGTGGCTGCCAGGTGCTGATAACAATTCATTTTACCTGACCTTTAGGCAGCAAATATGCCATGCAGGGAAGAAGCGCTCTTCTGGCTGATTCCTCATTGATTCTTTTATTACTGAGGCCATGTTTCACACTTACAGGTCATGCAGATCACCTGTTTCTTGGTGATTGCACTTCATTTGCCTGGCTGTTTATTAATCTGAAATTTGGTGTGGTTTCCAGCCTTTTTTTTTTTTTTGTCTCAGTTGTCAGTAATTGTTGGTGTGTTATTCCTCACAGAATTTCTGCTCCTTGCAGCCTTAAGTGAGCTGATTGTGGAAGCGTTAATCTCTATATGCAGAAGATTCCTGTTGCATACCCTTTGGAGATTGTGTGCTGATCCAGAATCAGTTTAATATATTCCACCAATTTTTCATGTGTGACCCAAATAAAAAAAATTAAGATTAGACTTATTATTTTTGACTTCTTTGTATGTTGTGATGTTATTGAATTACTGTGTTTTGCCACAATTTGCCAGTAATTTATGAAATATTTTGTATGATGGAATACAATTTCCACGCATGACTGTGAAACATGAAAAGTCATCTTATTATCAGTGTGTTCCCATTAATATTGATGTGATAACACATTGTTGCATCAATTGTAATAAATGGCTCAGATAAGGAGAGCAAACAGAAAACGTTCCCAGCAAAGTTATTCAGACCTGACATGCAGAGCAGCACTGGCAAAGTCAAGCAAGGAGACTTTGCAATGGCATTTTACTGAATAACTAAAATTTTATTGACTTATGTTCCACATGATGGAGCATTAAGCAGTCCCCCACACCCTAATTCCTTTCTTGATGGCAGCAGGAATGACCTGCAATTCCCATCAAATTATGTTTCCTTGTGGTTTTGTACACTTTATGTTGTTTTTTGTTTTTACTACTTTTTTTTCCCCCCCTCCTCAAGCATATCTCCAGAGTTAAGGATTTTATTTAGAAAAGTTTTTAAAAGTTCCTTTAATGTGTTTTGAGAGACACAACTTTTCACAAGATTTGCCTGTATTTCGCTCTTTGGAAATACATATTTTTTTATATAGGACTTCATATTGATAATAAAAGCAGTCCTACTTATCTGTGGGCATCTTTCACCACCAAGCTCACATTGGAAAGTCTTGATTCATTTCCCCAAACCACAAATGAGCTGAGAGATGACAATGCTGGGTCATTTGACTGCACCAGCACTTGGAAAACTGCTGATGTGAGGGCTCAGAACTTGTCTTTTAATGGAGTGGTTTTGAGGTTCTTTTATGATTCTTCTGCCACAGCAGCATAATACAAACCCAGACTGGTACTCAAGTACACACAAGGCAGTGCAGACAGACTCTGTGGTTTTGGGTTCAGTTTGTTCTCAAAAATGTCCTAGAAATTGCAGGAAAAGCAAGGATAAAATGTTGGTGCCCTGAGCAAATGGTGGCTTTCCTGCTACTGCCTTAATTTAAAAGGAAATATTTGATTTTGCCACCAGTTGTATGTGCTCAAACATCCTAGTCTGATAATCTATATGAGAAAACAGCAGGGAAAGGTGATAAACTGGGATTTGGTCCTGCCATCTCTCCTGCCTAGGTGAGGGAAGGACACAATTTAAGGAGTTGTTTGGATGTGGAAAGTGTCTCACTGTTCGTTTTTCCCCCCAGAGAGGTGAACAGAGAGAGGTCCCCTCAGAAGGCAGCCCTGGATGGGAGGAGACCCAGAACTGTCCTTGATCCTCAGGTTTTCGCTTTTCTATGTTTCAGGTTCTGTGCTGCTTTAGTGTGTGGGGCTGAGCTTCACATCAGGGGATGCTGAGCTCTGCACAGAGCAGGGAGACAAAACAATTCCTGCTCCAGCTGGGCACCAAGGACAAATGATCCAAAGCTCAGCCCAGGAGCACAAACAGCGTGGGCTGCAGAGAGGAAAAACAAGCAGGGTGGGAGTGCCTGGGCTAAAGCTGGAACTGGACAATGAACTGCAAGGTGCAAATGGAGCAGAGCTGAGCCAAGGCAGAGACCCCGGGAGCGCTCGTGCATTTTGGGACCATTTGGGTTCCTCTTGGGGGCAGCCCTGGCTGGGCTCTTGTGCTGCCCAAGGTGGATCCATGGAGGAGATGCTTTGAATAAATCCCTGCTTTATTCTGGAGCTCTGCCCAGCCTCTGTTCCAGGGCAGCCTGCACAAGGCATCATCCTGAGCTACCACCCTAATTTCCACTGGGGAGCTGTGCTCAACTGGATTTACTCCTCCTCAGCATCACCTAAAGCAGCCATCTTAACCTTTTTGGGGTGAAACTCGGTAAGTTTGGCCTAGCAAAATAAAGAACTCTTGATTGTGATGTTGGTAGAAGTTTGCAAAAATCAGGATAATGTTTCTTTGCTTCTGCCTGACACTGGTTCTTTTCTCATCTATCAGAATTTCTACAGGATGTCTCAAACCCTGGGGTTATAAGAACAAGTGGCACAGCCATGTTTCACCTCCCAGGTCCCCCAAGAAATGAGCTGCAAGACAGTAATTATGAATTTCTGTACTCTGATGTCAGCCTGGGGCCCTGTCAAGTATTGGCCTTTTGAGCCTTTGTGGAACTTGGCCTCTTTTTTGGGCTTCTGGATTTGTATCCATGCTTTCATCCTCTGGTAGCTTTGGAAATTCAGTGCTCTATCTTCATTTTTGCATGTCTGGCTGCCATGAAAATGACTAGAACACAGACCCTGAGGAAACAGATGTGCTTATGGGGCTCAGGTGCTCAACTAAAGGAGCCACAATCCTGTTCAAATCGCCTGTTTTCCCAATTTTTTGAGTAGCCATTCTCTTCACTTGGACTGTGGTGTTTTGAAGGGCATTTGCAAGAGGCAGCATGTGCTGCTGGAGACAAAATTCACTTCAGCTGTTCTTGTATCACAACATGCAACTGCAAATGGCCGAAATTGTGTTCCAGCTGGTCCCCTGCAAACACCTTGGCCTCCACTCATCCTCCCTGGTGCCTGGGCCCTTGCCAAAGACATTTTCCATGCACGGAACGTACACAAAAATATTTGTAACCTGCATGTGTGCTGTGAAAACGAGATGCAGTTCCAGTGAAAGATGCAACTTTTGATCCTTTACTGGATGAATTCCATGTTTTGAAGTGTTTGAAGCAGGGAAGACCACAGCAGGTCTTTCATCTTTCCTGTTGGTTGATCTCTGTCATGTCATGGTAAGGGGTGCTGTATGACAAGAGAAAATGCAGCCCTAAAGAGATTTTTCCTATTCCTCTTCCTTGTTTGTAATTTGTTAATTTGTATTAATTTCCATTCAGGATAATCTCTTATCTGTTAATGATATTTTTTTCCCTTGTAATCTTGCTAGTTTTATTTAAAGGAATGATTTAGAAAACAAGGGCAAGACAGTCTGGTGATTAATTGTGAAAATACCTGATGTGCTGAGAAAGTCTGAACTCCTTAGGCAATATTTTCAGCTGACCTCTAAAAACCACTTTGCAGGTGTATGTATCTGAATATGAAAAGACCAACATTTGCATATGCAAATCCCACCCCTGCATTTGCACAGTGTAGCTGGATGAAAAATTGAGTCCTCTCTGTGCAATAATTGTCATTTCTGTGTAGAAGTGACCTGCTGGTGGCTGTTTCACCCCTTTTTTATTAATGTTGGTTTTATGACGCTGTGCCTGACTCCGGTTACTTTCTGTTTTCAAGGTAAAAGAGACAAATTTTCAGAGCTGAGCATTTTCAGAGCTAGGTGGGCATTAGAAACTCTGAAATCTCCAAACAGCACCATACTGTGTTTTTATTTAAATCCACAGATCGTAACACAGCTCTTCAACTTCAGACTTCTCATTAAATATTAAATTGCAAAATCTGTATTTTTATCACTCTTATGCAATAACACCATTGGAAATTATAGACCAAAGATTGCAAAGAGTTAGAACAAATCATTCAAGGGTTCAGCATTGAATGCAAAGTGCAAAATCTAATAGAACAATGTGAAAAGGCATATTTAAAAGTGAATAAGTTATGTTTTTTCTGATGCTCCTACTCTTATGGCCTCTTTTCCATCTCTTCCTGGGGACAGAAATTATTCAGTTCTGTGGTCAAACTTTACAGATGATAATATGGATTTTTCTTTTTTTGGTCTTTTTACAAGTTTAGCTTGGCTTTTTATGGTTGCACCTGTAAGATAACGTAAATGCATAAATCCCAGATGTCTCCTTGGGTGAAGGATAACAAAGATAATACCAGCCTTCTCCTTAGTATGTGACAAATTCCTTAACTTGGTCATGCCCAAAATTCTTACATACTTCAGGCTTCACCCATGGAGTCCCTTAAGTGTTGAACGTTTGGATTCTGGGCCAGCCAAGCTCCTCGTTCTTGACACTGTAGAAAAAATACAAATTATCCTCATAAGGTTGTGCCCAGGTTGCACAGACTTCAGGAAAAAATCAGTTGCTGGGTGGGGCTGGGTGGTTCTGGGCTGGGCTGGTGGGTTCCTCATGAAGAGCTGGGCAGGTGGAATGGCCAGCCAGGAGCACACAGGAATTCTGACCTCCCTGCAGGTGCTCAGATGCCCCTGTTCATCAGGGGATGGGGCAGCTCCACCAGGGTGGGACAGCTTTGCTCAGCTCCTCTGCCTGACCAGATCAACCCCAGAGAGCTGTGGGTCACTCTTGGAGGGAGAGATCTCAGGTGAGAGAGGGACTCATCTCATTCGAGTTTTGTGCCAGCCAAAAATACATGAAAAAAAAAAAGAGAAAAAAAAAAAAAGACAATTTATTATCCTAATCTTGGAGCAATCACCAGGGATGGATTAGTTCTGGAGCTTTCACCACTGACTGTGCCAGTCACTATGCGAAGTCATGAAATAGTCATGGGAGCTTTTGTCACCCTCTCTTGAGTGCAGACATTATCCATCAGGAGAGGAAATCTTTTTTCTGCCTGTGGAAATGAGAGTGATCAGGCCAATGACCCACAAAAGAAGCAATTATCAGCTTGCTGGGCATCACGGCTCAGGTGGAGCAGAGGAAAGGAGCTGGGCTTGCTTGTCAGAGCAGTGAGGGCTGGAGGAGGTGCTCAGGGTGGGACTGGGATGCTGGTGGTGGCTGATGGAGTTAGGAGGGATGATGGCAGCTTGGACCTGTCAATGTTTGTGGAATCAGAGGATCACTGATGTTGGAAAGGCCCTCCAAGACCATTGAGTCCAATGTGTGCCTGACCCCCACCTTGTCACCCAGCACAGAGCACTGAGCGCCACGTCCAGGCCTCCCTTGGACCCCTCCAAACTTCCCAGGGCATCTCCTTCCAAAGCTTTCCCCACTTTTTCATGAGGAAATTTTTCCTAACGTCCAACCTGAACCTCCCCTGCCGCAGCCTGTGGCTGTTTCCCCTTGTCCTCCTGCTTGTTAGCTGGGAGAAAAAAATGATGAAATGCTCAGTTCAGTGGGAGCCAGGTAAACCTGGATTTTACAACCCTTGTGAATCAAACCAGACAGATTTATGTGATGCAAATAGAAATGTCCCAGGTTTAGTTTTCTGAACATTTGGTCAGCCTGGCAGGAAAAGTGAATTTTAACTGTAGCAGATTGGGCCTACAGGTTCCTGGGAAACCAAGTCCTGAGGAGTGGGAATTATGTGATGGTAAAGGAATAAATCTCAGTGCCCAAATATAAAGAAGGGAGAAAAAAACCCCTTTTGATTGGTTCTCTTCTCATATGCATCTTTTCTGGAGGCTTCTTGTCCTCACCTGCCAACAGTGGCATGTTCCAGCTACAGAACAATGAGAAGTGGTAGCTCAGATTATTTTCACTTGGTGTTTATTTCACATTCTCTACCCTCTCATAATTTTTAAATGTAATTGTGATTAATTTTAGCCTTAATAACTTTTGCAAGCTGCAAAACTGCTGTGACGCTGCAAGAGGTGTGATGAATTTAACAAAAAACCAGAGGAGGTGTTATCTCCTGTTTTTACTGTGAGCACAAGTTTTGTTCTACAGGGCTTTCCTTTGTGTTCTGACATGTGTTTGTTTCCACCAGGTCCCCAAACAGCACATCTGGGGCTGGTGTATGCCCTTGTGAGTAGATGTACTCCGAGTGTAGGTTGTTAGTAAGTTGTGTAATTTGTCAGTAATTTGAATTTAAAAATCAGCCTCTGTTCCATTTGCAGCATTACCCATTTCCACAAGCAGCATATTTTTTATCAGTTTTCTTCTTTTATCCAGGAGGAAAATGTTGATCAGAGTTCTTGTGGTGCTTTTTGATGCTTTTTTTTTTTCTTGGAACAAAGGCAGCATCTGATCTGAGCATCAGCCTGGTCCCACAGAGGCTCCATCTGCTCCTGGGCTGGACTTGCTGACTTCAGTGGAATCTCCATGGCAGGGGCTGGATCTCCTCAGCTGGGAACCTCTTCCAGGTGTGGTACACGTTTACCTCTTAGAGAAACTAATCAATTAAACAAACAAGGCACCTGCGCTGGGAAAATTGAGTATTTTGTTCATTCAGTGGACAGAGGTGATGAGAACTTCATCCCAAACACCAATGCACGGGTGGAGTTTCATGGGAAGAAGGTGGACAGACCATGTCATTCCTTGTTCCCCATAAAGATGTCACATCTTCATTTTATCTTGTTCTTCAGCGAATTCTTCTTTCACACCGAAGGCAAAACATCATTTGGATTGCAAAAATGCATCGTTTTAATATTTCCATCATTTTTATAAGGAGGAAATGTTTTACCTCTCCTTGAATGGCCATGCGAAATGTTGTTTTAGCAGGGTTTAAATTGATCTTAAAATACTGTTTATAATGTGTTCACAGTGCATTCTCACTTTCATATAAATCTGAATTTTATTCCTGCAGAGGGTCTTGGACAGCAGGAAAAGGGAAAACTTTTCTTGAGAGGGAACATGAAGGGAAACTTTTTTAATAATGTTGATGGTGCAGCGGGTGACAGTAGAAGAGACAAGGATGAAAGAACAAGAGCAAATCCTTTACCTTGAAACAACAAACCCTAAACGTGTGATTGAAATGACCATGAATTGCCATCATTAGTATATTGCTGACACAATCCTGATCCCAAAATTCCTTTAAAAATCTTTCAGCATTTGAGTGATTGTGGTGCTAATAATAGGATGATGCTGCAATTTTATTGTCAGGGTTGTTCTTGGGCTTGACATTGTCTTTATCAATCTGTTAATGAAAATAATGCTTATGTAAGGTGTTATTATGAATTCGTGGTATGGAGCCAGAGATGGGGGCAATGATATTCTGTAGTCTGGCATGTTACAGAATAGTTTTGCTTAATTTCTTTTCTCAGTGAGCAGTGGAGAGAGAAAGATTTGGGTAGTGGAGTGTTATTTAAAAACCCCACAACTGTTCTGAAGCAAGCAGTGAATCCGCCCAAATTGTCTTTCCGATTTGAAAGGCATCAGCACAAAAAAAAAGTAGGGGGAAAAAAAGGCTGGGAAGTTCAATGTTTAGTAGAATCTCATTGAATTTTTTTTTTTTAACTTGAGGCCCATTTCTAACATATTTAAAATATAAACAAGTCTGGGGCTTTGCAGCTAGGCACTGCTTGCAAAATCTGAGACGGAAAGCAGATTGCTGTTAAACGTTTCTCAATACAAGTCACAGCTCTGTGTTACATGCCCATATCAGAATTATTTCCTCATCTTCCTCAATTTATCCCATCCCAGGAGGTGCCCAAGGCCAGGCTGGATGGGGCTTGGAGCAGTCTGGGACAGTGGAACGTGTCCCTGCCCATGGCAAAGGGTGGCACTGGATGTGCTTTAAAGTCCCTTCCAACCCAAACTATTCTGTTACTCTATTATTTATTTATTGTTTTTGTTGTTGTTGTTGTGAATCCTAAATTTAGGGACATTACAGCAATATTCTTTTCCTTGGTTCTGTAGGATATGAAAGCATTAGAAGAGGGAAGTACTGGTGGTGCTGTACAATTTGTCCCTGCCAGCTGATTCCCAAAGTCTTCTCCGGGGAGAGAGCAGAGTTTCAGCTGCTTTGCAGGCAGATTGTAAACTGGCAATCTAGGTCATTGTAAATACAAAATAAACCAGCTGCCAATAAAACTGAAATATAATTCTCTATTCCCAGTCCATGCGAGCAAAGAAACAAATCCAAGATATTGGCAGTGACAGCTGACATTCCCTCCTCTGTTTGTGGTGCCCTGTTCTTCCACTCACTGAGCAGCCTCAGGTGCTGCAAGGACAAAGAGATGATGGGGATGCAGCCTGAGAAAAAGTTCCATTCTGTGGCACTCACATTATAAAGGACCTTACTTTGCAACTAAGCACTTGGCTTTGAGTTGATGTATTTGTGGGATGAGACACTGCCAGAGGTGGCTGAGGGCAGCAGGATTAGACACCGGGTTTATTCTGAAAGAGGCCCAAGGTTTGTGGTGTCATTTGGCAGCTCTGGGTTCCAAACCCATCCTGGGCTCCATTAGCCTGCAGGATGTAAAAGATCAGGTAGGTGTTTCATTGCTTCCAAGTTCCTCCCACGCCCACGTGCTGAGAGCTGCCTTCCCTCCTGGTCATGTCATCCCTGGACAAAAATATAAACACAAGGGAGTTCTGAGAAGGTAATTAAAGGATTATTGATACCATAGACATCCTTTAATTTGTCAGTGTCACAAATTGCATCATTTGTCGGTGTTGGTGGGCTGGATGGTGCTTTCTACAGCCCCAGTGAAGGGGTTCTTGGCTGTTTTTCCTGACAATCATCTCCTAATGGTGCCAAATCATGGACTTTGGTTCATCATGGTGATATGCAGCTGTCAAAGGAGGTGATACCAATTTTATTCACACTTATAATTTATAGATTTTCTGAGTTGTGAGAGATACAAAATTTGGCATTTCTTCCTCTGATATTTTCATTCGCCTGAACCTTGGCCTGGCTCTCATTAAAAATCCTGCATGTGAAGATTATATCTTTACAGTTTTAAGAATGAGAATTTGTCTCACTAAAAAAGCCAAGTCTATATCTTATTTCCAATGTAATACTAAGCTAAGAAGAACTAAAGATCTGTTCTGACAACAAAAGAAATCTGCTGCGATGCCATGGACTCCACTGGAGTCAGTTCTAGTTGCTTTATGCTGAGAGAAGACCCAAAAACCTTTTGAGCAGAGTTCATTGCCTCTTAGACAGCTTTTAGTCATTTTATTTGCCAAGTTTCTCTCACAGCTGGATTAAGATTTAACAATTTTCTTCCCTCCTCTCCCTTGGATCAGTCACGAGTCTGTGGGAGATGAACAGGGCTCTGGAGCAGAGCCCAAATCTGCTCAGACCCAGGCATGGCTCGTGGTGAGGCTGGTTTTGGTTGGAAGTGTGCTCAGGTATGGTGTCACAGGCATTTGTGAAACACTGGGAAGGTGAACAGGCACAACCTTGAAGGTTTTACACCACAGAAATCCCAGAGCTTGGGAAGGGACATCACAGAGCCAGTCTAAAAGAAATCTGGCATTACTTGCAGAAAATAGGAATTATGAGGAAGCTCTGGAGGGGAGGGGGAAAAAACCAACTAAACTGCTTTTTCTATAGAAAAAGATTATTTTTTTGTGATTCATTGGGGTAAACCCCCGTTCTCCCCTTACCTTTCTTTCTCCAGAGGCATCACTCGATGTTCCAGAGGCAAACTGGAAAATAGAAGAATGATTAACAGATGAGTTCTCATGAAGACCAAGCATCAAAGAGAGGTTGTTGTGTCTTTTCCACTGCCCCTCCTTCAGCAGTGGATCCAGGCTGCACTGGGGAGAATGGAAGGATTTGGCTTGGCAGCAGTTCACTCTTGGATGTGACAATTTATAAGCTGCAAAAGTTCAAATCCAATATTGCGTGTACAATTTATTCACAATGGAAATTTCATCCCTGAGTTCAGAGAGACCAGAACATTACCATAAAGAATTCCATATATTTCTGGTAACATTGATGTTCTTTCCACACGGTTTATTGCAATCAACAAGCTCCATTGTTGCCAGAGAAGCTCGGGAGATGCAGCTTATCTTAAATCCAGAGTTATCTGTGTGTCACACGAGGCCTTTTTGTAAGTTTGCTGTGGTGATCTATCTATGTTTAAATAAAAAAAAAAAAAAAGAGAGAAAAAGCAATATAAAAGAGGGAGCAGAACACTGGGCTAGGGAATGAGATGTCTGGTTTCTCTTCCAAACTCTGCTGGTGTGACCTTGCGCAGCCCCTTCTCAGTTTCAGCAACCACCACCATAAAATGTGAGTAATGAGGTTATAAATGTATCATTTTTATTGAGTAATGGCGTTGCTCAGTTCGGGCTTGTCCTTTATTTCTGTTTGCTGTGTAGTTTAATATTTGCCAGTAAAAAGCATGAGAGTGGCTAATTGCATTTCAGGGCCCTCAGTGCTCAGTGCACTGCAGCCTACGTGTTTATTTGTTTCTGTGCAAAGGTGTTATTAATCACTGGCAAACTGCTGCAGCCAAGTTAACTAAACACAGAAAACCAAACGTGCAGGGCCTTTGTGGCTGCAGGTGCAAGGGAATCAGGTCTGAAGCACTGGAAAGTTTCCTAACACTCACTCATCCCCTAAAACCCAATGTCAACCCTTTTCTGCCTCGAGTCCATGTAGAAAATTCAATTTTTCTTTCTCTTCAAGCAAATTGCAAAGCATTAAAAACATCCCTTATGTCTTGATCTGTCTACATTCAAATTATAATCCCTGTATAATTCCTGTTTAATTTGATCTGTTCACCTTTGCCAATACAAGAAGTCACCACTAGAAGGTTTTCAGTGCACAGACTCTACAGGTCACTTTCTTTCTGTCTTTGAAGTGACACTTTTGAAGCTGCAAAAAAGTGATGATAAAAGGCCCCAGTGTCAGTGAAATTATATTTGTCAATTCACAATAAATTTCCTGATAACAGTACAGCAGTAAAGCTGTACAGGTTCTGCCCCTGTGATGTAATTTTTCTTTGAAGTTGTAGCAGAAAAGAAAATGGTAAAAAACCTGTGGGCTTAGAGATCTGCAGAAATATTGGCCATAGTTTTGTTTGATGCTGAGTTTGTTGTTTATATGAAAACAGGATCTGCTGTGCCCATTGTAATAATTTATCACGTGAGCACTCCCCCTGGAAATTTGAAGTGTCAAAATGTGCTTCAGAGTGGCTTCGTGGTGCAGTAATTATGAAAAAAGGGCTTGTGTTTTCTTCCCATTAAAAACCTTCTCAGCACACTTGTCATCAAAGCATTTGTGACAGTAAATTTAGCTACACTTTTGTACTTCAGATCACAAAATTGTTTTTGAGCTACATTAGAAAGATTGAACAGAACTTTCACATGAAATTGCTTTAATGATATTTTTGCGACTCTCAGTGTTTCTCTGAAAATACACTTCATTTTCTCTTGTTCTCTGGTTTCTCTATTTATTATTAGATACCTGTGGAGTTTAATAAAAATATATTTTATGTCAGCCTTGTTGTTAACAGTGAAAATTCTCTTTTTCTTTTCTTTTTTTTTTTTTTTTTAAATCTCAGCACACCTTGTGAAGTAAAACTCGTATTTTTGTATTTTTTTCTAGGAAACAAATACATGGATTGTGTCTATAAACCAAGGGAGCTTGTGGTTGCTGGAGCAGCCTTTTGGAAGGGATGTTGATGATGGTGGTGCCTCACTCCCCAGCCCGTGGTGATCTTAACCAAAATCATCATTAAAAGCTGCAAACCTCCCAGAGCTCTGCGTGGATCTCCATGGAAAACACCGGAGCAGCTCTGCTGAGCTTGTCTCAGCATATTTTATAACAATGATATTTCTAATTCTGTAAATTCTCAGCTTCAAACTGCTCCCTCTCATCTATTTGAGTCATCCTTTAAGTAAAAGTCTTTGATTTTCATCATTTAATCCCAGTTTGCCCCAGGCAAGCCGTGTGTCTTCCCCTCCACGGCCATTTGTTTCTTCATTTCCAAAGAGCGTGGTAATAAGGAAGGTGGGGACTTTTAAAGATGTTAAAAGTTGTCCTTGTAAAGGCTCCCGGAGTGTGAAATTCCTTCCTTTGTTTAAGTTGGAATGTTCGGGTTTTGAGGCTTTTCCATTGGTGTGCGCTATCAATTAGTGGGTGGTGGGAGCTGCCAGTGCCATCAGCAGGCACAAAGACACATTTTACCTTTTGGGCTAAAATACAACTTTTCTGAGGTCAGTTGACTCATATCAGTGTGGCTGAGATCTGCAACATTTTTTCCCCAGGTTTATTAATTTATCTAAGATAACTTATTTCCTCTGTCCCTTTTTTGTGTGTGTTCATCTCAAGGACATTAGTTTATCTACATATTCTTTCACGAGGATTTGCTTTTGTGATGATTTTTGCGGATTTTTCAGGCTGGAAATTAAAGAGGAATGGAGAAATCAGAAAAGGTAAAACTGATAAGCAGAAATCACGGGTACTGTAAAAAATCCCAACAAACAAAGCCAAACCAGCCACTATTATTTTTATTAAAGCAGGCCATAAAATATCCAACAGAGATTGAAGATTTATAGTGCTGACAATTTCACAGATAGTTACAGATAATTGTTGCTTCAAAAGAATTAAACACAGCAGGCAAAAAAAATGTCATTTTCTCCAGGTAGCACACTTGAGGCTGGTGGGAGGATGAGGAGTTGCCATGAAGTCTCCTGGCTATCAGCTGAGCAGTCAATACTCAATCAATAATTCACAACACTGAATAGATTTACTTCTGGGAAAAAAAAAAAAAAACAAAAACAAACAACCAAACAAATGGCAACGTGGTTTAATATTTTAATTTTGCTTGCCTGTTTCTTGTTTTCAGCTCTTGTAACGGCAAGGGGCTCTCACTTTTTTAATGATTGTGGCTTTAATTAAACTAAATTATCACAGAATGCATTTTATGGGTATGTTTTTTAGTAGAAAATATGAAGAATTCATGTGATAGGTGAAAGGAAGGATCAGAGGTGCTGAGCACTCGTGGCATGTCCAGCAGCTGGGCACAGTTTCTGTGTCAGATGCATCAGGGAAGTGACCAAGGAGTGCCACCAAGGGGTGGGAATGGTGAGAGAGGTGACCAAGGATGGAGGAACAAGTCCAGGGGAATGGCCAACCTCGAAAAAACATCAAGAAGGGCTGAAAACTTTCCCCTTTCTCTAGATGTTTCCAGATGTTCCTGAACAAAAACGGGGACAAGAAGATGGAGGGAGCTCAAATTATCTCTGGTTTGAATTTCTGGCCATATTGAGAAACCATTTCCAGTTGCTTCCAGCACGTTCTGGATTCCACTCTTGATCCTAATGATGAAGGATGCCACGTCCCATTAGCAAACTTCTGAGCCGTGCAGCTCTCCTGAGAGCCTGTTTCAGGGAGGTGGCTGGTGTTCCTGTGCGATGCATACAAAATATATTTTACAATTAAAGTATTTCCTTCCATTCGTCGTCTAAATCAAATTACAAGGCACTTAAACGTTGAATAATTTATATTCCCCCAAAAGATGTTAGGCTATTAAATAGCAGGAATAATGTTAGGTTTATTAGATTGTTGTAGAGGACTCTATCTTTGGTAATGTCTCAAACTCATCGTTCTTATCAAATAATTGTTTCCATCTCTGGCTTGATTGTAGGGGTATTTCAAGAGGGGTTTCTCTGTTTGTTTCTTTTACATTTTAGTGTTTACTGGACAAATCTTTCCAGTACAGGCATTCCCCAGCTGGTTCACCCAGTCACTGAATTCCATAAAAGAAGGTTCTTTTGCCCATGTAGTCTCTGCTTTTGGAAATAAATGCCCGAGTCCTTCCCAAGATCTCTATTTCCCTCCTGGCAAAGGGCTGTATGATTCCTCAGATGATCTAGCATATTTATAGAAATCAATGCATGTCTTCTGCTCAGAAAGCTTTCAAAGAGATGCAGAGGCTTGTGGGGGACACTTGGTGGCACGTGGATTGTTGGAATGATGATTAAGTGAGAATAACAGCAAAAAGTTACGGTTGGTTTTGCCCCTGGATTTCAGCAAGATGATTTTAGGACCCCCCCAGACTGTTCCAAGGCTGAGGCAGGGTGCATGGGGATGGAAATTTGCCCTTGAGAGAGTTGTATTTATGGATAGAATTGTGCAGACACAGTTGTTTCAATCCCAGAAAAAAAAAACGGGGGAAAGAAAATTCACTGAGATTGGGTGAGTTAATGCTGTGTTCGAGGGAAGACTTAAATCCACAGTGCAGGGGACATTTATAACCCTTACCTGCTGCAGAACCACTGAGATGAAGAAAAGGCAGCACTCAGAGGATGATAACAAGGATATTATGATGGGCAACACGCCTTTTAAGTGCCAGTGGAATGGGCAGTTCCAGGAGCCCTCAGGAAAACAAGTGTTGCTGGAACATGGCAATTTACGGAACAGATTTCCTGCACCCTTGTTACCATATTTTTTTTTCCCTGCAGTACCACAATGAATTCTGTCCTGGCTTTTGGTACAAAAATAAAGAGAAGAGGAAAGAATGTCAAGTAGGAGCAGGGTGCCAAAGCCTGAAATATCTGTCTTTCCAGGTGAGGAAGGTTGCTTGGTGTCACTGCAGAAGATGGAGAACTTCTCCACAGAAGATGGAAGGTCCAAACTGGCCAAGGAATTTACAGTAAGGTCCATCTTATCTCACTTAAAGCATTTGGAATAGTAGTAGGAGGTTTATGTGTGAAGTGAAAATATTATTTGCTACCAGTTTGGAGCAGGATAGTTTTTACATGGAGGGAAATGGAAGAGGAGGAAAAATCAAGGTAAAGAAACAGGATGGTTTGAGTTGGAATGATGACTTCTAAATTTTGTTTACTAAAAATACAAACAAATACAAGCCAAATTGAAAAATAGTTGAATTTTGACCCTAACAGCACCTGTTTTGTTTTATAGCAAAATTCTATCAGTGGCTGCTGGGTGTGAGGGCTGACATCTCTTGACTTGCTTGGACAGCTTTGGGAGCCACTCAGAGCTGTATTTCTAAGAAAGGCAGATCTCAGTCCATAAAAAATAGTGACCACATGAACCAGCTCTGTTCCTTATCCCAGTCAATGCCCTCCACAGCAGCCGCACACAGCAATTATTGTGTTTATTGAAATAAAGAGCAATTCATCCATGGGAGTGCAGTCCCTGTTTATGGTTACACTGGCTGGTTTGGCTGTGTCCAGTGACATCAGGTGACATCAACCCAGAGCTCAGTTGGTGACCTCCCCAGACACTGTGAACTGAGGGGAAGGAAGTTAGGAAGCAAATGAAGCATTTTCAAGGAGGAAAATTTCTTGATCTCATAAGTGGAAATTGTCTGTGTATCCTTCAAAACAAGAGAGGAGGCTGGAAATGGAGGGTTTCCATGTCTGCCACCAAAGCACTCCCAACTGCAGCCTTGAGGATTCATGTTAAACCTGGATTTTTGGGGCTGGAAAGAGAAAACTACACCCTTTAATCTCCAAGGTGTTTCTTATTTTCCCTCCAAATTCTGTCTGAATCTGATCGCTAAACACGGAATATGGTGTTTTCTCTGTAAAAGAGGTACATAAAGTCCTTTCCGGCTGCAGTGGAAAGAAAGATCTTATCTAAACTATAGCTGAGGCTTAAAATCCTTTGGAAAAAATCTAGGATTCATCAATCCTTAGTGAAAAAAAAAACCAAAATCATTTCAAGTTTACCGATCAACATGCAGGAACATTGAGCTAACTCAGGTGTTAATGGTTCTAATGGATTCCCTTACGGATCTGTTTGTACTTTTTCCAGTGAAACAGAATCTTTTGAGGAAATAGTTGCTCGTGTGGGGGTGGGGTTTTTTGTTTGGTTTTGGGTTTTTTTGTACAAAATATTACAGAAAATACCTCAGTTCCAGCAAGTTTCAGCCAAACCAGTTGTAATCTAACATAACAGTGTTTCCTGGCTGATACTACAGTGAATAATTTTAGTATTAATCACTCCAGGTTATGGCTTTAGCCACTGCTGATTAATGCTCCAGTGATATGGCTCAAACCAAGGCTGAAATGCTTTGTGGCCAGTATCTGTGAACAGATCCAATTTCCTTCTCAGCCACTGGATGCACTTACAGTCGCTTTTAGTGCTGGGTCCAGTCTTTTATGTGCTTTTAAATTACTGGGAGCTGCTGGCTGGAGAGGAAGGGCTCAGTGAAATAAAGGAGATGACCACAAAGAGGGACCTTGTGGACATGACAGCAGAGAAATATTTGCTTGACCATGAAACAGTGAGCCAAGGCTGAATCCCAGCGCTTCCCTCTTCCCAGTGAGTCACTTAACCTCTCCATATTGCAGGGCTTTTAAAATAAAATCCAGTTAATTGCCTGCCTTCAGGAGGAGTTGGGAGACTAATTAATGAATGTTTGCAAAGTACTCGAACACTTTAAAGTGCAGTACTGACTGCTGAGTGTTGATGCCACCTTTTGGAGGCAGATCCAGCAGGAGCAGTGGCTGCTGCTGTGGATTGGTGTGGAGGGCTCTGTGCTGGGTCAGACTCTCCTCTGATTTCACTGATTGCCTCGGTAACCTCAAAAAGAAATAAACATAAATGTACCTGAAAGCTGAACCCTTGGCTGCCTGCTCCTCTTGTGCACATTCCCAGTCCCAGGATGGTGTGACCCAAATTCCATCCTGCCCTGGAGCTGCCTGGAAAAGAGTTTCCATTTACATTTAGCGAAATTTCCTGGAAAGAAAAGAATAGAAAGTTTGCATGGAAGCACCATCATCGCGTGCCAGGCATTGGCAGTAAGGAGCAGCAAAGACAACAAACAGTGCATTAATTTCTGGGAGCTTGGAGAAAGCCTCTCCTCCTCCCTTTATCATGTCCAGATGACTTGTTGTGTTTGTTTTCCTGATGGATCATGGCCCGTGCCCAAAGGGCCCAGGTGGGTTTCCCATCCCACTTTCCTCATGTCCTGTCCGTGGCCGCCACCTGTCTCCAGTCATTTATTTCTCTCATCTGGTATTCTGTGCCAGCAGGTTTCTTCTTCAAAAATCACAGACAAAATAAGACAAATGTGTCAAAATGTATTAAGAGTCCAGTTTCCATAGCAATTTTAAGAGATATTCATCCCTGGGTATTGGAGTTTTGTTGTATCAGCTTTTGAATGGAAATGACCAAGTCCAGATTTCTGGAATTTCCACTGCTTTTGATGTGATTTAATTCCATATACATAACACAGCTCCAAAATGGGTATCTCAAGAAGAAAGGCTAAGGAAAGGAGTTAAGATCTTTAATTATTATTGTACGTATAATTGTATATTATAACATTCACACATATAGTATATATAGATTAAATACAGATTATAGCACAGTAGATATAGATTATATGTTATATGATAGATGTACAAATAGGCAGAATATAATATAAAATAGAAATAATTATTTATCTATATATTATATATAATTATTTCACTTATATAATATGCATTATCATCATTATTATCATTATATCTTTGGAATACATGATAGATTACCTAGAAATGTGCTAGCTCACACTAGCTAGCTCAAGCTGAGGGCTTCAGGGCTTCATTTGGAAAAAGAAAACAATATACAAGTTTTCCTGACATATTTTTATGGTTATTTGCATGATAATCTCTTTATGACATTGATTCTGAGATTGTCTCCACAGACTTATCCTTGCATGCATCCATCTTCTACCATGTGGCTGATACATAAATAAAAATATTTAATAGGTAAAAGTAGCAGCCTCTTTGCTGTAGCCAAGTCTGGGAGCAGATGAATTGTTAATTCAAGTTAAATTGCTTTTATGAACTTCTTGTTCATTTATATTAATTGCTTGTACTGACCTGACCTAACCTACTTAGGTGGAACTGCAGAAATTAAAGATGCTCCCATTTTGCATGCACAGAGTGCACAGAGAGTTTCTTGCTTAAATGCACTCACATAAACTTCTTATATAAAAGTGAATAAAACTCATTGGTGTTGTGGCCCAGTCAGAGTTGATGTGCCTTTGACAGCCATCCATGGAACCACCAGAATACCAGGTGGGATCACCTGAGCCAACATTTTTTGGCCAAAACTCAATCTAGACAAGATGGGCCAGCACCCTGTAGAGCTGGATTTTGAAAGTGTCTAATGTTGTAGAATCCCCCACTTCCCTGGGGAGATTATTCCAGTGGCTGATTGTTCCCACTGTCAGAAAAATTCCTTTTGTGTCTAATTGGAATCTCCCCATTGCCCATCCTCTTTTCCATGTGACTCCTTGTAAAAAGGGAGCCTCCAACTTTGCAGCCACCTTCAATACTGGAACAAAGAGGTATTTTTTTGAGGTTTCTTCCTGTCAGGATTGAGGTTGTGCTTCAGTGGGACACACTGGTTCTCTTGGGGTTTGAGTGTCCTGTGGATTCAGAAGTGCTCCCATTGTCCTGGGTGTGCTCTGGCAGAGCTCTGGAGAGGTGGCTTGTCCAGGCTGCCCTTTGGTGATGGCTCAGCAGGGAATGGTGCAGCAATAACTCCTGAAGGGTGCCTCGTCCTCCTTCCCCACCTCCTGCATTTATTGGGATGGTTCCATCCTCTCTCTGGAGTTCTCTTTGTGCTGGCTGGTCTCATGGAACCTCAGGAGGAAGTTCAGTTCTGGGGATGGATGGGGACAGGGAGGATGTGTGCTGGTGCCTTCACAGACGATTCCATGGGTGAGGGGATGGGTGTTAATGGCTTTAAAATGAGGCTTAATGTTTGCACTGACTTGGGGCAGCAGGTTTGGACAGAGCCCAGACATTTCAGCCCCTGACCCAGACAAAGGGTCTGCACAGGCCTGAACCTCTGAATTTGGGGTCAAATGCCAGCTTCAGGGGGATATGGGGTAGGTGATTTGGGAAGGCTGCACCTCCCTGGTACCTCAGAGTGGAGAAAGGAGAAGGAGACAACGAGTGGCCAGAGTTTGGGATAAAAGGAGGCTTTGCCCTTCAAAACCTCCAGAGAAAGCCTGGTGGGATCTCTCTCCTTTATTCCAAAAAGCTGCAGGATTCTGTCTCCTTTATGGACACTGGCTTTTCCCAGCGGGATTTTCAGTACAACAGGATGAGGAGGAATTGGCCAAAGGCACAAGGAGACCCCCAATGTGTTATGGAAACAACTAATCCAAGCTCAGCTCCTTGGAGGACTTTATCTCTTCTTCTCCATCACGCCTCATCTCAGGACTTCTCTTTTGGTAAGCACAAATGTGAACACTGGTCATGGAGATTTTATTTCAAGTAATAACAACTCTCCACAGGACCAGAAGCTTTGGAATAAGTTGCCAAAGTCCTCTCGAACATAAAGAGCTGGTGGGAGCTCTATATATTACAATTTTGTTCAGTTATATAAAGAAAAAATGAAGGAGAATGCTCTAAGGTTCTCAAAGTAGGCAGGAGAGGGAGCACATGTTGCAGCAAAGCCCAGCATCTTTAGGAATCCTGTATTTTCATGTCTGGAGCTGGAATGGTTCCTGCATTGTACCATCCCTAAATGTCCATGTATTAGCACATTAATTGTGATTCTGATCGATTCCACAAGAACTTTAGGAGTGTAAGATTGAGTGGCTTCTGTAAATAGAGTAGAACTAAATAATGGATATTTTGTATTTCACTTTTGTATTCTTTCTCCTTTGGATCTATAGCCAAAAAAATAAAAAAAGGAGATTGGAAAAAAAAATACTTGGCATTTCATCAGATATCTCTAAAATACTTTTCAAAGCTCAGAATACCTTTTTATATGCAGCATTTGAGGAGCAGAACTATTACTGCTACCTTCTTATTTAACCATATCCTGCGTGCTATTGGCTGTTTTCTCACAGTATCAGCCTGCAGAGCCCCATGAATACAGGCATGAAACAGTTTTATTTTATACTGAAGCACATATTTAGTCATTTTGGCTTCAGAGTGACTGTGGCAGCCTTCATCCCTTGTGGGATCAAAAGCCAGAAAGCAAATACAATAAGACTGATAATAATATTTATGATTGTCAGGTTTAGAGCTGCTCTCTCCCTTTTTGTAAAGCAGGGGAATTCTCACTGGGAACTTGCTTGTTTAGCCCCTTGGGTATGGTTAAGGCTTCTAAAAGGTTTATAAAGCTCCCAAATAAATATTTGTAAAAGGACTACTAGCAGTTGGAGAGAGAACTGCTGAAAACTGGTGATATGGCAACTTAACTCAATACACAGTAATTATAGATCCTATTTCCAAGACTTTTATTCCACAGATGGCTCCTTTGCAAGGGAAGGAATAAAAAAAGACAACAGTTTGTTTTTCTTTTTATGTTTTTTTCCTCTTATTTTTTCTTTATTTAGGTACACCAGAGTCTTTTCGTTTCAGAAAAGAGACTTCTCCATTGAAAGGCGTGGTAGTCTGTTAGTAAAACAAAATGAGCTGCAAATGAGGAGGTGATGAGGTGCAGAGAGAGTTGGGAGAGAACTGATGGGGGCTTTGGGAACCCCCATCAAAGCTCACAGGGGTTATGGAGTCACAGAATTGTTTGGAAGGGACCTTAAAGTCCATCCAGTTCCACTTCCTTCTGTGGGCAGGGATTTTTCCACTCCCTCAGGATCACCTGTTGAGTTTATGGGTTTATATATATAGAGAGATAGATAGATATAGATTAGATATAGATATAGATATATGGGTTTATAGGAACTCTCTGTCATTTTCCTGGTGGCCATGGTGGGATTTGACTCCTGTAACCAAGGAGCAATAACTGTGTGTCTGCATTAGGATAACAACTCTGCTGCCCTGTGCAGCTGGTGAAACCCACCCTGGAAATTTGGGCACTGAGCTGCTCTCCTGGAGTCACCCCCAAGGTGAGAGACACCCCTCAATATTAAAACAATTTTTTTAATAAAAGTTTAATAAGGGATAAAAGGGACAACATCCAGTTCTGGGGCGCTTGGCAATCTGCCAAAAGCACAATGTTAGCTTAAAACAATGTTCTTCTATATTTGTACATTACAGGGGTTAAATGCATATTATTGAGGGTTATACACATTCAAACATTCCTGTGAGTTTGTTCCAGGAATTTTTTTGCTTGGTTTTAACCTTTGACTTGTCTGCATGCCATCCTGTAGATTAAATCAATATATTTTATTTCTTCCCAAGGCTCCATTCTGTTGTTTTGACACTTCCTGATAACTGGAGAGTCAGTAATTTTTTTCTCTTGGTGTCCTGGTTCTTGTCACTGTTGTCTTATCATTCAACATGGCTATTTCATATCATTATCTGAGTTAGTTACACAAATGAAAGTATTTTAGCAGCACATAGTCTCTATTTTAATATTATGGGAAGGTCTGAGCTCTAACACGTTTATCACACCACTATTTATATAAGCATACATGATGTATACATAAAGCTGACAGATTATAACAAAAAGCAGTTAAAAAGGATTACAAATTGTACTGCATCAGAATCTTTGTGACCAATGACATCTTGCAAAAGCCAATACATAAATGTGAAAGTCAAGAACTAAATTGCCATTTATACCAGCCAGGGTGACTGGGTGCAGAACCCAGATGTCACTCCCACACCCCAGTACTGCAAATCCCTGGCCAGGATCTGGATCCTCAAGCACAGAGGAGCATCAGAGGTGTCTCTCACTTCAGAGCCTGGAATGATTTCCAGGCTTTGGCGTTTGGGAGGCAGCAGGGGGGAAGGGGGGAGCAGGGCTGTGCTGTGTAATTGATGCATTGGACGTGTTGGGTGCATGCTAATGCTTTGATTGCTCCTTTCCATGGATTCTGGACACTGATGATTAACCACAGCACAGCCTTAAAGGCTGCAGGAATCCAGGGGTGGGAGCTTTTCTTTCCTCAGCCAGCAATATAGGGAAATAACAAGTAGATGGCATTCTACCTCTATTTTTAAATTAAGGCACAGCTGCTTAGGATGTAGAGTGTGTTCCTTTCACTTGTTATGCTCCATTGTCAGTCTGAACAAAGAAACTTGCATTTATTTAATTTAGTGTTTGCAGCTTCTGCCTTTAAAAATAGAGCAATAAATATAAACATCATGTTCAGATTAATTAAATTAGTTTGTGTTAATTAAACACCAGTCAATGAGAGTTTTGAACTCTGCTCATCTCCTGCCTGCTGGAGGAAGAGGTGCTTCAGGAATGATGGTGAATGTGTTTCCCTTGGCTGGATTTGTTTTTCTTTCCTCTGTCCTGAGCCTGATCCAGCCATCCTCAGCTCCAGCTGGATTCCCTGTGCTCATCACAAGGAAGGGCACAGAAAATAAAGATACTGATTCAAGTTACCCAGTTATTCCCAGCAGGATCTAGGGTCAACACCAATTTTCTCTTTAGGCTTTAAAGGAGGCCTAAAGTACCTGACTTTCCTCTAGGGCTCTGCACTGATTAACTCATCCATGACAGATTGAAATCTATGGACTTCTGGAGTAATTTTTTTTCTGTGGGATCGTGCCTTTCCCAGAGCTGCTCACTGTAATGACAAAAAATAACTGCTAGAAAAAAGAGCCTTACCTTAAAAAGAAAAAAAAAAAAAAAAAAAGGAAAGCAAGAAGTGAAGTGTTGCTTTTTCATGTCAAGGTTTCCTTGATACTCTCCCCTTTTTGGGCAGGTTTGTTTGCCAGGAGGAGGCTGCAGTTTGAGGGACTTGCTGTTCTTGCCTGAGGGCTCTGGAGAAACCACCTCACCTTTAATAGTGGGCTTGAATAGAGGTCAAAAATGCAGTTTAAGCTTAATGAATAGTGATGGAGTGTTAAAAGGCAAGGTGTCTAAATGAGGAACAAAAACGTATTTCAACTCTAATCCCGCGGTCTCATTAAAATCATATTAAAGTTCTCTCCCTAGGGAATGCCCAAGCTGCACCAGGGTTTGCAGCACTGATGGACACGATTGGTAATTTAGTAAAGTGCAGATAAGTATTGATTTTATTAATCCAGTTTTTGATATTATTAAGTGCAAGACTTTTTTATGCGCTTCATCACCTCTGAGGATCCAGATTTTTTGCAGGATGAGGGGTTGGTCTGGACTGGAACTGCACAGCACTGCTGGAATCCACTGGCCAGAGCTTCAGCAGGGGTAAAATGGGGCAACTCTCCCCTAAGGGAAGAAATTTGTGTCAGTCTGGATGATCTACGGCTTTCATTGCAGGGAAATAAAGAAATCATCAAAACCTACTTAATGGAATCAGTTAATAATGTGAAGGGATTATAAAATGCTAGATAATTAGTCAACAAAGTGAGATACTTAAAGTCAACTCTACAGCCTATGACTCTAAGCAAATTATATGTAAAAATACATATACTTAATATATATATAAAATTTTAAAATACCTATAACGTGTTTTCTAGGATAAATATGGTAAAATGTTCTGTAGCTATCACAAACATGATGAATTTTGGATTAGGAAATGCATCTGGTTGGTGAGTGTCAGCGTTCTGGAACAGTGGCCAATTTTGTTTTAAACTTGTAAATCCTCAGTAGATTGTTCACTATTCTCAGTTAGAAACTCCGGGCAGAGAAATGGTGACAGCAATTTTATTAAAATAACACTCTTGTAGATTGCTTCAGTAAATCTGGGAGATCATCAAGATAAATGAGGAAATTAATTTAAAAAGCACAAAGGCTTCATCCCCAGTGATTTGACCTGTTGTACAGAGAAGTGGTGGTACTTAAGTAAAAAAGTCCACAAGTTGAAGGATTCAGTGGAGTTCATTGTGAAACATTCCCCTTTATTCAAATTCTTACTGCAGGGGTTATGTTTCACGTGATTCTAATATTTTTTTTTTCTCAAGAATCAGAAATTATTATAAAATGAACCTTTACCAGCAGTTGCAGTCGTTGATATTTGAGACTGAAAAAAAGCAGCATATTTATCGAAAGGAAGAGTGAAACAGCTCAGAATAAAGGTAGAAAAAACCTCAATCTTAGCAATAATGGCTGCACCCATTTAACAGAGGTTGGTATTTCCTTTATTTGGGTATTTTTCCAATTTTATAAGGGATTAGAATAATAGGTGCAGTCTGTAAGCTCCAATAACAAAATAAAGGAATATAATAATCCTTGTTTGATCACCAAGCAGCCTGTGTCACCTTGGTCCTTTTCCTGTATGTCCCTGGTAGGATTTTGCCAAAAATATGTGTATTGCTTCAAACATATAATATTTATCTGTCAGTTGATCAATCTTAATTTATCTTAACTAGTGTGCTCGTTGAAGGGAAAAAAAAAGATTTTAAGTAAGCCTGGAGTCTACAGAGAAAATGTATTTCAAAAATTACTCAACAACAACAGCAACAAAAAGATGTAGAAAGTTTCTTTTTAATGCCATGGAAGGAGTGAGAATTATCACAATTATAAATACATGACAACATACACCTGGATTCTTTTCTGAGGATGTTGTTGACTCTGTTTTTCTCCACAAATGCACCTGGGATGGTAAGCTGGAACCAGTGGAAGGGATGCTGCAGGCATTTGATCTCCAGTTCTGAATCTGTAATGTAAACTTTGCAATGATTGTCATATTGCTGCAGGTTCATGCCGTGAATATAAATGACTGTTCCCCTTGGAAAGGCTTCCATTTGAGAGAAGTGGCTTTTTTTTTTTTAAAGGAAGGTTTTGTAATTTACTCCAGATCTGAGGGTAATCTTTCCTGAATTTGGTAATTCAAATGTGGAACACTGGAATGTTCTTGGAGGAGCTTTCACTGGAGAACATTATTATTGGAGAAACATTGCAGTGTGTTAAAAACACATCCATTAACTGCGAAATTTGGGTTGGGTTTAATGATTTTGTGGGGCAGTGCTGATGTCAATACCACACTGGGACTCTTAGGCAGCCATTTATCCACAACATGTGCCAAAAATTTGGGAAGCTCTGAGGGTCAGAGCAAAGACATAATTTAATGGATGTTTTCATACCTCACTAGATCATTTCCTGCCTTTTTTTTTCCTGATTGTATGATCTGGATTCAGATTACATGTGTCCCACCTCCCCCCTTTATTTCTCTTTTAACAGTATATATTTCAAGCCATGATATTTTTCCCCTTGGAAGAAGTATCATATTTTCTGGCTGTTCAATATTTATAGTTTTTAGCCTATATCCAGCAATGTGGGTGCAAGGTTGACACCCAAACATTTTCCTAGGCCTGTACTGGTGATATAGAATGGCTTTTGCTAAAAGTTTAATTACGAACTAGTAATAAAATAATACCATAAAAGATGAGATCAAGCTAAGTTCAAAGCTCTATTGGGCTGTCAAACACTTAATGCATTTGCCCTATAGGTTTTGTTCAAATTGAAAATACAGCTTGGTCCTTGATCTCCCTAATGTAATTTCCTCTGTGAGGGCTTTATATATATATATATATTTTTTTTTTTTTTTTCCAAGGCTGCTCTCCTGCCTGTATTTTAAGCATATATACTGTCCCTGTTGCTGCTCCAGCTATTGTCACTTTGTAAAATCCTCCCTAATAGCACTTGTTCTCTTTCCGCTTGACAGGTGGCCTTCCCTTCCCTGTGCCCTCTGCGTGCCTGGAATGCTGATGGGAGGGATGGGATTTACCTGCAGCTCTCAGGTAGAGAAAAACCCAACTCATTGTTGCCATTTTTATTGATAATAAAGGCTACAAATGTCCCCAGCTCTTGAAGAGGAGGCTTCACATAGCTGTGGTGAGGTAGTGCCCCAAGACCTGACCCTTTATTTGGAATCTCTCAGCAGAGCTTTGGGCTCGTGCTGTTGTTCAGGGCAGACATTTTATGGCATTTTTTGTACCTCAGGAATGGAAAGGCAGAACTTTCTGCATTGAAGATGCCCAGGGTTTTATCTGCAGCTCCTTCTGGATTTGTTATTCTAAAGCATCTCACTGGCTTAGATATCTAAGTCCCAATGAAAGTCAGTGGAACTCAGATAAATGGATTTTAGGGACAGGGTTATAAGCATTTGCTATGAATTTCAGCACGCTGCTCTCCACGGAATCTTAATTACCAACTGGGGTTGCCACACGCCTCTAACTTTATTTTGAGCTGTAATAATTATCTTTGCAAGATAACAGTCTTGATAACAGCGAGCTGGGAGCCTGGGCTGCAGAGGTGAAAACCTCACTATTTATTTTTGACTCCCTCCTCTGCGGCTCTGGAAACCTCCTCACTCCCTTTGGCTGCATTCCCCTAATTTAATGGACTGTGCTTGTCCAGAGTGTAAATCAAACACTGCAGACAATCAGGTAAGTCCTTGTCATCTGTCAAATAATGGGGTTTTAGGTGCACTGAGGAAAACTTGGCAAAGTGGGGTAGGTCGCGTTCTGAAGTTTAAACCCAAGCTCTGTTTGCTCATAACACAAAAGGAGCATTAAGAGATTGATAGTCTATTTGAAATTCCTTTGAAAATATATCCCAGGCCGGATCTTTTTTACTGCTTGTCTCTTGTGAGCCTCTTTTTGAGAAAAAGCCATTCTTTTAGATCCACACTGCCATAAAACCAGAGAGCTGTCAGAGCCCTGCTGATCCAATTACAACTTTAAAACTTTTAAGCTTTTGATTTACAGTAAGCTCATTCCAGTTAAATACAGAGGAATCTTTTTCTTAATCTCTACATTGTTTTGCAGTGTTTTTAGCAGCATATTTCATCCCTTACTTACAGAAAATAAAAATAATCACAGATTGACAGAATGGTTTGGGTTGGGAGGGACCTTAAAAGTCATCCTGTTCCACCCCCTGCCATGGGCAGGGACACCTTCCACTGTCTCAGGCTTTTCCAAGTCTTGTCCATCCTGGCCTTGGACACTCCCAAGGATCCAGGGGCAGCCACAGCCCCTGGATCTATGGGAATTTCCATTCCAGGGCTTCCCCATCCTCACATGGAGAATTCCTTCTCAATATCCCTTAACCCTGCCCCCGGGCAGTAGGAAATATCATATATTCATATAATATCTAAGACAAATATTCCCTCTTTCATGTTGAAGCCATTCACAGAATCACAGAATTTTTAGGTTGGAAGAGACCTTTAGGATCATCGAGTCCAACCCATGTTCTAACACCTCAACTAGATCATGGCACCCAGTGCCACATCCAGTCTTTTTTTAAACACATCCAGGGATGGTGACTCCACCACCTCCCTGGGCAGATGATTCCCTGTATCCTGTCACTCCATGTCCTTGTAGGAATTCCCTCTCCATCTTCCTTGGAACCCCTTTGGACCCTGCTTTTGTGAGGTTTTTTTGTAGTTTTATCTGGTTTTGTCTCTCTTTTGTTGTGTAAAACCATCAGGGAAGTGCTGGCAGAGCCGGTGCAGGGCTGTGGAGGGCAACAAACCAACTTTGCAGCAGTGATGTGAAGGTTTCCCAGGTTTCATTCACTTACAATGCAACCTCTGGACAGAATAGTCAGGGCAGTTTTGACTTGTGCTGCTCTAACTGAGCTATGCCATTAATCTCTCTTTTTAGGCTGTCTGGGGCTCTCTTCAACAAGAGAAATTCCTTGTCTCCCCAGCTGTGCGTTCAGAATTTCTTGCTAAGATGTACATGAGGAGGTTGCTGCGAAATTTGGTTATTCCTGGGTTTTTTTTTAATTTCCCCAACACTCCTCAGCTCCCCAGGAACTACAGAGCTGTGGAGTGTGGAGAGTTTGTGAAATTATTTCTGGTGAAGCCTGCTGGAGATAGTTTGTATGAAGGGTTAGCTCAGCTGCAGGGAGACTGCATTTCTAAAGCAGGGAAATTTTGTTCCAAAAAGTAGGTACTCCAACTATTTCAGCTTTCAAATAACAAAATAACACTTTTGACAGTTTGCTGATAGAAGTAATTAGCATTTAATTTGATAATGCTCCCTATAAACCCCTGAATTTGCAAGCCTATTTGCTTATCATTTAATAATAATTAAGTTTTCAGATGGAACATTGAAAAAATATTTTCAGAGGTTTTCTTTGCTGAAGATCTCAATCTATAATGCACCCAGATCTGTGTATTCCTAAAGAATGGTAAGTTCATCAACTACAACATTACAGCAGATTTACTTTCTCTGTTTACATTTAATTTCTGAAGATGCTCCATTTTTTGATGCTGAAATACTTTTCACCTTAACAATGATGAAGATTATTTCCAGTGTTTTAAAAGATGGACTCTGTGAGAATAAATTGCCTTGAAATCGATTCAGTACAAAGCAAATGAAATCGATAACTCTGCTTGTATGAGGTTCTTTGCTCCTCTTTGTAACTTTTTGCCAGATCAAGGCTGATAAAACATCAATTCCCTTCTTCACTAAGCCCAGACTGTGGCAGTTGCTTGATCTGTGGAGATCCCTACTGAGGAAAGAGTGCATGGTAAGAAACCCACAGCTTTTGATTCCTGAATTAAGAAGAGTGAAAATAATAACAATAGCAATAATATCTGGTTTAAATAAGAAGGTAAATTTCCCTTCATTTTTTTTACCGAGGTTCAGGTTGGATCTCAGTGAATGCTCCTCATGACCCCTCAAATGTACTTTTTAAAATTCTGCATGCAAAGTTCATGGCAGGAGCTCATCCTGCTCTTTCTCTGTGAGCTAACAGCTCCAGCTGAGCAAATCCATCCCATTCTTTCTGTAATTCAGTTTTTAGTATTCCTATTGTTTATTTTTTAAAATGTATTTTGGGTTCACAAAGAGTGGCTGTGCAGTGGAGGAGCATTCTCGCAGACTCTATACCTGCTCTATAAATATTTTAGGTAGAAATGTCAGCGTGGATTTTTCTTTAATGTTTTTTAAAAGCATCAATTCTCTTAAATAATGATATTGTTCTGAAAAGAAACATGCAGAAAACACTCGATAAATTGTGGATAAATTTAGAGGATTAATCCCGTGGAATGATGGTGGCAACCTGGGACATAAAGAGTGCCAGAAATTCACTTGCTGACAATGCTCGGTCAGAGGTGTCTGCAGTGACAATCCCCTGAGCACAAGGAGACCTTAGAGAGATCTGTTTGAGCTCATGAGCATTGGGATTGCAGAGGAACGTGCTGAATAATCCTCTCTGGATCTCCAGAGCAATTCTCAGGCACAGTACAAATGTTTCCAGGGCTGTTTGTGTGGATCCTCCTCGGGGGCTGTTTTCAGAGCTCAGACACATCACACAGGGAACCCTTCCAAGGCCTCTCTTCAGCAGGAGCAGCCACGCTGGCACACTCCAGGCACAACTCCCACAGAGCCCAGAGGATGGAGTGGGATGCTTGGGACAAAATGCTGAAATGACAAAATTTCTTCATGTTACAAGAAATTCTGCTGGTTTGGTGTCATTGGTGCTTCCAGTGCTTGTAGGACTAGGAATGCTCATCACCCAGTGGTGGGGAAATGCAGATCACTTTGGCAACTCTTTCATCTCATTCATCTTCAAGAAATGTGACTTGAGAAACCCTGCAGGTCCATTTTTCTAGAGAGAATCTTCAGTTCTGTTAACAGATCTCTTCCACCTTGGGCTCAAACACTAAAACAAAGGGATCATTCTCTTTTTCCTGATCCTCCTTTTCTTGGCTGTACAATTTTGTCAATGATGAAAAAAATTTAGGGCATCCCACAGAGAGCCTCACATTTATGTTTTCATCTCACATCTCACTCCTCACATTTATGTTTTCATCTCACTCCTCACATTTATGTTTTCACTATAATTCTTTCTTCTTAACTCAAATCCTTTTGTACCTGTGATCTGCTCCAGTCAATCTTGTAATGGCCATTATTGTCATTTCTACCCTATTTTTTCATCCTCTATTGACTTGTCTCCTCTCTCGACAACTTTGACAACCATTTCTTCACTTTGCTGTCCCACAAAAGTGCCTTTGGTGCACACCCTCATTCCTCCAGAGGTCCTGCCATCTGGAGCAGCCTCTCTGAATCTCTCTGCCTCAGTGACTTGCTGTATCTTTTAAAATCTCATTGGAAAGAAGATTTTCTCACTTGTCTGAGCCTCTCAATATTATATTTCATAGCTTCCATTATAAGCTATTTAATTTGGTGATTATAGTATTTTAATCTTCAAGTCACTTTGGAATACTATTTGGAAGAAAAATGTCTTGTGCTATAATGCCATATAGTATTCTACACTTGCTTTACTGGAATAAAAATCACATTAGAATTTACTGATTACAATTTTTTTAATACTTCCTTTGAGTATGTTTTATCTACTAGTGAAAATAAAAGTAGAAATAGTTTTTTAGCATATTTTGAAGGTGTGTACAGGAAACCTGGGTGGCTGAGTCAAGGACACTTTCCACTAAGCCAGGTTGCTCCATGTCCCATCCAACCTCATGAACACTTCCAGGGAAGGGCTGATATTAATTAGTTTTTAATGTAGGGGAAAATTTTGGTCCATTTGGAAATACCCAGGTCTGGTAGGAGGAAGGTTGGTCAGCCCAGCCCCAGCCATGTGGCAGGAGCACAGCAATATTCCTGGTGGATATTCCATGTACAAAGGTGCAGCTCAAGAGACACAAGTGACTTGAGGATTGGAGAGGGGGAGTAAAATGTGTGACTGTCCCTTCCAAGAACTGTCTCCCAGGAAGCTGAAGGGCAGCACAAAATTCTCTTTCCCTGGAGAGCCATCCATTAATGGTGCTAATGAGTGTGGGTTGTGTTCAGTGTGATCGTTATCAGCAGCGATGATTGATCGTGGTCATGCTGCACATGGATACAGTCAGCAAAACCTCCCTGAGGGTCAGCTCTCCCTCAAAACATTCCAGCAGGATGCTCCGATGGCTGCTGCTCTTTTGTGGATGCTGCACGTGTCCTGGTTGTACATCAGGCAGGTTCTTGGCTGATGTGTCAGGGGAGTGGGGGACTGGAGGGAAGGGAAGGCGATTTTCACTCCGGCGCTGGCGGCTTTGCGCCTCTCTCCAAAGCTGGCTCTGTCCACCAGCCTCAGCTCCCTGTGGGTGCCCTAAACAAGCTGGGAATTGGGCTGCTGGCACCCTCAAAGCTTTCAGAAGACCTGTTGCCACAAAGACTCCTAGCTCAGGAGAACCTGTGCCTGTGAATGAAGGAAGACACGCTCAAGTGCGGGTTTAGATTCCATCGTTTGTCTGGAGCATCTGTCTGGGCTGGGAAGTTTGGCTACAGGAGTCTACTGTTCCTCTGGAATGGAAGAATGGAGCTAAGCAGGAAGCTCCATCCCATTCACAGAGCTGGGAATTCAAGTGTATGAAGTCACCTGAGTCACTCGTCAGGTTTCTTACGTGGGATTCTCTCCTCACCCCATTATTACCGGTTAAATCTTGGAAGCTCTGACTTGTCATGCTCAACTCAGATAATCTAATTCACTATTTATGTAAAATCTCTATTTACCCCAAGTCCAGGGGGAGAAAAATACATAGAGCCTGGTTTGGCATATTGCACAGTGAGACACTTGAGGCCAAAATCTTGGATTTGGGTTGATTTCCATATCCAAACTTCGTTGAAGCTTCAGGTGTGGGATTGGGACCCATTATCCTAATGCATTATGTTAATGCTATAGATGAAACTCCAATTCAATCTTCTTCATAAGGAAGCCTTTGACATGATCTATTAACCATCAGATCCAAAGTAGACTGACTAATTATCATTTAATGCAATTGAACACTGGGGTTTGTCATTTGCTGAGCCTGGCTGGGTGGGGAATATAAATCTGTTAGCACGAATATCCTTAGGAAATTCAGATGGAAGGGAGATTAAAACGCCCTGGGTGCAATATTTATCCACAGCCATTACTCACAGAGCGACATGCCACAGTGTCACAAAAAGGCCAACACCCACCTTTTTCCATTCACAGGTGATTTTAGGAGGAAGATGAATATGATCCTGATCGCAGTTTATGTGCTCTCATTCTTTGAGAGGACTCCATGGTTAAACAGCTCTGCGCATCCCTGTGTTTACCTGGAAGAATCCTGTGGGTGGGCAGTGATAAGGCATCAAAATGCCAAAGGAATAAATCCATGCTGCCGTGGGGAAATTCAGCCGAAACTCATCAGTCCACTCCTCTGTCTCTTTCAGATGGGCTCAGGCCACCCTCATTTTTTTGTGCTGATCCTCATCTACACTGCTTTAACGAGTAATTTCCAGCCTGGCCATTAATCAGGTGTTTTACTGAAGTCCAGATAGATTAGATTGATCTCATTTTCTCTTCTAAGAAACTAGTTCTTTTAGAAGGAAAAAAAAAAAAAGATAAAAAGGAAAAACCAGTAGGTGAGTAGCACTGATCTTTCCTTAGAAACCCAGTCTATATCTGAACATTTGAAATGTTCTGTATTGCAAATGTCCATATTGTAAGTTTCCATGTATTGTTCTTCAATGTATTTATGTCAAAGCAAATTCAAATTGTATCTGCAGATAACTAAATATGACCTTAGGATCTTGTAGAAAACATTTTAAACAATCCCATTTTTAAACCAAAATTATTTTGCATTAACTTCACAAAATAATTTCAAACCACTGTTTTGTATCATTTTATATCTCCTGAGAATTTCTTGCATTAATTATGTACAGTGATAACCACTGAGTTTTTTAATTGTATTTTTTTTCTGCGCAGTTTTTTAAAACTTTGCTTTAGTAATGATTTATTTATTTACTTTTACTGAAGGTTTTATTTTCTTCTCAGCTTGAGTCACACAGTTCTTCTGACCCTGCCTTCCCTTCACATCATCTCATGGATTGCAGATCATATCAGCACAAGCTGAACAATGAAATGTGGGTGTTTTTTCTGCTGAAGTGTAGCCTCTGAAATGTGTCACTCTTAAACTGTAGAAAGGGATATTATGTGGGTAGATCCTATCTTCATATCAAACATGTTCCTTTATTAAGTGATGCGAAAGGCCAAATGATATGTCACAGGTTTTTCTTGCTTTCACTGCCCATTGTAACAAAAATAGAGGACTTAATTAAAAAACAAACAAAAACATCAAAACAGTCACAAAAAGGGGGTTTTTAATATCTGAAGGTGCCTATCTTAGAACATTGAATGGATCCCAATTTTTTAGCAAGGGAAAATTAAACAATGGGTATGGATGGAGTCACCTAAAGCAGCTGATGACCCAGCCAGGAGCCTTTGGTCCTCGTGAACACAATGTACAATCCAGAGTGAGAATTAGACACAAATCAGAAACCCTTTTCAGCTTTGTAGGAGTTTAAAATACAAATACTTTATAGCTGAGGTTTTCTTGGATCAATTTGTATGAACCTCTCTGGTGCTGATCTACATAAAATTCACATTAAATTGTGCAACATTTAGTATAGAGATGATCCTTTTAGGATAATAATCCCTGGAAGTGTCCAAGGCCAGGTTGGAGCACCCTGGGATAGTGAAAGGTGTTCCTGCCATGGCAGGGGGTGGAATGAGATGAATTTTAAAGTCCCTTCCTGCCTAAACCAGTCTGGATTCTGTGACAGGACTGTAAGGTTATACAATATTTATATGATGCCTCTCAAAGACTGTAAATCACATTCTGCTGAGGGCTATGGATGTATGGATCTGCACAGCCACACTTCCCTTTTGGAAAGGACATCAGCATTTTAAAGCCAGCTCCAAGCATTGCAACAAAACTCTCATTATTTGGGCAAATGTCTTGGGATTTTGAGGCATTTCTAATGAATGATGAAGAGGCTTTGACAAATTTGAAGTTTAACTTTAGAAGTTGCTAGATTTTTAACCTGTGATGTACCTGCTACAGAGAAGAGGGGAGGTTTCAGAATCTGATCTCCAGCTCCTAATGAGGTATTAGATGGGGTTTTCCCCTGTTTTCTTGTGCCACCTCATTTTGCATGAACTCAGGGCTGTCAGCAGCTCTGACATCTTGCTGGCCTGGCAGCTGCCTCCAAATCTGGTGTGCTGGAGGGCATGAACGAGGTTCAGACAAGCAGTTTGGACTGTTTTCCAAATGATACCATCAAAAAAAAGGGACTTAACTAAATATGTTTGCCCCAGCTCAACAGAGACCCTTCCAGACCTGAATAACCTTCTCTGTCACCAGAGGAGTCACTGAAGTACAGCAGCAAGAATATGAAATGTGGCGATGTGGGGATATGCAAGGATGTACTTTCAGCCTGGTTAAGGGAGAAAAGTCTCTGAAAAAGGACTTTCAGGGCATAAGAGCTGAGGCTGTGAATTACAAGATCTCTCTAGTGTGATTCTCTAATCCATTCCTTCAGCAAACAAAATTACTGAGGGAAATAAAACTGGATTCCCACAGAAACAAAAGGCATATGACACAATATAATCAATTTTATTGTTATTTATTTTGTTCCAAGGGTGTACTTGTTGGAAACTGGTGTTATCTATTCAGCATCTATCACTTTCTCCAGCATGAGAAATTCCCACTGTCGTGGGCAACAGGACTGGCTTTGGATTGGGCATAATTACATGGTTTCTTTTATATTCTGTAGTGGCAGTGACAGTCCTACATTGGCTGGTTCGTGTATTAATGTTATTACCACGTAATTTTTAATGCAACTGTCCTTGCTGCCTTCAGTGTTGTCAAACTAATATTTCTCTTGAGCCCAAGAGGGGGAAAAAGCAAGTTAAAAGCTTTACAGATCATAATTTACGAGTGTGCTCATAAATATCTTAAAATATCTATGAATTTGTGATTAAATCAATTTGTGTGTAAATACAAGAACTAAAATATCCCTTTCAAAAATATTCTATGGAACAAAGTCTCTGGGTAATGAACATGCCACAGGCACTTGCAAGAGGACATAGAAAAAAAAAAAAAACCTTAATTTTTATTTATGACAAAATCTTGCAAGCACTTTTCAATGAGGTCCATTTTTAGCAAGTATATGTATTTCTGTCTCTAATATCATGTGCTGTAATACCACCCAGTGGATTAGATCCTGTCTGAAGGAAAAAGAAAGGCAAAAATATCATTGTTCTCTGGCCCCAAAACCACTTACATTTTTCCGAGCCTTCCTCGAACAATTTAATTTCTGGTAATTAGAGTGGCTGCAATCTTTCAGGTTAGAAGGGTTTAGTGTTTATTAAGAGGTTGCCTTCTGTGTTGCAAGCTGGTTGTCAGCGTGGCTCCAGTCTGGCACTGCCACAGACATCACATCCAGGGAGATGTTTTCTGCCTCCTGCCTCTTCTGACCTGCAGGAAGGCATTAGATATGTAAGAGCTCCTCATCTTATTCATGCTCGGCCGGTCACAGATTTCCTCCACAACTTGAATCAGGAGGTAGGGACATATTTTATGGAGACACAGAGAAGATCACCCCAAATCAGCATTCTCCCTCTCTAATGAAACTCGGTGTGAGCTCTGGGAAGCGTGCCAGGTGCGTGAGGGGATTGCACAAGCCGGGCCGGGGGGGAGGACGGGGATTCAGCAAAAGACAAAAGGAGGTGGCAGGTTCCATGATGTAATCTCTTCTCATATCATTTTTGACAGAGTGGAAAAATCGGGTGTGTGAGCTCAAGGTGCCCTGAGGCATCTCGACTTGCCAGTGGTACTTACTCAGCCTTGGCGCCGGATCAGGATCCTGTTTGCTCACAGATGAGCTGCTCCCAGGAGTTCATCCAGATCCCAGGGCACAGAGGGGTTCATCCAGATCCCAGGGCACAGAGGGGTTTGTCCAGATCCCAGGGCACAGAGGGGTTCGTCCAGATCCCAGGGCACAGAGGGGTTTATCCAGATCCCAGGGCACAGAGGGGTTCGTCCAGATCCCAGGGCACAGAGGGGTTCATCCAGATCCCAGGGCACAGAGGGGTTTGTCCAGATCCCAGGGCACAGAGGGGTTTGTCCAGATCCCAGGGCACAGAGGGGTTCGTCCAGATCCCAGGGCACAGAGGGGTTCATCCAGATCCCAGGGCACAGAAGGGTTTGTCCAGATCCCAGGGCACAGAGGAGTTTGTCCAGATCCCAGGGCACAGAGGAGCCTGTGTGCCTCCCCCTGGCTGCCTTCCAAACCTGGGCAGAGCCCACTGTGCTCTGCAGAATCCTTGGTTTCCAGCAGGCTGGCATTTTACTTTGGAAATCCAGCAGGAAGGGAAATTCCCCTCAGTTCTGAAATTTGCTGCCTAATGTTATCTGAGTTAAGCTGGATTTGGGTGTGCTGGAACCCTGCTCACTGAGAGTTTTGGACTTTCTGTGCTGGCAGGCACTGACCCCCAGGAGAACACTGCAGTGACCTGAGGCCGTGGAGAAGGATCCCAAAATGGAATGATGGAACTGGGATTGTGGGTGTGGAGTTTGAATAAAAGTGTGTGATATCACATGGTAGAAAATTTAGAGTATAAGGGTTTAGAATATAGTAATATACATAAAGAAAGATGGAGGTTTTAGGGCAGATGCTGGTCCTTCTTCACCTCCTTCTTCTCCTTCTTCTCCTTCTCTTCCTTCTCCATGGGTTTGGGTGGTTTTGTGTAATTGGATAAAAAGTCCCCATTGCAGGCACAGGTGGTTGGTTATTGGGTTAAAAGTAAAAATAATTGAGGTGTCATTTCTTAGTTGGACAGTTTATCCTTCAAAGGCCTTGCAGAGAGAGAGATGGGGCTCCATTTTTAGTTTGTGAGAGTGAAGTGCTGCAGAACTCAGGGTTTGTGAGACTGTGACATGGATGAGAACTAATAAACATCTGAGTCCCAACAAGAAATACTGTCTCAAACATTTAATACCAACCTTGGCAGGAAAGAAGCAAAGACTTGCAGCACTGGTGAGCAGAGAATTGAGGATTTAGGCTTGGCTGCTGGTCTATGGGATGTTTATATTGATGTCTTCTCACAAAGTTTGGATGGCTGTTCAAAGTCACTACATTTCTGAGAAGGACATCTCTGTTTTTTGTCAAAAAAACCCCAAAACTCTTCCACCTTTTGACAGAATATTGAATTTATCTCTGGAAAAAATACACATTACTTGGTGAGAGGCTGGGGGAAGTAATATGGTCCCTGCTATATATGAAATGTTTTAGAAATGACAGCAGTACATTCATAGGTATCTTACTGCTGTTCAACTTAATAGCTGTAAATTTGATTTATTTTAGAATATTTGAATTTGTGGTTGCACAATCGGGTGGGATTCTAAGATATGCTCAATTTTTTTTTTTTTTAAAGTAGGATTGGTATTTTTTGAAGCCAGTTTTCTTTTTATATCTAAAGTGTTTTGAAACCTTGGCAGGTTACCTGATCACACTGCTGACAACTTCATTGCTGTGGAATTGTTACAAGATGTCTCTTTCTGTGAGATTTAAAAAATACACGAGGGGAGTATTTTCTATCTCATGTCTTTAAAAGCAGAGCTTTGTCATTTTAGGTTTCAGAGGATCCGAAACAAGTCAACATCCTAAAAATAGTTCTAGATTGCTCTTGCAGATTTATTTTCCAAGGTTTTGTCTGATGGTAAATTATATTCTTCATTTTCTTTCTGCTAAAATTATTATTAATTTCTGATGGCTGATTATGATCTGAAAGTACTCAACATGTAATATCTGGGACATTGATCTAAAAATATTTCTTACTAAAATACACCAGAGTAGAATATCAGTGGCAAAATATTTCTTTTTGTTGGTGTTGGTGTGCAAACACTAAATACTCCTTTCTGCAATTCAGATCTTCTCAGCAGAGTAAAAATATGTCCTGAATGTAGAGAAAACCAGGGAGAGAAGAATGAGATGCTCGTGGATCTGTTGTGTCCTTCAGAGTTTGTTGTCTTGTGTCTCTTGTCATGTCATGGATCTGTTGTGTCCTTCAGAGTGCCAGGAGCTCTGGGAGTGTCGTGGTTGTACAACGCTCTGTGCCACCAAGGTTCCTCTTGTTCCTCCAGCCTGGTTTTCCAGGATCCATGCAGGATCCTTCCCCTGGTTGCTGTTTCCCCCAGCTCTGCCAGCAGTTCTGCATTCCCGTTTCCCATTCTCTGTTTTCTCTAGTCACAAACTCAGCCCAGTACTGGGTAATGTTAAGCACCTCATCAGCATTCCAGAGACTGCCACAGGCTCACCTAGGGATTCAATTCCAGGCCAGGAGTCACTGACAAGACATTTTCTACAGTCTCCTTTCTTGCTGCTCCCTTTGTTTCCATTGGCAGCTCCGAACTTCTCACGTTCCTGTTCTTTGAATATTATTCCCAGCATCTCAAGCTCTTGCCGTGCATAATGCCATTCTCCACATCTCTGGTTTTTAGTATAAAGAGTGTTGCTCGTGTCACAGTGGGCTTTTTAGCTCAGCAGTCAGTAAACTGCTTTTGTGGGGGGGAAAAAAGAGTGTCAAGTTGAACCAGCTGAAATCAAAGACAGGAACGAGACATTTCAAGGTAGGCTAGGGGAAGTACATGTGGCCTTTGCAATAAAGGAATGGAACAGCTCACAGAGGGCTGGGAAGCTTTTGCTGGAACATCCACACTCCTGGAGCAAAGATTGCAAGGGATTGGTGTTTTGGCTTGGCTGAATTTGCTGCAGTGTTTGGATTTTTCCAGTGGATCTTGGTCAGATAAATATCCTGCCTCTCCCTAGGCCAGCATCCTCAGCTGCATGACTAGGCTTCTGAAAAGTGCCTTTCTCCTTCTTAACCAGCCGGCCACAGATTTCTGTTTGAGCATCTGCCATTGTTTTCTGAAATTCCCTTGGTTCTGCTTCTCCTTTGCCATCCATTTAGGTGTCAGCTCTGGAAGTTTGAGGTGCAGGAATGCCAGGAGTGCCAGTGCTGCTGGAGGTGCAGGAATGCCAGGAGTGCCAGTGCTGCTGGATCCTGTCTGGAGGCACAGCCTGAGCCCAGGAGAGCCTGCTCAGGCAGCAGGTAAACCTGGGAGTCTGCCAGATCCCTCCCAGCTACAGAACTGCATCGTAAAACCCCCGTGTGGACACAGGTGAGTGTTCTCCAGCTTTTAATTACCAAACTGAGCGGGCAACTGAGCTGCCCTTACAGAGCCACTTGGCTTTAATGATTTTTTATGCTTTATTTAATTTCAGCAATAACAAAGCCTTGTTTCCCCCCCACTTTTCCTCTGTGGAATTAATTTAACTGTGGAATTTTTCTTGCTGGACTGTGGTTTTTCTGCCTGATAGGTGCCCAGGTGAATATGTTATTAAGTTAAATAATCTATACTCAATAGCAAGGAAATCAATTTTTATTGAGATAATTGTCAGTAGGTGGATTTCTGTGTGGTATTAATTAAAAAAATTCCAATTCCCTTCTGAGCAGTGTCTGTGTGTACAGGTACTGTGCCTGCGAGTACCTGACTCCCCTTGAGAACTGTGTTTGCCAGTGAATTAAGATTATGATTATAATTATAATTCCTGCCCATTGGAATGATATGATTCAATGCACAAAGTCTGACTGTGATGGGATCTGATCTCCCCCACTGTGTTATTATGGAAGCTTTTTGTTTCCTAACCCTCTGTAGTATTTAATTCCTCTGTTTTTTTTCGACTGTGCTGTGAGGGACCTGAAATCCATCCATGCTGGTGGGGCCTTTTCAGAATAAATTCAGAAAATTCTTCTCTACCACCAAATTCCTGAAAAACATTGCAAATTTAGAAGTATGGAAGTTGAGGACTTACGATTTTATGTTTGCACAACTTGCAAGCCCTGAGTAAGGCTCGATGGTGTGAACAGAAAAATTAACAGATTTTCTCCTGTGGGTCTGGCCATTGAATGTTTAAACAGCTGGCAGAAGTATTTATTCTTTTATTTTAAGTGGTACATTCCAGCCCTAACCTTTACTGTTTATTTTCCTTCAAAAGTATAAAAAGATTTATTGCTATAATATCTCTTGCTAAGATGTTCAGGAGACTCAGGTGCCCTACAAGAAAAGCAGAAATTATTCCAAGGGACTTTATCACTGGAAATTTTCTGTCTTTCCTATAAGCCTGAAGTTTTCAAAACTTAGTAATTACTCCACAGGAGTTCCTCACCTTCCCCATGGGAATTCCTTTCCTGGCTTGGTGACCCTCCCACCATATCTTATCCAAGAATTTCCATGATTAGTGATGCAGCATCCCTAAGATTCGATAACAAGCAAAGGACGTTATTTTTTGGCAGTTTTTGGCACCTTGACTGGATCAGGAAGTGCAGACACATTCCTCCCTTCTGGGTATTTCTGTGTGGGATTGCTGCATCAGACCACTGGTGCACAGACTGCTGAAATGAACAATAATTGAGTCACAGAAATTGTTGTGACAAGGTGAATTAGTGAGGCTGCTTGGGACAGCAAAGGGCCAGGTGAGGACCTGAAGCAGACAGGAGCCACCTGAGCCCTGGAACTGCTGGGAATGAGGGGGAGTAGCTGCTGAAATTCTTGTCCTGGCAGTTCTGCCAGCTGTTGGACAAATCTGACTTCTAACCCTCTGCAGCACCACTGGAGAAAGCTCCCTTGTTTGTCCTCATTTTTTCACCCACACCAGTGCTGGGATCTCCTCTAACACTTCTCTCCAAGCAAGGCTCTCACTTTTCACTCCTCTGCCTTTATTTTTAGCATGTTCATTGTCTTCACTTCTCCTTATCTGGTCAGGACCACCTCCTGCCCTGCATGGCTACAGAAACCACAGCTGGAACCTCTGTTTGACCCAAATTTTGTACCCAAACCAGGTAATTCTGATTTATTCTTGGGGGGCTCTTGAGATTCTTGCTGTTGGCCATTTCTGAGCACTTTGGCCCTCTCTCATCTTCTCATTTTGGTTTTAAGACAGAGTTTCACACTCTTGGGAATGAAAGCCAAGATCCTGGCTTGTCCTTTGACAGTGGAGATGGATAATGGGCACTTCAGTGCATTTTTTTCAATGCAAAACCAGCTGAGCTAACTGTTCCCATAAAAGTCCAATTGATTGCTGTAGGCATTATATTCACTCTGACAATGATAAAATGATTGCTTTAGTATCTGGCTGCGTAACCCACTTACAGCATGTGCACCAAGATTAGGAGAATGTTTCAATTGTGAAAATCATTGAGATGTAAATGTCATGATTATAATTTATCTTCATTAAAAATTCCGTCGGCGGAGGGGAAATTAATCCGTGTGCTGTATGGAGTACCAGCCACTAAAAAGTAATATGTTACAGTGAAAACAGGGATTTGGGAGTGGAGCTACATCAGAAAATGACTCAGGAGCACATTCTGGTGATGTGACAGGTGGTTATCTCAAGGGCACTGCCAGGAATATTTTATTGGCTCCCCGTTCCCATGTGGATGGTGGAACATTTCATCTTCCCCTAATGGCAATCTTAGCAGCTCCTCCCCTCCCCAGCACAGACAGAAGGCACTGTCATCATTGTGCTTTAGTGCCCCAAAATGATTGTATCACCTCAAACTGCCATCAGCTCCCAGCACAAAAAGCAGCTCTGAATTTTATTAATGGCGCTGGAAAGACTTCCATTAAATTCATTGATCGTCAGCTCACATTATTCCTGCTGTAGTTGTTCATGGTTCTTTTATATTTCATGTTTTCATTATTTTATTTACTTGTTGATTGATATGATGACAGTGAAGTTTCTCTTTTAAGTGCCACATGTATTAGTTCAATCTGGTGTTACATTTCCACCACAGATCCAGAACTGTCTGACTAAGTATTTGTCGGAAATTGCTTTTTATTTCCTCCTACCATAGATGAATTTAATTTATTACCTTCTCATAGATAAAGTTTTGGGGTGTTATTTTTCCTTTACTCATTAGTTCTATGATGCTAATTTTTAATATTTTAATCTAGTCTAAACAAAAATTGTGATTTCTGCTCCTTTTCATCTGTCTCCTCTTATTTAATAAAATAAATCCTGTTTGGTTGGTTTAATAAAATGAAGTATTTTAATCGTAAAGCAGTGGGTGAGCACTGAATATTTCTAGATTGATGTTAATTAAGTATAATATGTTTTATTGCTCTGAGATTTTTTAAAAAATTTTGTCTTTTGAGAGCAGGTCAGCTCCTTGCCTGTGGTTCTCTTATAGATGGAGTAATCCCAGGGAATTTCTTGTTAAATGAAAATGAAGTATTCATCATGTTCTGTAACATGTTACATGTTTATGTTACATGTTCTGTAACTGCCAAATATCTTTTTAAATGCAGAATAACCACCGAATTTATGATATTATTTCTTTTCTGGTTTAAAGAGTTTTAATGATTGTCCCAAGATTATTTTTTGGTTGTCTTTCTACTTGTACCCCCACTGGCAGTCTGGTCCTGTGACCAGAGCTGATACCAAAGCTTGTGACGTGATAAAGACATTTTATTATTTGAGAAGTTAATATTGATTGCCATACTCTAGCTATTAAGGAATTTAAAGGTATAATTTTTCCCTGAGTATTTGATTCCATCAGATATCCCAGGTTTTTGTCTGTTTGAAAGCAGAGTGGTGAAAGATCTGTTGGAACAGGAGAGGGAGCCCTGAGCCTGGCGATCAGGGGAGGGCAGCGCTGCCCCGGGGCTGGGAGAGAAGGGGAGCTCCCCTTTGTCCTGAAAAGCAGAGGACAGAGGGCTCAACTTCACCTGCCATCCCGTGCTTTAGCCATAATTATCGTCCTTTAGCCACAATTATCATCCTTTAGCCACAATTATCATCCTTTAGCCATAATTATCATCGTTCGGCCAGAATTGTCAGAAAGGATGGAGAGCCACTGACTTTGAAATTAAATAAAAACAAATAAAGAAGGCAGAGAGTGAATGAGAGGGAAAGGAATTCTTTCCAAAGGCGGATGATGGGGACAAAACTGACTCAGAGTGAATGTTAGAAAGAGCCTTTAAAGTTTTAATTACCAGGACTTTGTTCCTGTTCTGCTGTTGATGATGCAGATTTCACATTTACTGGCTGGAGCTGTCGCCTCGTCTCCCCTGCACATCCATATGCTCATGGGTATAGGTGCAGGAGCCCTTCTCACAGGCAGGAAACAAAATCTGGTGGCTGCTGGAAAAAAATTGGCAGGAACTTTTTTGGACTAAATCTCCACAGGAAAGTGTCAGCTGCTTCATCAGGGCCTCTGAGCAAACACTTTGTTAGAGGCAGTTTGTCTTCAGTCCTCATTGACTTTCGTTCAGAGACTGTGGAAATGCTTGTCTGAGTTGTTTGGCTTCAACTGATTGGGACTGAGTTATTTTGCAATTAAATTATTTGACTTTTGCTAAAGACTGTGGAGATTTTGAAGACTCCCATAAAAATAGGAAAATACACCGAATAAGCACAGAAAAGCGTTTCTAGCATATTTCAAATAGGAATATTTGTTCAAAATCAGATTTTTAATTACTTTCCATAGGCTGAGAGTGGAATTTTACCCTGAAGGAGAGTTGACTTAGAACCAGGAATGGCACTTTGTAACCTCGTAGGATCTGTCATCTTCAGTGCAAACAAAAAAAACCCCAAAACTCCCAAAAACCCCCAAATATAAAGTACTGCTGGCTTCTCAGAAGGCTTCATTTGTGTTGCCTAACAAAGTATAGTGAAAAACCACAGTACTGATGTGATATAGAGTAAATTGGTACACATTCTTCCCACCACTAGGGCTAAAATTCCCTGGGGAATTGGGCACAATTCCCTGTGAATTGTGAATAATTTGGATATCCCACACACTAGTGGTTCAGCTCGACCAACTCTTAGACAACTATCCCAGATTTTAGCTATCTGGCTTGTTGAAATGGGTGAGGCTTTGGCTTTTATAGCACAAAAAAAATAATAGCAGATGAATAGAATGACAATGAGAACATGGGTTTGATAATATGATAATAAGGACAAGGGTTTAAAGCCAATTAGAATATTTTATTTAGATTTTTAGTTGTTTATTTGTTTCACTTACACCTGCGTAGAGGAAAGGGAAGCCCACCAAAGCCTGAGCTGGAAACCTCAGGTAAGCATTCCTTCACTTTGTTGAAAACCTTTCCACAATGGGAAGTTTTGGGCAGAATGTTAAAAAAGACTGAAACATTCTGTAGCAAAGCCTATGAATGGAACTTGTACTGGAGGCTGTGTCCGAGGGGCAGGTGAGGTAATGGTCATGTCTCAATTTTTATGGTGGCAAAGGTTTCAGGAATATTAACAAGCTTTGGATTTGTTCTCTGTTTCCATCTTAGCCTGTGGCTCGCATTTATATCTGAAAATTGTGTGAGAGGAGGCTGTCAAATAAACCAAACGAGAACATAAATGAAAGCTGCTGCTTCAGAAAACAAGAATGTCAATATAAAATGGTTTAGAGGGACTCCTAATGATCTGCTTGATCTTTACAGAAAAGTCCTCAAGGATCCACTTGTGCACAGTCAAAAATCCAACATCACTTTTCAGAGTGTTGCTCCATTTGTTGGTGTGTTTTACCAAGGAATGAACAGTTCTTTTGCTGACATTCAGAGCGCTGAAGTACCATTTTTAACTTAGTATAAATGCATATTATTAAAGCTTTAACAGCATATGGCAGCAAGTAATAACATCTGTGCCTCTCAGCCTCGTGCTTTCACAACATACTTGAGGCACATTTTCTTTTCCAAACTGTGTCAGAAGCAAATAAAAGTCTGTTTCAAAGGAAAACCAGTCAGGAATGTGAAGTGTCATCAGCAATGACACCAAATCTGGGCACTGCCTGTCCTTGAATAGTGCCTCAAACAAAGGTTTTCAATAAAGTGAAGGAATATTTACCTGAGGTTCCCAGCTCAGCTGGCTTCGGTGGATTTCCTTCTCCTCTGCATGGGTGCAAATGAAACAAACAAAGGAAAATCTAAATTCAAATCCCAGCAGACTTGAAACCCTTATTCTTTTTTATCACACTATTAAACCCATGTTCTCATCACCATTCTATTCATCCACATTTTCTTTTTTTTTTGTGGCATAAAAGTCAAACCCTCACCTGTTCCAACAGCCAGGCAGTTGAAACTGATTCAAGTTTCGAGAGCCAAACCAAAGCTTCTGGATCAAACCAGTTTAAATTCCCAAATTTAGACCCTTTTTGGGCATCCCTGACCCACGGGGTGTTCCACTTCTTGGGAAAAGTTGCTTTTCATCTCCTTGTATGTTTGGCTGGATTCACCATCTGAACTCTGAGTTTTGTAGGAGGTTTTAAAGATCTGGTTTTGATATCACCTGATGTGTTGAAGGTGTCCTGTGCCAGTCATGAAGGAATTATTTAGGAGAGGTGAGGTTTTAGATATTCTTCTCAAATAAAAGAGCATAAAGAACTTCCCAAGTACATTAAAATGCACTTGAACAGTTCTTTGTTATTACTATTATTATTATTATTAATTTTCCACTAATGTACAATGTGCAACAACAAGCACAAATCAGGACTATTGTCCAATTGTAAAATAATGTAATTTTGAAGCAAAGTTTCTTATTAAAAAGTGGAAGTTGCAGAGTCTTTTTAGTTTTTTCCCCTCTGTGAAGCGAGGTCCCTGCTTGTGCCAGCTGTTACAACACCTTGCTATGAGATCACACTACTCTGCCATACAAATTCCAATTTTATGTGTGCCTGCCTTGGGTTAAGGCTTAATTACCCCTTAAGGGGAGTGATCCTAACTGACCCCTTCTGTAAATGTGCTCAGTTCCTTAGGACAGCAGTAGGAACTGACCCCATTTTTCTGCCTGCACTTTGTCTACTTTCTGTTAAACACCTGGGTTTTGGTGCTTAGTTATCTCTGATATTCTCCTAGAAGAAGAATGGATTGCTGGCAAAATTCTCACCCCACTCTGCAGAAGTTTAACCACTTACAGTGCAACCTATAATTGCCTTTTTAATCATCATTTTTTGGTCATAAAGCCAGTGGTTGTCCTTGAATAAGGAAAAATGTAGATTTTAGAATTGGTGGTCAGCTCAGGTAAGTGAATTATCTTCGAGTTCATTTCTTGAAAAATGTGTTTTGAAGAATACATCATTTATTTTCCTAAAGTTTGTAACTTTTGGCAATGATCAGTCTGTAGCTGTTGCCACCATGAAAAGACAAGCTTTTAAGACTTTTGGGTCAGTGGTGGGATGCTGTCAGTACTTGAACAAGAATATTTTTATCCATTTTGAGGCCTTAATCTCACTTTCAGGTAATTTGTGGATTAAGAAGGATCCAATTGTTAAAAATGGATTGAGTAGTATTTTGTACTGTGGTTTGTGGTGAATATAAAATAACTTGGTTTATGCAAGTATCCTGTAAGAAGTTAAACATTTCCCTGGTGCCCTTATGTATTTTAAAATACCAAATAAAAAAGCAGCTTTAATGGGAAAAGGACCCAAGAGCTTTTCCCTGTATACTTTGCAGGCCATATTTTTAATGCATATAGAAATTATTCTTAGTATCTGAAAGAACTAATCTGCATGTGGATTTATTTGAACAAGCACATTTTTAGTTATCATGCTGCTGCCCTCTGTAATAATTACTACAATACTGATTTTTAGAGGTTGCTCTGATTGAGAACTACTTGAAATTTTGTATTAATATTAAGAACAGGGTCATTAAGAATGTGATTGTGTTGGAAGCCATGGCCTGGATTAATGCTGAGAAGTGTTTGCACAGTAAATATCAGAACTCTGTGTGTGCTAGAGGCAGATGGAGAACTGGGAGAAAGCAAAATTGATGTCTTCGTCAGAAAGGCAAAATCCAGGAGCTCTGATTTGCAGAGCAGTTGGCTTTATTTCACTTCTCTGAGGTAGCTCCAACACACCAACATGACAAGAGCCAGCAGATTTTTTTAAAAAATAATGATTCATCTCAGACCAGTCTGATTTCTTTATGTAACAGAAGGCTTTGTGGGGGAGTACAAGCTTTGTTATGTGTCTTTTGGTGCAGCTAATATTAGATATTAAAAAACACTGAAGAAACATTGATTAGGAAATTACACTGGATGAGTGGATAAGAATAAAGACTGATCCTACCCAAACATAAAAAAACCAGCACTGAGCAAGGCAGGGGTGGCTGGGAAGAACAAATGCAGTGTGGAAAACACCGCAGCTCTGTCAGAGCCTCTGCAGGATGGAAATTATTTGGTGTGGGGCAGAAAAAAACCAGACAGCTGTGTTAAAATACATGCAAGAAGGGGCCAGCACGGTGTCCTCAGAATGTCATAACCTCGTTTGGGAGAAGCTGTAGAAGAGCACAGAGAGATTTGTGGCCAAACTCCTCGTTCTGCTCAGACCGTGCCCAGCTTTGAGCTCTTCATTTCCAGGCAGGTGAATCAATCAGGCAGTGCAGCGTGGAGAAGGAAAAGTATCAGGCTCTGGAAATTATTTTCTATTTTACATTTTGTTTGTTTGTTTCCAGTCAAGGGAGGCATAGCGAGACTTCTCAAGTGTGTGAAACAGTCAGGGAGGAAAGAGGAGCGTAAAAATCTATTTGGATAGACAGGGTGTGAAGGGTTTAGGTTGCAGACAGGAAGATTTGGATTAAACCTGGAGGGAAAGGGCAGAAAGACAATGCACCAGCTTGCTCAGGGTGCTTGTAAAGCCACCAGCAGAAGGTCAGAGCGTGGTGGAGGGGCAGCAAGTGTCTGTCAGCACGGATGAAGTTCAAGCAGCTCTTCCTTTGGGCACGGGAAGGGAGCGGGTGACCTCGGAGTGCCTCCCCTCCTTGAGCTCCATGGCTGCATGGAAAACGTGTCTGAGACCTTCAGACAGCAGCCCCTGGATGCTGATTAGCATGACAGGGCTTGTTAGCATTAAGTGACTTAATCAGGCCTGCTATCCCTTCCTGCAGGAGGATCAGGGAGCGAGAGGAGCGCCGGCAGCGCCGCTGCGCCAGGGCAGCAGAGGGATGAGCCTGTCAGCCACAAGCAGGCTGATTCCAGAAGAAAATCAAGTTTTTCATGAAGGCCAGGCAGCAAACTGGTGTTTAATTTTCAATTAAAATCCTTCTGAACCAAACGTAATGGAGTTTTGGGTGATGAGCAGGAATGGGGAAGGTTGAAGGTTGGGTTTTACGGCTTGGATGATTGAGTGGGGCTGGAGCTGAGGGAGCACTTGGGGGATGTGATGTGTCTTAATCACAAAATCCCAGTGGTTTGGGCTGGAAGGGATCTTAAAAGTCATCCCATTCCACCCTCTGCCATGGTGACATCTTCTACCATCCCAGCCCCAATGTCCAGCCTGGCCTTGGGCACTGCCAGGGATCCAGGGGCAGCCACAGCTTCTCTGGGAATTCCATTCCAGGGCCTGCCCATCCTCCCAGGGAACAATTCCTGCCCAAAATCCCACCCAACCCTGTCCTCTGGCAGCAGGACACAGCAGCCACTGCTTGAAACAGGCAGCACCAGGGTCAATGCCACGCCTTAGTATTGATTCACTTATTTCTTTGTGTTACCTCTTTGAATTTACTCTTTGAATTTATTTATTGTCTTTAAAACAGCATTCCACAACAGTGAGCAAACACCAAAACACCACACTTGCTTTGCTGGGGCTGTGCCTTTAAGGCCATGCAAAGCAAATGAGAGTCTGTCTCTCGTCTAGATGATAATCTTGATTTTTCATAGATTTTTTTTTTTTTAAGAAAAGATTGTCCAGGCACCATCCATGCCAGGAAGAAAAGGATATCTCTCTGGGCTGAGCCCATTGTCTGGGCTTCATTCTGATTGCTGCAGGCTTGACATAATACATGAGAATTAAGAAATTTTAAGATGCCAGAGCACTCCTGGCCTTTATTCAAACAGCAAATCCATTCAAAGTAAAACATCTGTCTATAGATGAAGATAGAACTCTTTCAACTTCTCCACACAATACCTTTTTAAAAAAAATTTCTTTTAATTTGCTACTGTGAGCACTCACAAAAGGAACTTCCTAGGAAAGTGTTTGCTTTCCTATTTCAAGGACAATATTAGGTAAATTTTTACGTCATGATTTCATTTCTTATTACAAAAATTATCTTGTATGGAATCCATCAAGTGACATTCTAAAAGTATGAAATTGATCGTCAAGAAAACATTGGGGTTTAATAAAAAATAGACTTTGTTAAATATTTGAATCAGTCCTTCAAATTCTATGACAGAAATCCAGCCCTCATTTATTCCAGAAGTTTAAAATTAATGTTCCTTATGATAATGTAATATTATATAATAACATAATGACCCCTTTATCTCGCACTGGGAAATATTTTTCTGATTCCTATTGTAATTTCTGATAAATATGGAATGTTCTCATTTTGCTTTCAGTTTGCTCATGGTGCTCCATGAATACAGGCAAATTGTGTTTAGGTGTGAGGTGGACTCAGCCTTCTCTCTCCCCTAGATTTGCCTTTCCCACGAAACAGTGAACCCCCAAATATTCTAAAGGCTGAAACTGAGGCTCAGTTTTCCTCTCTGTATCTCATTTTGTCAGCTTGACAATGATATTTGTGTTCTCTGTAAAGCACTTTGAGCCTGATATGGAAAAATGCTACAGAAAAAAGCTCAATTTTTTCTCATTTAGCTTTTACAGTTAGATTGTCACTGAAATAGTTTATTCCTGTGTAAGCATCATAATTATGTGACAAGGATTTTTTCTTGTGTAAGTGTAATCAGTTTCTGCCCATATACACCAAAGGTGAATGTGCTTAGTTGGAATTTTCCATGTTTTAGGAATTTCTTGTGCTTACCTTAAAAACCAGCAGCGAGGAACTCTTAAGTTGCTCAAATTATAATTATATTTCTCTGAGACAGACAGTGAGTTTTACTTTTTTCTCTTTTTGTGGTTGCAGCTGCTGAGGATAACTGTGACACAGCACATTCTTCCTGCTTTGGGGGAAAGGAAAGCATGTAATGGATCCACTCTGCTGAAGGAACAACATCCTCCACCAGCAAATTTATAAATTCTCCTTCTATACAAGGAGCAAGGTGGGATGGCTTCTCTCTTAAAAAACTTAATTTGCCTGAAAAGAGGCAGCTCGCGAGTCACACAATACCAGAATTTCATGGCAAAATGGTAAAAAATGTGTCCTTGAATCCACTTAGTGTGAGACCTTGAGCCTTTAAAGTCCCTTTACATTGGTATAAAGGGGCCTTAACACAGCTGAGAGCGGGGCTTTGATCTCTCTGAGCTCATACTTGCCTAATAAGAACTTGTTCCTTACATAATACCAAAGAATTAGGAGTGCAGCAGAACAGAGGAACCCACCTGCATTTTGTGAGAGGCAGAAAAACCCAGTGTTCCACTGGAGGGAAATGGCTTTGTGTGGTATGAAAATGTTTCAGTGGGGCAGCACAGGAGAAGCCTCCCTGAGCCTGCATGATCCAAAAAAGAGCTCTAGGGAGGGATGGAATGGAAAAGTCCAGGTTACCGTGGGCCCTGGGTCTTCAAAGAGACAAGAGCAGTTGTGGTTGCTGTAAAGTTGTTTATTGCATGGATACAGCAGTCTGGAAGGGAAGGAGTGCAGAGTATTAAAGTCTGTGCTAAAATCTTTCTGGCAGAGTCCTGAGCAGAAGGAGCAGCAGCAGCAGCTCCCCCACCTTTCTCTTCTTCTTCTTCCTCTCTTTCTCTCACTGTAATACAGGGATTTTATTCATAAATCATCCAAGCAGCTAAAAACATGATTCTAAAACATTCTTTGTACACTAATTTGAACTTAATTCTCAAGTGTGAAAGCAGTGTCAGTTCTTACATAAAATCTAAGTGCATCATTTAATCTATTTACACAAACGACACTCTCTCTTTTCTTACTTTAAAATTACATTTATCATTTTATCTATTTACATGAATAGTTCTATCTATTCTATCTAGAAATGTTCTGCTAAGTTTTGTAATGTCTGGAGCTAAGCTAAACTGGCTTTAGGGCTTTTACTAGCCAGCACAGTCTCTTAAGGCACTTAAGATATATTTCTAATTACTTAAAACTAAAACTTACACTTCTATTTCATATCTGTGTGGCTTAATATATCTCAGCTTCTCTAGAGGTTCTAATTCAAGCCCTGCATTCTTTTCTCTCTCTGAGGGACTCAGGGAGGCTTCTATTTCATGCGTTCCAACAGAAAAGTATTTTAGAAATGATGGAAGGAGAGCAGTGTTGTGCTGACAATTTAGGCCAGAATGTTGAGGAGAGTCTTTTCAGAGGGATTCTTGTGGTCATTCACAATTTAAAAGCCCAGTGCTGCCCAAAATGCAAGAAAAATGAAAAAAAAAATATAGAGATTAAACAACAAAAGGATCCTGTTGCATGGCAGTGGCAGGTTAATGAAATGACAGGTAATTACTCCCCACACTGCCATGGAGTCCATCAGAGAACAGAGTGAAACTGCAAAACCTCATAATCAGAAATAAACAGCACTGGTGGTGTGTGCACTGTAAAAATTACCCAGTCCCCAAAAGAACAACAAAAGAATCCAGGCAGGTTTTCCTGGTGAGAGACTTATTATTGCTGCCCAGGTGACAATAAGTGAATAAAATTCAATTAAAACAGTGAACAAATGTTGGGACGAGGATAATTTTGTGCCACACCATAGTGGGAGAGACAAGGAGTTCACTTCAGAGTTATGAATGGAAAAGCACCAAGACCCCCAAATTCCCTTTCAGGACTCACTGGCATCACTGCCAGGCACAAAACTCTTCTGAATTTGGTGTCTGTGTCCTTGGGAAGGAAGGAAAGTTCTTTGTCTTGTTCCTGCCACTAATGGGGTGTGTGGTTTTTGTGAAGTTGTGGCATCTTCCTCCCACCTATTTCAGGTTTACAGCAGAGAATCATTCACGGGCTGTTTCTTCCTATACATTTACAAAATACTTAGGAAAATAATAGGTTTTGTCATGTCATTATAATAATAATCACTCACAGACTATTCTCATAAGCCTAAATCCTAAATAAGCACTATAAGATTTGGCCTAATTACCCAATTTTCCCTCTGCTGTAGTCAGCAAAATCTTTTTCTCTGACTCAGTGGAATGCACGGATTTCCCTGTGCAGATAGGATTTATCTGATTTTCGTTTTGTGTTTAACTGGCAACTAAACTGATTTTTTTTTCCCCTACTAAAAATAGATCCTACTGAAATTAGCTCAAGATTTGTCAAAAATTGTCAATTCCACCCTCTAAAGTTTGTACTTCGGTTATTTTGAATTGACAAAAAGCTGAAGAGAAATCACACTTCATGTGTGATTTCACACATCACACATTGACTTCACACTTACGTGCACAATGCCTCATTTATTATTTATTAATAACGCATCATCTCCGGGAATAAGTGATGATATCATTGAATTCAGATGTAGCTGTAGAAACACTGGTTTGGATCCATCCTTGTGGCTTAACACAGCTTGGTTTTTAGTTAAAAAGAAAACTCACTACAAGTCTAAACCCAGTTTTATTCATCGCTCGATGCGTTCACTTTGGTTGATTCCTGAGTGATTATATTTTATTTAAATTATGCTGTGTTTTTTCTCCAGACCCACTCCAAGGGCTGCTTGCCAGCGTCCCACCAGTGCACGTCCCAAAGTGTGATTTGGTTTGGAAGCAGTTAATACATTTTATTTCTTTCAACAACTTTGGGTTTAATTTCGTAGACTTTGAACACAGATCAAAATAAGGTGGTTTTAAGTCAATGTATATCAAAGCATGCTCTGAAATGTTAATTCACTGTCTCTGTCACTGGCGACAATTCTGTCAGAAATTCCCTCAGATATTAAAAGGAAAAAAAAAATGTTCTTGAGAAGGTTTTTGGTGAAACATAAATTTAATGCAAATTCCTCTCTGTATATCAAGATCATGCAGTTCATGACAAAGTGGAAAGTTTGGTACTGGAGTTGTACAGACTCCCAGTGAGTCAGTTATTGCTTTAGTTTATTTAACTGCTGAGGGTTTCAACAAATGGATCCCTTACCTTCTTATGGGATAATGGGAAAAATCCACGAGGAGCATAGGGCTTGATTGGTCAGTTAAGTTATTAATTAATTCCTTGAGGAAAATGTGTATTGGAGCCATAAAATATGTTTATTTTCAATGGCACTTGGTATCTTGGCCCCTCTGGGTTTGTGTTTGGTGCAGTGCAAGAGAAACACAGTGACACAGCTGGGGAAAAAAAAGGAGGAGGAAAAAGCAAATAAAATTAATAGTGGTAATGTAGAAGGCTTTTTCCAAACCATGTCCTAAGACTCAGAAATTGTCTTTTCAAAGAGCATTTAGGAAAAAGTGTTTCCATGGAATGGTTTGTACTAATTCTTGCACACTATTACTTGAGCAGAATAGTTCTGTAATTTGAGCTGGTTGTATTTTTTTTGGTCAGATTTTTAATGATTTTTTAAATGCAAACTGTACAAGAGCCTTACATGGGTTTAAAACTTATTATGGACTTACATTTCTTTAGCTATTTCTTTCTTATCAGGAATGAATTTGGATTCTTGTACTTTTTTCTCCTTGAAATCTTTTTGGTCTTTTTTGGACGACAGCCTCTTATGTGTCCACCCGTAAAACATTAAAATTGACGGGTTAAAAATATCATCTTGCAGAACAATTTCAAGATCTGCAGGAATACTTTCGGCTATGGAAGTGTAGCACCAAAATATCCATCCTGTTTACTCCAGGCATGTACATTTTTAGAGATATTTGATTTTGGAGAGTTCTGCTGGGACAGGACACAGGATTTTTGGAAATCCCATTGCTCTGGAGTCATGGGCTGCACATGGCAGGGTAGATAACTCATCCTTGAGTTTACTGTCAAAGATCCAGGTTTATTTATTATGTCCAGGATTATTGATTCTATTTATTTATTATTTATTGTCTTAAAGAATTGGGAGCTGGACTTGTGTACAGAGCTTGGCTTTATTGCAATTGTTTCTCCAACTCTACAATGTAAAAATAAATACCCACCATATGGGGACACAGGGGAGATTAATTCATTAATATTTATAGAGCACTTTTAGACATTTTTATGGAAGTGGCTATAAAAATGCTTATACAGATGAGGCTATAAAAATGGGAAATTGTATACTTGCTACTTGTAAATTTTTTGGCAGTAATGGCACGTACCTTGTTTTCAGTATTGGCTCTGTTCTTTTATGCAAAGCCTTCATTTAGAAGGGGACCATTTAAATCTAGTTTTAGTAACCTAAAATTTAGCTGTGTAGTCTAAGGCAGTAATTAGTATTCCTGCCAGAGCTAGAGGAGAGAATTCTGCAAATCTAAGAGGCCAACTTGAGGTTAATTTTTAGGTTTTGGACATTTCTTGTGATGAATTTCATCTCTGCAGGAGAAATGTCCAGTACCCATCACACCCTCCTGGCTCTGACACCTTTCTGGAGTTTAGCAGGTTGCTGATGTTTCTAGACTGGAACTTCTCTGTCCAACAGTTTGGCACCAAATCCCTTCAGATATTCTCTTTATTTACTTGTAAGCCAATGCTAATTCCCAGCAACACAGCTAAAAATGCCTGTACTATGCAGATAATGGAAATATGTATTATTTCTCATCATTCACGTAAGGAATACATGAATATGTGCCGATTTATCCTTTATATTCTTAAAAAAAAAACCAAAAAAAACCAGTTGTGCTTTTTGCCCCCTGAAAATTACAGGCTGGAGCTTGCCAGTGCAGGAATGGGAGGACACATTTTCTTCCATGAAACCTGAGGAAATTTCACTACAAGTCTGAGTGTGCTAAAAATAATAAACCTCTTAACTGTCACACTCATCACTGAAATACTTCACAGTGCAGCCTTTTGCATGAGCATTAACTAAAAGCCTGGTTCTAAATCTCTGAATCAGGGGAGACAGACAGGGGAATTCTATCCATGGCTTAGATGACAAGCATTTTCAATAGTTTGCACTTGGCAATACAGAAGAATTTGATAAATTGCATTTTCAGATGGTTCCAGAGGAATTTTGCTTCTGTTCATTCACAAAGCAACTCATCTCTGTCACAGAACTAAAGATTAGCATGGAGTAGAATATAAGAGATGAACACGAGTGATAATCGCCCCAAGAGAAAAACAAACTCTTTTATTTTTTCACCTGGCATTTAAGAGTCAACTGGAATCTCTCTCAGAAAGGAGGTGCACACTCACATTTTCCCAGAGCAGGATGAATCCCCGCAAGTGTGAGCTAGGACTGGTTTAAACCCGAGAACTGTAAGAAATTCTAAGCTGCAATAAACAATGATTTCCTTCTTGGAGGATCCCGTTTTCCAGCAGGATAATGATCTGACTGTAATGAACCATGTCTGCTTGTTGTGAAAAAGAAGCAGCCACAGTTGTTGCTCAGCCCTCCTGTGTATCCTGTCTGACAGCTCAACTTGTTTTCCCCCAGATGTCTGGATTTGCTTGTAGGGAAATGGCAGAGCTTATCTCCAGCCTCAGTGCTGTAATGTGATAAACATGTTTTCCTTTATGCACAGCAGACAGAAATGCAGCCCTGCTTTTCGTTTATTCCAAAAGAAAGCTGAGCTTTGCAGTAATCCTTTAAAAACCAAGAAACCTTTTCCATGAAAAGAGCCAGCCCTGCACCTGTTCTGCTGCACCCTGTACCTGTGCTAGGTGAGCACAACCTGCATGGTGGGTAAGTCACATTTCCAGTGAGTTCAGGATAGAGGTTTCCATATTTCAATTATTTTTTTTTTTTGAGAAATATTGTGCACAGGATGGATGCCATTCATTTGTAATGACTGTAAACACAGAGAAAAGCAGAAAAGAACCAAAAAGAGAGGTGTATTTCTTCTGATGTCCCTGAGACTCTGGCACAGAATCTGATATTAGCACTGAGTTCAGGTAACTCTTTTATGAATGCACTGTAATTGAAGCAATAAACTGTTATTTTTAAGCTCTATTTCTCACCTTTTCCCAGCAGTTTTTCTACATAACGAGTTTATGAATATGTCTGTATTTTAGTAGCTCAAATTGATGGAAGCAGCAATTTAATATTGATTTCCAAACATAGAAGCTCAGCCAGTCAAACAACTAATTCCCCACTTCTCAGTATTAACAGAAAAGCTGTTTTCAGTAGCAGCCAGCTCATAGAAACAACTCTGGAACAAAAGCAAATATCTTGGCCTGAGGTGGAGAGAGAATAGAACTCAACAGAAGAAAATCGTTGATGTCACACCCGTGGTGGTGACATTGGTAAATAAGGAAGGGCAGGAAGGTAAATAAAAGAGAAGAGAGTTGGTATGTGGGTATTTTCTAAGAAAAGGGAAGAATGGGATGTCTGGCAGGGCCTAAATTCATGACAGGCTTAAGATGATGCCTCTTAGCTCAAGATTTGGGATTTAGGAAATGCTGGAAGGTGTGGGCTGTATGAGAAATCATTTACATCCTCTAAAGGGAGCACACCAGGGACATCTCCCCACATCCCACTCTGGTTTTCCACCCAAAAATCTCCATGAGGACAGCCAGGCTGTACCTGGTGAGTGGTGAAAATCCCAGATTTATGGAACATCAGTCCCTAGAAGTGCTGTACCTGGTGAGTGGTGAAAATCCCAGATTTATGGAAAATCAGTCCCTAGAAATGGTGTGAGGGGTGCCAAACAGGTGTCTGATCAATGAGACTCTTTCAGGCAGAGTATTCTGCCCTTGATAATTTGAAGGATGTGTCTCATGTCAAATTAAGTAAAAAAAGGATTGAGAGATGCCACAAAGACCTGGGAGTGCTTTGGAGCTTTCTGACTGGGATTGTAAATATAATCAAAGCCAAACTGGAGCTCCTCCCGTTCTGAAGAACACTGGGCAGCTGAGGAGGAGAGAGAAGCTTCTGATGAGGAAACAGAAAGAAAAGCAGAAAATTCCTATATATCACCCAAGTGAGGCCTTCAGTTTCCTTTCTTATTTTAATAGAAGGTAAATTTTTCATCCAGAAACTTTAACTTTTTTTTTTTTTAGGAAAGGAAAATACGTCTTTCTGTCACAAAGTTTTGAACTTTAACTTTCTCCAAAGGGCTGAGGCCTCAGATACCAGAGAGAAAGCCTTTAATAAGTGTACAATGGCCAATGGCACACCTGCCATCTGATAGAATCTTTCCATCTATACCCAAAAAAAGATTTATGTTCTTATGAATAAATATTATTTGGTTACGAGATGAAAAATGGGAGATAAGTTGAAAAATATAACTCACTGTTGTTCACCTAAGGAAAGTCCTGCAGAAAATATGTTTCTGGATTATTCCAAAAGTTAATTTAGTTGTCCAAAAGCTGATGCTATTTTCTGTTAGAAAACACAATATCCTGCCAAATGATTTAGACTTCTGTATGGAGGGGTTAATTTAGTTTTATTCTCATGCAGAAGTTATAGACCTCCAGTATGAAAATAATAAATAGGAGCAGGTCCAACACTATAAATTATATTGAAGTCAAGACAAAATATAAATTAACTAATGATAAAAGGAGGATCAGTGTGTTGGCTGAATCATCAAAAACTGGTGGGAAAATATACAGAGAAAATTACTTTCCTTCAACTGAATTCAAGGTAGCAGAACAATTTAAGAGACTGAAAAACCATATAGATATTGAGCCAAGACGTGCTTTCAGTGTTGACCTTCTCCAAAATTCTGAAGGTATTTTCTTCAGTCTTCTGGGAAGGTGAATTTTCTAGAGCATGAAATGTGAATCAAGATTTGATCTGAATCCAGACTTTCTCCAAATTTAAAGATGTATTTTCTATTAGGTAAAAATCAGGACAAGTAGCAAAGAGCCACTGAGCAGTGTAGGATAAGATTATCAGGAATTCCACATTCCTGTATTTTCCCTCTCTTTATTGGAGTAGCAAAATGCACATTAGGCCAGGCCCATCTGTGTTCTGTCTAAATTTGGGGCAATTTTGTCATGAATTTGATTGAATTAATGACTTTTGGTGATCATGTTCATAAATATGGGGTCAGCTGGCAAAGGGATGGGCTAAAAGAACAGCTTTGGAGTGCTGTCACTATGCATTTCCAGAACATGTTTGTGATATCTAACAGAGGCTTTATTCTGGATATTTGATTCAAAGTGTTGAGAATAACCCATCTTGTGTGGTTTGTGTCTGATAGCATTGATTTAACACTTTGGAGAACATTTCATACTGCACTGTTATTAAATAATTTTAATGGATTGATCCATGCAGCTGATGGGCCAAGAATTATTTAGTGCTCAATGAAAAAATACAGAAAGTGAACACATTTTAGATGATCAAGTCTGATCATCTAATTCCAATTTTACCATCGATCACGATTGATCAGCCCATCAGCTGCAAACACACTGATGATATTTTACTCAAATGTATTATCCCTGTAGATTTTTTCCCCCTATATGCCACAAATAATGCTGCTTCGTTTTGTCCAAAATTTAAACATGTATTGCTGAGAAATAATGAGCACATTAGTTATGTGCTGACAAAAGCCCAGTCCTGTGAGGTGGCAGAAGTGGAGTCTGTCTCTCTTTACTGATTGCCACTATTCACACATCTTAATGCAGGCACCAACAAAAGTTGCCAAGAGCACTTGAATTAACCTTTCATATTGAGAAATATGGCAAAAGAGACCCTTGCCTATGAAAATGTTCACCAGGTGGCACGGCAGCTTTGCTTATATTAACAGAAAACTTTGGGAGTAGTTTGTGGCTAATTGAGCTTCTGTGTGCCCAAGGAAGGCTTGGTTCCATTTTGAAATTCGATTTCAGAGCTTGTGTGAGCTTCTGGCATTCCATAGGCTTTTTTTATTTATTTCTCTGTTGGATTTTGCTGAACAGTGATGCATTTTTTGACATTTTCTAGCCTGCAAGTTCAGGGCTGTCTGCACTCTGGGATGAGCAGCGAGCTGGAAATTTAGGTGTTCTTGGAATATTGAGTCCTCTTCTCCTTTTTTTCTTTACATTCAGCAATCACCCCTGTTCCTTTCACATCTATATATCTACATATCTATGTATAAACCCACATTTCTGTACATGAATGTACAGAAAAATCAATAGAAATGCATTTAAAACACCTAAACTAAATTTGTGACTAATTTTTTTGAGGAAAAGGCCATCCTTGTAGTGACATTGTGGCACCGTTGCCAGAGATATTTAGCAGCTTTTAGCAGCTCTTGAAACCACCTGTCCCATTTTGGTGGCAGACTTTTAGATGAAAAGAATATTAATTATTGTGGCAATTCAAAGGAAAGCTGACAGGCTGCAAGTGGGACTTGGCTTTGCTCCTCAGAGAAAATCCAAAGGAGGACCCTGCAACTCTTATGACATAATTACCTTCTTCTTGCAGCCCTCCTAAGTGCAGGTGTTTACATTATGCAAAAGACACACAAGCCCAGGCATCCTCTTGCAGAGAATTCAGCAGTGAAATTAAAGGAGAAGGTAAAAGGTTTCTCAGTGAAGTGTTGCTTTGGAATCCATTATGTGTGGAAAGGCTGGGGATGAAGATTTGAGAAGTTGTGGAGTTGCTGTAAATCTGCGAAGAATTCCATCACATCACAGGAAATGTTAGAGTACACTGGTGGGCCAGGTGAGGGATCATTTATCACTGATCTCTTTTCTCTGGAGCATTTTGTGATGGCATTTCTCCCACCCTGCCATGTGAATACCACACCACCTTGCCTACGTGATAAATATTCACACGTATATGTGAGTTTTTAGATGTCTAGACTTATTAAAAAAACCCCAAAACTTAAATTCACACAGTGGCACTGATTTACCCCACATTTTTCTGAGTGTAGTCCAAACTGGACTACTAAATATCAAAAACTGCATGCCCAGAACAACTGAAACATTTTGATCCAACCCATTTTTGAAGGATGATTGGAATTTCAGAGCAATTTCTTTGTGTCCCGAGCCCACAGCCTCAGGTGAAATGTTGATTAATGTTGTACTGCTCCATTTTCTCAAGGACAGCCTTGTAAAAGTGACTGTAAGGGCTGATTGTAAATACCCAGACTACAGATGTCTGGAATCAGCCTGTTCCCATCTGACTGGAATCATTTTGTTTGGTTTCATATTCATCAGTGCTTCATATGTAAAGTTCAGTGTTCTAATCTCTGGAAATGCAGTGTCTGGAAAGTTTAATTACAAGTTTTTACCTGCAAATGAACATCTGGGGCTTTTTGGAGAGTTGTATCAACTTCCCTGTTAGAGTTTCTCTCCCATTTGTTGCTCCTGTGACTTCAGCATTAATTTTGCTTTGGAGAAAGGCTCATATCTTATGATTATCTGGTTTTGATTAACTTTATTGAACTGCTGAGCCAGGGCTCCTTTTCCATCTGTGGCAGAGAATCTGTATCAGGTAATGCTGCAGCATGACCTACTTCCAATTTTCAGCCGCAGAAGCAGAAGAAAAGGATTAAAAATGTCAGCAGCAAGGGTAACACTCATTTTGGTTGGTTTCAAAATGAAATTTTTTTTAGCGCAGGAACTCTGGAACTCTCAGAAAGTGCAAATTCACAAACTTCCTTCTGAATCATGGTGATTTTTTTTCTCCTGGAGGTTTCTGTGTTTCATTCTTAATGTCTAATAACTACTGAAGGACTAACCTATGCTTGTGGGTAAATAACCGTAACAGAAATGAATATATATTGAGAAAATTAAACTGAAAACAGGAGTTCTACACTTTCAGCTAAGAAGATCCTTTTTCTCCATCCATTTTAAGTAAACCACCCTTCTCTCAATCACTTAGTTAAAATAGTCATTCTTCAACCTCTCTTGGACTTAAAATTTTGTGAGTTAGGACATGTGTCAAAGTTTATCTTAAAGAGTGTAAAAATAAATAAAAAATAGAATAGGATTAAATAGAATAAGACAATTGGAGTGGAATAGGAATGAAATAGAATAGGAATGAAATATAGAATGGGAATGAAATATAGAATAGGAATGGAATGGAATAGAATAGAGAAATTCTCTTTGCCTCTGTTCTGGAGCAGCAATAACAGCAATGAGAGTTGAAGTCCTGTCTTCCCCCACAATTATATTCTCAAATATGATGTGGGATGGTAGAAATAGTTCAGATGGCTCAGGAGTGCTGAGCTGGCTTTTTGAAGTGATGAATTGCTCCCAGCTACAGGCACAGAGCACAGGCACAGAGCCAGCAGCTGTTTGAAATGGCAGCTCTGGAGAGCACACAGAGGATGAGGGAAAGGAGGAAACCTTTCCAAGGGAGAAATTGTTCAGCACCTGTGTGCTGCAGTGTGTTTTGTACCTCTGCCCAGAATGCCAAGGCCTGGCCATTCCAATAAAATAAGATGGTGAGCAAATGAACCATTCATCTCATCACTTTGTTAGCTCATGCATTTCTGTGCTCCTCTTCAGGCAGGAAAAAAGTGCTGGCTGGGATAATTGTGTAATTAAGTAAAATTGTTTTCCATGGATCTAAAAGGAAAACGTGGTTGGCTTCCCACCTGTTCCTTCTGAGGACCTGTGCCTGTCTTAATAAACTCTTTCTCATTTACATGAAGATATGATGGAGTACAAGGTGCTGAGTGGTTTTGCTCTTGAACAATGAAATCCTTTGTTCTAACCTGTGAATTGGGCTCAAGAACACAGGAACTTCAGGGCTGCAATCAGGATTCCGAAGGCATTCAAGTACACAAATAGTTTCTGTTACTCAGCACTATTCCATAACAGTGTTTTATTTTCTTTATTTGGTTTTGGCTTTGTTTTGGTTTATCCATGGTGGTTGTTTTTAATTTCTCCAAATGCAAAAAAAAAAAAAAAGAACAAAGCCCAAAAAACCCCCAAACAAACAAACAAACAAAAAAACCCAAAAAAACCTCCCAGGTAATTTATGGAGTTGACATTATCTTAGTGGAAATTACAGTCTGAACACTCAGTGGCTCTAAGGTATGACTGGCATTGATTTTTCCATCAGGTGCCACACCCAGACTGTATCAGTGGCTTCAGAGCAGTGGTAAAAGTCAATTAAGTGACTGGTTACTAATTACCTCAGATGACTGGTAGCAATTCTCTACATTTATGATTTTGTACTCTAAACCTGACCTGTAGATACAGCTTGCAGCAGTGAATTATTGCCATGGCTCAGGATCCATTCCCATATTTAGCCTCCAGATCCCACTCCTCCTATTTGTGCTTTCTATAGTGCTTTAATATTAATACCAGAGCTTTGGTGTTTAAGCTAATCCTTCCTTTCCTTTGAAAAGAAAACAAAGGGATGAAGCAGAAAGAATAGAGTGGCACAAGTAAAATTTTTTTGTAATATAAAACTGATACCTCTAACTCTCAAAATCATCCCATCTGTTGTGATAATGAATGTAATGGGAAAGAGTTTTAATTATGACTGGCATAACCATCAGCCACAGACTTGCTGTCAGAGCTGACTAAAATGAGTATATAAAAAATCTGCTACCCCACATAAACAGGGATATTTAGGTATTACAGCTTGTTAATTACCTCTTTATTAAATCTCATCCTACTTTATCATTGTAAAAATATTTCAAAGAATGATATTGTCGTTACAGAAGTGCCAGCTCTGATGGTGCTGTAGGAGAAATTGAAGTGTCTGGAAGAATGCTTCATATTTACATGTATTTTATACTTACCCATGTGAAGAAAATCTATTATCTTCATATAAATTGCATTTATCAGCTTATCTTTCTAATATATTATGAAGTTATATATGTGTATATTTATCACACACAGGTTTTTTCACACATCCATTATGTCTTGTGCTCTAATCAGCCAAATGTGACACCAAATACTGTTAAAATGCATGGAATATACCAAAAATGTTCACAGAAAAGAAGAAAACTGTTGTAACTAACTTAATTCTGAGATATTTTTCACTGAACCACATCAATTACAATGTGCTGTTCCTGTGTGTCTTGCAGGTTTTCATGTATACACACACTATATTGCAATGATCCCATGGAAAGAATTACATCACATGTTAATTGGACAAAAGGCCATATTTTTAAAACTTGATTTCCCAGCCTGTTTAGATCTTCTTTAGTGAAAATCTCTACTCCATTTGATAAAGCAGCAAGTTCTCTACTCCTCTGAATGATCCTGAACAAATCTTAACTACATTTGAGTGTATAGATGCTCAGCTGGAGAGTTTTTCATTTACTTTTCTTGCGAAGCAGACCTGGCAGAACACCCAAATCCTGGACACCTCACTGGGAGCAGGAAAAAGAACATTTAGAAAATAATTTCATTTACTTTGAGAAGAGGTGATCCTTAAAAGGTGAGTGGAAATGAGTCACAATGGAAGGCACAGTGCAGGGGCTTTACCTTTCTTTTTGATCTCTATTTCCTTCTTTCTCTTCAGTTACACCCAGAATCAACAAAAAAATCTTCTGTTTAGAGCCTCATCCAGCTCAGAGTGAGTGAGAATATCTCTCTCTTGTTAGGGCTGCACCAGTAAAATCAGAAATGCAAATATTCCAGGTGCTTAAAATGTATGAAGAGATCACAGGGAATTTGTAATGAAGCTATTGTGAGTTTGTCCTGTGAACCTTAAACTGCAGCAGGAATTTATAATTATGATGTCTACCTCTTCAAATGAAGAGCTGAGAGTGCTCTGCATTTTTAACTTGCTTCAGCCCAAAGTGGACAAGAAGAAAATGCTTTTGAAATGGCTTTTTTTTTTCTCTCCTAGCAGAAATTCATTTGGCCAAGTTGCACTTAAAAGTAGAGGAGTACTCTGATATATACGGTACATTTCAGAGATACCATCTCAAAAGGAAAACACAGATAATTAAATGATCACAAACTGTAGTGCAATTAGAAGACTTTGATGAAAGATGTGATTTAAGTAATACAAGTTTTAATGGCAAAAAGAGCAGTTCTCCACTCAAATGCATATTAATCATCACAGTATGTGTGCTTTGTTGGCTGCTGATAAACTGATTATTTCTTTCTTTCTTCGGTTCACTCTGAATAAACATCTATTCCCAAATGCCAGCCATGGCATTGAGTGGAAAGAATGAGTGCTTCTAGAGCCTGACTGTGCTCAGCAAAGGGTGCAGGATCAGTACCACACCAGCAGTATCTTTGCCTTAAAAACAGGGGCAAAGAGTGGAGTAAAGACTGGAACCTGCAAACAAAGTTCAGAAATTTCATATATTGGAGTGCAGATCTAAAAATTCCCTCTTTCCCCCAGTATCCAAAATTTCTTTGTTAATTTCCCTATGAAATGTGCTAAATGAAGAAGGATTTTGATATTTCTGGTGGCACCAGCAGAGCAGGTTGGCTCTGTGAGAAGGAACATCCTCCCTGGGGAAGGGGCTCAGGAGCTGGGGGGGTTTGGAACTCTCCAGGGTCCTTTGCAGAAGAGCTCATCTGAAGCTGATGCTGTTTGGTTTTTTGCCTTTTTTTCTTTTATTTTCTCTGCATTCTTCACACCTATTTGTAACTCTGTCACCTATTTTATTAGTGGCTCGTTTTCCCAGCTCTTTTACATGGCCTTTCCTGAGGCAGAAAGACAAAAAATTCCAGAGCTCCAAGCCCCAGGGGTGCAAGGCCCCAGGGCTGCCCTGGTTCTTGCTGGGAACCAAGGCTGAGAACAACTCTTGGAGATCCATGGCATGGACAGAGCCCAGCCAGAGCCAAGGAGGATCCAGAGAAGGGGCTTGACCTGGGGGGGGAATTGCATCACCACTTGGTAATCACCACCATCCTCCTAATTGGTGCTTTTTGTCAATTATGCTCATTTCCTAAAACCTATAAAATGTACTCACTCCTGGACATCTTTTGTGGACATCTTTCCAAAACTGCCCCTGAAGGCCTTCAAATGGAGATCCCCTTTTCTATTACCTGTCACTGTCATATTTTATGAAAATCCCTTTGCTAGGATTTTTTCTTCTCTCTGAGAAGCTGAGAAGCCTCAGAAAAGAACTGTCCATGATAATTATCTGCTGCTGTGGAATGTGGCAGGTGCATCTTTGGTTGGTTTCATGTGAATTGTTTTCACTTGATGACCAGTCATGGTCCAGCTGTGTCAAGGCTCTGAGCAGTCACGAGTTTTTGTTATTCATTCTTCCTCATTCCTTTCCAGCTTTCTAATGTATCCTTTCTCTCTGTTCTTTTAGTATAGTTTAGTACAGCATTTTTAATATAATATAGTATCATAAAATAATAAAGCAGCCTTCTGAAACGTGGAGTCAAGATTCTCATCTCTTCCCTCGTCCTGGGATGCCTCGAACACAGCCACACTCCTTTTCTATTACCTCCTTACTAAAATCATCTCAAGTTTCATTTCCAGGTTGGGAAAAAGGCAACAAAACCACCGAGGTGGACCAGGAGCAGCACAGCCCTGACCTGCAGGTCTGTTCCTCCCAAATCCCCAGGGTTTGGCTGCCCTGTTTTTCATTAGCACAGCGGTGAGGTTCCCTTCTGTCCGACATCACCACGTGTCTGGGAGGTGAATTTCAAAGTTATCTGCAGACAATTCTCTAGAAATGATATTTTCTCCCCCTCTGCACAGTTTTACACATTTTCTGAAATTGGATTTCCCTTCTCATTTTCTTACTAGCTGTTCAAAGGCCTGTTTTGAATTAACACCTCAGTCACTAGGATGTGTTTGAAAGTAAATGTTCCATAAAAACGTAGGAAGGAAAAATTATTAACCTCCCATAACAAGTGAATTGTCCTGGATCTGGGGGTTATATTGTAGCCATTACATTATGTGAGAGAACAGTCTTAGCTGTGGGGAAAAGGCACAGACATCTGCAGCCTCATACAAGTTACAGAATTAAACACAAAGGGCACATAGAGAAACTGGTAAAAATTATGCTGTTGGATGGCTCAGTGAAACCAAATGTTGCATAATACGTTTTTTGTTTTTGCAGTGCTTCAGCATTCAAATTAATTAAAGAATCTTCCAGAATGAGGTGCAATGTTGCTTTGGAAGTACATTGCTTTAGCAAGCTGAAATGGGCAGCTCAGCATCCTTCTGGAAAATCGGTCTGTAACTTGTACCAATTAGAGTTGCTATGCTGTAAATGAATTTTTTTTTTAAGATCCTTCTTTCAAAAAGCTTTTTTTTAATCACAGACTCGTTAATGCTTTTGCAGGCAGTTCTAGTAGCACACCACTGAAGCACATTTCAGTTGGTTATCAGAGGTTAATAAAGAGATGATGAAATTTCACACTGATTTTCTTTTTCAATTCACAGTGGAGAGGGGCCCTCTTGTTTTAGTCCAGCCATCAAAAGAAAAGGGATTAAAGCCACCACACAGCATCACTTCTGTTGCTGTTACAAACATCCATTTCATGGGAGACAGAGCTAAAGATTGGACTCCAAGCTTAAAGGTGGGCTGGTTTCTAAGAATTAGAAATTAGATATATTTAGATAATGTAAACAGGGTTGTAATTAAGAAAATAACAAGAAAACAGGTCTAGTTGCAGCAGCCATTTGGAACCTCTTTAGGACAGACAATAAAGCCAGAAGATGAGGAACACCTCCCTTCAATTTTACCTGACCTGTGGTCAGCACGGTGTCATCTCCCCTCATTTTGGGCCAATGAGAAAAACAATTTATAAATTAAAACGAGAAACATAATTTACAAATTAAACAGCCTGCACTGTTTTCTTTGCTGATTTAGAGCCTTCAATTTGCCGAAGTAAGAACATTCCACATCAACTGAACATCAGCTGCTGGGCTCTTGTGCTGTCCTCACCCCACTGGAGGTGGAGCACATGCAGGGGAAAATGTGATGGACAAGTGCTGAGGTTGAGGTCTGGGACCACAGATGGCTGCTTGTCTCAGGTAATTGCAATATCCCAGTAAAGAGAGGCTCATCCCATAAAAAAAAAAAAAACAAGAGGAAAAGGGATGTTCATAAGCATTCCATCTCCATGATTCATCTGAGCTCTGTTAAGTGACTACCCACAAATGTTGTGCAAGGAAGCAGAAAAGGAAGGGCCACTCGGTCTGAAATATGCCCAGAGGAATCTGTGAGCATGAAGGATGTGCACTGCCTTGGAACTAAGGGAATTTTTGATTGCTTAAATGCTGCTTTTTTCCTTTTTTTCTTTTTTTTTTAGTAGGTAAAGTATTTTACAGCACATTCTTGGTGGATGGTTTGTTGTTTGGTGGTTTTGGTTTTTTTTGCATTTAGGACATTAAGGACAGATTAGAAACTCTCAAAGATGATGTGGTGGCCACCACGGTGGCCTTCAAGCTACCATGGTACTAGAAAACCTGAGCTCAAAATCCAAATGATGAATTTTAGGGAACACTGTTGGGTTTTCATTCACAGAAAGGAGCTTTCACTTGGCATTTAGGATGTTTTTAATACATTTCTCCCTAGCAATAGTGTGTGCTCCGTGCAGGACCTCTTTCCAGGAGCTCTCTGCCTGCAGGAACAGGGCCCTGCTCAGCCAGGCAGGCTGAGCTCCACGTTCAGACTGTTGGAAAGGTGACATTAACTCACTGCCCGGGCTCTTCTTGCCAGGATTTTTGTAAAGGTTAAGCTGAGAATTGCCACACTTGAGTGGCAGAGGCCTTACGGAAAATTTATCTCACTAGACATTTAAAAGTTGGATATTTACATCTAAACTGGTCTTTATGAGCTCCCTTCATTGGCTGACAGAAAGGCTCATGAGCATGAAATTTATGTTTATTTTCCTGTACTGACTATATAGGCACCTAAGCAGAATCAGAGCTTCAGCCTCTTTCAACCTCAGCACCTACTTTACAAAACTTTGACTTTTTTTTTTGTTTTAATCTGTTTTTTTTTACATTGTTTTTATTCATTGTTTAAATAATTCTTTGCTAAAACACTGTCCTCATCCATTTCTGATAATTTCAGTAGAATTATGGTTCTATACAATCCTGTATTTCTTTTTTTACTGCTCTGGATCTGCTACCTGAAAGACATTAACTAATTCTTCATCTGCTGGAATCTCATTAGCATGAAAAAATACAACAACAAGAAATCTTGCTGTGGTGTCACAGAGGAATTCAGGTTTTGATTGTTTCTGAGTAGTTTCAAGCACTTCTGTATTTCCAGGATGAAGGAAGTAAGAACTGGCTCCTCAGCATCTCTCTCAGCCCTTTTGTGTGGAGTCCTTCCCTATCTCCACTTGATTTGAGGATGAGATCTGGTATAAAAATTCAGAATACTTTACATGAATGCTACTGTTTGCATCAAGTAAATCTCATCTGAAGCAAAGGTTTTAATTTTGCTCTTCTGAGAAATGGCATCACAAAAACCAGACCTCTGAGTCTTCCTGACCAAAGGAATTATTTCATCTTTTTTTTCCTCTCAATGCCTCTCACTCTTAGTGTGCTTTAGGAGTGATGTTACACACCTCTGCCACCTTCTCAGCCCAGCAGCTGCTGGGATCTCTCCTGCTTCATCTCCTCTGGGTGAATATTTATTTCAGGGCATTCTTAAGGAATTTGTGACTGTTCCGAGGGTGCTCGAGCTCTGTCACACCTCGTGTTCATGCAGAGAGATGAGCTCTTTTTTCTGTGTCACTGTCACTGCTGTCACTGCCCCAAACACGGAAATGTGAGGAGTTTAGGGCTTGGAAAATTTTGTGCTCTCCTCTGTTCAGGACTCAGAGCCAGCACAGGGCTCGCTTCTTCTAAACTGTAATTTCATTTGATCACCAGCTGTGGAGTTTGTGAGTTTCCTGAAAACCTTCCCAGGCTCCCAGCACTGCTGTGTAATGCTCCACAAGGCCATGGAATAATCCTTCTCAGGGCTGATGTGCCAGGCTGGACTTTGTGAATCATCCACTGGTAATCTCCGCCGTGCACGCACCAGCCCAGCACCAGCCTTAACAGGATTCCACTTCCATCTAAAGAGTTCAACTTTCCTGCATTGTTTGGGCAACACTTCAGAGACCATCCCTAGCAGAGAATGAGTTTCATAAACTTCAGGGAATATTTGCTGTTTGTATCCCACAGCCATTGCTCTCAGAGCTGCAGTTGTTAGTTTTGACAGGTACAGTTTCTGATATTTTTCACTGAAAGCCCTGACTAGATCCCCCTCATGAAACACTTTTGAGAAGAAAACTCAACCCATGGAATCCATAAGGGCACCACAGAGTTGTTGATTTTTCTAATGAATCAGAATGACAAGTCTTCAGGGGCAGAAAATGAACACAAAATGTCTTGAAAGCAGAGGCCGTGTGGGTTAAACCGAAAATAATTTATTTATGCGTGAATATGCACCATGTTGGGCTGGGGTTGTTGTAATCCCAGAGTTATAGCACAAATATGACAAAAAAATGAAGTGTATAGCCATGCTGTACTGTACATTACATGTAAAAAAGTCTAAAAATTCAGTTTTTAAGAACATCTTACCCATGTTTTGTCCATTTGCTCTCTTATCAGTGTCCGGTGTCATTTATCTTCATTTACTGAAACTGGCTGAACAACAGGACATTGCTCATCCCTATCTTTTTGGCAATCTCTGACAATGTTCATTATTGTCTGCCTTTCATCGTGTCACCACTTGGAGCTGATATTGTTTATCTTTGCTCACCCTGCCTTTATCTGGTGATTGTTGGGTAAAATCATCAGTCTTGGGTCACTCCTGCCCTCTTGGCCATCACCAGCTGACAGAGTTCACTTCTGCTGGGTCAGCTGGCATCAGTCAGCGCTGAAAGGAGCAAGAAAATCTTTCTTGGATGTTCCAGAAATTTAAATGGAAAGGTCAGACTCACCAGCGTGCTCATTGTTCTCTCCCAAAGAGAAAAGCTGAGCTAAGGTTTGGGGTTTCAAAGAGCTCATTAATTGGTTAATTGAGGACAGTGGAAAAACCAAATCAAACAAAAAGCCCCTGTATCATATATGAAGGAAACACAGAGATGTGTTCTCTTCTCTCTGGACTTTCAATGTTTTGTACAATTTCATTAAGTGACTGCATCTATTCGTGAGACCTTATTTTAAACTAGTTTTAAAGAGTCAAGTTTATTCCTCAAGAATCTACAACCTAGAAAGTAATTTTGTTTACTTTTAAGCCTTAGCATTGCTTTTGTCTTGTTTTTTTTCAAGTTCTTTTGTCAGCTGCTTTAGTTTTCCCATCTCAAAGATTGAATGTTGCTAATACCTTGGAAAAAGCCTTGATTTAGGAGTGTTCAGACAGGGTTTTGTGTCTTCAAAGTACTTTGGGATTGCTTTGTATTGGTTGCAGTGATGGCTGCTGTCAGATGAGAAAGACCTGGAGGTTGATACATTCGAGAAATGTTCTTGTTTTGTTATATAAGTAAAAATTATATATAGCTGATCATATGGAGCTTAAAGAAATTGCATATGCAAGTGGAAAACACCTGCTGCCAGCCTTCCTTGGAGAAGATTCCGAGTCCAAACCCAAGCCAGAGCCCTGGCATATTTAACTACAACCAAAAAAGTGCTGAATGTGGGTAAATCCACCTTTTGAGGGTTGAGCTGTGTCTTGGCAAGGTGACAACGACACTGTCGTTAAAAACCCTGCGATTTAAATACGGAAAACTGAAAGTTCCTGGTTGGCATCCAGGTCCCCCTCTCAGGATTGTCAGAGAAGTGCTAAGTGAAGAGGCTCCAAAATCCTGGAGCTCCAAATTGTGCCTCGCCTGTGTGGAACAAAGCCTGGCTGACCTCCATTTCTTGGGGGCTGTTGGGAAGATGAAGCTGATGACAAGTCCCAAAGCCTGAGCTGAGCTCTGCTAACAGCTTGGTGCGTTTGAAACCATGACAAACAGTGTCAGCAACTTCATCTCAGCTGCTCTGGGATGTAAAATAACTCCTCTTGTGCTTGGTGTGGATGGAATAAAACAGAGCACAAAGTCAGCCATTGTTAAGGAGCTTTGGAGTGTCACCCTTTTAAAAGGTGACGTGTGACAATTGGAGCGTTGTTGTTATTTGCTTGAGCATTATTTAACACAAAATAATACAAGTATCATGACTGGAACTGCCTGTACAGCTTTTGTTGTGATGTTTTTTATGCAGCACCTCAGAAATATAGGCCAAAATTTCATCTCCAGAAATAAAAGAGCTTTTGGGGGAGATTTATGGATTCCTTATACTTTCTACAGACTTTGTATTCTTTACATGCCATTCTAAATATAGCTAAGCAGACTTGGAAGAGGGGGAAATGATGACTAGACTTGATTGTGTTTCAAATAGCAGATGCCTTTTCTTATCCAGTTAGATCCTGTTCATATTTTTGATTTGTTCTGTAACCAGCTCTGAACAGTTGGTAGACAATTTAGAGTGTTTGAGATACCAAAACCATTTATTTTCTTAAGAGAAAAAAAATTGTGAAGATCTGCATCTACAAATGCATATACATGCATACATAACCAGCCTCTAGTTTAATTCAAGAAAACAAGTTATTTACTGAAAGAATGCATATTCCATAATATAAATTCTTCGATTTAACTCTTGTTTGTGTTTGAACAGTGATTTTAGAGACTGATTCCAAATTCATGCAAGTGGTGAAAAATGAATCAATTTGCTTCATATATGCACACTTTAAGGTAGGCATCATATCTCTTGAGCCATTCTGTCATGTTTTAGAAGAATTGAAGCCCCTGACTTCTTTGCTGAATGATGCAGACACTACTCCTGCCTGTGCTTGTGCAACGTTAGCTAAATCATAATTTTAATTCCTGAAATAACTGGAGACTTAATTTATAAATAACTGGAGACCACTTTAATTGTATTTTTACATAGTAATGAATATACTGTCATGTTCTGCAAGCAGCAAGTGTATAAAAATAAAAGAAAAAAATATTTACATGTCAAGAAATGATCTTGAAGTTGAACAGAATTTTGTGGAATCTCTTTGGAGAGCATTAATCAGTAAGTTGGTCTTTGTGACAGATGCAGTCATATGAGATAAAAAAAAAAAAATTGCCTTGGTTGATATTTTATGTCCTTTGTACCATAAAGTGCACTAAAGGTTACTGAATAGCAAATACCTCAATATCCAAAGGACAGTGTCAGGAGCCCTGGGCTCACCCCAGAGGAAACTTCATTCTTTTATCCTCTCACTCAGTCCCCACCTCATTTAGAAAATGTGTCTCTAGCACAGCTGTAAATGGCTGGAGATTTTCTGGAGCGCAGGACGAGCTTGTCTGGGTGTCCTGATCCTACAGATCTTTACAGGGGAGAATGTTCGGAGGAGAGGCCCCCGTTGGGAGTTGGGATATCTGTGTGTGTGTGACCACCTGCATGGCCATGGCCATCTGCTCTTGAAAAGATCATATTTTGGTCACCAGTTTCTCCGAAAAGTCTGGATTACCTGACCCCTGCCACTGTGTCCCCTTGTGCCACCTCAGGACACTTGGTGGGACGTGGTGGTCCCCACAGAATCAGGAGCAGCTCCTACAGGAGTGTTTCCCCCTAAGCCTCAATACTTGTGGCCAATGTCTCCACTGCACCCCAGCAATATTTTATATTACTTTCTCTGTGTTTTAACCTCCTCAGAGGGCTCTGCTGTGTCACTACAGCTCAAGGCTTTTGTCCCTGGATTGCCTCAGCTCTGGTGTGTCGTGGAAGGGAGCTGCACAAGGGCTTGGCACCTCGGGTCGTGGTGTTTGGAGTGTCTCAGGGCAGGAGGAGGCAGAACCTCACTCAGCAGGACAGCCACAGCAGGTCAGCGTGCTGCTCCTGCTTTTGTGTCTCCTCAGCTCTTTCCCTCACTGCCACACTTCACGTTTCCTTCAATAAACATCTTCAAGTGTGAACTGCAGCTACTGTTGGAAGAATTCTTTTCTCCACTTGGATGAAGCTCACTTCAGTTTTGTCAATGTGGAAGTTGCTGACGCTCACATAAGACCTTTTATTTTTTTAATTTACTGATTTGGGGGGTGCTGAGTGCCCCAACAGGCCCTGAATTCTCATTTCCAGCGGTGGCTTCTGCTGACCTGTGAAGGGCAGGGTAAAAAACATCACCAAAGGGATAACACCAACCATTATTTCTACAGCTTGGAGCCTCTGAATTTATTTCAGAGATTTATTCATTTCAGGATTTATTTCTTTCACCACCATTCACATCTGGGCTAGCGGAAGGTGCCCATGGGAGGGGATGGGATGAAATGATCTTAAAGTCTCCTCCAACCTAAACCATTCCATGATTCTGCAGTGCTAAGAGTGGAATCCCTTAATACAAATTATAATTTTTGCTCCACATACTTGTGCTGACACTGATGTGTCACTGAAGTGAGAAGATTTGTATTTGATAGTGAAATAAGATTGATGCTTCCCCTGCTGTCTGTAAATTACTATTTGATCCCAAACCTCTTGGAGTCAGTGATGGCTTTTCTCTTCCTTGGCTTTGCCTGGAATTACACCCAGCTAAAAAAACCTTTAATTCACATAAGAAAAATTAAAATGCTAATTTTTAAAAAACACAGGTAATATCAGAGAAAAATTTGTAGCAATATGTAAACAAATTAGAGCAGTTTTTCCATTATTTCTTCCAACTCTGTTTTGTTGGAATAATTCTTTACCATCTGGTTCTTGTTAGTTGCATTTTTTTTTGCATTTTTTCCCCCCTTTTCCTTAGTACTCCAGCATCTGCATGACTATGGGATATTGTTGCCATAGTGAATGTTGTCTGACATCAAGGGGCTGACAGTCAGGAGGAGTTATGGAACTAAATGATGTGCTGTTCAGATCATTCATCACAACAATTATTAGCGTGGAAACATGATGGGATGTGCTGGAATTCTGCTCGTGAGGTGAAAATAACTCTGTCCCTTTGTTTTAAGCTAAAAATCCTTTTGTGGTATAACTGCCTATGCATGTATTTAATGAAGAAAAGCAGATTTTTTAACATTTCTTTGGCTGCACTCTCGGGATCCTTTCCCCATGCTGTCACACTGCTCCAGTTAAAGTGGGCAAGAGAGGCTCTAATTAGCAGACAGCACCAGGCCACTTGTGGCAATTGATATTTATTAGCAGGAGACACAGAGGAGGCTTTCATCCCTCTGGGGACTCAGTCCAGCTCTTATCTAGGAAAACTGACTGAAAAAGTGGTGCCTAATTTTGAATCCCTTACCTGGACTGGTCCAGCTACCTGTGGGTTGAATATTGAAGCCCGGGAAGAATTCCATTTTTGTTTTTCTCCTGAAGAGCAAGACTGATTCTGGAGGACTGAAAAATTCCTTAAAAACTCATCTCACGAAGGGATAGATAGGGAGGCATTCCAGCATCTCAGGCTCTTTTCTGGAAGGGGGAAATCTCATCATTTTCATTCAACATTGCAGCTTACAGTATCTCCCCTTTATTCCTGTGTTTAGGAGGGTTATAGGCAGCTATTTCTGTAAAGAAACCTGCTTCTAGTCCCACTTCTCATCTTCTGTGATTATTCAGTACATAAAAGAAATCAGCAGGTATGGTTTGCATCAGTATTAGTCATTTAGGCAGAAGGAACACAAAGAATGCAAGAAGAAAACAGAAAAAGGAGTTATTTTCTTTCTGCCTTCCCTCAAAATAATAGACCTGCAACCTTCACAGCCTTTGAAGTTTATATTTTATGATGTTCCTGCAGCTAGTACACTGGAACATTATGCAGATCCCATGATTACAAATGTTAGTAGGGCTCCACTCTCTCCTTGAGTTCCTGATTAGTTGTTAATTTTTGGGTAAAGTGGAAATATTAACCTGTGATGTTGACAGATCTTAGTCCTCACTTTGCCTGTGCATACAGTAAAATCTCCCTAGGTTGTGTTTGATCAGTCCACATTAGTGCCTCGAAACAATCAATATCACACTGTGTTTAAAATCATCTTTTAAGGGACACAGAGTATTCAGGTGGAAAAAAAAATAAAATCTCGAGAGACCAGCGTGAAACTAATAAGATTTACTAATAGCTTTTGCTTTCATAATTGGCAGGGAAAGCAAAGAGTATATTCTGAATAGCTGGATTCTTAATTGGATATTGATCTAAACAAATATTCTCTTTCTCAGTAGCTGTTAAAATCAGTTACTGCGATTTGGGAGGACACATTATATTTATCCTGATTCCTGGAGAAGTGCTGCTGCTGCTCGGAGTTGTATAAAGATGCATTAGCAGAGCACTTTTAATAGACCTATTAAATTCACTTTGCTTTGATTTACTCAGTGTTCGAGTGGAGGCTGAGTATTGTATACAGCTGCAGGAAGAGGAGTACTGAAAATAATGTAATTATCACCATTTCTGCTACTATTTATTTGGTTAATTTGCAGGGAGAAGCACTTTATGGAGCATTTGTGCTGTATCTACTTTTAAGCATGCCTTATTTGTGGCTTAATGCTGTTTACAGCCCACTTTTGGTAAAAGATCCTGCTTTCAATGTCGTTTTCTGGGTTGGATTTCGTTTGCTCGCTTTCTTGTTTTTCCTTGTTGAAGTGAGACAACACAGCATTATTCCAGAAGCTGTAGATCATTCTTTTTCCAGACAGACTCTCTTCCAAGTTAAAATGGTGTAACCATATAGGCAGAGCTGTGAAAAGCAGACAGAATATACCAGCGGCCTTTTTTTTTTCACTTTGCCAAGTTTCTTCACATTTAGAGCAACAAAACCCCCCAAAACCCCCCAAACCAAACCCACAAAACCATCGAATTAAATCAATTATTTACTGTAAAGGTTAAGTTATGATAAATGCAAATATTTGTGGATTTGGCTTTGGCTCTCTACAGTATAAATCAAGGTGGTGAATTTCAAATCAAACCCAATTAATAATTTAGAGAATTGTGATTAATTCTTATTCTGCCCTATTCACACCTGACTTTATTTTTCTCTGAAAATGGTTAGAATAGAAATATGATATATTGGGAGATTAAAGAGCATAGGAGGGCAATGGGTGCAGTTATATCTCTTTGAAGCAGATTTCTACATTCCCTTCCTTGCAGTTACACCATTATAAAACTCTTTTAAAAGTGTAGCCCAGCCCCTAAACAGTATTCTTATTAATTTTTAAAAAAGGTATTAAAATGGATAGCTTGATTTTACTTCGTTAGAAAATTACTCAAATTAATAGTGATTGTATCAGTTAAGGAAACTGAGAACTGACTGCTCCCTGGGCCTCAAACTCGGGAGCTATTGACCCCAGATTTATTTGGCAATAACAGATTTGGCTGCTATGGTTGAAAAATTGCCCAAAAAACCCAAAAGTTTTGGCTAAACTTGAAAATATTCAATGTCCTCTGACTGTTCTTCTCAAGCACCTGTTTTTATGAAACTTGAAACAACTTCATTATGTTTAAATCTCTTATTTTCTGTGGAATTTTTGGAGTCTGCCAGTGGGTTTGAAAATGGCTGGGGGTCAGGAGGAGTCACAAATGCCAGCATGGAATGAGACTGCGGAAATCAGCTCCCACCAGGGAAGAAAATAAAAGGAATATTGTGATTTTTTCCTGTGCCATCCCCAGCACGGTGAGGACAGACAGGGCCTGGTGTGGGGTGGCTCCTGTCAAATGCTGAAGGCAGAGGAGGAGAAAATCATCTCTGTTAGGAGGAAAAGTCCTGCTTGGAATGGGAGCTGACCATACCAGGGGACTCCAGAGAGAATTTCTTGACAAGTGGATAAAGCTCCTGGTGTGGAAGAGGTGGCTTGGGATGGGAGATGCTCAAAGCAATTCTGTTTGAGTTGTTGGTGTCCAGCTGCAGGAATCCCATCCTGCAGAAATCTCATCCTGCAGAAATCACACCCTGCAGGAATCCCATCCTGCAGAAATCATCCTGCAGGATTCCCACCCTGCAGAAATCCCACCCTGCAGAAATCCCACCCTGCAGGAATCCCATCCTGCAGGAATCCCACCCTGCAGAAATCCCACCCAACAGAAATCCCACCCTGCAGGAATCCCACCCTGCAGAAATCCCACCCAACAGAAATCCCACCCTGCAGGAGTCGCATCCTGCAGAAATTATCCTCCAGGAATCCCATCCTTCAGGAATCCCATCCTCCAGGAATCCCACCCTGCAGGAATCCCACCCTGCATCCTGCCAGCACCACCTGGGACAGCTCCTGCCCTATTCCATCCCCATCTCCAGAAAAAGCTGGGAATGTGTTCCCATCTCCCTCTCTGAGCAGGCCCTGATGGCTTCTGGTGCCATCCCAGTTTGTCAGGAGGCAAAATCCAATGGATCTTCACAAAGGCAGCATCCAACCAGTGCAGCTGGTTTAAAACATCTCAGTGGTTTTCTGTTGTGCTCAGAATTTACAGCAAATACACTGAAACATGGCAGGAGGACAGAGCTGCATTTTGAGGTTGTTGTGGGTTGGTTTTGGTTTTTTTTTTTCTGCAATATATTATTCTGGTTGTGACTAAGATGAAGAAATACCTTTGTCTCTGTTCCAGCAATGCTATTCTGTGGGGATTTTTTGTTCCAATCACAGATTTTTTTACATGATATTTATACTTAGCCTAAAATATTGAGACTTGAACAGACTGTACAGTCTTCAGAACTGTGTCTATATCTGTCTTTTTTATTTGTCCCTTGAACAAATGTTTTCATAAAAAAACACCACACTTGAAAATACCAGCAGTGACAGTGACTGGGATTAGACTGACAAGTTTGAAAAGACCTGAAGAGATCATTTGTTCTGTCTCCCCATTTGCTGCATAATTATCCTTTTCTGTGTGGTTTTCTTTTTTTTTTTTTTCCTTTTGTCCTAACTATCCTAACTATTTATTGAGGAAATTTTCCATATTTTTCCTTTTTTTTTTTTTTTTTTTTTTTTTTTACTATTTAAAAATACTTGAGGGTTTTTTTTATTTACTACTTTTTTACTATTTTTTAAATATCACGACATATTTTTACTCTTTTAAAAAAATTTTAAAGCATTCCCATATTTTTTACTATTATGCTATCTCTATTGGGTCTTCTCCAACCAACAACTGCAACTGGAGAGTCTTTGTAAATCACAAACACTGATTTAAATAGCAATTTTTTAGTCGTTTGCCTTAGATTTATGTGTTTAATTATTCCTCTTTGAGTTCTGCTTGCTGCTTGCAGGTTTATCAGACCCCATCTCAGATTTGCTTCAGTAACTCTGACTTCTCTGTTGTCCACAGTGGGCTTTCTTCCCACTTTTGAATGCACATATTTGAATTTCTGCATCAATCTATGCCCAATCTTATACAAATTTATATAAATTTATATTAAAATTGCACAATTTATTGCATTTTAAGGGTGGGGAGGGGCTGGGATGGAATTCCCAGAGCAGCTGTGGCTGCCCCTGGATCCCTGGCAGTGCCCAAGGCCAGGTTGGACAGGGCTTGGAGCAGCCTGGGACAGTGGAAGGTGTCCCTGCCATGGCAGGGGTGGGACTGGATGGGCTTTGAGGTCCTTTTCCAACCCAAACCCTCCCATGATTTCCTGTCTTCAGGTACAGAAAGTATCGACCCTCCCTGATACATCTGTAGAAATTTTAGAGAGAACAAGTAAAATTCAGGTAAGGTGAAAGTTTAAAAGAATGATTTGCTCATTTATGCATTCAGTTCTTTCCAAGCCTACCTCTTAGCTGTTCTAAGTCATTGTTTGACTGAATGTCTCTGTCACACATAAATAATTTCTCTCAAACACCATTGCCCAGCACCCTCAGGCCTCGCTGCCATTATTTAAACGACCCTGGCCAAGGCGTCACCACGGATTGTTGTGACTAATTTTTGATTTCATCATCAAAACTGTCATAATAACTCAACAAGACCTCGAAGCACAGCTCATTTCCAGTTAAAAGGCAAACAAAAATTAGAAAGATCTTGTAACTTTGGAGAGGAATTAATTTTTAAAAGCCAGTTTGAAGTACCACAGAGAGGAGCGCTGAGCTGCAGGATTCGTGTCTCTGCAGAGGTGGATCAGGGGACCCAAGGGATTTCCATGCTTCTATTTAATAATGAAAAATGTTCCTCGGGGGAAGGGACTGTGCTTTCCAAACATCTCTACATGGTTTGATGATCTTCATGATTGGATGGCCACAATTACTGGCTCTGGGAGCACAAGCAAACAGAAAACACCACACAACCCCCTGCTCCTTCCATCTCTGTGCTCACTGCTGGAACTGAAGTGCTTGAGACAAAGGAAGCCATAAAGAAAGAGGAAATGTAGCTCAGGAGAAAACTCAGCCATGGACCCCAAGTTTAGAAGGAAATTCTCTCAAGATTAAATGGATTTTTTGGTCTTCTTCAACAAGTAATGGAAGCACTCTGGGAATAACCACATCCAAATGGTGTTAAAGCATGGCTTCTATAAGTTTCCTTTGGAAAATAGCTTGACTACAGGGTGGAGGTGTTGTCTTGGGTTTGTTTAATTCTACCCCTATATAACTATGTCACATTTGGGCAATTAAATTTCAGACCCAGCTGCTATGGTCTGTTCCCAAATGTAACTAAAGTTGGAGGAGCTGAAAACTTTTTTCTTCCTTTTTTCCTCTCCAGAACACTCTGCATTTTTACAAACTGTACCTTGGAGTAAATATGGTAATCTCAACCTTGGGAATGGTGAGTAATGTGCCAAACACAGCAGAGGCACGAGATAAATCTGTTTATAAATCAGCAGAAATTTACTGAAGTGGATATAAATCCCAGTGAGATCTAGAAAATATTGTGTGTTATCAGGAAGGCAGGTTAGATTAAACTCTCAAGTGCACTCCCTCAGCAGCCTCATCAGTGCCCAAGTTTGGACAAAGAATTGCAGCGGCCTGAGTTAAAAGCTTTAAAGCAGAATTCAGTTGTGAATTCTCAATTTTTTTGCTCATAAAGTTAAGAATTGTAAATAATCAACAGTGACAAGCAATTAAACAACTTCATACTCTTAGCCATATTTAGATCCCAATGAATTATTAATTACTTGGTAATAATTTGGGCTAAAAATACCAGGGTTTTGTTTAGAAATGACAAAATCACTGAAGTGGAAATAAAGATGTGAAACATGACAGAATTTAGCATTTAGGAACGTGGTGATTTAAACAAGAAATTCATCATTTTGGAAAAGGCTCTGAATGAAACATAGCCATTCCTTATTGGAATATTTTTTAAAAATACAGAAAATATAGAGATTCCTTTAGCTCCATGGCTTGGATCTGGTGTAATCAATCAATAACTGCTTGACCAGTTAATTGAATTTTCCAAGCTTCTCCATAGGTGAAAAAGGTCAAGTGGAAGAGCTTTTGTACTTTTACATTATGAGATATTTTGTCTTGTTTACCCCAGAGTTGGGGGGACTTCTGATCTGATCATTTTCCAAATGTCCAAAATAATCTTGTGGGATAAGAAGGGGAAGCATTGCAAACAACACATAAGCCAGCAATTTATTAAAGAGCTGCTCCTTCCTGTTTTTATTTTACAGATTGAGGTTCCCTCCAGTTCTTTGATAAAGAGCCCATCAGAAAAGAGCAATATGCACAGGTTTTTGGGACAATTTAGCCTGAAAATCCCTTTCTTTCCAAAAAGAGACTGACCCTGGCTGGCCTATGGTTAATGAAGCCATAATGACATTTGTTGTTCTTGTTATGCTTTGTTAAATGAGGCTGGTCTCATTCTTAGGAAAGTGGAGAATTTGAATTTCCTTGTATAAAAAGGAGTAGCTGAGCATATCCAACAGTTCCAGGAGAAATCAGAATTCCGTCTCCATTCTCTGTTATTTCACATCATTTAGAGAAGGTCAGACTGGTCCACGACCAATCCTGTGTTTTGCAGGGACTCAGTGCAGACCTGGTTAAAAGAAATTTTTGTGCCAGACAAAATGAGCAGGCTCCATGAGAAAAATGTCACTTCAGGCAAGCTTGGATATTTCTGGAAAATCTTTCTCTCTTTTTCCTGTCATATTTGGTGACCCCTGTCCCAAGTGATTGGTGTCTACAATATAATTATGTAGATTCAATTGCACCATGTACAAACCCATTGTCTACAGAAGCCCTGCAGAACCATCTTGTTCCTCGTGTTATTGCTCATTATTTTCATTTCTTCACATTTTTTGGTGAGTTATTTGAATTACCGCTCTGTGTTCAAAAAGACTTCTATTGTTTCACCTTCTTTTCCCAGTTTTCTCGATAGATAATTATAAATAAATTGAACTCTTGCATCAGTCTTCTGCACTGAAGTACTTCCTGATCACCACAAGGCTGTAGGGATCTGTCTTTGAGGTTTCCCAAACCTGATGGAGGACTTTGATCACATCTTCATCTCTTGAAAGTGACATTTGGGCTGCCCCACCAGCAAAAAACCTGATGACATCACAAGCTGCTGTAGGAAACTTCTGGTCTTGAGGTAATTTTATTTACTTTGGCTCTCTCCTATTCATCCATGCTTATTTTAGCATTAATTGAAAGAAATTAGTGAACTTATTTTTTTTTCTTTCCTTGGTATGCTCAAATTCTCTGGAGCAAAATCAAATCAGATCCAACCTTCTTGAAAAACACTGAACACACCTTTTCATTGTGCCCCCCATCCTGATCAGCAGGAGGAAAAACTGCTCTTTAGTATAATTAACAGACTATAATCCAAGTTTTTAACGCCTAATTTTAAACAAGATGCTTGAGGCTGGAGTTCAGAACTTATTTATATCTCAGTATTTTAGGTACCCTTGGTTCAGAGCACATAAATCATTTTTATTAACTTGAAAAATTATAACACTGAAGTACAATTGGAAGCTGTTTGTGATGACAATTGTGTTTTAAAAGAGGAATTAAAAAAATAAACTTGTAAAGCTCTTCTTTCTGTAAATACTCAACATGAACTCAGATGGAGAATTAAAGCATGCTCTGAACAAAAGAATTAATTGATTCTGCCATGAAATTTTAGTGTGTTTACAATCTGTATTATTCACATTTTTTACTTCATGTTTTCAATTTATTTGTTATTCTGATAAGTTGTGATTATTAAAATTCTTCTAAAGCTATTTAAAGCTTAAATGCATCTCTGAATTTTATAGAAAGGCTTTGTGGCAAATCCTGAGTTCATTGCTTACTGTACCAGTATTAGACTGGGGCAGACTCTTGGTTGTCTCATTTCACAAAATAATGAAAACTAAATATTCATATCATCGAGAGCTGTCTGTGGGAAATCTTGCCATATTAAATGTGCTTTTTGGTTTAATTCCTTCTAGTGTTGCATTAAAATTCATGAACATCTATGTAAACAGAAAGTTTCCTTTCATCATTCATTAAAAATAACAAAATGCACCCAAACAGCTGAAATTCTAACATCACAAGGAAATTTTTAATGCATATATCCACATAATTACAGATACGTTCCATGAGTGGTTTTGGGTAGGATCTGTTCAGAAATATGTTTGCTTTTGTTAAATTCAGTTGAATACCGAAGTGCAGTGAAACGAAGTGCCCAGTAAAGACAAATCAGAGGATAAATTATTTAATGAAGTGAGCTTGACAGCTTAATTAATGAACAGGTTTTCTTTACATGAGTTAAGTCTTCCATGCTCTGTCTTGAGCTGGTTGAAAAAGTTTTCCTGGCAGGCTCTAAGGCTGACTTCTGCCCTTGATAAGAGACACAGAATACAATTTATTCTGGTCCCAAACTTCATCCAGGACATAAGTTTGCCAAACAAACAGAGTTCCTACAAATAACTCCTGGCTGACATTTGCTTTAGGAGCACACAAAACAATGGCAGGAGGATTAAAATACCACCAGCAGGAGCCTGAAGAGTGTTTTCTCTCCAAGGGTTTGTAGGAGGTGCAGATTTTGTTGTAGCTGCTGTCGTTGGCACTGGATGCTTCTGTCTCCAAGGGTTTGTGGGGCTGGAGCTCCTTGGTGAGCTCATGTGAATTTTACTGAGATGTCAGAGTGGATGAATGTCAATAAACCCTGTGTGGCTGCTCTCACCCAGGGAAAAGTGAGGGAGAACCCAGGTGCAAAATCCAATTTGACTTTTGAGGGAAGCTTGTACTTTGAATTTTATCTTCCAAGCGCTCTAACCTATTCCTGCTCTGACAGGGAGGTGTGGAACTTCATGCAGCAAGCAGGAGTCATTTGGGGAACCATGACCAGATGGAAAAAGTCACATGAGAAAGAGAAAGTTCTGTATTTCTCTTGTGGCCAAGGCAGTATCACACTGCCTTTAATTATTGCCAACAGCAGGGAGTGTAGGAAGAGACGGTCTGATCAACTGAGTGGGGATTTTATCCGACTCTATGGGAACAGGAGGGAGTGTTGAGTGCTTTTTGAAGATCCCATCCCGAAGGAGTCAAGGTTGGCCTTAGCATGATGAGTAAATGGTTGTATTTAACTTCTCTCTCTGCTACTAAATTACGCTTTTCCCCGAAACTCCAGTTATAGTGCCAATTTCCTCTGAATCCAGGCCAGAATTCGAATTTATAAATAAAAATAATGAGGTGTAACTGGTATTTAAGGCTCCTCTAAGGAAACATTTCATAGCGCAGTATGTCAGAAACACGTTATGCTAATTCTTTGAATTTTCCACAGCCCAGAACACACCACTAAACTGATTTCAGGATAATTCTGAAGTTAAACCCTCTGTCCAGAATCCATCGCTGGTTTATGTTTATCCTCAAAAATCTCTTTCTTTTGAGGGGCTTTACCATGCAGCTGGTGCAGCTGTGCTGGAGGGAAGCGAAGCATTCCCAGATCCCTGCCTCTCCCAGCTCAGAGCCTTCCACACCACCGAGCAGATCAGAAGCACAACACCTAAGAGCACACCGAGCCCACTGTGTGCAGGGACTGCACTCATCAAATGCATCACCGGGGGTTTTAAATCCTCTTCCAAGAAATTCAATGAATGCCCAGGGAATCCAATTTTGCAGAACAAGGACTTTGCTGTCGCCTTGTGAAGCTGCAGAGTCTCAGGCCGTGGTGGGATGAGCTTTGTGTACAAACATGGCACAAAAAAAGCTTGGCTTAAGAGGGGAGTCTGTGATTCCTCCGGCAGGAGTGGAGCTTTATTTAAATACAGAGTGTGAAATAGAGGTTCCAAGTCCATGCACTGACCACAAACACCTCAGCTCCCACCACATCCTGTTCCTTTGGGAAAATCTGGCACAACTCTATCTTCTATCCTCCATCCTCCATCTTTCATCTTCCATCCTCCATCCTCCATTTTCCATCCTCCATCCTCCATCCTCCATTTTCCATCCTCCATCCTCCATCCTCCATCTTCCATCCTCCATCCTCCATCCTCCATCTTCCATCCTCCATCCTCCATCCTCCATCTTCCATCCTCCATCTTCCATCCTCCATCTTCCATCCTCCATCCTCCATCCTCCATCTTCCATCCTCCATCTTCCATTTTCCATCCTCCATCCTCCATTTTCCATCCTCCATCTTCCATCCTCCATCCTCCATTTTCCATCCTCCATCTTCCATCCTCCATCCTCCATTTTCCATCCTCCATCCTCCATCTTCCATCTTCCATCCTCCATCCTCCATCTTCCATCTTCCATCCTCCATCCTCCATCTTCCATCTTCCACCCTCCATCCTCCATCTTCCATCCTCCATCCTCCATCCTCCATCTTCCATCCTCCATTTTCCATCTTCTTCCATCTTCCATCTTCCATCATCTTCCATCCTCCATTCATTTCAGGCTCTTCTCTTGAAATTTCCCTCATCCAAATGCACGTTTTCACCAGAAATATCTCGTTTTACACCAAATGATTTTTTTTAATTCTCACATAACCGCTCTCTGATTCTGTGGTTTCAGTCCATTGCTTCTGCATCTGCACAAAACACCAAAATCACAGGGAATTATTCACCTAAAGGATGTCCCTGACTTATAAACCTTGTTGAAACAGGACCAAAAATAAAGCAGTTCAAGTTCACTGTAATTTAGACAATGTTGTAAGAATCAACTCTAATCTGTAATCACTTTGTTAGGGATAAAAATCACAAATTTATTATGAAGCAAAATGCTTATTACAACTAAGGAATTGGAATGGTTAGAACATGTGAGAAAATACATTTAATCCAGAGAAGAAAGAAGGAAGCGAAGACAAAGCAAGAAAGAAAGGAAAGCAAATTTGTTTTAACAGAGGAAAAGTAAAATATCTTAGACATTTAAATAAATAGTGCTCTCTAAAGCAACTTTCAGGCTTTTCTATTGAATATATTAAACCCCTCCAGCAACAGTTTTAGTTTCTACATGGGAAGATGGAAGGAGAGATGAAAAGCTCCCAAGTGCTTTATTAGCTGCCAGCTCTTCTTGGAGTGATTATAAATAAAAGATATTTCTCATGAAATAACTTCAATATTTCACCAGGAAAAAGTGATTCTAAATTTTTTTTTCTCATGACTGACCTTAATGACTCTCAAATTTTGAAGGCTCTTGTGATGCTTAAGAGCTATGAAAGCTTTTATACTCTTGAAAGAAATACAGTAATTTAAATCTTGCATTCCTAAAACCTTGAGGTGGAGATTGAGTCAGATGTTCAAGAAATGTTTTCTAACAACAATTAAAATTTCTTTCTCTGGAAACCTGATAAAAATGTGACACATGAGAAAACAAACAATTTTTTTTTCAAATTTTAAGCACGGCTCAGCCACTGCCATAGCCTCTTAAATACATTGTATTTTAATGTTTTCCTCTGTTAGGAACGAGACCTCCTCAAAGACACTTTCAATCCAAATCCTACTGCTGGGTTGGTTCTCTCCACTTCTAAAGTCTCAGATTATAATTATAATTTCAAATATGTTCCTTTAAATTCACATGGTGTATTAGAGACTGGATTAAAAAAATAATATACACATATAAATTAGTGGAGCATAATTTATTTAAAGTCCAGCTGAAAGAGCTGATCCCAATTGTCTTAGGTTTTCAGCTAGAGCTCAGTTTAAGTCACTTTTAGTATTTTAAAAGGCAAGGAAGCAGCTAATGAAAAAGAAATGGAACAAATTAGAATGAGAATGAATTTAATTTTTTTTTTTTTTTTTGGTTTAAAGAAACCTTCCCAGTGTCTTTAGGGCAAATCAGGTTAAAACAAATCTTCTGCAGTCGAGTGCGAATCATTTGGAACATTTTCTTGGAGTGGTCAAGAATAATTTTCTCTGGATTATGTGATTAAAGAGATCAAAGAGTTCATCACTGCTTTAAATGAATGCCAGCAAAGCTCCATTATTCCAAATGCCAGGAGAACAGGTCTGCAGCTCTGTTCCCCCAGCCCAGGACTCGCCCCAAAAGTGCCCTGTGCTCTTTAAGTAGGAAAGGAATAAAATAATTTTTATCTGGGAGCAAAAAAAGGCACAGGGGCCTCTGCTTCCAGCTCTTCCCAGGAGTATTCAGGGAATTGTGGGGTTGTCCAGCCCTCTTTGGGGACAGAACTGGCACCAGGAGGAGCTTCCTGGCACTCCAGGGATGCACTTTTGCTGCTGCCCAGCATCAGTAATCCACAGAAATGGGGATTTCCCCCTTACCCTTTCAGCTGGAAAAAACCTCTCAGAACTGTGTTCTCCAAGGAACATTTTTGTTTGGATGAGAAAAGGTTATTCCAAGCTGTCGCAGGAAAAAGAACTGGAAATACTTTCATTACTGACATTTATTTTATTTTTTATGGATCTCAGAGCTTAAACGAAAATAAAATCAAGAGGAAATGATTCTCAGTCTATTCCCACATTCTCCCTATACATCGTAGAGAGTATTTCCATGATTTACATTTAGAGAATGAAGATTCCTGAATTAACGCCTTTTACTGGTGGTGCTTTTCTACAGAGTTTATGTGACAGTTCTTCAGTTTTCAGTCTGAATCCTCCTGATAATATTTATGGGAGCCTTTGAGCCATTATTTTGAAGACATGCGGAGGAAATGGGGAGTTGATCAGATGTTTTTGCAGAAACCAGCCTGACAATTCCCAGTTCCCAGGACTTTATCACCCTGGCTGCCACAATCTGAGCTCTGCACTGCTGAAACAGTCAGATAAAATAACCAGCAGAGAAAGGGAACCATCTCCAGAAGCTGAGCTGCAGATCAAATCTGACTTTTTATAGAGGTACATGACAGATCTGAAATGAATATTATTCCAATCCATTATAAAGATGAAAAAAAGAAGTTGAATGGAAAATGGAGTGAAAACCAGTTTTTTAAATGCAGCTGGAGAGTTGTACTTGAAAAGCATCTGGATGATTTTTGAAGCCCAGGTTTTAAAAGTATTTATGGCTTAATTTCTTATTAAAGCACTTCATGTTAATGATACTATAATGACTTCTTAGTCCTGGAGAGAAGAAAAATAGAGAAACCAGGGCATGAAATTCAGTGTGTTTCAATGGATCACACTTTGTGGACAGTGTGTTCTTTAAAATTTTTGTCTGAACTTATAATATTCAATTAAAAAATTCCAGAAAAACAAAAAAAAGCAAAAAACCAGCTTACTATTTTGTTTCAGTGAGGCTTTTGGATGATCCAAATAGCTTGATAAAAGGATGTCTTTATTCAATTTTTTTTCCAAATATTTGTTGTAGATGGACATCCAAGTTCTGCAATACAAACAGAAAAACTCATCAAATTCACAAGGTTAGAAAATATCCAACCAATGTTACTGTCACTTCAAATAGGTTTTAAAATTTACATTTTCTGCCAAGTTAAAAACTCATATCTTCTTGTTACTATCACATTTTTGATTTTCCCATAAAGGTGAAGTTGAAAGAAGGAAGAACACTTTTAAACTCTGAATTTTTCTTTGTTTGTTTCTTTATAGTTATTTTTTTCCATTGAAAATTAAAAAAAAATCCAGAACTGGCTGAATACATTAGGAATAAAGTAGAATTATAAGATTTTTTTCAGTAATTTACATTTTTCATGCAATCTGTATAAATTGTTTAAGCCCATGCTATCAGTTCTTGCATCTGTATTTTCTGACACGGGCTAGAGAACTGAGTAATGGAACGTTTGATTTTATTGACCCTTCCAATCTGGAAAACGGTCCTTGCAAAAGGATGAGGAACTCATTGACAATTTTAACATCTAAAGTTATTTTATTAAAATCAAATTCCTTCCCCAACCCCAATTTTAATTTTCTGTTTAATCCAGGAGTTTAGTTTCCAGTCTTGTGATCTTGTCTTATTTATTTCTTTCTCTCAACCTTGAGCTGGAAGCTTTAGTTAAATGAGGAATTGAAAAGATTCAGACACAGGGACCTTCCCATGACTCAAAATATGAAATACCACACCACTTCCTGTGTTAAAGAGAACATTTTCCCACAAAACCATTGTGCACATTGTTAAAAGAAGATCCACTGTCCTGGGCTAGGGAGATACAGAAATTTCCTGTCAGTTATGGCAATGCAGAGTAACCCAAATGAAAAATAAACCCACTGAGATCATCATTCATTGTGGATTCCGGGCTGCAGAACAATAGAAATTTAATTACTTGCATTTCACAGGCTGAGCAGAGGGAATCCAGAAAAATTATGGCTCAAGGATGTGGTTTGTCCCCTTTAAAAAAATCACCTTTTTGATGTGCAGTGTCTACAGCAGAGCAGTGGAGTCCAAATGACTTTTCCTTCTGCATCAGGCAGGGCTGCCCACCCAAATTGTTTTTGTTTTAGGGAAGTTCCAGCTGTACCACAAACTCTCTCCCTTCCCTTTTAGGCTCCGTTTCATCTCTTAAGGACTAATTATGCACATGTGTTAATTAAGCTAATGGAAGAGGCTGGTGAAGGCATCTTCCCTCTCTCAGGCGCCCGGAAGCTCTGCAAAATGAACAATCCCTTGTTTGAAGGAAAAAGGAACTGAAGGGCCCAGGGATTTTATGGAAAAGCCTTTTAAATAACTTTATTATAATTATATGATAGCTTTATTACAAATAGCTTTATTTATTAATAGTACGTAATATTTATTATAATTTATTTTATTATAAATAAAGTTAGCTCTTACTGGATACATTCAACCCAACTTGAACACAACCCAATGACCTCACAAAAATCACTTTTTACTCCATCAAGCTTGAGTTTTTTTAATGACACTTTGGAAACAGGAACAAATTTTGCTCTTTTCTCAAAATGAACTCCCTCTTGTAATTTTTAGAAATAAATCATTGCTGCATCTCTCTAGTCACTTATGAAAATTCTCCTATTTTTTTCCCCAAAGAAGTACAAACTCCAAATTTTCGTTTCTTTCTATATTTTACCCATCACAGTTCTTGGGATATTAAAAGTGTGGCAAAGCTGGTGCATCTCTAACCATTCTGTTCTCAAGGTCGTTGTTCAGGTCTGTGTCTGTACCTTTGGGCACAGATATCTGTAACTAAGAAAGAGAGAAACCAAGAAAAAGTGCACGGCCAGAGGTGTGGGATTTTCTTTAATTCTCCTATATTTGGTTGGATATGGTAAAAATTACCAAATTAGGTGACTGTCAGTTATTTCACATGAAGAGAAGTGATTCCAGTTCCACTTAAGTCAGTCTTTAGAGATTTGACCAGCATTTTCCCCATCTCAAGCCTTTGATCTAAACAGAAAGGATTTTCCAAACCCCTCCTGCAGGAGAATGTGGTTTTTCCTGCAGGCTGGCTGAGGTACTCAACTCTGTGCCTTAATCAGCTTTTTTCTCCTGCAATGGCAACCTTGGCTGAAGGGTTTGGTGATCGTCCTCAAGGAGCCCTGGGCTGCTCAGAGAGGTCCCTTTCCCAAGAATTCAAAGGAAATGGGGGCTGGCAGTGCCAGAGATTAGGGGTGGGCTCTGCAGGACGTGGGGGGAAATCCACCTTTTGTTCCCCGAGATGTTTCTGTCTCATCCCTCCCTCACATCTCCACAGCAGCTTCGGTATTTTTTAAAAAATTGATTTATTTATTTGAAAATGCCGTTCTTCTTCAGACCAAGAACCAAAGAGGGAAAGAAAGCTCAAATCCTGAATAAATTATACCAAATCCTCCTTGCCTACAACATGTACAATCTTCTATTTCAACTAAATTTACCTTTTTTACCGGTGCAAAAGCTGTCTGAAGAGGTCCAAGGCACATTTGTAGTTCAGTGTCAGAAACCAGCACAGGGAAACAAAGAGAATATTGTGTAAATATATCCCGAGATTATGTACTTTCTGCAAGCTTGATTGCATATTTTAATTGCAGCATGATCATTAAACACATCTGCTTAGAATAATTCTATTTTTTTTTATTTTAATTAAATCCAAATTCTTGGTGTCAGACAAGAATTCTGATGTCACATTTACAATTCATTAGAGTCATAATTAAAAGGTGCAACCAGACTGGAGAATTAGAGAATATTGAATTTGAGAAGGCATTTTGTTGCATTGATTCTGTAACAAGCTAGTCCAGGTTTCTACAAATAAATTGTGGCTTTAACAACTACAAAAGGTTGTTGGGACAGGAGGATTTATATCCTTTACTAGCAAGTCCATGGATATAAGAATGATACATCAATAATTCTAAAATCCCATATGGTGTGAATGATTCCACCTCAGTCTCACAAGTTTTTCTTGTTTCTTTCTGAATTCCAGGCACTCACCCTGGAAAGTTATTCACCGAGTCCACACAAAGAATAATTTGTATGAACCAATCAATAATAATCTGGAGTAAATGTTTAAAATTTCTTCTCAGGTGATGAACTCTCGAGCCAAGCACTGATTTTTTTGCTTTCTAGAATGTAAAGTTGCTCTTGGCTCTGTGTCCGGACAGTTTGGTGATGTTTTTTCGGATGCATTGCTCCACTTTTCTCCTAGTGTTGATCCCCAAAATTCCATTTAAATGAGTGTGCAAACAGTGGTGAATGCAAGGAGATGGAGGAGGGCCACGAACAGCAGTAAAATTCAATATTTCAGGAATTGTGAGTGCAGCAAAACCTTTACAAAGGCAACAAAAATAAGAATAATTGTCTTTTGTCTGAGTGAAAGAAAAGCTGGAGAAAAGTTTCACAACTGGATGATGAAGGAGATGTTTTTATAGGTTTAAATACTACCAGGGCATGAAAAGCAATTTATCTCCTGACAGGGAAATTGTCTGGATTTCAACATGGGACTCTTTCATTGATGCCAATAAAATACTGTCTCTAATATCATCCATGCTATTGAAATCTTATGCTTTGTCTACATGCTCTGTGAATGACTAATTAAGAAGTTAATATATATGATAATTATATTTTTTTCTCAGATATCTTTCTATACATTTGAATTAAAAGTCGAGTCATTTTTCAGCATAAAGGATATTGAAAAGGGCTCATTTTAGTAATGAGATCATTCCACTGGAAACCAAGGTTTGAACAGAAATTCTCCCTTTTCAAACACAACTCATCATTCAGCAAGTTTGTAGGTTCTGTTTCATTCTTTTATTAATAGAATCTGTAAGTGATAAAGTCATAAAATCATTATGTTTAAACCTTTTATTGGAGAGAAAGGAATGAAAATCCTCTCGTTAAAACAAAGTTCCTGTGTGTGGTTTCTCTGGTGGAACGTTGTATTTGACTCCACTGAGACAGAAACTCTCCAGCCCATTTTTCTCCTCAAACATTGTCTTTTAAATCTTTTATCTCTCAGTTCCAGCCACAAGTTATCAATTCCTTCTAGGCTCAGTTAAATGCCTTATATATAAAATTCTTTTTTTAAAAAATTTTTTTCGAGACAGGTGATGCCTCAGAACTTTCTCTTGGTGGAAAATGAGTTGGGTTTTGTTTGTTTGGAGTTTTTATAATTTCAGCTTGGAGTTGAAACCATAAATTCAGATATTTTTAATAAAACAGATGTGTGTAGTTTAATAAAATAGATGCCCCACTTTGAGTTTGATTCCAGTCTATCTTTGGGCCCCACTTTGAGTTTGATTCCAGTCTATCTTTGGGCCCCACTTTGAGTTTGATTCCAGTCTATCTTTGGGCCCCACTTTGAGTTTGATTCCAGTCTATCTTTGGGCCTCTTTGAGCCCCTCTTTGCACCCTGTGCCACCAATATTCGCAGTCCCAGTGAATGTTTCCCTGCTGTGCTGCAGAAATGCAGCAAATATCTGATACTCCCTGCACTTATTAAATGAATTACCTCTCTCATTTCTCACTGGCAGCTCATAAATATTTAGTTCTGTTTCTACATCAGCCAATAATTTAAAATAAATCAGATAGAATCACAAGCTTTACCTGTGTATCAACTAATGCAGGAGCACTTAGAGGAGAGAATAACAATTTATTTGATGTGATTGAAACAATCAGTTCATTATTTCAAATAATAATTGAAAATATTATTTCAGTGGGGTGGAGATGACTCAGGCCCATAATTCAGGTAACATTAAGGAGGCTGCCCTGGTTTGGTTTTTCTGGGGCGAGTCCAGGGTTCTCCCACTGAGGATGTGGCAGTGACACTTTGATTTTTCCACGTTGTTTGCAGAGCTCTCCCCTCTGATTTCAGAAAATAACCCCGAACTACAAAAGGAGACAAAATGTCAAGAAAATTTCATTAAACACTGCTACATTTGTCACAGTAATAAACAGATAAAAACCATCCTTGGTATGAAATGACACTGCACACGAAACTCCTTTGATAAGTGGGGTGATAATTAAGTTTTCTCAGTTATCTGTCAGGATTTTTGCAAAGGTGTAACAGAATTTCTGCAGACTTTGTCTGGTTAATCCATGTCTTTATCACCAGTGGAGCAGTAATATTTCCTGTATGTTTTTTGAGTTATTTCCAGCTTTTTTTCTTCAGTGAGTGTGCAGAAACATGGAATAACTTCAGGAACTCCTCCTGGTTTACTCTGGAGTTGATGCAGGTTTTTTAAAAAATAAGTAAACTTTGTCTTCTTTTAAAATTCACACCTAGCTAAAGTGCATTTCTAATCATAAAAGTGACTTTTAAAAAGTAGATTACCTTTATTTGTGCGGTACTGTATTGCACCTGTACTCATGCCTAACTGAATTAATTGCACCAGAATGGTCTTTCAAAGTTTAAATGTATTTTCCTCTTCTTGAAACTAGGATTAAATGGCAGTGGCCCAGATGGTTAAAATTTTCCTTTTCATGGGTTTCAAGCAGTGAATTATAATTAACATTTCTTTTTATTCTTTTAGGACAGGAGAAAAAATTCTTACTCAGTCTAAATAAGATTTTAGATATTGTCTTATATTTTTAGCTGGGAGTTTTGTCAGTGTAAAGGAATTCTGTTTCTCTGATGAGGCCCCCGGGCTGACAGTGAGACTTTCATAAAGACTCACCTGCATTTTTACAGCAAATTTTAGGGACCGCAGAGCTCTGGTTTCACAAACCTTTCCAAGAGAGTCACAGATTGAAAATGGATCAAAACTCTCTTGGAGCCTTCCTGAACACCCTGCTAGAATGGTAGATTTGAGAAGTAGAACTTTGCTTCTTCTGGGATTGTTTTTGGAATATAATTTTGAATTTGGACAGAGCAAATAAAAACACAAATTGTATTTGTTATTGATAAAACATTGGCTGTCCAAATGAGTGAAAGGAAAAATGAACGTTTTTGGATTAAAATGGACACCCTGGGAAATGGTGAAACTTTCAGCGGGTCCTTTAGGAGAAAATTTAACTTTATTTTATTTAGATGGGGTTGACCAACTGCATTTTTCAAGCCCATGGTGTTTACATGAGACATGAAGTTTAATAATTAAAATTAAACTCAAAATGAGATTATGTGAGAGTTCTGAGTCAAAGCAATGCCCCAGTTTTTGTCAAACCTCTGGGTTCCCATCCTGCCAGGTGTCCCCAGGGGGTGACAGAATTGGTCATTTACTGATCATCCCCTCCTGCTGATGCTGGGGAATTTCCCAGGCCAGGGAGATGCTGATTAATTCCCAGCAAGGTGGCAGAGGGGCTCCCACAGGAATCTGCTGGAAGATCCATCCCATCACCAGCAACAAAGAAAAAAAAGAAGAAAACAAAAATCAAGGTAATGAATTTGTGTTTAAAGAAGGAATTTGTAGTTTAAGTGTTCTAAACACAACCACTATTTAAACTGCATTAGCATTTAAAGAAAGTTGTAGATTTTGAACAAAGTTATTTCAAATAATAAATACATTAATACATAAATAAAATGCCATAAATCAATATATAAATTAAAATTCGATGAAGACCTCACACTGTGAAGGTAGAAGATTTCTTGAGCACTAAAAGGCCACTCGGGGCATTGACAGAATGGGACTTTCTGGGCTCTCTTGTCCCTGACATGGTGCAAATCCACCCCAGACCCAGCTGATTTCCAGACAAGGCTGTTAAACAAAGAGAAAAAGTTCATTATGGAGAGCACAGAGCCCGGGGTGAACTGCCTTCTGCTTTATTTGGAAAATGGGCTGGAATGCTGCAGGAACAAACTGATTTCAGCCTCTGCGTGTCAAACTCCAGCTTTAATTGAACTCTGGGGACGTGGAGACTCAAAGTTCTAATTTGCTCTGGCATTCAGGAGAAGGGAATGCAAAATCTCAGATATCTGCTGTGTTTGGGTGTTGTGAGATAAATTATGTCAGATAAATTGTGAGATAAATGGTCTCCTACTTCTCCAGGCAGGGGCTCAGGTATTGACTCACATTATATAATATATTTATATAATATATAATATATAATATATAATATATAATATATTATATATTATATATAATATATTATATATTATATATTATATATTATATATTATATATTATATATTATATATTATATATTATATTTACATTTATATATATTTATATTTATAGTTATATTTATGTTATTTATATTTTTATATATTTATAGGTATACATATATATATGTATATATATTTAAAAAATATATATCATTTTAAAATATGTATTTTCTAAAGGATGAGGCATAAAGCAGAGTTATTTCCACTCTTTCCACAGTTAATTTATACACAAGTTCCAGCACTTCATTAAGGACAAATTATGAAAGGCCCTGCATGGAAAATGGGGATTTTCAAACTCTGCAGGTCTTTCTTTGGTGGAATTCAAAGGCATTAATTTATATTATATTTCTATTAATTTTGCAGTTACCTCTGAAACAATTATCAGTGTTCAGTTTTCCTTCCTGTTCGTGGGTGTTTGGTTTTGGGTTTTGAAATTAATAATTCTACTGTTAAAATTATTTACTGTTAAAATTATTTGCTATTAAAATTAGTATTTTAAATTGACAGGAGCGTGTAGGTTTTCATTAAATTTTTAATTACAGAAAAATGATTTAAAAACCCTGTAATTTCAGGAATTTCTTCAGAGGAAAACAGATGGACTTAATATTTCAATTTGCAACAAAAAATAGTAATTCAGCTCTCCGACTACCAGCTATTAAGGTTACTCAGTTGACTTTAATTATTTTTCTTAATTTAACCACATTGAAAATACATAAAGTGTGAAATCCAAGGCATAATGGCATATGTTCATAAGGTTTTACAAATTAAATCTGGTTTTGCATTCTTGAGATGCTGATCAGTGAATTAACCTCTCATTTTTTCCTTCACTGGACTCCCATTTAAGAAGCTTCTGGAGATCACGTGGCATGAATTTCAAAATTTTTAATAAAAACTGGATTTAGGACAAAATGAGGTTTAGTGGCCGTGGTGGTTAAAGTTTGGGCTTGGTGATTTTGGAGCTCTTTTCTTGCCTTGGTGATTCTCTGATTTGTTCTGGGTTGGTGAACAAAGAGGGGGAAGTTGGAAATTGTTGATTTTGTGGCAATTTTCCTCAGTCCACAATATGAATAACCACATCCACTGAAAGGTAAGAATCAAGAAACATTTATTGCTGTAATCCCTTAAATTCTGGGATTTACACGATTCCCATTGCTGTAATCCCTTAAATTCTGTCATTTACACAAATTGCATTGCTGTAATCCCTTAAATTGTGGCATTTACACAATTTTCATTGCTGTAATCCCTTAAATTCTGTGATTTACACAATTTTCATTGCTGTAATTCCTTAAATTGTCGCATTTACACAATTCACATTGCTGTAATCTCTTAAATTCTGTCATTTACACAATTTTCATTGCTGTAATCCCTTAAATTCTGGGATTTACACAAATTGCATTGCTGTAATCCCTTAAATTCTGTCATTTACACAATTTTCATTGCTGTAATCCCTTAAATTCTGTGATTTACACAATTTTCACTGCTGTAATCCCTTAAATTCTGTGATTTACACAATTCACATCGCTGTAATCCCTTAAATTCTGTGATTTACACAATTCACATCATTGTAAATCCTTAAAATCATCTGCAGGCAACAGGCTGCACAAGTAACCTGCTGTAAAAAAAAAAAAACAAACAATTGATTAATTAGTTAAATTTTGCATCTGCCCTTTCAGAACCATTATTCAGCCCCTAAATCACCTTTAAAAGCTCAGCTTAGATGGTTTGGTTTGGAACTAAAGCAAATCTTTAGACTTGAGCGCCTTAAAATGAGGTGTTTAAAGGAATATTTAACACAGGTGCCTGTGCTTGGGGTTTTCAGTGCTCCTGGATTGCTTTAGAATTTGAATAATCTGAATTCGCATCAATTGCAGCACCAGGAACCTTGGACAGCTCCTAAAATGCAGGAGGGAGAAAGCAGCATTTTAACCTTTTCCTGGAATGTTTTTAACCTAAGGAAAGACCTTTAAATGCTATTTTTAAAATGCTCTTTTGAGGTATTTTGCAAATCTTAAGGCAAGTGAAACAGCAGCCACACGTTTCAGGGAGGAGAAAGGGAACGAAGGAATTTAAGATCTGTGTGGAGTAATGTTGAAAAATACAGAAATATTAAATTCTCACACTGCTCTGAGCAGAAACTGAATAGAAATAACTTTCCCATCTCTTCTTCTGAGCACTTTTAGTCACATCTGTGATGTTTCTCCCCTGGTATTAACACAACTGTATGAAGGATGTTGGTGGTTTGTTTTTTGCATTTTACAAAAAAATTATTAAAATTCCAACCTGCTTTAAAAGTTGCTCAGTCAAAGGGATTCAAGATCCATAAGGAACTCCTAAAAGTGCCTTCAGGGGTGACAGGATTATCTGTGAGTTCTGTGGGATGGTGGAATTTGGTAAAGAAACTTAGACCACCCTTTGAAAACTTCCTTGAAGTTCAAATTTCCCTCTTCACAGCAACCTGTGTTTCCTGCAGGTTTTGGTTTCACTCACTTGGCTATCTGGGAGCAGAATTTAACCTGGAAATGTTTTCACTGTGTTATTTGCAAGGAGGTCTCCTCAAAAGCTGGCCCATCCCAAATTCAGCCATGCTGGGATTCTGTGGGAGAAAAAGTGGAATCCCAGGGGACATCAGTGGGGTTTTATCATTCACCTGTGACTTCACTGCCATAAAAATCCACCACAAACCCCTCAGGGGCTCACATTCCCTGGCACTGCACAGGATCCTCATTAAATGCAGAATTGACAGCAAGCCAAACAGAAGAAACCTCTCGAAGTCCCATGGAAATGCATTTTGTTGATTTCTTTTTTTTTCATGTGAACAGTCAATCCCACTTCTCTCTCAGAATCTGGCTTCATTGGATAATGCTCCTCTGCTGGTGCTTTCTCTTCATCCCTGCATTCCAAAGGAGTTTGTTTGAACACTTCAGGTTTTCTAGGACTTGCAGATTTTAACTTTAATTTCCCCTTTTGCTGACACTTTCTCTCTCCACTGAACTGAGTTCTTTTGGCATGTTATCATCACCATAAAAGCACTCCCCAGCCTAAAACACTCTTTCTTTCTTTTCCTCCCCACTTTTGCATTCTTCTGCTCACACCAGAGGTCACTGCCTCCACCTTGCCATTATTTTATGATGGATGCATTTTTCTGGGACCCTTTGTGTCATTTGATCATTGATCACTTCTCCCCTCTCTTTACAATAGACGTGCCAATCCCAATTAATCTTGATCCACTTGTTATTTTGTGACCTTTAAAAAGGCCACGTCTCATGATTTATTTGCTCCTGCTGGGTGCACTCACAGATTGTTTTGCTGCGGGAAGAACCAGGGGTTTTTCTGTGATTTTTAAACTCATTTCCTCTGCTCCAAATGAACCCCCATCAAGCCATATTGACATTCTCACTCTGCTGGAGACTGGTAAATGTTATCTGGAGAACGGTTCTGTTTCATTTCCTAATTTTAATTGCTCCAGGCCGTTGCTGCGGCACTTCAATGAACGATGGAGCGGGAGGCTTGCAGGCGCTGCCGAGGGAAGGTGCTCCTGCTGTGGGAGCAGCAGGATGGAGCTGGGGTGGGCTGGGAGGAGGCAGGTGTCAGGTGCTGGGGATGGGCAGGTGGAAGAGAAGGAGCAGAAAAGGAGGAGCTTGTGGATGTCTTCATGTGGAGAGGCAGGGTTCTGTTTTTAAAAGGTAAGAACTTGTTGAGGTTTTTTTTTTCCCTAATTATTTTGTCTATATAATTATTTTTTCTCTATTATCTTCCTCACAAGTAAATAATTTATTGTTTTTCCCTGTTGTTTTGAAATTCACAATTTAATAGTTTTCTAATATTTCCCTTTTTTTTTCCTTTAAATATATGAAGTAATTGTAACATTTCAAAAGTAAGTTGCACTTATTAGGTCATTTTTTTTAAGAAAAGGACCATTATCCCCTCTCCTGGGTAAGTACAGCTATTCATGATTTTATGTTAATCTCCAGATTGTAATAATCATGTTCTTTTTCTATGTAATTCAAATAGACTTCACTGGAGAGATCTTTGCCTGGAGGAGCTGGAGAGGGCAAATATTAATATAAATTTTACTATTGGCAACTATTGCTATTTGACCCTCTCATAAGTTCCTGTCTGTCCCCTCCATGGGATCTAGAGTCCATATTTTTGACTGACTTGCAGAAAATTAAAGTTAAATGTCAGCCCACCAGAGTATGGCTTTGAAAGTCAGAGTTCTCATTTCTTTCAGACCTCATATACTCATCTCAGTATATGGCATCTTGCTTTAAGGAACACTTACACAATTTATTTATGTAAAATGCTGGAATCAAATCTGTTTTTACACAGTGAGAGAAGTACCATGGGCCATAGTTCAAAGTCCTGTCTCAAAAGGGAAATTATAAATGAAAATAAAGTCACTTATCTGTGAACATTGATCAAATCCACAGCAGGTGTGGATCTGTTGATCTGTTGCATTCAACGAATGCCAAACCTCACTTTGAATTTTTCAATCCCAAACCACAAGATTTTGCTGTTCACTCAGAAGAAAACTTCTGTAAAGGTTGTTTGACTGGGATTTAGCCCAGATCAAAGAACTCCAGGTTCAGGCAGTGCCTTGGTGACTGACAGCCAGGAGCCACCTGAGGAAGATGAAATGCACGCAGGCTGATGGAATCCTTGCTCCTGGTGATGCCCACGCAGAGCTCTCTGTCTGTGGGGTTACAGGCACCAAACCAGCCTGAGCTGAGCTAAGAATCCCAGGGATTCAACAGATCCTTGCAGCCTTCTCCCCAAAAAGGTGAAAATGCAAAATATTGGTTCCTATTTTGTTCTCCTGGATGCAAAAGCTGAAAATCTTAAATTAAGTTTTAAAAGCGCGCACAAAGCCAGTTTATATATAATCACCCTTTTCTCTCTTCTGATGTCCAAATGGGAAATCTGCAGCTGCTTTTGCTACCTGGCCAGGTGAGGATGGACTTCCCCCTCTGTTTGTGTTGTTTATTTTCTTAAGGACCAGGCAAAATTTGCTGATTTGTGGGAAACCTTGACCCGAGGAGGGGAAGACAGATAAAACTCTGAGTGTCCCTGGCATTGTGCACACTTTGGTGGCATTGTTGGCAGCAGGTGTTGATGGGCATGAAGTGATCCTGGGGCCTCTGAGCAGGTAAAGCTCAGCTCAGGTGTCCAGCGCCAGCTCACCTGCACATTCCTGCTCCACGCAAGGGCCAGGTCAAGCAGCCCAGCCTAAAGTCTTGATTTTAAATTAAACCAAATTGCCTCACGCTCCTTGTGAGCTGAGGGCACACCCAGGGACCAAACGGACTGATTGATCAGGGCAATTAGTGAGACAGGTAATTGGGCTGCGGGATGGGCTCTTACAGCTTTTTGTGTGGAAGAGAAGAGGAAAATATGAAGAAAAGCACCTGAGGAATGTTTGTCACCTCTGATGGGCTGGAAGGAGTTAGGCAGGAGAGGAATGTCAGAAATTGACTCTCTTTCTGAGAAAAGAATCTGGCACTTGCCTTCAGATCCTCTCTGACTCCAAAGACAGTTTAGACCTTTAAGACCAGATTTCCAGTAGGGAAAATTCTAATGGCACAATCCTAGAAAATGTGAAGCAAAAAGCCCAGAGTGAGTGTGAATTAATTCCAGTTATGTCAAGTACTGCCTTCAGTATTCACATTTTGTTGCGCTTGCAAAGACTGGGGAGAATTAGGAGCATGGTGCTGAACAGGCATCAAGTAAATCTTTCTACCATAAAAAGCAAACAAGAATTCTTTAAAGGAAGGTGACAGATGATCCTAGATACCCAGATTTACAGACCTGCCATTATTCCCAGGACAAACTGTCCTTAGGTGTCCATATCCACCTCTGGAAGAAATTCCACAGACCTTCCCAAAAGCCATAACAGGCATTGGGAACTTGCACCTGGGTGTTTTTCTGAGGTAAAAATGATTTACCCCAAATCTTACAGAGTCTGCCGATCCAGGATGCCCAAAAAGGGAAGAGTCTAAGTTTTGCTAGTTACTGGAATGAAGTTTGAAAAAGAAAATGTATTACAATGACAAAGAAATGGTTATAAATGGGGTGTTTGACCCTTTCCAGACCTTTCCACAGCTCTGTCCTGCCTGGTGCTCATGGATGGACCTTCACTGGAGCTGCAGGTGCTGCTGGGGTAAAGGGGAGCTCCTGCAAAGGGAAGATCTCCGTTTGCAGCAGGAAAAACTCTTCTTTTCTTCCTTTCCATTGAAGCTGGAGGCAGTTTTGTGCCACTGCAGTGCATGGAAAGATCTCCTGAGGTACTCATGTCACCCAAGGTACGCTTGGATCCCACCCAGGCATCTCACAGGCTGATCCTAAAGTGGGTTGTGGACTCCAAAATCCTGGACAAACGTGCTCCTGTGTGAGCTGACAGAGGTGTCAAGCTGAGCACAGCTGTGCCCTGGCTTAGCAGGGACAGCTCTTCTGTGTCACCTCCTCTTTGCCATCTCAGGGAGTAATGAATTTAAGGCCTCCACAAGGACAGGAGCCTATTTCAGCTCTGGCTTTCTTTATTCCCTGTTAAAACTCCTCTCCCTCTCTCATTCATCTCTGACAGGTGCAATGTTTAGGAGTCAGAGACTAATGCAGCTCTGCAGCAGGTGTGATTTTGGATCAATGGTGTCCTTCCAATGCTCCAATCCAACCCATCCTGCCTGGCAGCTTTTCCGGGGTCAGGAATGTGCCTCTTGGCTACCTGTGCCAATTCATCCTGCTTTTTCAGCTCATTTCTTCCTTTGGTGTTTCAGTCCTGTTCATATCACTCCACAGCAAGCCCTTGTTCTTCTGGCAATGTGCCCATGCTCTGGAGAAAAAAATAAAAATAAGACAAAATTCTTGAATTCCCAGCCCTTCAATAGACAAGTTAAAAAAACTTCCAAACTATTGCTGTCATTTTAAAAGCAGAAGAGTTTTTACCTTTCTAAAAACAGACAGCTCTGTACTCCTATAGAGTTTGACATTTTCTGTGCAGCAGATATTGACTCCAACACTCCCTTGACAGAGCACAAAAATTCATTTTGTGAATTGTATTGACAGCCTAAGTAGGCTCTTTCTTCTCCCTTGAATAAGCTTCTCTAACTTATTAACTCAGCCTTGAGGGGTTTGAATATTTACATCCAAAACTGAGATCTGTTTACAGCCCAACATGGATTTTGATATTCAGGAGACATGGGATGAAAGTTCCCATGAAATCAAACTGCTGTAAAACTTCCCAGAACTCCCCAATGATCAGGAAATATCCTTGTACAGGGCCCTACATCATCATATGGATAATCAGCTTCAGGCACAATCCAAAGTGACATTTTCCTCATTTGTCATGAGGAATCAATCCCCAGAAGAAGCCTGCCTTGTGATGTTGAGGTAAAAAAAAATTGGAATTTTAGAAATTCACTTCAGGTAATTTTATCTGATGAAAAAGGAACTTTGATTTAATTGAAATAAACCCCACGATTTTGTACCAGAAAACTCACCAATACTGCAAACACCCCCCACGGCCAAGACTCTCTAATTTTGATGACAAACAGAGAAAAAAAAATCTCCAGGATTATTATTTTATGAATCATAATTTGATTAAAACTTCTTCTGCATTCTACCTTTAACAGCACACCTGGAATAGATCAGCTCTCCTAAGATGACAAGTTGTCCAAAGAATAAAAACTCAGGTTTCATAAGTGATGAGCCAGATTTCAGAGGACTCTATCTCAGCTCATTTGGATCTCATACACTAAAGACACCAAGATAAGTTGGTTTTTTGGGGGGGTTTTGGGTTTGTTTTTTTTTTGCTTATGGAACCATCCATATGTGCCTGGATAAATGAAGATGAAAATTGGCTGCCTTTTCAAAGGCTAATTCAAGAAACTTCCAAAGTCTTCTGTTCTTTCTACTGATCCATCAACATTTTCATAAACCAACTGTTTTCTTTTCAAGCTGTGGTGGGTTCAGTCAAATTGGATAAATCTGTTCAGATTCTTTTTAATTGGGAGAAAGTGAGGGAACAGCCACTCTTCCCTAAAATCTCTTTGGTGAAGTGCAGCTGTGGCAGCCAGGGGAGCTCATTAAACACCATCCAGAGTTTTCCAGACTTAGCCCAAATGTTTGTCTTCCAACTGCTGCTTCCTGTGAAAATTCCTGCTTTTTTTTTTCCACTGCATTCTGCTCTGCAACAGAAATGGAGATTTTGGTGTGTCCCTATTCCCTGATCAGGTCTTTTAGTTTATGCTGTGGGTACCAAGTCAGGCTGGGCCTGGAGTGATTTTTTGGGAGAGCTTCTCTCTTCTCTTCTCTTCTCTTCTCTTCTCTTCTCTTCTCTTCTCTTCTCTTCTCTTCTCTTCTCTTCTCTTCTCTTCTCTTCTCTTCTCTTCTCTTCTCTTCTCTCCTCTTCTCTCCTCTTCTCTCCTCTCCTCTCCTCTCCTCTCCTCTCCTCTCCTCTCCTCTCCTCTCCTCTCCTCTCCTCTCCTCTCCTCTCCTCTCCTCTCCTCTCCTCTCCTCTCCTCTCCTCTCCTCTCCTCTCCTCTCCTCTCCTCTCCTCTCCTCTCCTCTCCTCTCCTCTCCTCTCACTTTTCCCTCTGTCTCAGGCTTTGTGCAGCAGGAACTTTGAGGTTCCTGGGGCAGGAATTTGTGCTCCAGGGCTGCAGAGAGCCCAGCAGAGCAGGGTTCTGCAGTAACTGCTGGCTGACTTCCCCACTGACTGAGCTCCCCGGCCTTTCCCGGGGGCACAGCCCCTTCTGCTCCATTTAGGCTCATCTGTCACAAGCAGCTTGGCTCTTCCAAAGCTGGAGAATGAGAAGCTGAAATTTCTGTGCTCCCTCCTGTCCCTGAAGGCAGCAACTGCAGGTAGCAGTGGAGTGCCCTGAGTTTCCTGGCTGGTGTCAAAAATTGCAAAAAATTCCAAACTCTCCTCGCTCACCTGAAGGGACTGGGGTTGCTGCTGCCATATTTCCATAGGACAATGAATAAATATGTCCATATTTATTTATTGCCATAAAATCAGAGTTTGGGATGAAATTCACACATTCCTAATGCCCAAAATAATAAAAGGATGAAAAGAGTTAAGGCTGTGGAGTGGCTGCTGTGAAATAGCCTGATCCCTGCAGTGTCCTTTGAGGAAAGCAAAGGGAAATCCAAACCAACACCAACAGCTAAGAGATATTTCTACTCTACAGACTTCTACTCTACAGAATTTACACTGTTAAATACATCTGTGGATCGTGAAAATGAAAAGAAAAATTACTTTTTTATTTATAACCACTTCTGGTGTAAATAGCATCCCACAGACAGAGGCAGTGTATCGGGCATCGTGGGGGAGTGCAGTGTTTGCTGCACAAGCTCCCAGGAACCCAAACAAGCAGTTGAGCAGCAGTGAGGAAAGGAAAGCTCCTGTGCCAAAGGCAGACAGGGAGTAACCAGAGAGATCACAGGAAACACTGCAGAGAGGTGTAAATATGTGCAGGGCTGAAATCTGCCACCAGCACCCAGGGAAACCCAAGAATGAATCCAGTGGAATAGATGCTCCAGCCCAGAGTGGAGGATCAGCAAATTCTGAGAGTTTGCAAACAAATCCTGTGTGGCTGCTGGAGTTCCAAATATCCCAAATATCCCATCCAACGGTCTGCACAAAACCCTTCAAAATAACCCTGTCAAGGAGAAGGTTGGGAAGATCAAGGTTGGAATTTGCTGCTTTGCCTGTGGAGCAGAGACAGGAAAACTCCAGGAGAGCATTTCTGTGGTCCCAGGAAGGTTTAATCTTCTATTTGATGTTTCCCAGTGCCATGTTGCTTAGGAAACCTTTGCAGTATAATTAAGGAGGAATAAAATATCTTTATTTTGCACAATATCCCAGTGCTACAATTGCTTAAAAGCCATCACTGGTGTCAAGAACTGAAAACACAGCAGCATTATCAATTCCTTTTAAATTTCACTGACTTTCATCTAGAATTTAATTTTTTTTTCTTTGTAAAACTAGAGAGCCCTTGCCTGGAAAAGCTCAGGGAAGTGTCTATAATATCATTGGAAGATCAAAGACTTTGTTTTTAGTTAAAAAAGTGATCTGGGTGGAAAGCAGTCACAACTTTTACTATAGCAACATCTATTATTTACTGGCAATGTTAACAGTAAATAAAAGTAGCAAATACTAATTTTCACGCTGTGAATCAAACTGAAGGAGAAATAATGCACTAGCTGAAGCAAAATAAATACGTACATGTTATATACACTCAAAGAAAGTCAATCAACCCTTGGATTTCTAGGATGGAAAATATGCTAAAGACAAGACAAAGGTAGAGATTGATCAGCAACATGAGAGCAGTGGATTAGGAGGATAATTGGATTTAAATGTCACTAAACTAATTCTGGGCTGAACTGGACCTTCAGATACTCTGGATTATGGTGAAAACATAACTAGATCCTATACATCCATCTACACCCATCTGAACCTGTCAAATGAATCCTCCCCAGCTGAAAAGATGAGAAATGACATCATATTTAAATGACTTCACAGCACCAGAAATAACAACACAAAGATCAGCAAACCTACTTTGGTTAAAAAGAGCAGAAACTCAAAGAACAAAGTTTCCTGCCAGTCCTCCTCCTTCCTTTTCAACTTTATCTGGACAAAAACCATTTGGTTACATCAATTTTCTCTTCTGGTTTCTGTTAGTTTTATTGTGTAAATAAAGAAAAGCAAAATTCTATTTCTAAGGTATAAATCACAAAATTTTTATCTTTCACCCCCAATCACTCAAAAGGAAAAATACAAATACAGAAAGTCATGGTTTTAGTCACTTTTCTTTCTTTGATTATTTACCAGGTTTGGGTTTCTCTTCTCCATTGTACAATAATTTCCATCTCTCATCTCTTTGTTCCAGAACTCGGAACAGCTTGAATTTGACAGATCAGATTTGGTGAGTGTTAACAAGCTAAAGTCAGCAAAACATTTTCCCAAATAGTTTCTTACAACTGTAGCACTGTTAGATGGCTTTGGATGATTTTGGCGGCCACTGGAAAAATTAATTTGCAGCGATTCCCAATATTTAAACATTTCCTAATACAGAGTTCTGATGGAGTTTCCAATGCTACAATTGACTTAAGATAATCAGACATTGTGGTTTTACCGTGTTGTGAGGATTCTTCCTCATTTCCTTCATAAAGGTTATTTCATGTTTCTTCTCTTCACAGTGAAAAGCCATAAAAGAGAAGAAACCTCATCTCTTCCTGCCTCCAGCTTCACCCTGGTGTGGATATTACATTTATTTGTGTGTTCTGTGGACTGGGGCACACCAAAGGCACGAGTTCTCCAGTATTTTATCCCTAATGGTGGCCAATAATTGGTGCCAAGGAAATAAATAAAGGGAAAAACCCAATAAGAGGGTAAGTACCCGTTATATTCTCTTAGTTCACAGCCAGATTTACTGAGCCTCAGAGCCTTTCCACTTGTGCCACTTTATTTCCTGGGTATTTTGTAAAATATTCTTGACAGTGTTGGCCACAGTGAAAAATGTTATCTTTAAATAGAAACCTGGATTGGATGCTGTGTGCACTCCCACCTGGATGTCAGGAAGATCTGCCTGATCACCACAAGTTCTGGTTCCTTTTGTCACTGCTCACCCTGGCAGAATGCAATTTTATTAAAACACTGATAACACCATTTTATCCTCCTAGCGAAAAGAGAAATATTTCTGAAGGGCAAGGTGAATTCACAAGAAAAAGTATTCCCTTATCATAAGTAAAAGAAATGGACCAGGTCGTGTGTAAATACATGTTTGATTTATCAAAGCTCTTTGCCTTCTACAAATCCCCAAAGTGCAACTGGAGCGACCCATCTGGTTTGATGGGCAAGAAAATCTATTCCAGTGAACAATTTGAGACCCTGGAGAAGGCAAAGTATCAAAGTTTCCAAATCCTGAGTGCTAACAGGATGTTTGTGCTCTAGGACTCCTAATTTTCTCTGAATCTGTTTCTTGCGGAGTCCAGGAGAAGCCTAAGATGTCTTTGCCAATCTGTTGATTAAATAAGATTGTTAATACGTGTTAAATTTGGAGTCATCACTACTGGGTGAAAAGTTAATGTCTTTTAAAACTTCAGGCAAGTCAGTTCACAAAATCATGCCTCCAGGTGATTTGTTTCTGGTCATTCATGGCTTCCTTTGGAAAGCAGATGAGCCATGCCAGGATTATTTGATATTGCAACCAGTTGAGAGCACGTCCTCCAAAACTTAAGGAGTATTTTTTTTCCAGCGTAGTCAAGAGCAATTTATTTTTTTTTTTATTAAACTAACAGTTCAGAGTCAGTTCGGAATTTGAAACAGAATTCCCTGGTGTTTCTATCACTGGAACAAACAGCAACACACTTCACAGTGGATAATGACTTTGACTCTGCCAGATAAAGCAGCTCCTGACAAAACTCCCTGCCCATCCCACGGGGGAGTTTAACCACACAAATGCAAATAGCAAACCACGCAAACGCTGCATTCGCAGCCCTGAAGGTGATTTATTGCTCTTCTCCATAACAATGACACCTCCTCTCCTTGCTCCGGGAGTTGATGGTGGAGATTGTGGGCTCCTTATCCCGGCGTCACTTGCCTGGGAGGCTCCTACTGAGCCAAGCCAACAAGACACCATCAGATTTTCTGCATTTTAGCAAAAAAAGGTGGCCTGGAAACCTGCTAAAAATCAAACCCAGACAATCCTCCAGCAGTCTAAACTCTGCAGCGCACAGAGCAGTTTGGAGAGGAAACTCCAAGTAGGGATTCAGGGCGCCTTTAACTTGGCTGTGATCCCTGGATGAATGCTAATTCCCACTGGGATGGAACAGGGAGTCAGACATTAAAAAGATGTGTTTTACACTGCACAGACCCAGAAAATTGCTCTGGCCTAATTACCCCTGTGATTGGCTTCATGTGATTTCCCAGTTCTTTTAATTTGCTTCTGAAAAGTACCTTGTGTGTCAATGTTTAACCTTTTCCAGCCAGAATGAAGGTTACTTCAGCCAAAGGAAACATTCAGTAGCATGATTTCTTTTATTTCCTTAAACTTCAGTAGGTGACTTAACATCTGAACAGCTTTTTCTTGCAGCTTTTTTTTTTTATCCCCTTAGAAAAGTACTTTTCAAGGACTCACAGCGAGTTGAAAAATACACAAAATATCTCTAAACTCAATTCATTTCACATCTATATGATGGTAGAAAACATAGATATGTCCAAAAACCTTACTGTGTACAGAAAAAAAAAAATGTGGGGAAAACCTTGCTTGATATTAAACTTGCTTTGCAAAAACCTCATTTGTCAAGTTTTAAATAACTTCTGAGGCTTTTGAGATTGAAAAGCTCAAATCTCGCTCCCACTCTCCTGAATTTCCTATTGAACACACTGGAAATAGATGGCACATGCAGCATTCTGATAACACCTGACTCAGGCATTGTAAACACAGCTGAACAATGCATTTTTAGAACAATCAGATGTTTTATCTTTATTCTTTCTACCTCAAGCCATGCTTTTCCATATTTCACTTAAAAGCCGAATTTTGAACCCGGAATTACTGATCTTCCAAAAGCTGGTACAGAAACTGTTGGCCTTCTGTGAAAATTCAAAATGCCAACCTGCAACAAATTCAGTAAAGCCACTGAAGAGATGCAGTAAACAAGAAATTCTGGAGTGCTTTTATTTGGAGAGAAGCACTTTTATCCCAAAATATTTTTCTCTATTGATCAGTTAGGGAGTATGATCAGGATGAGGGATGTTTTATCTGATTCTGCCTGAAATCAAAAGGGACTTTCTTCCCCTTAAGGAAGACTTTCTCTCCCTTAAGTGTAAGGCTTCAGCTGTGCTACAGGAAAATAGCCCAGAGCAGCAAAATGAGGCAAATTCTGTGAAATGTCAGAAAATGTTAGAGCTGTTGAACAGCAAGAGGGAAGAATCACATTCCTAAAATCCAGGAATGCTTAGAAAAGTAACAGGGTAAACAGAAAAAGAAGAAACTATATGGATCTAGCCAGGAATCTCTTGGGAAGCAAGGGCTGAAAATAGGATGCTACAGAGCAGCAGGAGGAGGTGACTGTAATTATTAAATAAATATTGAGAAGAAATTCCCAGAAATCACCCAAACCAGAAATTTTACAGATTTAGAGTTGGGGCTCTGGTAGGTTTGGCACTAAAGAAAATGTTCTTAGGATTTTGGAAAACAGTCTAAGGAATCTGCTGTATTTCTAGAACACTCCTGAGATGAAAGTCTGGCTCCTTTACCAGCTCTGTTCCACAATTTATTGTCATGACCAAGGCTGGAAAATCGAGGTCCCTTCCTTGAGCCCTCATGTTCCATAACATGCCACCAGCACCAGTCAAAATCCTGATGAGTTAAATCCCATCCATTTCAACTCCGTGGAAACAAATTGCTTTTTGATTGAAGGCCTGGAAATTATACAGCCTAATTTATGCACAGGAAGCTTCAAAGCAAGGAGCCTCACAACAAAGGACACCTTGAGCTCGTCCGGGATGTCACCCTTGAATTACTGTGCTGAAAACCTGGTCATGAAAGGTCAAATATGTGGGTGGCAGAACAAGCAGTGCTGATTGAGGAAATATTGGTGCAGGTCCCAGCTAACAGCACAAATCTGGCTGGGAGCATCCTCTGCACGGCTTGTTCACTCAAGGAGAGGAACTGGAAACAGCCCAGAGCTCAAAAGAGGAGTGGTTTTTATTCAGCCTCTGTTTTCTTGCAGGCTGAATCATGCTTTGGGTTAGGGAAGAGCCATTTCTGACTGGGCTGAGCAGGTTTTGGAAATATTCAGCAGTTTCTGTTTGTTTGTTTGTTTTTATGTCTCTTTATTGTGTTTCCTTTCTTGAAGTCTCTTTTACAAAGCCCTCAGTCTTTACCTTCCAGTTGGTTGGTTTGAAAATGAGCTCGGTCATTTCAGGGCTGATGACAGCAGGAACCTCTCGTGTGACAGAATTCAGATTAAAAGTGATGGGAGTGAAAGGAAATCTGTCCTCATATCTCCAGAATAAATTCTCCAGAATCCCTTTAATAATATGATGATTCCTATAGAGATGTATCATGGCTGTTGGTATTAAAAACTTCTCTTCAGTGTTTGATTTTTTTTAAAAGGAGAAAAATGCACTTCTTTTACCAGACAATAATCAAATTTTAAGCACAATCAATTTTTTTTCTTCTTTCTGTTCTGTCTCAACATAGCACACCAGGTAAAAACCAATGGCTATGCCTATCCCTTTCTGTTTTTATCTAGGATACATCCTTTTCTCTTCTATTCCTGGTTAGAATGTTGTGCATAAACGAAGTCTTAAATTTGAACTTTAGAAGATATCAATGTATTTTTTTTTCCTCCAAAGGATTATTAAGCTACTTTTATTAGCTGCCTAATTTGAAAGAGATCCTATTTTTTCTCCACTTCTGAGAAGTTGTTTTCCCTGGCTGGAACATATCTCTATCTCTGTAGAAGGATATAAGACACAACTGTTGAAAAATAATAATGTGCAGTATAATTATTCTAATTTCCAGCCAAATTGTGAAAGAGCAGGTAGTTCAAAGTGCATCTGTATTTAAATGAGACACTCTATCCTCTAACTGTTAGAATATTAAAATGATTCTGCTCTTTGCCATTGGATTGTGGAGTTAATTTCTGTGGAGTCAGGAATTAAATGATTATTGTAGCAATGCCTTGCATGGATATTGGCCATAAAATCTTACAAATTACAGTGTAGGAGAGTTTTAAACTTTAACATCTCCCATTACTTTTATCACATTCAATAAAATGTTTTATTCTTCCATGATGTTTCATCAGGATGTGTGATTTCATTATCTCCATGCTCCAGACACATCTCGTGAAGGAAATGCTTTAAATCATCCCCACGATGAGTTTTTTCTCATATTTCCCTTATTCCTTTCAACAGATTTCACAATTGCCACGTCCCAGAGGAAATTCTTGGAAACTGGTCTGGCAAGGAAGAATATCACAACTTTCTCTGGCAGAAATTGTGAGATGTTCATTTAAGTACTGAGCTAAAGCAGGTGAGATTAAATATACTGCAGATATTGTGTCTCTTACCACACTCAGAATAATGCTGATTCTGCATGATAACAAAGGAATTTGGGCTTGAAAAACCCTTGTGGGTCCCTTCCCACTCAGGATATCCTATGATTTTTATGTTACTAAAAAATTCATGTAACAAAGTGAACAAAAGACTGAATACTTTCAGAAGAACTGTGTAATCAAATGGGATTTGATTTTTTATCGTGACAAATCCTTTATTAGAATTCCTCCATTACATGATAAACTTTCCAAATTCTCAACCATGCCCTTTCATTTTGCACATTTATGAAATTACTTTTCATTTCTAAGTTAAAAAAAAAAAAATTAAAGGTCAAAAGAAGGTATAAAAAGGGTCAAATTGTTGAGGACTCCTTAAAGATTACCAGGTTTGACTGGGAGTTATCAGCTGGTTAGACAAGAAACAGAGTTTGATGAGACAATACTAAATTCCCAGAAGGCAGAGCTGGGGTTAGAAGACAGAATTACCTTTGAGGAGTGTGTCTAACACATTCCCACATCAAGGGATGGATTGGGGTCAAGAGAGGAGTGATGTGGCATGACTGGCAATAGGAGCCCATTTAATTGAGATGACAGCTGTCCTCCAGTTGCTATTCCTTGAATAAATTATTTGATTTGATTAGTTTTTCTCAGGCTGCAAGAGGAGATGAAGCTTTATATTAATTCTGAGAACTCTCATTTATTTGCACTCCGGTGATGACTCCTCTGCCCCAGCTGCAAATGCTTCCAAGTCAATCTGGACATGTTTATTTACCTGAAAAATCTGCTTTTCTGCTGGGTTGCCAGCTTTCCAAAGCAGTAATTACTGTTTTGGGTCATGTCTTTGGCTGCTGTCTGCTCAGCTCTGGTTGTCCTTGGTGCTGGTATCAGGAATGGGCACTGCTGAAGCTTCCAAGCTTATTTGGGATGTGCTGACTTATTAAGTCAGATTTTAACTGAGTGGACATTTTTACTTCTTCCAGATATCCCTGAGCAAGGTGGGAATGAAATGATGGGAATTTATCAGAGCAGATGAAAATGATTGTTTACCTGCTGGAAAGGTGAAAAGAACCTGGACTGGTGCTCAGGATTCTCACAAAAGTCAGGAGGATTTGAATAAACACAGACAGCAGGGCAATGCCCTTGGGGTTTATTTCTGTTTCAGATGATTCCTCCTGTTCTGCATTGCCACCTGTGCCATCCCTTGTCTGACAAATTAAAAAGAAGCATCCCAGATATTTTAATAAAAACCACAGAGTGCTGCCAATATTTTAAAGGACAAGGAGGTGCCACAGAATATTGAAATTCAGAGTCATGAATAACAAATATAAAATATTCCAGCTTCTGAGGTTGTTGTACAGCACAATTCATCCCTTCAAAAACAAATCAATAAATGCAAAACCTAGTAAAAGGATATTTTAAAAAACCAATCACCAAGTGTGATTGTTTATTGGAGTAATTTATTGTTGGATAATAAATAATTATTTATTATCATGTGTTTATTGGAGGAAGAATCAAAAAGCAAATAATATATTTGGATGTTCACCCATTGTTATGCTGCCAAAAAGTTGAGCAAGAATGGACAGAAAGTATCACCAACAAAACTTGGTTCAGTAGAAACTTTGCTATCAGTTTCCAAAGAGACACCACTAATCCTGACTCCTTTATATAATTCTGTTGACAGCTTTTATCATATTCCCATGAAGCACAGAGTGATGTTGACTGAAAGGATTCAGGCGTGTTTCCATTATTAATTTTGGGCTGGATGTATATGAGCAGTTTAATATGATAGCTCATAAAAACCCACTCCTAGATACAGAGTTTGAAACTTGCCTCATTCCCCTGCAACACTGTTAGAATCTGTTTCATGTGTCTTTTATTTGGGGAGATAAAACATGTCGTTTTCAATCAATGGAGTCCTCTCTAAATACACAATTGACATTTGCTGTCAGCTGTCATCTGCTTCATAATTAACAATCCAGATGTTTACGCAGTTTTATCTAAAGGAAATCAGTTTATTGTTTGATGTTCCAGATGAAAATTATGATTTCTTGACTCCCCTTTCTCATCTTCAGAAGGAAACATGTTCTCCTCTGATGTGGATGACACTGCTGGTGTGTGCTGGGTGTTCACTGATTTCTTAATTCCCAGAGTTTTGCCCGTTTTTGTCTCACTCCTTTTCCAGCTCTTGCTTTGCCTCCTTTTTGCCCCAGAGTTTCGGGCTCTGCTTGGCTCTCCAGACACTTGCACTGATCTGGAGATCTCTCATCAAACCCGGTCCTTAAGTGAGTGTGAACACATTTAACACAGAAGTGAAATGGGATTCATTCCGGGGTTTGTGTCTCACAGTGATCACCACTTTCTGTGTTGCTGAATTATAGCTGAAAAGCAGAATTTACACTGGACACCAGGAAATGGAGTCAGGAAAGACCCTCAGCTGTATCCTGCCTGTTGTTTTCCCTTTAAATACCATCCCTCGTCTGTTCCTCTCCCCGTGCCTCTTTCCCTGTTCCAGGCACTCATTCCTGTCTTTCTCTTTCTGGCAGAATCTTCTCTGGTGGTTTCCTGTTGACATTTGTTTTCTTGGAACAAACCACCTTGATTTCCTGAACTATTTCATCTCAAACATCTGAGAATTGTCAAATTTGCTGCTTTATGGTGGCTTTACCACGAATTTCCAGCCTCCCTTCCCCAGAGCAAGGCAGGGATGAACATCCCTGGGTGGTTCTCTGCTGGACCCAAAAATTAACATCAGCGACTATGAATGCAGCTAAACTTTGGTTTTATTCCAGTGGGGAAGCCCCAAAACCTGTCTGACCCTGAGTAATCCAAAAGGATTTTCTAATTCATCATAATAACATCCTTTTTCTATGTTTCCTTTCAGTATGTGGTAGACACTTGATTTAAATGAGTCAAGAAAAAGAAAACCTGTACTTCTTATTGTCATGGTGCAGATCTTCACCTAAAAAAAAGTGAATTAATTTTTTCCTGGATTGCCAAAGAACCACTGGCTGCTAACACAGTATTTGAATTTCACCACAGCAAATGGATTTTGATAGAAAAGCTAAAGTGCTCCCAAACTCTTCCAGGTGCTTGGTGTGAAATTTTGCCCTCAGAAGCATGTCAGTTTTAATGTTAATACTAGAATTCTCCTTTGATTTTTTTTTTAATAGGAACTGGAAATATTTTCTGGTAAAGAAATATGCCATGGGTTGGAATTCTTTGATTAAAATCACTCATTTGGCAAGGTGGTGGCTTCTGGCTTGCAGAGGGAGAGGAGATTTTGCTGTAAAAGGGAACTTGGAGGTGGCAGAAGATGGTGATTGTTGGAGATGGATATGAAAATTGAGAGTTCAAACCCAGAAGAAATGTTGTGCCTTGGGAATTGCTCCTTTGTTGTTTCCTTTCCTCTTTTTTTTGGGGGGAGAGAGAGCCAGGAGGTTTGGAATGGTGATTATGGTAAGTATAGAAAATATTCTGAGTAATATCTATTGTATAAAGGATATTTTTTAAGATTATAAACTGGCGAACAAGCTGCATTTTAATGAAAAAGATAATTAAAGTTGCATCAGATGTTTGAGGGGGTTTTTACCTTCTCTTGTTTTGTTTCAGGACTGTCTTTTCTCCTTATTTCTTGCAAAGGAAGCTGAAATCCCCACTTTATAAAAGAGTTCTGAATAATTTATATAATGAGCTGATGGAAACAAAAATGGAATTTGTAATTCTGATATTTCCCTGCTTTTTGTGCAGGGGGAGGAGAAGAGTTCTGTGGAAAAATGAATTGCAAAAAGGAGAGCTAATGGGATTCAGTGTAAAATGTGTTTCATGAAAAATATTAATAGGAGAACAATTTGATTACATAGAAAATCCATTGCTGTTTATTTAGTGCACATTTCCAGGTAAAACCTGATTTTTAGCAGGCATTTGTTGAGGTTTTTGGAATTCTCTGCTTCCTACAACAGACATGAAGCCCTGTGCCTGCCTGGAAGGCTGATGTGGAGCCCTCAGTTAAAAATCATTACCTCTAGTCAGTGCCTTGTGACTTTTCTGTAGCGCTGGGAGCTCTTTATCCTTGCTAATTTTTGTCCCACGTGTGTTAATGTGCAAAAATTCGTTTTCTACCCAAAGAAATCTACTTTAAACTCATAAAAAAATGAAGAGTAGGGTGACTTTACCCAGCCCCAGCGTGCCAGGTCTGCCTCGTGCAGCCTTGGTGAGATTTTCCCTGCCATGACCCCTCCCAAGCCATCACTTCACTCTCAGTTTTATCTCTCTGCCCGCTGCACACCTCTGCTTTATCCTATTTACTGCACAACATTCACCGGAGATAAATACAGTGCAAGCATACATCGAATTTCCTGAGGATGACACAGTCCAGGAGTGACTTCTGTAATCTCATTGCAGGGAGTTTTTGGGGCAGAAATTGCAGAACTGGGTGAATTTCACAGAGCTGTGCTGGCCTGGAGATAACAACAAGCCAAGAGCGTGAGTTCATCCCACTTCCCTGCAATCCGTTTGCTCTTTCTCACATCAGCCCAGGGCATCACCGGGGCAGAAGGGGAGGGTCGAGGTGGCTTTGTCAACTTTACACCTAAAAATTTGCGATAATAACAAAAGGAAAGTTTGATTCCAGAGCAGCTTTGATGTGTTAAGCTGAGATCAGGGCGCATTTACTGCTGGGAATGTGGTTCCAAGGGAGAAGCTCTGCAAGCTGGAAGGGGTTTTGATCCTGCAGCCTGCTCACAGCAGGACTTTCTGCAGGAACCACAGCTGGGATAAGTCTCATCCCTGTTTTGCTCAAATAGAGGGTTGTGAGCTGCTGGTGCACTCCAAGTTAAGTCTTCAGGTGGAATTTCAGGTGAAATCTGAGGTGTGGGCTCAAGTCAGGGAGTCACTGAGGTGACTATGTCACTGGGAGTGGTTTTGGATGGAAATTGCAGGGTTTGACCCCATTTGTAATTCAGCCAGGAGAGATTTCTTGCAATTCTGTTCTCACAATGGCAATTTTTGTAATTAAATGTGGACAGAACTGTAGGCTCCTACAAAATAAAGGAGAAAAAAATTCATGCTGGAGAGCACCTTCAGTGCAGATCCACTCAAGATCTTCCTGCTGGGAGTGACAGAGTGTGTGCAGCGTCAGCTTTAGAAATAACAGCTGTAAAAATATGTGGTAGATAATATCTGATGTACGAGGGAACTTAAAAACTCCTCACAGTTGCATTGAATCTCAGGTGATTGAAATCAAAAGGGGAAATGCAGAGAAGAAAAAGCCACAGAGCAGCAGGGGCTGGGACGTGACACTGGCACTCAGCCTGGCCATGTCACACCTGAGCTTCACAAGCACAGAGGGAATTCTGCTGAGGGACACAAAGAGAAACTCACAGGAAGAAGGACAAGTGCTCTATTCTACACTGATTGTCATAAAACAACCTACCATCAAAATAATCTGCCGCTAAAACCCAGCAGGCTGCTTGGTGTACAAATGGAATTTTCTGCCCAAATCCCCACAAGATCTGGCTGCAAAGTCAAATGCTGAAAAAACTCTTCCTGTGCTGTTTGGGGCCTTCCAGCAGAAGTTTTCCTGGGTTTAAAGGTCCCACCACACTGACTCCATTGTTTGTTAGGTGGCACAGCAACACATTTCTTTTCCATGAAAATAATTTTTGAATTAATTGAATTATTTGCAACCCCTTCAGGTGTCAGAGTTAATCAGAGAGGTCCAATTTACTCCAGACAGAGGAGGATTCATGAAAGGCTTTCTACAAAACATTGTTTTTCTGACAGTTTGAACCTTTGCACGCTACAACCTTCTGCTGATATTGCAAAAGTAATTATCTCCTTCAGGTTGCCTTTATATTAAATATTGAGTTTGTTGGTTAATAAGAGGTATAATTCAGTTCTGTGTGATTGGTAAATCCATCCTGATGATGTGATTTATGCCAAATTTCTTGATTTTTTCTTTTGAATTCTCCCCTGGAGGCAGAATGCAAAACAGAGGAAACATGCAGCTGCTTTATTTGAACTCCCCACTCCTTTGACATTAAATAATGGCATTACTCAAGAAGCTGTTCAGGAATCCATAAAATTAGCATTATTGAGCAGAACTATGGTTTCTTATAAATCAGTAATTATTAACGAGCTCTTTGGTGATACAGAGAAGATGAGTTCCTCAGAGAAACCCCTGATTACAGCAGACAGGCAGAGCAATATTCTTAAAATTACAGTCTAATATATGGATTTTCCCAGCTGGCACATTCAAAAACACCTGTGTTTTAAACTTCAGAAAGTTTTAAAAACCCCTGAATGCAACTCTTACCCCTCAGTGACATCCTTGCTGCTCTTAGGGCTGCAGGTTTGTAGCTTTGGCTCCACAAATTGGTGGGGAAAGCATCTGCTGGCTTCCCCATAAATTGTTCATCTGGAGTGAAAAGAGCATAAATTCTTTTTTTGGGCCTGATTTTCTCTGCAGTGAACATGCTTTCCTCCCACAGGTGGATTTTAGTGGATTATTTTCAGCTCTTCAGCTGAGGATCCCTCTCAGTCCTGAGTTATCCCACTGAGCCACAGAGTCATTTTGAGAGGGACTGTTTCAGAATTCCCAAATCAATACCTTCTAATCAGACTTACAAGGCATTTATTGCTCTGTTTCTGATTATCCTTCAGTTCTACCAGCACAAGTCCATTTCAGCTGGAAATAAAAAGGGATAAAGAAGGAGGAAAAGATTTATGACTGCAAAAGTGTAAGTATGGTTGAATTTGGATCTAATGTCCGTAACTCACAAATTCGGGGGGAATCAGGTTCTAAGACATACAAGAAGTGCATTAGTGACAATTTCACTACTTTTCCATCAGTTCATTAATGATAATTTTGGGAAGTTCCTGGCTCTGAATCAGAGTGCAGCTCTATTGTTTTAGTGGAGTTATAATGGCCACAGACCGCCTGGAAATCCCTTCTAAGCCTTTTCAGGAATCCTAAATTCAGGTTAAGAAAGTGTTTTGAGGCTTGTGCATTTGTGGAGTGATTCCAGTTGTCATGCCATTTGGGAAAAAAAAAAAAAAGAGAATAAAAACTTGGACAGAAGTTTTATTAAATAAGATTGAGCTGCAACTGCAAGCACTCAATAAAAAGGCAGTGGGTGTTATAGCCCTTTATCTCACATTTAACGTTGTGGTGCTAAGGGCTTTGTGCAAAATGCAGTTCTCAAGTTGTATCAGGATAGAGGAGCCCAAATCTCAGCACGTTCAGCTGGCTGGAAAAGCCAAAAAGAGACAGAACTCTGTTTTCTGCAGCATTTTCACAGCCTGTGAAAGTCATTTCTGAGGGAATCTTGAAACTCAGATATTCCCATGAACAGTAATTTATTTTTTTTTAATGAAGGACAAGTCACTCATCATTTGAGTTCAGGCAATTTGGGATGTGGAGGATGTGTACAATCGGATCTCCTGCCAGCTCCTGTGACCTGCAGCACCCCTCCCTCCATCCCTGCACAAACCCATCCCAAAACGTGTGAGTTTGTGGCTTTTTGAAGTGCATATTACGTTTTCCTTAATTCTCTTTTCTCAGCCTTTAGGGTGCCTAGGTTGTTTTTCAGCTTCACTCTTCAGCAAGTTGCTGCAACCACTAATAAAAAGCTGTAAAAATAACACATGAATAACCTTTGAAGAAGTCTGCCTCTGAATTAGATGCCGGGTTCAAGATGGGGATGTTTAATACAAGAGCAGTGCTGGTCAGGATTTCTGAGTCTCATTTTAACTCAAGGAACTTGGTTAAAAAAGAATAATCCTGTTGATCTCCCAGGTAATCAGAGGGACTGGTTTCCCTTCATTTTCTCCATTAATCAGCCTCTGATTTCTTCATGGCCACCTTGCAGTGCAGAGGGTTTTAGTGTTGGTAAACAAAGTAATGAATGAATCAAATAAAAGGGACCCTGGGCTGCTGAGCTGGGTTATTTCAATATCCCCTCAGAAATTCATTACCAGAGCTTTTCTTGGATTGCTGGACCTTTCCGATTCAGTGCAGTGTGCTCATCTCTGTTCAAGTGGAAGGAATCCTGTTTGATTTAGTTACTTCCCATGGTAAGGCATGTCACTTGATCATTTTCCTCAGCTCTCGCAGATTAGATACCCCTTTGTGTTTACATTTGATTTGCTGGCACACACCAACACTCAGGAGTTGGTGGATTAAGCAGAAATGGGGTGTGCCTGCTCACCAGCCCAGCTCCAGGGAATCAATGGCTAAATGTGACTCACAGCACCCTGGGAAGGTGACAGGGCTGAGGCAGGAGCAGAGTGTGCCCTGCACGTGGTGCTCTCACAGCTCTCCCTGGAGGCCCCCAGGCTTTTCCAGGTATGTGGGGACAAACATTCAGCCACATTTCCCCGAGCTCAGGGCAGATTTGTGCGCCTGCACTGCAGCCCAGCAGCAGCTCCAGCCCTGAGTTACACACAAGTGTGTCGTGGTACAACAGTGGCAGCACTCTGGGGGTCTCTGTGGTCAGGAGGACCCCGAGGTGTGTTAGAGATTCTCTTTTCCCCAGCCCTGCAGTCCAAGAGGGAGTCAGGATTCTTTGGCTCTGGTTTCCATGGTTGTTTATTTTCTCTTATATTCTTTTTCTGACCTGCTGAGGTCTGTCTGGCAGGTTGGTCCATGGCACACTGCCCGCCCCTGAGGCTTTTTATTTTATCTTTTTATACTAAAAACTACGTGTACTTTATTTACAATAATTTCCCAATACCTATCACCTGTGTTAGACAGTCTGTCTCTACTCTAAACCAATCCAAAAGTGCCACCATCTGTCACTGTGATATTTTATGAAAATCCTTTCCATAGGATTTCTTTCTCCTGAGAGGCTGAGGAGCCTCAGGAAAGAGATGTAAACAATAACTCTCTGCTGCTGTGGAATGCAACAGCTGCTTCTTTATTGGTCCATGTGAGGTGTTTCTACTTAAAAACCAACCAAAGATCCAGCTGTGCTGGACTCTCTGAGGGTCCCAAGCTTTTGTTATCATTCCATTCTATTCTTGTCCAGCCTGCTGATGAATCCTTTACCTCTAGTCTTTTAGTATAGTTTAGTACAGCATTTTAAATATAATTTATATTATAATATACTAAATCAGCCTTCTGAAAAATGGAGTCAAGATTCTCATCTCTTCCCTCGTCCTGGGACCCCTCGAACACAGTCACAACCATCACCCAGAAGATGGAGGCTAAGAAGGAGGAGAAAGAAGGACAGGGCACGCCCAAATCCCTCCATCTTGGCTCCAGAACTCGCATTCTCAAAACCCCAAAATTCTACTTTTCCACCCTGTGACAAACTATCATTCTACCTAAACTTTCGTGGCTTGTAAATCTTCACACAAAATTGATAATTTTTTTCCATGGGTTAAAATTGAAGGCACAAGGGTCTTGGGCTCTGTGCCAAGGTCCCTGAGCCCCCTGCCAGGGGCTCGAGCCATCCAGGGCAGCCAGAGGGATGTCCTGGGTTCCGACACAGCACGAGCTTCATCCCTGACAGAAAACCCATTTGGGTGCCCCAAAAAATCCCTGGCTTAACAGCTCAGAGGGAAAGCAGGGCCTTTCAGCTCTCAGGAGATGCTTTAGTTTAAAACTGGCTCCTGTCTGCAGGTACCTCCCAGGGGAAGCAGCCAGAGTACATTAAACCCGTGCTTAGGTGTTTTTAGCCCACAGGCAGGGATTCAGCAGGAATTAATTGGCTTTGGTGAGCTGCAGCCACGGAGGATCAAAGCTGGTTGATGGTAAAGTATTAATGCAGCACTTGTACCTTCAGTGTTCCCCGTTAGTGCAGCAGCAGTGTGGGTTTATAAGGAGCTAATCCCTTGTAGGAAATAAATGTGATGCCTTATTGCCAGCATTTGGAATGGTAGGGGATGGATGAATATTTGCTGGAGCAGGAAAACAGGTGCACTACGTGATATTTAGAGTGTTCTCCCTCTGGAAGAAAAGAAAAAAAAAAAATAGAGCTCTACTGAACATTGGTGAGTAGGAAAAAATCAAAGGAAAAAAGAACATTCTCCAAGAAGGACTGCTGGCATCCTCTGCATGGTGCTGACAGCACAGCCAGCATTCCCCACATCCCCACACTCCCATGGAGTGCAGGGCAGACTCCACAGATGGGTTCCCTGGGCTCTACCTGCCCATGGGCTCCTTTAGTGGGAGGGAAAATCCATCTTCACACCCTGCTGGATTCAGGAGTGCCAGAGACTGTGTCCAGCCTGCAGAGCACTTCAACTCTAGGATCTGCTTCATGCTCTTAGAGCATTGTGGTTTTTTCTTCCCCCGAGGACTGTGGCTTGTGTCTTTTCCCCCCAAAAAATTGTTCCTGGGCTCATTGTGACATGAGTTACCATCAGACCCCCCAGCTTAGGGACAGCTGGCAGGGCAGTGAATCTCTTTGGGGTATCCCCCTGATCTGTACCCATTATTGAGATTTCTGCTCCCCACCCCACTGTTGGTGCTGTTTGAGCTCTCCCAGAGCTGTGACCAGGGCCAGCTGCTGCCATCCCTGCCAGACTGAGTTTAAAAAACCAATCCACAACTTTGTGGTGCCCTTTTTGGGGTGATACCCGCAGCTTGCACTTAGGATATCTCCTTCCAAAGCTGCCCTCTTAATAGATTTGAGAGGAAAGCACCCTCACAGAGCTCTGTCAGACACCTCAGAGGCTCTTCTCCTATTTCTGTTCATCCCTTCAGTGCTGGATATTTGGGTACCATCTCTGCCTCACAATTCATTCTCTTGCTTCCCCTTTATTTTTCTATTTGTTTTCTTCTTCAGGACGAGGCAGTGCTGGTGTTCCTGGCTGAAGTTTGTGATCCTTGGGTGTTTATGGCACAAAAAGCTCCAAATTCCAAGCCCTGCAAGTGATTGGCTCCAACCTCTACAGAAGTTCACTGGAAATTGTTAAAGGCTGCTTTTTTACAGCTTTGGGAGGAATTTATCAGACACACAGCACACTAAGTTAGCCCTTCAAAAGTTTCTCTGAATGCACTGCAAGAAGTAACTTCAGCTTCACCCTTTGCTTCAGTGAAATTCTAAGTATTTGGCAAAAAATATCTGTTTTTTCCTGACAGGCTTTTCGCCTCAATTGCAAAACTGCTTCAGTTAATCCAGTTTGCTCACACTGAATTTTGCCATCTGAAATGCTGCTGGAAGAGAAGAAGATGATCAACAGCAAATCTCTCCTGCTACAATCAAGTCCTGTCCACTTTGCCTGGCAGAAAGGTAATATTTTAAATAGTTCAGCAATTCAGAACACTTTCTGCACTAGCAGGATGGGATGAAAAGGAAGTGAGGAGCTCAGACCCATGGAAATCAATGAAAAGACTCCAGGTACTATGCAAAGCTTTAGGTTCAGTGCATCAGTGAGCAATAAATTCATCACACAGATGTTTTCTTGGTCTTTAGTGCTGCACTTTGGGACTGAAGGTGTGTGTTATCAAACCAGCGAAAGGGGATATTTACCTTCAACTTGATATTTCCATCCTGCTTCCCAGAACACTCACAATTAACAGCTCTTTTCTTTTCTTTTCTTTTCTTTTCTTTTCTTTTCTTTTCTTTTCTTTTCTTTTCTTTTCTTTTCTTTTCTTTTCTTTTCTTTTCTTTTCTTTTCTTTTCTTTTCTTTTCTTTTCTCTTCTCTTCTCTTCTCTTCTCTTCTCTTCTCTTCTCTTCTCTTCTCTTCTCTTCTCTTCTCTTCTCTTCTCTTCCTCTTCTTCTTCCTTTTCTCCCTTTCCCCGTTTTCCCTGGTTTTTTTTTGTTTTTTTTTTTCTTTTGTCCTTTTTTCTTTTTCCTTTTTCCTTCCAGAACTTCCCTTCCCTTTTTCATTTTCTTTTTTTTTTTCCTTTTTTGTTTTCCCTGATGAAGTGATTTTCAAGCAGGGTCAAACCAAAGGAACATGGATACAAGCGGGCTCTTTAATTGCAAACAACCTCACATCTTTTCCATAAAATACCTTGGAGGTTTGACTGTCTTATTTTCAAGCATGAAAAATGGCTGAGCACTCCAAGTGCCACCAAGCCACCAGTGACAAAGTGACCTGGAGCACGACCTGCCAGTGTGGGAGCAGCAGCCACCCCCCTTTGCCCCAGGGGACAAAGTGGGGACAGCAGCTTTCCTTCCAGGAGCGCCTGTCCCTGCCTGATGAGCTGGGAATTCCTGAGATATTACAGAGCAGCTCCCTGGGAAATGCTCTCATCCCTGCCCAGCTCCTCTCCTGCCCAGCTCCTCTCCTGGCAGAGCAGAGGGAATGCAGGGATTTCAAAGCCAAATGGGCTCTCCAGGATGGGAGGGACACCCGGAGAGCACAGAGGGGAGCAGAGGGCTCACTCCTGACACCCCAGGGAGCCCAGACCTCTTCAAATAGCTGGGGAGGGGAGGAGGGCAGGCAGCAGCCTGCAAGGACACCCTCAGGGTGTGTCTGTCTGTCCTGCAGAGCAGGGCTCAGTGTCCCCATCCATGGGTCATAGCTCCTCCTTCTGACTCAGGGCTAATGCACAGGAGTTCTGGGAAAATCCATGGCTCTTTTTTTTTAAAAAAATACATTTTCTAGAAGGCACTTTTCAGTAAGATCTCAAGGATAAATGCAGATGCTGGGTGGGTGTGTTGAAATAGAACACAGAATCCAGTCTCCTCCTTCTGCTTCTCCTTCTCCTCCTTCTCCTCCTTTTCCTTTTCCTTTTCCTTTTCCTTTTCCTTTTCCTTTTCCTTTTCCTTTTCCTTTTCCTTTTCCTTCTCCTTTCCCTTCTCCTTTCCCTTCTCCTTTCCCTTTCCCCTCTCCTTCTCCTTCTCCTTCTCCTTCTCCTTCTCCTTCTCCTTCTCCTTCTCCTTCTCCTTCTCCTTCTCCTTCTCTTCTCCTTCTCCTTCTCCTTCTCCTCCTCCTCCTCCTTCTCCCTTTTTCCTTCTCCTTCTCCTTTTTTCCTTTTCCTTTTCCTTTTCCCTTTCCTTTTTTCATTTTCCTTTTCCTTTCTCCCTTGCTTTTTTCCTTTTCCTTTATTTTGATTCCTACCTTAGCTTGGATTCTCGTCCCCCTCCTTTGCTCCTTTTTGTTGTCCTTTCCTGCATTGTTCAAGGGCAGACAGTGTTTCGTTCTCATCCCTCTTATTTTCAGCTGACTGAAATGAAAAAAAATGTTCCAGTCTTCAACAAAGGTCTCACAAATTTGCTGAGTATATTCACTTCCAAAAGTTTTCTAGGAATGCCCACTCACTCTTTGCCATCCTGTGCACTTGGTTGTGGTTCAAAGATGTCGAAATTGGGATTTCTCTGAGAGGTTCAAAAATGATCCTGGACTTGGTTCAGGATCCTTCTACCAGGAATAATTAGGGGGAAAAAAGTGAAACAAACATGAGGTTACAGAGGGCCAACATTATAGCCAAGTAAGTCATTCATGTAGCTTTTTTAACAATTGTCCTTCTGCTTATTTGTCACAGCATCACATCAATCCCTGAGGCTCCTGCCAAGAATCCAGGCTCTTACTTAAGTTTAATACATGTTATCATTTGAGGTTGGCTTTGAGTGATTCTTACATAATTATAAGCCAAATAACTTTAATTTTGACTTTTTTTATCATTATTTCAAGATGCCCCAGGCCATGTAGCACGTCCCTGTGAAAATGTGGCAGCCACCAAAGCAATGACTGAAACGACTTTGCTTTGCATAACGCCAGCAGTCAAACCCTTTAAAAGCTCACTAATACAAAACATTAATGGCTGGACTTTTTCAGGCATCCCAGCTCCTTTAGCAGCTGTAATGTTATTTGCTTCTTCTGTTCACAGTAAATTAGATATGCAATAAATAGGGGTAAGAGACAGATTTAGAGAATACAAAAAAGGCCTGGAAAAGATTATTCACAACAGCAATTAGGAATGGCTGGAACTTGGGGCATTTTTGTCCTTTGTAAACAGAATTTTTGGGTTTTCTTCTAGAAGTTAATTCAGGCCAAGCATTTATTTAGGACAGCTGGTGTTGTTCTGGGGGTGGTGGCAGTGCCTGCCCCAGCTCTCTGCTCACAGCCGGAGCTCTCCTGCTATTCCAGGCAGGGGGAATCTGTGTTTTGTGAAGGATTTATGACTGGCAGGGCTGACCTACACCACCATTCCTGCTTGCTCTGGCCATGGTGGTTTGTGTTTTCCTGCCTTTAGTTTGGCAAAACCCCCTTGGCTCCATTTTGGGGATGGTTTGGGTTTTCCAACTCAGCTCCACCCGGTTTAACTTGTGCTGTTGGGCTGCTGAGAGGGAGATTTGCTCTGCAAAATTGTTATTTTGTGGATGGTGAGGGCAACCCCTGTGAACAGCCCTGCTTTAGGTACAGATCTGTGGCTGCTTTGCAAGTTTTCCTAATTAAATCTCAAATAATTCCCAAAATGTCTTCGTGGGATGTTCTTTTTCCATAAATTAGCAACCTGAGCCAGCGAGTTTGCCTTGAATCAGGGACAGAACAGAATCTTCTCTGTTTCTCAGTCCTGCATTGTATTTATTAAATCTCTTCCTGAAATGTGGCAGAAATTGAGGGCTGGGTTCCCACTTGACATAAAACCCAACCACTCTCAGGGTGTCCATTCTCGGGGGCAATTAGGGAGGCCACGGTGACTTGCAGGATCAGGTTCCGAGTCCTTCCTTAAAATCCTCTGTTGCATTTTATGTGGATTGGCTGGCTAAACTCACTGCTTAATTCAAAAATGAGGAGTTGTCACCCTGAGCTTGCTTTTTTTTTTTTTTTTGCCTCCTTTTCTTTTGAAACCAATTGAAGGAGCGGAGTGAGTGTATAATGGTGTGATAAATCACTCAATTTACATCTGGCAGAATAAAATTAGCATTGCCATTACTTCATAACAGGCCATGGCCATGACTATGGAATTGATTTCAGAGTCAGGCTGATCCATTACAATTTTGTTAATATTGAATTTTAAATAGGATGATGAATTGCTAATCAATGAAGTTAAAGAAACAACTTAGGGGGAAAAAAACCCTACTGTTTACTTTATAAATTGTGTGTCATTTATTGTGTCGCTTTCCCGGGCTTCCATATTAGGAACTCCATATTTGCAAGATTCCAGCTCCATCGTGGACATTTGTGCAATTCTGGGAACTTTGTTGGTCCAAATGAGAAATTTTCCACTCATTTCTATTCACTGTAAGCTTTCACCATTTTTGGTGCACTAATGGCATAAAAATGATGGCCTGGTGCTGTTGTGCTGTTTCATAACCTCAGTGAACTACTCTAAAAACAAATGGAAGCAAACTTTGCTCAATTCCTTCTGTGTGCAAAATACCATTTGTTTCTCTTAGCTGTTTGTAGTTCTTGCTCTAACCTACAGATAGAGTTTAGATTTATGAGTTTATCCAAAACCCGAATCTTCTTCTTAGGGTAAAATCAGGTAAAGTTCAGGTAAAGTTTATGAAGGTCAGCTCTTCCTTTTTTTTTTTTTTTTTTTTTTTCATATAAATCTAGATAATATTCTTGTTTGGGGTAAAAAATCTTGGAAGTACCTGAAATTCACAAAAATTTTGGGAGCTGTGCCTAACTGTGATGGAATTGATTCTGTTCTGTGACACTTTCTTTCTACTGGACATATTTTTTGGGTGTGGGGATTTTTTTTTCTGCTCAGTTGAACTGAGCCAGATACAAAGACAGGCAGATACATTGCCATATATTCCCTTTTCCTGGTGTGTAACAAAGAGCCATCCAGTCCCTTTAATGAGAACTCAGAGCAGTAGATCACCTGGCCTTTAAACCTCAAAAGATAACCAGGCAACACTTTTAAAATATTTTTTTTCTGTCAGGAAGGCGTGGAGCAGTGCTTGAGGATCAGTGGATGAAATAACTCATCCCTGGCACACAGAATGTCAGGATCAATAGATACAACATTTTCTGTGACTGGAAACTGTAAACAGAGAAATAAATACTTCTTGTGCAGTTGGAATTTATTCATTTGTCATTGTTTCTGCTTTTCCTCCACCACCTGTAGAAGTGCAAAACCTCAGTGTAACCAATTAAATCAGGGCTGTGCTAACAAATCTCTCCCTTTGGGTTGCTCTCCAGTGGAGGTTGCTTCTTTATTAAAAAAATGCAATAAATTACTGTGGGAAAGTCAAGCATAAATTTCAGCGAGATGAAAGCATGGGGATATCAGGAGAGATATTTATTTAATATTTATTTAGAGCTACAGAAATTCTGCTGTCCCAGCCTGTCCCAGTCACGCCTGGTGCCACCCGTGTCACATTCTGTGCTCCTCACCACAGAAAATCCTGACTTTCAGCATCACAGGGATTATTAGAGTACTAAAAGAGTTCTTTAGCAGCAGATCCAGGAATTCAGCCTGGGATTTTGGGTCATTCTAAATCTGCAAGGACTTCCCAATGACAGTCTTTGGTGCACCTTTGTCATCCAGGGTAAGGGGTGAGTGGGGGCTGTGTGGTTTTCTCACAAAGTTCACTCTGTGCTCTCTGCTCAGGTTTTAGTTAGCAGATATTCACAATTAGTGACAGGGCAGAGGTGGGATGGCTTCAAGCTGAAAGTGAGCCCCGGGAACAGAAAATCTGTGGCTGCCCCATCCCTGGCAGTGCCCAAGGCCAGGCTGGATGGGGCTTGGAGCAGCCTGGGACAGTGGAGGGCGTCTTTGCCTGGAACAGGGCAGTGGGAATTAGGTGGTCTTTGAAGTCCCTTCCAACCCAAGCCATTCTATAATTCTATATTTGGGAAGGAAAGGATCAACAGATTTGGATTTGCTGTTCCCAGAAATTGGTAGTTTTGCCTTTTTCTGACTCTTTTTCCCAGCAGTTGCTGTCTGCACGCAGAGAACTCGCAGCTCTCTAAGGCTGTGCCATGGAGGGATTGGCTGAAGATGCACCCCAAAAAGTGCACTGGGAGTTCCCTCTTGTTGTGCAACACGGAGTGGGAGATCTGCTGAGGAAGGGAATTTATTAACCCTTCTTCTCCTCGAGGTCAGAGCTGCAGGATGAGCCTGTTTCCAGTGCTATTGAGGGACTTGCATTGTTAGTCCTGCACCTGAAGAGAAAATGGGACAGAAGTGGGAGATATGGGCAGGATAATGATTTCCAGCCTTCTTCTGAGGAAGATATTTTAGGAATGTTTCCTTACAAAGCACAGGTTGTGTATATAGAAAATGGACCATTCATTTTTGCTAAATGTGTTGTCTGAAAAACTGGTGCCTGCACAAAGGAACAGAGGCTTATGGATGAGACACTTTTTATTCTGCTTTGAGGAAATAATTCCTTCATTTGCTAAGTACTTTTTCACCATAGTAAATATGTGAATTATACCTGGAATTTTATAAACTGTGGCTGGATAACAAGAAGCTGAGAACATGTTGCACCACTCAATATTTCCCCCAATTTATTGCAGCAGTATTTCAGATGAGTCCCCAGGGAAATACAGCAACTTCCTTTTGTTCAGAAAGTCATCAAAACCAGGCAGCTTATGATCTTTATCAGCAAAACTATTTGCATTTCTTTTGCTACAGCCTCAGAGAAAGGAAAGGGGGGACGGAGAATGGAACAGAAGAGTGGAGCTGCTTGGCAGAGGCTCTAAAGCAGAGCCTGAAGTGTATTTATGGTTATAATTTTGCACAGATCACTTGGTGCTCTAACACCGTGCTACTGATCACAACATACATCACACTTTAATTTTAACCTTTGCAATTCATCAATAGTTTCAATATCAAATATAATGCAGCACTGACACTATTGGTTTACAGGTAAGTGGAATAAGAATGGAGGAGACTTAGTAATGGATTAGTTGGCCTGTCAACAGAGGCAGAAAGATTCATGTTGTCTTCTCTATGTTTCTATCACATGCACAAAGCTATAAATAATGGCAACAGCTAATCAGACACAAGAATGATATATGCTGTCATCGAAAATCAGTTATTTCTACCATCTGAGCTCTAAAAATTCAACCACTGAAAAGGAATCCATTTAATAAAACAGCATTTTGCCGCTTGTTTTGCAAGCCATGTATATTTAAAGGATTTTCCTTTTAAAGATTTAAAAGAATTGTTTCCTTTGGTCATAGTATAGTAGTTCTGCTTCTGAATAAGTGCTTATGCAACTCCAGGGAACTAGCAATGTTTTTAGGAAAAGAAAATTGGCCAAGAAATCATTTTATTTTTCATTGAATATGTCAAGACTCAAATTTAGCTTTTCTTCTCTTACTGTAAAACTCCAAGGTTTGTCTTCTCTGAGGTTTCTTATTCTAAACTGCTCACTCTGCTACTGGAATTTGGAAAAATGTCTGACCCCTAAGAATCCCAAGTGTGCAACATCTCCCTGAATACTTTCCTCCACTCTGAACTCAGGAATTCAATGGGATGAACAGGGCACCAAATCTGCTTTTTGGTGGTGATGGAACACGGCCTTGCAGAGGCTGGTGAAACAGTCTTTGTAGACATTAAAAATTTAACCCCAGGTAACCTGATTTAACCCCCAAGTCAACCCTGCTCTAAGGGACAGAGCAGATCCTGAAAAACTTATTCTGAGGAGTTCTGTCTGATATTTCTGGTCTAAAGTGAGATGTAATTCTGAAGGCAAAATGTTGCAGTGCCACTGCCGATGATTGTAACATCAGGTAGCAAAGTGGAGGAAAAGGAGCCTTAATTCTGATGTAACTTCAGGTGAAATGATCTGCTATCAAATACTCCATCCTCATTCGGGGATTTGAGTGTAAAAATGTAAAACATGCAGCAATGATGGGTCGAAGGTGTTCCAACCCCAGGTTTTTTTCCCATACAGGATGCAGCCTGCAGGCCCTGCTGGCGTCTGGAGGGGAGGGGAAATCCCAGGTACAGATCAGAGCCCCTGTGAGGGTGCAATGGTGGCAGGACTGAGTGCTTGGGCATGTAGAGGCTGCTGCCTCCTCCTCTTTACAGCAGACAAATACGACTGAAATGGACTTCCAGAAAGGGCCTCAGATGTGCTTTTTAACCTTCAGTGCTCTCTGGACAAATCACTGCTTATGACAGGCTTCATTACTGCTGCAAGCCTGGCCAGAAGCAGAAGGAGGGAAAGTAGAAGTGCTTTTTATCATTTCTTTGGAGAAACACTGCACGCTCACCACACAGGGCAGTAATTGTCCATCACTTTTCTCTGACACGTTATGGAAAAGAGAAAAGGCATTAGAGAGTCAGGTAAAGAGACTAATCTTGTTGAATCATTCCATTCAAGCTAACAGCTTGTGTTAGAGCAATCCCACTCTTTTTGCTCAGGGAAGCAGCTCAGTCCCTGACTGGTGTGCCAGAGTTAGAGCATGGAAATCTGAGAGCAGGACCAGCCCCAGCACCTTGTGTTGTGATTCCCACTGAAGGTAATCACGGATAACCTCATCCCTATTCCCTAGTTAGGTACCACAGTGCTCAGTGGGATAGATCTTGGGTAGGGCTTAGTGGTAAAACACAAATAAAATTGCATTTCAGGACCTGAATCTCAATGTGAAGTCTTGTGGTAGGTAAAAAGAGATCAAAATGATCCCCAGAATGTATTCTGAATATTCATGGGCTGCTGGAGGTACTGCAGCGTGAGCAGTCTGCAGGGCTGGGACAGCTGTCAGTTCTATTGTAAGGTGGTTTGTTGTTCAAAAAACCTTCACTAAAGGCAGGAAAAATGCTGATTGTTCTGGAATGACTCCAGTGCCAACCACTTCATATTGTTCAGCAGTGAGATTACCAACTCCTACACCTCTCTCTTTGAAAAAGTCACTGAATTCATCTCTGCTTCAAAAGACCAGACCATAAATACCAGTGCCTTGGATAAAGTCAATGCATCATTTCCCACAGCATCCAAAGGTTTGGTTGGAAATGGGTCTGATGGCAATTTCAGCCTCTCAGCTCCTGGGAAGAAGTGTAGATCTTGTCAAGGCATTGGACTGAAGGAGTGAGAAGTTGCTGAATGTACAGGGATTGGATGGTTTATGTGTTCTATTATTTCTCCTCCACTTGCAATTGTAGTTTTTTTAATTGCTTCTCTTTGTTCTTTGGATCACCATTGTTATCTAGAACTGTATTTTTTTTTTTTTTTTTTTTTTTTTTTGCTTTATCTCGAGATCATCCCTCAAGAACACCTCAAGAATCCAAGAATCCCTTTTTTCCTTCCCAGCCACAAGCCACCATTCCCTGGTCCTGTCCCCTGTGTGTCCCTCCATGGGCCCCATGCCACAGAAGTGTCCTTGCCCCTGAGCACTGGCAGCAGATATTAACTCTAATTAGGAAAACCCTGGAAGCTCTCAGTATTTCCCAGTTCATTTTTGTTACTGATAGTTATGGAAAGAGCTGTGTGCTAAATTCAAATGGAAGAGGCTGCTGCCATGCTCCCCAGCACCTTATCAGCAATCACTACCCAGGCTTGTAAAACATTAAATCACTTGTGAAGGGTGGGAGATTAATAAGAGGTGTTTTAATCTTCTCTTCACTCACTGCAGCACAAACAACACGATGTACAAAGGTGAAGGAAGGGAGGAAACCAGAGCTTTTTTTTCCCCCCTGAGCTTCTTGCTAAATCCATCACTCCCTGAAAAGAAACTTCAGCAGTGTCACTGATAGTTCAGAAGGGCCCTGACAGACTCAACCACGTGCAGATTCCTCCTGGGATCAGCAGCCAAGAGGTTTAATGGGTTCCCCCTCCAAGCAGCCCAAAGCTCAGTCCCTGCAGCATCCAAGGGGCTCCAGGGCAGGACATGCCATGTGCTGGGGCAGGCTGAGAGCTCCCACACCAGGATTAACACAAAATTTCACCTCCTGCTCCATAGGAAATGTGTTTGGGCCTTCAATCAGCCCAGCCAAAGCTCTGCTCTCTCTGCAGATCAGCACAAAGCTCTGCAAATTGACACATTCAAAGCCCTGCTTGGGCTGTGGCACACTTGGGCTTTGTTATTCCAAATAGACAATTTCTAATATTCAATTTATAGGGCTTCTGGCTGTTCAAAAATCTGTTTGAGACCATCCAGCCAGTCATTCCAGTGTCTGGTATTGGGAATTTTTAATTTGACTTTGTGAAGGAGAGCTTTGCTGCAGACTTGCTTGGAGGTGAAGGGAATATTCATACAGGTCAATATTCATCCCAGAGCTGGGAAATCGATGCTAAGCACTGCCTGGAGCTGAGCTGAGGCCCTCTGGCCCGTCAGCTTGCTGGAGGCTTCACTAAAATTGCCATTTTTGCCCTGTTTCAATCTCATAATTGCCGTGGTACTGTGTGTGTCCCAGGACTGACACTTTCACAGAGCTCTGCCAGCAGAGCAGGGAGCTTTTCCCAGGCCTTTTAAAATAGTAAAACTTTTTTGAGTGCTTCTCTCCATCTCCCATCCTTGATTTTTTGTCTTCTTCATTCTTCCCAGAGCAGGCAATCACTGCCATCTAGACAAAGCACTTGCTTTTCCTGAGATGGTAGAACTTGTACAGAGAGAAAAAAGGGAGAAAGGGAAACGGAACGGAATATTTCTCTGCAAAGGGCACCTGTCTTTTACAGAGGATAAAGTGTTGCCAGATGAGCTTAACAACATTATTAATCAATCTGTGGAGACATCTTTCTAATTTTCTTGTTCCTTTGTAGGAAAAATCTTTAGAAGAAAACAATACAGGCAGAGGAAGAGATATAAACCTCTGCAGAAGCAGGCAGGGGGATGAATTTTCTCCTTGATAAGTCAGCCCTACTCTCTCCAGTAGAAATTTCTTAGGGAAAATATACTTGAAGTTTATAGCAAGATGCAGGTTTGGAATGTTTGTAGGCTTTTTGTTTAAAAGAAGTTGCTTATTTCTTTGAGGGGCTCGACTCAGAGTTGGAAAAATGTTTATATTTAATTGTTTGGTCCTGTCAGGATCCTTGATTGAAAAGCATCAGCTTTATTTTAGGTGATGTCCACACATGGCAGCATTTTCCATGGAAAGGACTCAGGGAAGGGTCTGTGCTAATAATTCATTCTTTGCAGAGGTTTTCACTCAGCTATTGGGAATTGTTGAGAAGTGCCTATCGGTGTATCAAACATCCCACAAACTCTGGAAAGCAGGGAACTGAGGCTTTGCTGGGCTTGTTTTAGATGCCAGCAAAGCTGAGTGATTCACCCAGATTCCCCTGGCAAAGAGTGCCCTTCCTGCATCACCAAATGATGCCTCAGGTTTGGCTTTTCTATGTTTCAGGTTCTGTGCTGCTTTAGTGTGTGGGGCTGAGCTGCACATCAGGGATGCTGAGCTCTGCACAGAGCAGGGAGACAAAACAATTCCTGCTCCAGCTGGGCACCAAGGACAAATGATCCAAAGCTCAGCCCAGGAGCACAAACAGCGTGGGCTGCAGAGAGAAAAACAAGCAGGGTGGGAGTGCCTGGGCTAAAGCTGGAACTGGACAATGAACTGCAAGGTGCAAATGGAGCAGAGCTGAGCCAAGGCAGAGACCCCGGGAGCGCTCGTGCATTTTGGGACCATTTGGGTTCCTCTTGGGGGCAGCCCTGGCTGGGCTCTTGTGCTGCCCAAGGTGGATCCATGGAGGAGATGCTTTGAATAAATCCCTGCTTTATTCTGGAGCTCTGTCCAGCCTCTGCTCCAGGGCAGCCTGCACAAGGCATCATCACCAACCTCCTTCACACGTCCTCACCTGGCTGCAAAGTTCTGCACCATGGGCAGAAAATGCTGCCACCAGTGGGGGATTTTTCACTTTTTGTGCTGCTTGAAGGAAAACTCCCACTGCTGCCAGGGGATGAGGATGGATGGAGGCAGGAGGCCGTGGCAGAGCCCACCCTTGATGGAGACAGATGGAGTGTTTGCTGTCTTACAACAAAGATAGTTGAAATACCTGAATGAACACAATGAAAAGTCAGAGTGGAAACTAAAAACAGGACTGAAGTTTTCTTTAGAAATGGGGAAAAATCCCTCATTTTGCAACAAAACAAAGTAGACACAGAGTCAGACTCAAGTGGTTCCAGAGAGTCAAAGACTTTTCCATAAGAAGTGGCTCTTCCACAGTCTTATTTTCTGCATCTCTAAACTAGAAAATATGTCATTGAAAGAAAGACAATGCCATTTAATTAAGAAGAAAATAAGTCAATAAAATAAATCCTTATTGCACAGGCAATGAGTAAAAAATATGTAAAGTACATTGAAACCACTTGAGTGAGGTTGTGAAGGAACATTTGTGCACTGCCAAAAGTGTTCATTTCTACTTAATCTGCTATTGAAATGTCCCAGAGATGCAGTAAAAAAATCAAATTTTGTGGGTTTTTAGTTTCCATATAGTTTATAAATCTTACCAAAGTCCCCATGGACTCTTTATTCCTTGCTTGTTGTTTTGTTTGACTGTATCTCTTTAGAAAGAGAGTTAATAACTAAACAGAAAGGGTCTTGCTGAGATTATCAATGAGAAGATGAATATGAAAATGGGGGTAATAAAGTGAGTGCCTTTCTTCTCTGCTTATCAGTATTAGAAGCTCTTTCAGAGTGGCTCCCAAAAATCTTTTTCCATATAATCCATAGATTGACAATGAGGTTTATTTTCCAACTGTTTAAGAGGGAAGATAGGATCAGCCACTTGCAAATTTCCATATAAACCTATTTTTACATTTTGATTTTTTTTCCCTCTCCCTTCATGAGCTGCTAGAGAATGAAAATGGCCTGGGAGATATTCTGTGCTCCTTCTGGCACTGCTGCCATCAGAAATCCTTCACCAGTTCCTGCTTCTCATCCTGTTTGTCACTGCCCTTGGTGACCAGGGAGCAAAGACTTCCTGAAAAAAAAAAAAAAAAGCAAAATCAATAGGAAGTTTATCTGATTCTCACTCAGATTCATTGCCTTCCCAATCACTGAAATTAATGGTTGAGAACCTGAACTAAAGGGAAACCAAACAAGTTTTGTCCTGGAAAAGCTACGAGGCAAATTGCCGGCAAAGGGCAGGAGAAGGGAGGGTGCACAGAAAAGTCTGGAGAGTTCAGAACTTGGATTAAATCCAGGGGTTTGTGTCTGAAAGTGGATAAATGCAAGGCATTTCTCTCAAGGGGCAGGAAAAAAAGGAATAACAAGCAGAAATAAAATACAGGAGAGCAGTAATGCAGAAAAGATTCCGAGCGAGACAGCAGGTAACAAATTAAATATAAGTGAAATGTGAGGCTATTAGGGGAAAATGCCACAGCTGTTTTGGAGTGCATCCCTCACCAGCAGAGAAAAGGGATAATTCCCATTCCCAAAGCCTGGCTGTGATGGGAACCAGGCTCCTGTGTTCACTGGGGAGAAGCAGCAGGGATTAATGGTGCTGAGAAACTGGAGGTGGCCAGGCAAGAGGCCCCTGCACACTCCCTCTGCTAGCAGGGCAAAGCCACCTGGGTTCTCCATGATCTCTGATGGCCAGAAGGGAATGAAGAGGATGATTAAAATGATGCTGTGATGCCAGGGAGAGTTTGGAGAGGGAAGATCCATTTAGCACCTGACAGGACTGTGACAAAAGCCTTTTCTGGGTGTTGTGGCAGTAATTGACTCTTCAGTTCGAGGGGCTCAGGAACAATGCTCTCCTGGCAGAAGAAAAAGAGTTATGTGCTCAAAAGAGTCCCCAGAAATCCAAGAGGGAGCTGAAGATCAGTTCAAATAGGGGAGGTTTTCTGCTCTGCCCCAAATCTTCTCTCCTCCTCCACAATTCACACCAGTTCTCAGCACCATTTTTGTACCCAGGGAAGATCAGAAATCAGCTTTGTGTCAGTCAGGAATCTGAAAGGCAGGTTTCATTTTTGGTGTGAATTCTCTCCTGTTTTGGGAGATTTTAAGTCAGGGAAGTGGAAGATAATTTTAGGGCTTTTGATAAATCCTTGGTGTGCATCAGAGATGATTCAGTCTGTCAGATAGCTCCAAAAAACCTGCACTATTTCTGGCACTTCAGATTATTTTCTATTAATATTTTCACCCCAAATACTTCAAAAATATTTCAGAACTAGTTAATGGATGTCAGCAACATTAATTGATGCAGAGACCAATTAGTGCAGGTTAGCAGGTAACATAAAGTCCCTGGCTTAAAGCAAATTAATATTTTAAAAGTTTATTTGCTGTTGTATTCTGTAACAAATGTGCTAGAAACTTTCTTGCTGTGCTCAGGCTCTTAGAAAAAGGAATCTCAAATCCTCTAAAAAATATCTTAATTTAAAATCAAACTGATGTCCAAACTCTCCTCACATTTCCTGCTTTAACTTTGCCTGGTTTTTGAGATCAGCCTCTTTTCCCTTTATTTCTCCTCACATCATCATTCCAAAAGGTGCAAGAGATGAAGGGGGAAAAAAATTAAGGAAAAAAAATCTTTCCATCAGTGAAAGGTGAAGGGTTCTCAATCTTCCAGTCATAATGGAAGTCACCCTGTAGGCAAGCTACAATAATTTTGTTAATTAAGACTTGTAATTTTTAAAGACATCCCACTGATAGGATCAGGCAGTGACTCCACTTGGCTCAGATATCTCAATACATTCCTGGTTTCAGGTTTATAATTATGCTGGAAAATGCAATAACATTCTGGTGCATGATACATTATGTGTTAGAAATTCAATATTCTTCAATAGCACTCATTTTTTACAGCCCTTTGCAAGGGAAGAGGGTGATGGAACCAACAATCTCCTGCTTTTTTCAGCCTTCTTAATTCTTAATGCTTGAGGCAAAATGGTTCTAAAATTACCTTGTAGATGCTTTCTAAAATCCTCTCTCACATTTGTTTTCCACTCGAATCATACTTTTATTGCTGTGAAATAAATAAATACATTCACATTATGCATATAACTCCCCAATCTCCTTTGAAGTATTTCTTACAGGCAAAAAGGCTTTGATAGGGGATGTCTAAATGTTTACAGATTTCCACCAGAGCTACTCTGGGATGTTATCATATTATTGTCTCATACTGGTGGGTTTGCTCGGGGTTTTTTGGTTTGCTTTGTTTAATAAATATTAATTCATAGAGTCACAGGATGGTTTGGTTTTGAAGGGACTTTAAAGTCCATCTCATTCCACCCCTGCCGTGGGCAGGGACACCTTCCACTGGACCAGCTGGACTTCCTGGCCATTTCTTGGTGATTTATTTGTTTATTTTATTTTTATCTTGGTGGTTTATTGTATTGGGATGTGAGACAACCCTTTTTTGCCAGAGCAGTTAATTAGATTATTCTTCAGTCTGAAGAGCAGTGATACAATAAATCATTAAAGCAGATTTAGTGCATCTGTGACTTGGTGCACATGGGAGAGGGAAGAAACCTCTCAAAAATCCTTTCTGTTCTTCTGGCCTGTGCCTAATTTCGCTGTTCATCCACTTGGAGACCCAGCCCATAAATTCCTTGAATTATCCAGTGCCCAAGGCCAGGCTGTGGCTGGGAGCAGCCTGGGACAATGGAAGGTGTCCCCATGGCAGGGTGGCACCGGCAGAGCTTTAATGTCCCTTCCAACCCAAACCACCCTGGGATTCTCTGAATTATTTTCCATCAGCTGGTCCTCCTCTGGAATTCCCCACACGTGAGATTGGGGGTTTGCCCCACAAGTGCAGGACAGAGGTGCTGTGAGAGCAGGACAAGGACAGCAAAAGCCTCGCAGGGCACTTTGGGTCTGCAGCCTCTCCTGCAGAAGGGGAAGAGCTCCCAGCCCAATCCAGATTTCTGCCTGGGCAGCTTCGGGCAGACTTTTATCTCTGCACTGCACCGTGGGAGTCTTTGCACTGTATTTTATTATCTTTTCCTCCAGGGTTTCCACTGGTTTGATGGGGATGGAATCAGCTCCTTGCTGCTTCCCTTTGTGCGCTGAGCCAGGATCCGGCTGGGCTTGGTTAAACCCCCCTGGCTCCATCCACACCCTCCACCCCACACCTTAACAACGGAGCACCTCTGATGCACTCAATTTCCAATCCAAATAAATAATAACCCCTCAGCTGTGCCTTTTGGAAGGCATTTCTCATTAATATTTGTTCTTATGCAGGAGATGTTTGCTCCATAAAGACAGCTGACATTTGAAATTCAATCAATTATAATCTCACATCAGATTTTGTGCTAACAGAACCAAGCACGAGCAGCGTGGAATAGTTAAATTATGAAACAATTAGGGATAATAGCTGCTTTAGGTCATAATATTGTTAAAGAAAATTAAGCTTTGAATTAATTGTTTCAGATGTTTCGAACTGACAACTGTTTTCAGTCAGATTTCAACAGGTTTTCAGCTCAAATTTTACCCATTAAGAATAGGGTTTTTTTGCATATAAAGAACAGTTGGTTTTATGTGAGTATTTTGTCTGTGATTCACTGGATTCTTTTGCACGTTTTTAAGACAAAAATATTCTGACTGAATAAGTGAGAAAGACCCAGCATAACCAAATACATAATAGTAAAATTATGTGACACAAAGTGAAAATCACTTAAATTAAAAAAATAAACTGAACTATTATAATGCAATTACATTAGGAAATTAATTTAAAAACAAAACCTCAATGCCTGATTGTTAAATTTTGAAAATGGACCTTCATTTGTGAATAGCAGGGAACTGTTCCAGATTATTTTGTGTATCTGAGCCAGGATCCTCTGTGACAGAAGCTCTGAGACAAACTGGGATTTCCTTCCCTTTTTTTTTTTCCATAGCCAGAGCACACAAAGCACCCAGGGTGTTTTATTAAATGCTGCATCTTTTAAAAATAGTGCTTGTGCAGTGAAACCCTCCTGACTGTTTTCCCAGCCATCTCTTGGGAGCAAAGAAATAAGAGCAGGAGATAAGAACATTAAATTGAATGAGTCCTGTAGTTAAAGGTTTTGTAAACTCCCTTCCTTTACAGGTTCTTACGAGCTCCAGAGAGTGTTACCTCCTAGGTCAAGGCAAGACAGCTTTTACTGCAAATCATTTGTTTTTCTTTCCACAAAAATGTTCATTCCTTCCACACAAATGTCCTGATTTCCCCCCCCCCCCCCCCCAAATCTCAATAAACTTTTCAACTTGCTGATTTCTTTTTTAATTTTTTTTTGATTACCAAAGAAATGCAATTTTTATTTTTTCTCCCATTTCCCTGGCAAAGCCCAGCTTTACCAGTTTGCCAGGAGAGTTAAGATTTAATTTTCCTCCTATTTTTAGTACTTTACCTTCTATGCTTCTTTCAGAGCTGATAAAACCTGAACTGGGGTAGAATAACCAAGCTCAGTCACAATTTGAACTTAGGGTATTTATCATGATTAACCGAGATAATAATGATAATATTATTAATAATTATAAATAATAATAGAAATAACATCAATAACAATATCAATAACAACATTAACAACATTAATAACAACAACAACAACAACAACAATAATAATAATAATAATAATAATAATAATAATAATAATAATAATAATAATAATAATAATTTGGCAGCCCCTTTGTCTTACACTGTAGAGATGTATTCATGGCATTGAATCCCAGGGAAGCCCTGCTGAAGCTCTTGGAATGTGTCATAATAACACCTGGCAAATGTCCATGTATTGAAGGTATTTTACAAGCAATTTAACGATAATTTAATATTTTGTATTCAATATAAATATAATATATTTTACAGAATTTATATTTTTATATGAATGATAATTTTAGCAGGACTGCCCATCCCTCTGGCAGGCAGGGGATGTGACCCTCTGAGCACCCCCTGCAGTCAGCCCTGCCTCGCTCCCCTTCAGAGCCCATTTTTTGATATAATGAGGTGCCAGTCTCCTCAATTTAAAATCTCATGCACCAACATCTCTGGGAGGTGCTGAAGGCCTTCTGTAGCCTCTCCCTGTGACCTTGGAGAGCAATCCTGTGCCTCTGCATCTCCAGAACTCCTGGGGGCTCTCAGGAACCTCTCGGAGGGCAGCTCTGGGTGCTGGCACAAAAACCCTTGCCACGGGCTGGCAGAGGGGTGTGATCTCCTCAGGTGGCTCCTGGAGGAAAGCTCTTCACTGGGAAAATTGCATCACGAGGGGAAGGGAGGAGGAGGGAAGAAAGTTTGCATGATTACACCGAGGGAGAGCAATCAGCTCCTGGGGTGACAGGCAGGGTTTGGGGGTAAGCCAAAGGACAGCCAGGCAGAGCCCTGGGGCACTGGGAAGTTGTGTCTCCTCTCAGGAAGGTTAAAGAATATTAAGAAATTAAATCCCTCCTTTCTTTAATGCTCTCTTGCAGCTCTGCCCGAGGAGGATGGGCACCCACTCCAGCTGCAGTGGGATGAGCACCTGGGAAAGCTGCCCCTGGCTGCTGGGGCTCCCTCCTCCCTCCCCATCCGTGTGTAACTCATGGAGAAATCCCTGGCAGCAACGCTGGGACTGAGGTGGAGAGACTGAAGGATTCTTTTAGAAGGGAAAGAGGTACTAAAAAAAAAGCTAAAATGGCCATAGGGTCACCATTCTCCAGCTTTTTGTCTTTCCTCCTGAAACAACTCCACTGGCTGATGTTTCTCGCCTGTTTTTCCCAGATCTGAGGTTCCTGTTAATAAATACAAATTTGCATCTGCCTCAATAGTTCTGGAGCATTTCCTCGTAGACACTCACTAAGAGACTCTCACCCTTTTTAGGATGAGGGAAAGGCTTGTCTTCCCTGGAATAAATCATATGCAGGCTCCAGGCAGACACTAAAATATGTGCAAGGCATTGGACATGTCTTGTCCAATCTGTGTTAAAATTTAGAGACAAAAGCTACCTGGGCAGAGCCTGCACTGGGCCGGGCTTTAGATGGGCTTTTTAAAGCCTTGCTGGAAGCAGGATTTAGCAGAGCACAGATTTCACATAAAGTATTGATCTCACATCTTTGTAACTTGGAGTTTTACTATCTTTAATCAACCTAAAGCCCATGTAGTTATTTTTCTTCTCTGATTTGACAAGCAGGCTAGCATTAAGGTGGAAGTGTTATTAATACTGTGAGATGAGCTGAATGTACTGCAGGCCATTGGAGGGAAAGGTGGCCAAAAAAATGAAAAGGTGAAATTATGGGAACTGCAAGTACAGTTTATTGTGATGGCTGCAGCAAAGAAAATCCAGGGAGCGGCTGAAATTGTTCATGGTGTGTGTTATCCAGAAACAAATCTCAGGCACTCGGCTGTTGCCACTTGCACAAAATAGGTGATAAAGTGAAATATGAAGAGGCACAGAGCCATCAGCCTCCTGTCCAAAGCCCAGAACGTGGCTTTCACCAAAGCAAATGGCCCAATATATTAATGGGGTTTAGTCAGCCAAAGGAACCAGTGGACTTTCAGTCAACTTCTGCAGTCACTTTTATGTGAGGAGTGAAATAGTGTTTTCAAAAGTTTGAAAGAGACATATCTTGGCAATCCCTGGAAATGGCCTCTCTGCTAAGCTGGGCTGTGATTTATATGAATTAGTATCAGTCTGGCTCGGCTGTGAAATTAAATACTTCTAGTCCCAAGATGTTCAGGTAACTTTTATTCTTAATTTTCTTTTGATAGGTGTAGTGAGTACATTTAAAAGTGGAACAGTCATTCGAATTTTTCACAGAAAATACAGCTATGGATTTTTCTCTCCCTTAGTCCTTGGTGCTTTTTTTTTCCCCCTTCTCATGTAATAAAAGCTGACTTCTTCCTCTCTCCATCAAACCTGCTGTATATCTGCCTGCCTGAGGAACTGGGCCAGTCCTGCCTTTCCACTCGTGACTATCCCAAGATTCTTGTAGAAGGAAAAATTTCAACTGAAATTGGAGGTGTTGACCTCTCCTTTTCCTTTTTAATCACAACTTTCCATATTTAATAGCAATTTCTAGTCAGTTTGTCACGTCTGGATGTGGGAGGGATTGGGGGTTTTTGTTCTTTTATTTTGTATTTTTTTGTTGCTGTGGTCTGTTTGAAGTGGTGTTTTGGAGGGAATTCTGTGAAGAAACAACTGATGCCATTAGGAAATAGTAAATTCTCTATACGGATAAAATGGTGCATTTTTTAATAGCCTAATCATGTACACTACTGTCGATTTCTCAGAGCAAGGAAATATAACTGGAATTGTGTCTCTGTACCACATTGCAGAGACCTGTGCTGTGGTGCAGGGGCTCTGTTCAACAGCAGGATTTGATGTAGGAGCTGGAATGTTTTAAAAGTGAGAAAGATGAATTTTGTGGGGGTGGGGGAATATATCAGGGTGTTTTATCATTAGCTCTGACTCTCATTGGCATATCCATAACTTTTGTGACTGTAAGAGAGAGCAGCAGTAAAACCACAGGGGTTTGGCACTGAGATAATCTGAGGCTAAACAGCTGGAGAGCAGCACCCTCCCAATATTTCACAAAATTATTGTTTGGATATCAATATTGTCAAACAAATGTCACATCAATGTCACATCACTGCAGGGGACGAGCTCTGACATTCTGAGAGATCCAAACCTGGAGTGGGTGAAGAAACTCCTTCCCAAGCACTTGAAGGAATGATCCCCTCTTGTGGAACAGCAGTCACCAAGGTCAGGTTCTATCTTTAATTTATATTTTATTTCAGTTGTGGATGCAGTGCAAGGGTTTCCATGTAGGTTTTCACCTAGTGGTTTCAAAGCCAGACATCATTCATTGTACACAGTTTAGAGTTTATTTCCTTTTAAATTAAACTTTCTGCATGAATCAGGACAGCTGGGGAAGAATCACCTTTAGCTAAATCTAACCAAAAGCTACACTTCAACCCTTTTGCTAATTCAGATGACAAAATGCAGGGCACAAAGGAAGAGCAAGAAGTCTGTGATTTGTCCTCTTGGTCCACAGCAGGATCAGCTTTCCTGAGATATTTCTGAGGAATTTTTATTGAGTCCCAGTCCCTGAATTCTTACGTTGGAATCTCTGTGTATTTTACAGAGGAGAGACTCCTCCAGCACCTCCCTTACAGTGCAACAGAGAGCTGCTGAGCTCTCCTGGCTTATCAAACCTCTTATCAGTTCCAGACCTTTTTGGAGTAACTTGTACAAGACACCCAGAAATGCAGGTGGCATCACAATATTCCTAATACAAACTTCAAATTATATTTTCTATAAATACTCCTGGTCCCCAGGGGTATTTACACTCATTTTTTGCAGTCCTGGGAGATCTGTGCAATACAGTAGTGAGAAACGACTGATGGGTGTATTTTTCATCCACCTGAAATGCAACAGAAGCTTTTCACATGGTGAAGCCACTGATGCCAACAGGGTGCAGTGGATTGGAGGTCGCCTCATGAATCACTGCTGGTCCTTCCTCCCAGGGTTTGGCAGCCAAGGTTTCCTTGCAGAAATTGTGCTTTTTGTGAGATCTCAATGCTGGGGAACATAACTAATCACACGTCAGGCTCCCAAGGTCTCCCCCTCTTAGCCCAGGAGTGTTTGGGCACTGTGGAAGCGCACAATTTATAACAATCCATCAGCTCTGGCTCGGCACACCAGCGTGGGTTAAAATCCCATCCTGTGTTTGCTCAATTGGCCAGCTTCAGGCTGGAGTGAGGAGCCTGTTAGGAAGCACCTGGAAGAGCTGTCTGGTAAATAGGATAATTTGTTAGCAGGCAGAGAGGGGGAAAGGAGGTTTATGGTGCACAGTTCTATCAATAAGTGCTTCGGTTTCAATCACAAGTGCATCGCTGTTTTATTTCTCCACATAAAGTGATAATGAAGAATGATGACCTCATGTCTAGACCTAAGCTTTTAACTTTGTTGCAGCTCTGGGGGCTTTAATGTTTTTCAAAAAGCAATCAATCAAGTGCCAAAACCTGTCTGGCTAATTACCTCTGAGACTTTCGAAAACTCTCCTCTCTTTTCTCGGAGAAATGTAGTATTTATAAATTGCTTTGTGGAGGCACAAACCAGGTTATGGCCTCTTCTCCTCTCCACCTTGTTTTGCTTCTGCTCTGTGCTTAATGGAAGTGCTAATGTTGTGAATCTCAGCTTCTGACACTGCTTCTGGCTGAGATCACCATCCCTGTTTCCTCCTGGGGAAAAAACATATTTATCTCATGAGATGGGAATATCTCTGTTGTATTTGGGGGAGGGAACTGCAGCTGATGAACACCTTGTCACCCAAAGGTTTGTTGCCACCCAGACCCAGTGAAATGTGTAGCAAAAAGGGGTTATTTGACTAAACTTGAAATTTCTTTTCACTCTCTATTAACCTAGAGGTATTTCACATAGAATAATATATAATTAAGGTTAAACAAAGGAGAGGTAAAAAGGAAAAAAAAAGCAGAAATGGATTTCTGGAAGTGTGGAAGTTCAATTTCCTGCTTCAAGCAGGGCAAACCTCAGTCCTACCATGGGGACCTCAAAGCTTTCTTTGCCAATCCATTCCAATTCTTGCTCACTGCCCCAGTGAAGAGATTTTTCCTTCTCTCTACATGCCCAATATCTCTCTGCAACTGGGCAGCGCCGACCAGCAGTGCAAAGATCTCAGTAAAAGTCAGCTAAACAAGATGCTGGGTTTGGTCCACCTACTCGAATTGTTCTTTTCTTTCTTCCTTCTCTAACACTTTTAAACACTTTTACATCAGAGAGAGAATTTTTGCAAATGTCCCAGCCCCAAATGGCAAGGAGGTGGGAAATAAATAATCTTTAAAGTGGCTTTCAACCCCAGCCATTTTATGAAATGTTTCTGTATTGACCAAAATAAAAATATAAAATTTTTAAAAGAGTAATTTTTCTGTAAGCATTGCCTTTAGTGGAACAGATGAAATGTCACACCCAACAGCTCAGTCTTGAAGTGGTGCTCACACTTGAGAAAACCCAGCCAGCAGCACCAGTTATGGGAAACTCAGAGAAATAATCTACATAGGAGGAAACAAAGCAAAGATCTCTGAGCTCTCTGCCAAACAGAAAAATAATTTGGAATTTTCAGGATATTGGTGGAAGGAAACAATCCATCCATTCTTGTAGAGCAGCTGTTTCTTCTGTTTGGGTTTTGATAATTCAGCTGTGAACTCCTGGGCTGTACAACTGTGTCACCTTTATTTAAAGCACAGGGATTTTTACTGCAAGTCAAGCTGGGTTTTTGTCTAATCCTTCAGAGACTGAACAGTGAACAGATCATAGGATAATTCAGATTCAGAGGGACCCAAGGAGAATATTTAGCCCAAACTCTTGCTTAGCATAATTAGTGTGCACATTTTCTTGTCAGTCTGCATAAAAGTGGAAAATTTGAGTATTTTTGTCTTATATTTTTCCCAAACTCAAGGTTGTGCTGCCCAAACACTTCTGAAATAATGGGTGTTAAAAAAGCCCTGAGCTTTTTAATTAATACATTTAATATGTGTGATGGTTTTTGCGTCAATGAAACTTCAAATGATGAAGAGTTTGAAGTTTGTCATTAATTTAAATACAATGAAGTGAATGCACAGTTTGTAATCACATGAACTAATTTCTTCTCCCAATAAACTGAAGTATAACTCCAATATTCTCAGAGCATCAACAAAATCAGGGAATGATTGCAACTGGCATTTATAACAAGCACTAGTTATGGTTGATGTATGAGATAATTATAATGCTTTGCAGGAAAATCTAATAAATCCCAGAACAGTTACTCTGTAAAACCTATTTTTATGGAAATTAGGGTGTGAATATCGCATCCATTACAGCAAGAGGCTGCACAGGCAATTCTGACAGCCTCAATCTGCAGCAGTGTCCACTCCTGAAAGGTAATTGTTTCTGAAGTTTTGCACGGAGGAAATAACTGTGTTCCATTTCCTGAAATGAAGGGCTTAACATTAAAATATGAAAATCTTCATAATTTGCACAGCTTGATGAGCTTCTAAAGAGACACAGCTGCTCTGACACAGAGGTTGGGAGCGTGAACAAATACTGGGGGATGTAGTTTAATATTTTGGCAATAAATAATGCACCAAAATTTGGAGTTAAACTCCTGATATGTGGAGCATCCCAGGAGTAAACAAGGTTTGTAGGGATATTTGTATTAGATATGAGTTCTACTGAACCTTCTATTTTTTATTCCAGGGTTAAACTGAAAATTTCTCCCTTTTTTTTTTTTTTAATTTTGGTATGGTTTGGTGTTTTGGTTTTTGTTTGTTTGTTTGTTTTTGATTTGGGTTTTTGCTTGTTTTTCTTTCTTTTTGTAGATTTTTTGTGGTTTGGTTGGTTGATTGTTTTTTGTTTGGGTTTTTTGTTGTTGTTGTTGTTGTTTTTGAGTTTCTGTTTGAGGTTTTTTTGATTGGATTGTTGGATTTTGTTTGGGTTTTCCTTAAGATGTTCACAAACTGGAGCTACTCCTGTTTTACACAGCCCAAGGATGGAAACCCTGTTCCCAGCCTTCCATTTACAGTCCTTTAACTTTTATGGATATGAAGAGCAGAAGACAGAATATCCTCCAGAGAGCTGACAGACAATCCTGAGAATAACCTGTCATTCCTAATCTTGCTTTTAAAGTGTTTCTTGAACGCTTCAGGTCCTTTTTTTTTATTTTGCCTCTTCAAGTTTTCATCTCTGAAAGATGATAGAAAGTTATTAATATGACTTTATGCTTGTCTGAGCTCCCCAAGGACAAGCTTTCAGGATTAGATATCCAAGATAGGCATCCATAATCCATTTGGCATCAGCTGGGGCTGCAGTTGCACATTTGCAGGAGTTATAACCCGTGGGTTACTCCATGCTGATGCCTAATTCCAGATACTGTAGCAAATGGTTCTGGAAAATATCTGAGCTCTCAAAAAGTCTCATAAACACGAGCTTAACCTTGGAGAAAAGGTTCTTCTGAAAGCCACAGAATTAGGGAATGGCTCAGGGACTGCCTGGAGTCAGAGCTGGTTTGGAGACTTAGAAGTAGATGATGTGAATTGGGTAAATCTCAGTCTTGAGAATGGTCAGCGAGCTGCTGGTTTAGCTACAGATTATAATTTTAATCATCAATATGTTTGGAGTTCTAAAATAAAGATGAGCAGAAAATAAGCTGCCAGGAAAAACTCTGGCAGACAGAACAACTTCCTTCAGTAGATGTGCCACTAGAAACAAGCTTCACCTCCACTTTCCACTAATATTTCAGTTTGATCCCAGTTGTTCAACTTGTATTTGTATTCTTCATTAAAAAAAAATTTTATTCAGTCATCTCATAACATTTGTCACACTGTTGACTCAGATGCCCGATCTCACCAACACGCAGCAAAGCTTTGGTCCTAACAAAGAAATAGAATAATTAAAAATAATGTGGAATTTAAATAAACCTGGGTGTGAGAGCCTCAGTTTCTGAGTTGGTGAAGCTGACACAAAACTCCCCTCAGGTCTGGAAGGTATTAATTCCCTTTGAGTCATTCTTTTGTTAGAGCTCCTCTTCTGTACCTGCTTCTTTGAGAAAAGCCATTTCCCTGTAGAATAAAGAATTTCCAAATGAGAGCAGATATGAATCTTTGAGGAGCCAAGTGACTACCACATGAAAAGAAGATAATGGGATCTGTTTTATCTGGACTGAGAAGCATCTGCCAAGTACATCTCAGAGGAGCTGTCTGTTAAGAAGAGTTTAGAATAGATTGTTTACCCCATTAAATATCAGCAGAAACTCTGCTTTTGCATTGATTTCCTCTATCTTTACTCTCAGCTGGGAAAGCACAGAAAGGTTTTAGAGAGAAGCAAGAAAATATTACGGAGTCGTGTAGTAACTAGAGGGAAAATTAGACATGGATTTTATTGCACCAAGTTCCTTGCTGTCCTGTGTTTGTATCTCCTGGTACTTCTCCTGCACACTGTCTATAATTAGAGAGAGGGATTAGGGTCTAGATACAAACCCTGCTGTTATTACTGGGAATTCTTCTCTCAGCAAGTTTGAAACCCGGCCCATGAATAAAGCCCATGGCTTTATCCAGGAAGATAAACATAGACCCAGGCTTCATTTTGGGTTTGAGTGGGATTTTCATTTCTTTCATTTCTTTGGCTTTATCCAAGAAGAGAAATACAGACCCAGGCTTCATTTTGGGGTTGGGTGGGATTTTCATTTCTTTGGTTTGAGTTTGTTGTGTATTTTTTGGCTAATAGCCTAGATCCCCAGTCTCTCAAAGATGGAACATCTACTATGGGACAGACCAATCAAATTAGTCACAAGCTTAATCACCTTGATAAACTGAGATCTTAGATGATAGCAGGAACTCGTGAGAGCATGTGAAAAGAAATTGAAGCATCCCAAAGAAAAATATCCTGGTGTTAGCATAACATCTGCATAGAAAACACTGATGAGAACCTGGCAAAAGAAACTGTGTTTCCTCCAGTTTGATTTCTTCATTAGAGCTTTAATTTATTGCAATTCAAAGGGTTTAACTGTTTTCTTTTCTTGAAGAACCTTTTCAAAAGTTCACAGAAGCACTACAGATTGGAGGCAGGTTGGTGGGTGCTATGGCATACATTATCTCAAAGATGTCATTTTAGCATGAAGAGCTTTTAAAACTTAATCAGCTCACCAGCACGCATTCCTAATTGATCTCTTTCCCTAGGACTGCTACATTTTCTTGACCTTTTAATAACTGATGGCTTTAGAGAAAAGAGTGTTCACAGAGCTTCTTAAAAGTCAAAAGAAGATCTGAGGTATATTTGCAAGACACCTAAAGCAAGCCGTGGCCTTGGGAAGTTCTGATTTCCTTGTTCCTCCCACGTGCTGCAGTAATTCCTGCAAGACCAGGAGATGGAGACTGGGATCAGCTGGATCCTTCTGTGGTTGAGGAACCTCTCTTGGGAGATGTCAGTCACCCACTGATCCCTCTACATGTCAGTCTGGGTTTTTTTTTTACTTCAAATACATTTAAAGAGAAAATAAACTCTGTGTCTATTCTGAATTCAGGTATCTGTGGCTGCTAAACAGGAAAAAATAAATTATAAAGTGTTTTTCCTGACCAGTAACATCTCAGTATGCTCAGAGCAGCTGTGGCTGCCCCTGGATCCCTGGCAGTGCTAAGGCCAGGCTGGACAGGGCTTGGAGCAGCCTGGGACAGTGGAAGGTGTCCCTGTCCATGGGAAGGGCTGGAACGGGATGATTTTTAATGTCCCTTCCAACCCAAACCCTTTTCTGGATCTATGATTTCATGTCCCACCCAACCTAGAAAAACCTGCCTGTCCTCTCAAAGCTTCTCCCCTGTATTTCCTGTGAGGATTTTGGATTGCTGTGACATTAACCACACACAATGAATTTATTCTGGTGTTGAAATACACTCACAATGCTGGAGTCATTTATTTTGACAACACAGCCATCACAAAGCAACAGGGCGTGTAAATTCCCTGCTCCAAGGGCAGCTGGGATTGAGTGTTTGACTTCCCCTCTGGAAATGGAGCTGAATAAAACACCCAAAATGTGACAGTTTTATCAGCTTAAGTGAAAGAAGTGGTTCCAGGAGTGCTGAGAACTCAATGAGAGGTTTGAGGATGAGACCTTTAGAAACTGCTGAACAAATTAAGTCAATAAACACAGTTCATTATTAAATTGTTTGGTTCACCTTTGCCCAAGCACCCTACTTGTGTGGGTTTCGTGTCCTCAAAGCCCAGCAAGAAAAACTATTCCTCTTCTGTCCCTATTTCCCAGTTCCTTGGTGTACACAATCCTCTGGGATGGGTTTGGATTATGAGATTCAAATTCAGACCCATGGTGCAGAGTAAAACTCCGATCTCTTATGGATGCACAGAAACTTATGGGAATTTGTGGTAGTAAGGAAAAAAATGAGAACCTCATCCAAAAAATTTGGCTGCTTAGATCCCAGGTGGTTTGTCCATGAAACTCCCACAGAAGTTCTTCTTTTCCCTGCTGGATTTCTGGCCCATTCAATCTGCAAAGCCTCTGCCAGTTGGTATCTTAAGACAGAGTCAGATTCATCAATGACTTTGCTTGAAAAAAACCCTGTTAACTTGTTGAGGAGCCTTCAAAAATGAAGTTCAAAAGTTTGAAAAGCCGAATTTTTCCAAACCCCAGTGTATATAAGGCCTTAGGCATTAAAGACATGGCAATGGTTCCACCAAAGCCGAGTCGTGTTTTCTCCTACATCAAATGGCATGGCTAATTATTTCATTCGAAAAGGACTTCCTTTTGATGAGATTTCCTCAGAACAAAAGTTTCCTTAAGTATCATCATTTGTATACATAATACATCTTAGGAGGAATGTCAGCTCACAAAGTGATGGAGGCAACTTCAGCTTCATCCTCTCATTATGCAGGAGCAGAGAGTGGGAGATGCCAGGAAATGAAACGGAATTGGAAATCACTCCCCAACTCTGGCCTAGATTTTGTGATTTACAGCACAAAATCCCTTCCTGGTGCATCTGTGCGTTGTGTGGTGTCCACTTTGATACTCTTCCCTCTTTAAAGGCACAAAATCTCCTCTTCCTTCCATTGAAGTCCAGGGCAAAACTTCTGCTGGTTCGGTAGGAGAACAAAGCCCACGATTCCCTCTCCCCCACGGAAAACGCACTGGGATTATTTGCCATATTGGCAGTTCAAAAGCATTGTTCAGAAGACAGACTATTCAAACTTTTTGAAGTGAAAAGTTTTCAAGACACTTCAGTCATGAATTATATAACTGAGGAAACTGTCTATGGAAAGCTAATTTTGAATCTCTAAAGAATTTTAATTCCTTTTTTTTTTTTTTTTTGGAAGTGGCCAAATGTTGATGGGTTTGTGTGAATTTATTTTTAGCTCTTCTTTCCCTTCTGACCTGTCTGACCACTGGTCTGGTAAAGATTTGCAGCATTTTTCATGCTGCAAGAAGAGAGAATTCTTTTTCATGTCACCAAAAAAGAAAAGACAATTTCCTCTCAAATTTACGCGTTAGTAGCAAGGAGATGCTTGAAGAGTTTTCAGTTTTGTCATGAAGTTATTGTGGGAAATTCTGTGGAAATCTCTGCTTATAAAATCAGGCTGCCTTCATTTGACTACTTGATTTCCAATATCTGTGTGTGTAATCTCTTTCCTTTTAAATCACACTCAGAGTTAGGTTGTGACAACAACGATTGGCCCACTTCTTCTGATTTAGGAGCCAGCCGTGTCATACATCAGACCACTGAAAAGGGAAAAAAAGGGAAAAAATTTGATTTCTCCTGGAGTTAATTCACTGATGTTGTATCTATAACTCTTATTCACTTCAGGTTTTTTATTCAGAAGTTTCCCATTTGTTTAATATTTATACTTGATCAATCTCTGACATCACAGACCATGACTTGATTTGCAGACATGAACTGTCTCTCTCCCCTCAAACATCATCTCTGTAGTCTTTCATTATTCAGGCCCATAAAAAATAAATGTTAGGATTGCAGAGTAAATAATTTGTGACTATAAAAATAAATAAATAACTGCTTTCAGCAATCTTGCCTCTAATCAAAAAATCCATTTTAGTTGAAGTAGGGTTGATTAAATTCATTTAACACAAAAGGGCAGATGCTCGAAGGATTTAATACTGTTCACACAGAAACGACTTGAATATTGCAAGTAATAATTGGATAAAGAAACTTTAGCTCTTCTACACTTCTGAAAGGTCATTAAGAGAGAGGTAATCCACAGGCAGTGGGCAGGAGCTGCTGGCAGGTCACATCCTGACCCCTGGGGGGAATCAGGCTCCAGAAACAGCTCCTGGTTTTGTTTGCGTGGCCACGGGGCATAAATTCACAAAATGAACAGGACAAGCAACAAAAACAATGTAAAGAGTGGAAAAAAATTTGGTTTAGTTTGGAGGAAAAGGGAATTTTTTCCTTCCTTTTTAATTCAGCTCTGTAGTTTTATCCCATTTTAACATTTCCCTGTTTAGATTTATCTCATTGAAGAAATTAAAAGCCTACCTTTCTTTTGATTATGATAAAGGAATAGAATATCTGAACAGTCATACTATGGAAAAAAACCTGTTTGCTGGTGTAAAATTGTATGACTCAGAGCAAGTATTACTTTTTTTTAATTGACTTCCCTTCTGACAACTACATAGTCAGAAAATGGCGTAAATTTAATTTATAAACATGAATCTAAATTTTAAACTTTCCTTCTGAACGAGAAATCTACAAAAACAGAAATTTTGAATCTTCTGAAAGAGACCCACTAAATATAGAAAGGGATGAATAAGAAGCTGGTAACTTTTGTAATGATCTTTGCAGGAAAAAACTGAGGTCAGAAAATATATACAATTATAATAGTGCGTTATTGCCTGAACTTCTGCAAACCTTGGTGCTAAATTGCTTCCTGGTGAGTTTTTTCTAAGAACCACTTGGGTTCATACATGGCCTGAATCATTTTCCACCTGCTAGCCTTACATGTTTTCCCCACATGTTATATTTCCTATCTTTATATTGACTCTGATAAGCCAAATTACTGTAAATGAAGAAAAATTCGAAGCTGGTTAAGTTCAGCACATTAACAGTTTAAAGGGCTGAACCAGATAGAGGAAGAATGAAAATGAATTCAAACCAGTAGGCAGACATTTTCTTGATTATTAATAAAAGATCTTATTTTTCTAATTGAGCATCTGTCTTTTGCAAAAAACAATGTCAGAGAAGCAAATGAGGGAGGGGTTGAGTGTGATCTTTGTCACTTCACCACACAGAGCAAGGGCTCGGGCTCTGTTTTGATATTCTTGATTTTAACACCCACCAGCAGGTTTTGTCAGATGGTTTGCTGGGTATATTTGGGGTATTTCCCTTCGTTTTTCACCTTCTCCTCATGGTTAGAGACATGTTTCTGGTAGGAGCAGCTTGTAAGAAGAAAAGAGCAGCCTAAGAGATCTTTAAAGAGCCACTGGGTCCTTGGTGACAGATGTCAAACATTTCAGTGACAGCTAAAGAGCAAATCTGTGCTCTGACAACAGGAACGAGCCAAGGCTTAGCAGATTACCTGCAACAGCTTATTTTTTTTTTATTTTATATCAGTTTTATTTTCACAAGGTGGGCATGGATGCAGCTCTGAAGGAGAAGGAAAAAAGCTCCATCCAAGCCCCCATTTGCTGCTGAAAGCTCATCAAGAGGCAGCAGCAGCAGCAGTTGTTAATGTGACTCATGTGTCCGTGTGACACCGGGTTCAATTTATTGTAATGGAGTCAGAAATATTTTACTGAACAGAATTTTAAAAATGTAATTGCGTGACAGAAAGCAAATTTAATCACGAGCAGCAGCAGCTCAAGAACCCTTTGCAGTTTCAAACAGAGCAATGAGACAGAAAAGGCTGTCAATTTGATCTTTATTACCATAAGGATTTACAATGGGACTCGCACTCCTGAGTGTTTCCTTGAATTTCCAGGTTTTCCAAAACATCCAGTACCTGGCTGAAATAAAAGTAGGTTCTGCAAAGAAGTTTAAAATAAAGTGTTGAAATGTCTTTTCAACAACAAAAAGGAGAAGTTTTAATGCACAGTTCCCTTTGTAGCCCCAACAAATGCTGTGCCTGTGCTTGGGAGGCAGAGGAGCAGATTCAGCCCTTCCCTGATGTCCACAGAATCCCAGCTTTGCTCTTTCTAACAACACAACCCTGCCTGCATTCCGGTGGGATGCAGATGAGACATCTCCAGGACAAGGGGAAGATGATAAAACTCTTTGTGGGGGAGTCATCTCTCAGATTTTGGGATGTGCTGCTGCCTGGACCCACCTGGTGCCGCTGACTTGAGCAGACAGAAGAACATCTCATCATTTTCCCTTAACTGCTCAATTAAGTCTGAGGTTGTTTTGTACAACCAGAGTGGCAGCAAGGAGCCAGAAAATAAAGACGGCTCATTCCCTGGAAATATCCAGGGCCAGGCAGGACTTGGAGCAACCTGCGATAGGGGAAGGTGTCCCTGCCCATGGCAGGGGGGATGGGATGAACTTTCCAACCCTAACCATCCCATAACCCTGGGATTCTGTGATTTTGGCTTTAAAATCCTGGGATCTTGGCATAAGAAGGCTGATGAGGCTTAAGAGGCCTGATGCCTCTTCTCATCCAGCTCTGCCTCAGTCCTGTTTGCACAACTCACCTCTCTCTTTGGATATATTTTAAAGTAGACAAAGCAAGGCATTTTTATGCAAATCTTTCATAATTTTATTTATATTTATACAAATATTATTTATAAAGAATATTTATTATTAAATTATGGATTGTAAATATAGTATTTTTAGATCTTATTTTAACTAGATATTATAATATCTTATATTTTATAATTATTACAATATATATTCATATATTATTATATACCATTTATTATACTATTATAATATTGTCTATATATAATTATAGTAATATAATCACTATAACATATTAGAATACATAATATATTAAATATAAATTTTTATAAAGTATCATTTCTATTTTATTAAAATACATTTTTATATAAATATTGTATAATTTGTAATTATATTTATACAAGGCAAACAAAGCAAGGCATTATTTCAGTTGCTTTCCTCCTCTTTACATGAGAACCATTTGAATTTACAGGTAAATAAATCTGGAAAGAAGATTCGTAAGACTCTGTGTTTCTTTCAAGTTCCACTGAGACCAAACTCCACTAACAAATTTGGAACAGCACTCAGTGTGGAATGAATGCTGGTATTTTCATGCCAATTTCAAGCTGATTAGCATTAGTGGTTTTAATAATATTAATGGCAACTATATTAAATAAAGCGGGGTCATTATCTGTGTTCTGTGCAGAAGTTCCTCCCTTGGTGTTGATTGTAATTTTGTGTAAATTCAGAGTGTCGTCAGATTCCCCCCCAGCAGACTCTTGGGCAGATCCTCTCCTCACTCCTGAAATATTTTCCAGTACTGTTTGAGGGAACAGCCTCAGAAAATGCCTCCCTGGAACAGACTGTGTATAAAAGCTGTACACATTCAAGGGGAATATTTTATAATTAATTTCATTCTTGATTTGTCTTTACCTTTCTGTTTGATGTAAATGTTTCAAAGCACTAAGGAGCGAGTTGCATGATTTACCTTGTGGTTCTGGGAGATTCAATATAAAATTTTGTGAGACAACATTTGTTACTAGTGAAGTACAGCTTGGAAACATCTGCTTTTCATCATTTTTATCCCCTTTTATCACCTTGATCAATTTTCTTATTAAACAACAAACATAAGAATGAACTTGATTTCAAGTTCTGCCATAAAAATGGTCAATGACTGACAGCCTTAATGCCTTCATTGGAAAAGAAACATTCTGGGTTATTTATCATTTTATTGCATATGGGAAGAAATTAATCACTGCACCAAGCAACAGAAAAAGTCTGAGTTTCACCCTTGAGCTCTGAGTAACAAATTGTTTTAACCAGATTAATAACAATTATGAGTCACGGCATGAGCCCGAGAGTTTCATGTCGCCCTTTAATCACACGTGGGTTGTTAAGCTGAGCCTTGTTATGACTCAGTTTAGCCCTGGTTCATTATTTATCCTGCAAGGATAGCGCCCACCAGCCAGAGCAACACCAGGAGAGAACTTCAGCTCATTTCTGCTCTATCTTCCTGCCAGCATTTCAACTGCCCTGTTGAGCGGCAAGAATCTTCCACTTTCTTCAAAGCAAAACTCGTCCACGATTCCAAATAGAGTCAGCCAATCCCAGCCTAAACGGGCAAAACAACAGAAGTGTGACTCAATTGAATATCTAAATTAAATATTTTTTTGGGAGAGAGTCTGAAAAATGGTAGGGGTGATAATTAGATTCGTATTTGGTAATGGAAAAGTGGCAAAAAATTACTAATCAGCTTGTATGTAAAGTAAATATCAACAGCAGTAAAACAATGAGTCAGCCAGGTGAACGGGAGGTGATGGGTAGGGGAGTAGCTAATAGGGACAAAACTTTATTAATTCAAGTTTCTAGGTTTTTAAATAGCTTTGTTAAGTAGAATGGAAAATGAATTAAAACCTGCAAGCAGTCATGACATGTAACTCCATTCAAACTGAAAACGGGGTGAGTGAAACAGATGTTCTGGGGAAAAAAAGAAGAGGCAAAAGTTCAATACTAAACAGGCAAAAATAAAGTAGAAAATTAATGTTTGTCAGCCTCATGAGTATTTCCATCAGAAACAGCTTCTCTCGGTCTCTGTCTAATGGCTTCATCACAAAAGAATAATCTTCCCCTTTTCTCGGTTTTCTGCTTCATTTACTGATCATCTCCAACAAGGCAAGCTGTGAAAAAACTGAACATGGAATATAAGTTTGAACATTCTGGGGAAAATTTTCCGAGCAGGAGTGGCACATTTGTTCTTGAAATTAAAATTCTTCCTTGCACACAGCCCCATAGGCACTTTTGTCTAAACAGAGTTTTTAACAGGGGATTTTTTTCTTCTGCTGTCTTAAAATACTTCGTGTATTTAATTTAGACTTAATGCAGAGTCTGTTACATTAAAAGCTGCCAGAGATATTGAGGAATGTTTGTATGGCAGTTACTTCACATATAACCAGAATTTCATGTAATGCAAATATGTAAATACATTATATTTTCATGATATATTGTATTTTAATATAGAGGCTCATTATAAATTATTTAGCTTATAATATGTCTAATATTGTGTTATATTTATTATAGTGTGAAATACATGATTCTCTATAAAAATTATGTAAGTTTTGTATTTTGCTAAATCTACTTTAAAATTATAAATGTATCATATATATATAAAATTATTATACATATATATATATTATTATTATACATAGATAGGACAAACAGGCAATAGAATTTCTTCTAAACTGAAAACCCAAAAGAAAATGTCTGTAGGGTGAAGCTCCACTATCCTGATTCCAGAAAAAAGGATAGGCTGGAATATTTATAAATTCTTCATGGACACGACATAACACAGTTATTCTGCAGAGACCAAGGGCTAAATGGGGAAAGGTGAAAGGAGATGGAAGACACTTTAATTGAATGTAAGTCTGTCAAAATTCTTCCTCAAATGTTGAATGAAAAATGACTGCCTAAACCTCTTAATTAATCAGTTCTGGAACAAAAAAAAAATAGCATGTCAGGCACAATTTCAGTTTTTGTAGTACTTGATGGGCTTGAGTTAATTGTAAATTTATTGCCCAAATAAACCTGAAAGGGAGATGAACTGGAAATAATCCGTGTGTGGGAAACAAGAGGTGACAATTCAAGTCCTCTTGATGCAGATTTGTGATTTTTGGGGACGTGCAACACCCATCCAAGCAACACCGATCACAGAAGGAAATAGAATCCACAAAATACCTCCAGAATGCATCAGCTCTTGCAGTGAATCAAAAAAGAAAGGTTTTCTGGGAGTAAATGAGTAAATTCCTTGCTGTTGATGAAGTTCCACCACTGAGGTTCAGCTCGGTGTGTTTAATTTCCATGGCAAGTGTCGAGCAGGGGAAGGGTGTTTAAGCTCCTAATTGGCACACCAATGTATGGCAGAGAAGTAAATATGCCATTAATTAGGAGCTAAATATTGACACACACGGCGAGATTAAATTATATCAAAACATTCAATGTAACTTGCTTAATGCGCTGTTAAGTATCCAAATATTGTGTGTATGGAATGGTAATTATGTGCTTGGACTCTGCACTGGTTGTGAGGCAGGAGAAAATCAAATTTTCCCAAACACTTGAGGCTGACCTGGCTTTACCCTGGTGGGAGTCAACGACAAAACTGAACTGAGCAGGATTTTGTTTTCTCCTGGTTAATATGGCTCATAAAAGGAATTTCTACAGCACGTGCAGAAGTTCCTGAAAACGTCACTCCACCAAAAGAAACCTCTGAGAAAGGTGAAAAGGCGGATTGTAATTTTTCACACAAAATCCAGACCTTCACAACAAGTGACGTGAGACTTTGCAGCACCCTGAGGACTTTAGGAGTGCTCAAAAGCTGAAAAAACAGAAGGGAATGTGAATTATTAGTGCATGTCATTGGTTTTCCTGATTCACATCATGTTTCCAGAGTTATTCCAGCTTCAGAGCCATCAGCACTAACAGAATATATTGATTTCAATCCCTATCTCAGCGTGAAAAGTTGAAAAATATGTGTGGGGTTTTTAAAATTTAATTTTAAATCCAAATGCTTTAATGTGCAGAGAAACAACCATAGATTTTGACATATGGGTTTTTCTTTTGTGGTTTTGGAGGATTGTTCTGTTGTGTTTGTTTCTGTTTATTTTTCTTTTGTATTTGTTTTGCTTTGTTTTGTTCATTTGTTTTTCATTGCGGGGTTGGGGTTTTTTGTGAGTGTGCGGGTTTTTTATGTTTTTGTTTTCTTTTGGGGTTTTTTTTTTTGTTTGTTTTTCCTGGGAAACACTAATGAGATAGTCCAAAGCATTTTTTTTCCAGGGATCTCAAACTTTGGCTCTTGTTCAGGGTATATTCTGCTCTCAGCAGCTGAAGAGTTGTGCCATTAGGGCATAAATATGTATAGGTTGTTAGTGTAATCACATTAGGGGCTCAAGTTCTGCCCATGGAGCTGCAGTAACAAAAAACCCTTGTCATTTAAACACATTTTTATAGTGATAACTGTTATTGTGGGTACCAAAGCAATATGTGTTAAAATCTCTCTCTGTGCCATTATCATAGCCACAGGTCTGTGCAAATATGGGCCTTGAAATACCTTTTAATAACTACTTTAAAATACTTCCACTTACAGATGATGATTATGCACATAAAATAAATAATTGGCCGTGCATGCATGGGAAGATGAAAATAATTAGGATAAATAAAATAACTTACACAACAAGGGTAGACATAAGATTATGGCTGGTCCATTAAAGTCTGTGAATATCTGCCCATTGACTTCAATTAGCTCTGAATTAGGCACTTAAACAGCAGGAAGCAAATGGAATATTCTATTTGATTATCCTGGTCAATGAGCAATGAATGCATAAAAATAACTGTCCACAGATCCCGATGGACGCGGCCTCTCGAAACTCAGCCAAAGAACTGAAACTTTTCACAATGTTAATCTTACTCATTTTTTTCCTGCCCAAAGCATGCTGGGTGTTTCAGGGGTAAAGAAGAAGCAATTTCTATGTTTGTGATGAATTCAGTGCAGTTTCAAGGTTGCAGAAGAGCAGGGGGGCCACAAGAGCACGGTATTACGGAAAATTCATTTTAAGGAGATATTTTTTGGTGGTTTCAAGTAATTTTTTTCCCCAAAAAGGCCAGAAGGTGTGGTGAATGCTCAGGAATACAGCCAGCTCCTGCTTCAAATGGAAGGGGAGGTGTAGGGACTGAAGGCCAACCCTGCAGGGAGTGACCAGCAGCTCGTGGAGGTGGCAAGTGAGTGGCCCCAGGGCTGCCCACGAGGGCAAACCCAACAGAACCCAGCACAAACAATGTCTGATGGGCTGGGACAGGCAAGGGTTGGGTAATAAATGCAGCAATTCACCAAATTTTCTGAAAGCGGGGCGGTGGTTAATGGAGGGATCCCAAAATCTTCCAAGTTGGGTCGTGGATCCGCTCCAGTGCCAGCCACAGCCAAGGTGGATCTTGTGCAGATCCTGAGTGGCCACTTCGCTGTGCCCAGGGCCAGTGGTGGGTGCCAAGACATGAACTCACCCAAATTTCTCCCTGCTGCTGCCCCAGGATAAATAAAAAAATACACAATAAAACCTTCGGGCCAGTGAAGAGGCTCTTCCTCTGTCCACTGCACTCCTTGCTCTGTATTTCTTCTCAGACTAATTCTTTGCTAATTTCTCTGCCTCTTACCCTCTTCTGGAGTGGTTTTGTATTTGTCCCTTGCTTTACCAAGCAGTTTGGACACCTCTGGGACTGAAAAATATGACCAATTACTTTGTGCTGCTTTCTGCAGGTCTCTAGAAGGAGGGAAAATGTTAATTGCTGCAAGCAAACAATATTTTCTTTTTGGCCTTGCTTAATCCAAAGTTGATCCAAACCATACATTTTTAGTCATGGTTTAGAGAAATATGTTTTTGAGGCCAGCTGGAAAGAGCAATGTTGGAGGACCTCTCTGTTTTCCACTTCTGAGTATATCAGAGGGTATCAGAAATGGCTCCCAAGGAACGCTTACAACTAAATAAAAAAGAAAAAAAGAAAAGAATCTCAGCTATCATTCACCAAATCAGCACTAAATCTAATTCCACCAAAGGAAAATGTACAACATGGTAATTAAACTGCAAGAGAAACTTGCTCACTAAAATGGAAGATATTGCAGAGCTTTTTGACAGAATCGCAAGAACAAATGAGCCATCATTTGCTACATCTCAAATATTAAGTACAAAACACCGAGAGCTGGACAGTTTTAAATTAGGTTATGCCTTAAAGGCTGTAGTATGGGAAATTACAAGATAATAAGTCGGGGGGGGTTATTAATTTTTGTTATTATTGCTAAGGTAACGAGTAAATTGAAAGTTGGAGGTCAATACAAGGTGAGTTGGCTGCTGGGAGAGATGAGATGAACGACTTTCCAAAAGCTCTGAGGCAGAGCTGCCTCTGGGTGACAATGCCAAAAGCAAATAAATGTGATTGGGCACTTTTGAGCATTGGGGTCCCCAAAGCCCCCTCCTCAAAGCCACAAACGAGGAGGGCTGAGCGTGGGGAGCAGCAGGGAGGGGTTTTGCCTCTTCTAGCTGGGTTGGCCTGAGCAGCTGTGTTGAGTAAGAGATGCTCTGAGCAGAGAATGAGGAGACAAAGGAGTGTCAGCTCTGAAGCTTGGGCTGAGGAGCAGCAATCTCAGCCTGACCTGAGCCAGCAGCTGCCAGGTCTGAGGAGTGGTGGGGCAGCTGCAGCAAGCTCTCATGGATGGGTTCTACAATAACAATTTACATATTGATTAAAACCCATAATTTAAATTGCCTCAGGTTCGCTCGGAGCTGTTAGACTGATACCTGGCAGCCTCTTAACTGGAGATGGGGGAAAATTACTCGTACTGTCAATAGCTGTTTACCTATATTAAAATAATTAGCAATCAGAGTGTACTCCACTGCCTTGCACACGGGGAGCCTAATTAACTTTCTCCTTCGGATTTCTACATCCACTAACAAATAAATGGAAAGCCATCCCATGTCCTCTGTCATGGGAATGTGTCTGCCTTTATTTGGGAAAGGCAAATGCTGGTTCAAACAAGGACAGGCTTTATGGCAGGGATTTGTCATTGGATCTGTTCAGAGCTTCGCCTCCCTCCCCAGCACAGAGCATTTCTCCACACGCTGCACTGAGTGATGCACTGCAGTGACAAAGTGTTAATCTCCATTAAAAATTTAAAAGACACACAGCTATTTTCACCTGGGGGAGCTGCTGCTGATTCATCTGCAGCCCTGCCCAGCTTAGGCAGCCCTGTCTCCCAAGCCATTACAAATTACCAGGGAACCATCCTTCAGTGCAAATTCCAGCAGCAGGAATTGTTTCATAAAAGGATGGAGTCCAGTGCTTGTCTTTTGCTACTTAATAAATCACTAAAATGAAATAGCGCGGCTCTCCCGTTATCTGCAGGTGATTGTCAGAGGTTCAAGTGCTCTGGCCACCATTAAGATCTCAAATATTATTTTCTTCTGGAAATACATCAGCGTGGTTGTGTCTTCCTGTGGTGGGAGGCTTCCAGCCAATTCTCCAGCAGTTTCAGGGCTTGAGGGGGCCAGAGAGCAGGGTTGGGGTTACACCTGGGACAAGACTGAGAGTGAGAAAATACCAGCTGTGAAATGGTCCCAGAATCACTACAGAACGTTGGGATGGTTTGGGCTGGAAGGGACATTCAGGATCACCCAGTGCCACCCCCTGCCATGGCAGGGTCACCTTCCCCTGGGCCAGGCTGCCCAAGTCCTCTCCAGCCTGGCCTGGACCTTTGTTGCAGAGCCATCTGCACTGGACATTCCTCTTTGGAACATAAACTAAAATAATTTAGGCCAGGCTTTATTTTGAATGGCTATGGAGATCAGGCTGTGCCTCTCAATGATGTCACATGGTGCTGCAAAGAAAACAAGTCACAAAAAAAACTTGGTTTCTTCTGCCCCCAACATGTGAAATACATTTCCTGCCACCTTTTCCCTTACAGAGATACCAAAATTTTTGTGATGGCATTGAATTAGTACTCAAATAGATTTAATAATGGTGCTTCTCACTGAGAAATTTAATAATCTCTTTACATATTAATATTAATAATGGCCACATGAACAAAAGGAAGAGGGGGAAGAGGATGATGAGAGGCAGCTCAGGATGGTGCTGGAGCTTGGGATTAGACTGATAGAGCAGCATTAACATCTTTAATTGTTTCTTTTTAAGAAAAATCCAACTTAACTCTAGAAATCTGGACTTTTCTCATGTTTTTCTGTTGGGCACAGCACCTTCCATTGGGTAAGGCAGTAAAGGCAGCAGCTGAATTCCATGGAAACAGGTACCCTGAAGGGACCTAGTCCATGAGGAATTATGGATTCCCTGACACAATGAAAAATAAGACCATGAACAAATATGGAAAAAAGGAAGGATAAAAATCAAATGTGGAAAGAAAGAACTCCATAGAAAATAAAAATGGAAGAGCTTTTATTGTCTTAATTGGGAAAGCTTATGACAAATGGTTATAAATACAACTCTCATCATGATTACCATGAGTAATGTCTGAAAACCACATAAATTGCTAAGAACATCTGACAGGTGACATCAAATCCATTGAAGAGATACCATTTCCTTAATCAAAAACAGGAGAAACAAAGCAAAACAGCGAATTCATGTTCCAGACCTGAGCCCTGAGCCATTCTCATGCTGTTATAAATAGGCTGCTTAAATAGGGTGGTTTGTGGGGCTCGTAATTCCAGCTGACACGAGGGATTGTGGAAGAGCAGGAGGAAAAGCTGTCTGTGTGCTGCTTGTTAGAGTAACAGCTTGTGACTGCTCTCAGAAACAATTCTCCTGAAGACCCCGTGTCCCTCAGTCTCAGGGAGAACTCTGTGGGTTTGGGGCACTTTGGGCAGTGCCAGCCCTGCCTACAACAGTGGGGAGTTGATGCCTCAGGTTTGGCTTTTCTATGTTTCAGGTTCTGTGCTGCTTTAGTGTGTGGGGCTGAGCTTCACATCAGGGGATGCTGAGCTCTGCACAGAGCAGGGAGACAAAACAATTCCTGCTCCAGCTGGGCACCAAGGACAAATGATCCAAAGCTCAGCCCAGGAGCACAAACAGCGTGGGCTGCAGAGAGGAAAACAAGCAGGGTGGGAGTGCCTGGGCTAAAGCTGGAACGGGACAATGAACTGCAAGGTGCAAATGGAGCAGAGCTGAGCCAAGGCAGAGACCCCGGGAGCGCTCGTGCATTTTGGGACCATTTGGGTTCCTCTTGGGGGCAGCCCTGGCTGGGCTCTTGTGCTGCCCAAGGTGGATCCATGGAGGAGATGCTTTGAATAAATCCCTGCTTTATTCTGGAACTCTGTCCAGCCCCTGCTCCAGAGCAGCCTGCACAAGGCATCAGAGTAAATATTAATCCTCTGTCACAACAAAGTTCGGTGGAAAGGGCCCAAGAGTGAGGATGCAATAACACCTAATGCAGACAACAAGTGGTGATTTTAAAAAGTACACAAATACAAATTTAAGAAACCTGAACCAAGAAGATCATTCAAACTTGTTTTGTAAAGCTTGGTCTTCAAAATGGTAGAACTCAGGTGTTTTAACTTGCTCTTGAGGGAAGACAAAGATTTTATTATGGCCAACACTGAACTGAGCAAATCCTCCCTGACGCCATTAGCACAACAACCCAAATTAATAATTAGCTTTGGCTAATACCAGATGGTTTCATGGCTTTGGGTTGTCTGGCTGCATGGGCCAAGCCCTGTGGGAACACACCCCACATCCAAGTACAGCAGATAAACATTCCCAGAGAAATGGAGCACTTTGTACCTTTATTTAATAGATTAGTGAAGCTGTAACGTCCTTCAGCATCTACGATTTATATTTGTAGGTGGATGTGTTCCTTACACTGATTTATAAGAATAAAACACTTGTCACTCTGGATTTATAGACCTCTTTCCTAATTTTTGTCTGTGTTTACATATTCCCCAGCATGCAGCTGGCAGGGGCTTCTGTAGTTCACAAATTGAATAAATAGGAGAATAAGAATCATGGACTTTTACTGTTGATTCACATCATATTTTAAGTGCAGTTGTTTTCCTCTGGAAATGCTGCTGCTGCTGGGAAGAGAGTGATGGGGAAGCCCAGGAAAAATCCAGGCTGTTAATTTTAGCTCTATATATATTCCTAGCCATGGAAGTATTAAGTAAATATATTTTATTAATAAACTAATAATTATATGTGTACTTATACATATTTTTTTCTTCTAAATTTCCAGAAAAATTCAGCAGTAGCTATTATTTAAAACATGGAAAGGAACATGTAGGAGTTTTGCCTCAAGAGGAAAAGCTGTGGAATTGATGCCCTGGCACTCAGTACATCCTCTCTGGGATCAGCTGTGGGATCAGGTGTGCCTGGCCTTGGGGAGGTTTGCAGTGGGAAGTGGGATACAGGTCAGGAGATATTGTGGGGCTGATTGAGCAGAAGAGAAGCCAGAGGGAAAGAAAATGTGGCTGAGCAGAGGTGCTGGAGCAGCAGAGGTGGAGGGATGGAGCATCCTCTGCTCTGGGGGTTACAGCTGAAGGTTCATGGAGATAAAGCTTTGTCCTCAGAGGCAGGACTGTGAGGGAAAACATGGATGATTCTTATGGCTCTGAAAAGCCCCTGGAGGATGAAAACACAACTCCACCTATTTATTTTTTCTATCTTTCCATGTTTCTAACAAATCTTCCTTCAAACCTCTGTTTTCTTTCTCTGTCCCCTCAGCTGCTGTGGGCATGGCCAAGCTGCTCCTTCTGATTCACTTCCCACTAATTTTCAGGGAGTTGAAAACCAAAAACTGATAAATAAGTTCTTCATAATGACCAGCCTGACCATCTGAGGATTTTTTTCCTTTAAGATAAATTCAGTTGTGTTATTCGGATGAGCTTTGAGTGGGCAGAGTTACAAGTGGGTGTAACTAATCAAAGTTTAACAAGCACTTGATGCATCCCATGGAAATTTGCTGGAACATCTAACCCAAATTAGCACAGGGCTAACCTGTCTCCTGAAAACAGCCTAAATTGGGCCCTGGAACCTGCTGTGCTGGGAGATGTCCCAGGAGACTGGAGTTGAGAATTTCATGACTCGTCTAGGCAGTGGGAGTAAATGTCAGCTTGTTGAATTTCTAACCTGATATTAAAATAGAGAACTCCTGCCCCCAAAACAGGGGATTGATGTGAGAGAGCCAGGGAGATCAGACACAGGGGAAGGAAACGGAATTACCCTCTTCTGACATAAACAAGTTACAGCAGAACGGGTGGTAGGAATCTGAGAGAGCAGTGCCAAGAGTGGGGCTCAGAGAAACCAAATCCACCCTGCAAAGTGGTTTGGAAAAATAATTCCAATATTCCCCCAAAGTCCTTGTTTACCACAGACATGAGAGCAGTGGAAAAAACATTTTCTCTCTAGAGCATCAGCCTCACCTGCATCCTGGTGTGGGGGTGATTTTCTTGTTATAACAAATTAAAGAAGGAGAGGTTCTGGGGTGTCCAGAGAAGGCAGAGCTCAGGAGAAAGAAGATATGAAAAACCCAGAAAAACAAAAGGAGGGAAGTTTCTTCCTCTGCTTTTTTCTTTGTATAAAAGCCCAGAGATGAGGTTGAAATCTGGATTTCAGGTGCTGACCATGCACAAGCCTTGCTCAAGTATGTACCACAGCCCCTGGCCATTGAACAGAAGAAATAATTCACATTTTTGCCTCCCTTCCATTAATTAATTACCAAGTACTCTTGGTCATGTATAGAAACCATTTGAGGGAGTAGAGAAACAGGATATGCATGTCCTTCTGTACTATACACTTTCTTCAGCTGCTGAAATCAACTTTTATTTTCCTTATCAGCAAGGATCCTCATGCCTATGGTGACAGCAAGAGAAATAGAAGAAATGGAAAAAGATTAGAAATAGGAAAAGATTAGAAATAGAAAAGTCTTATGGAAACACTTGGAGAGTTGCTTGCTGATTCATGTGCCAACAATTGGCGTCTGAAATGGAGCTAATTAACATTCTCATTATGATAATCACCTTCAACATTTCCCTTTATTTTCCCAGGCTCTTCCCTTAACTGTCTGTCTCTGAGATAAGAAAATTATTATCAATGTATCAGCTCAGATACATTTCAGGGCATGAATGGCAAGAATTAATTCGGGTCTGTCTGAGGAGAGTACAATTAGGAAGCCTTCATGATGAGACTAAATCTCCAGATTACTGGATCAGATATCCTCATTTCAGAGTGCTCTGAAAGCCTAACACTGCATTCACTTTCCAGCATGCACTTAGAAATAATCACCACTGTGAGGGAGGAAGGGGAGGAAAACCACCTGGTCTGACACAAAGCAATCACTTCATAATCATAGAAGTTTCTTTGCGAAGTTAAAATATACTTTTTGCCCTTTTGTAATTGTTATATTTGATTTTAATATTGGTACCTTTTGGAATTTCCCTTTCACCCCTCATTTTTTACCCTCATTTTCTCTGCTTTTTGGGCACATGAATCAACACCCTGATACCTCAGAAAAAAATTATTGGAATGGATGATACTGCCTGACTTTGTTGTACTGGAAACCCCTTTGGGTAATGTTATTGAAGATCTGGCATGTTGATGGCAAAGAATTCAGGGTGGGATGAAAAAAGGCAATTTCAGATTTGATGAATGTTTCCACAAACAGGAATGCATGTGACTCTGGCTTCCAAATTGTCTTTGATCTCCAGACTGGGGTGAGTTGTGCTCTGTGTCAGGGCTCTAGCTGGGAATGTTGAGGGTTGAAATATTTCACTACCTAAAAATTGAGGAGAGGAGGGAAAACAAACAAAACAGTCCCAGAGAGACTTTTCACTGATGTTAAGGAATGGGAGTGCGACTTAAAAGGAGGAAGGGTCCTTTCCCTTTCTAATAAATTCTTCCCTTAATTTTGGAAAAATGATCTCCAAACAATTCCATCTCTGGTGCTTGAAGTGCTCTCCAGGATCTCTCATGCACAAAATGACAAATTTGCTGGAGATTTCTCTGTGCAATCAAGCCATGGCCTTCAGCTCTGAACATGACTTTCCTTCTTTTTATTTACTGAGAATTCACCCTGGTCTGAGTTATTTATATCCTTAATAAAAGGAATTCTTTTCCTCTCTTTTCATTCTATGGATTATTTAGCTGCTGTCTAATAATTCATCACAGCTCAGAAGTACCAGGGCTGATGGGAAGTAGTCTGGCTTTTAAGACTTCTTGTTGTGATGTCTGTTTTTAATTAAACATTCTCAAGGTACTTTTAACTCTAATTCTGGGCCTATACTGGGGAAAATACCCTTTATTTTCTTAACCTTCTCTGTCACACCCTCTACTCTTCCCTTTTCCTTCCTTCCATGCATAGATCTTAACTTTGAAGGAAACTTGAGTGTGGTTTTCCTCTGGTTTTATCAGACTGAGCCATAGCTGAACTCATTGACTAAAATATTTAATTCTTGATAAAATTGTCTTTAAGTTCTTGAAATAGCAATTTTTCTGGTATTATTTATATATTTGTAGTACTTGGTAGTAGTTTTGAACATTAACAGGTGATTATTGCAAAAGGTGTGGTGACTATTAGGAAAAATCTAGATTTATTCATTAAATATCTTTAAATCTCATGTGAACTGAAGAAAACTTGTTAATGCTGTCAGTGCATAATTCACCCCAGCAAGGAGCAGATCCTGAGATCCCTGGCCAGGGAAGGAGCACAAGTGGAAAATATCTGCTTCACTTCTCCATATCTCAGCCCATGCACACACATGACCATGGCAAAAAGAAATTCAAATTCTGTAAGCAGCCAATAAATTTTACATCAGCCTGGTGGGGGCTGTGGCTCTGAGGTTTCACTGAGCCAGACAGAAAAACTTCAGTGTTTTCTGTCATTTCCCAACCCACGGATCCTCCAACCCTCTCTGAGCGTTTCAAAGCCCTGGAGACAACACCGAGAGCTTTGGGTTTGGAGAATAAAATCAATCAGGTCAAGGAGGGAGAGGGACAGGAATGAAATGGGATTATCCACAGCTGGAGGCAGGTCCAGGGTGAGCATCACTGGGGTCATCAATGACAAAACACTTAGGAAAGAACAGATATTGCATCTGTGCAAATAACAAAGGTAAAGGACTGGAGACATGCTCATGAATGTTTAATGAACTGAAGAAGACCCTAACTCTGAAAAATTATTATTTTTCCATTTCTGATAATAAGCATTTTCATTTTAGTTTTTGTGAGGGTTTTATCCCTGTACTATAATAAAATATTTCTCCATTAAGAATTTTTGGGTGAATTCATTCATTCATAATGTGTGAAGAAGTGAAAAACTTTATTTGACTTTGAGTTTGAAAATTAATTTCTGATTTTTTAGTAGATAATTCCTTACAATCCCCTCTCCATATCACTGGATCCCTCTGTGATAAATTTAATTACAAATAAAATTTAATAGTTACATTGCTGTAAATACACAATTATGGTGTTAGTGAAAAGGAACATCCTAGACTTGAGCTTTTAAAAATTCCTTTTAACTGGATCTGATTTTAGTGTTGTTTTGTACCCTGCTTGGAGATCATAGAACAGGGATAAGATCTCCCTTCATTCCTACTTAATACTGTTTGATAAAGAAACTGTCATTTCTGCCCTGTAAAATTTACCAATATTTGAATTTTAGTAGGATTAATCTCTGCTGAAAATGTTTCCTTAGGAATTGGTGGTGTGTTAATGATGTAACCATTCTAGACATGAACTTTTTTTTTTTTTTAATGTCATATGAACTGAAAATCATTACAATTTATCAGATAAGGCAGCAGACAATTTCCAGTCTTGAGGAACTGCTGCTTCCTGAGATTAATTTGAGCCAGAACATTCCAGAATTGGCAAGCCACGGGTGGTGGTTCTCCATAAACCAGGCTGCAACATCACTTATCTTCTACTTCCCATAATTTTGTTTTCATGCCCTAAACCCTGAGAGGAGGAAAACCTTCCCATGTGTCCTTTTTCTGTGGTATTCTCCCCAAGCCAAGGATCTTTTGGTGAATGGCCATGGCAGCCAACCTTTCTACATAAACTCCATTCCTGCCCCTTTTCCCTTGTGCGAGCTCTACTGGATGCACGTTTTGATTTTCAAATCCCTAGCTGATTTGATTTTTTATTTTTATATCAAATTTTTCTCCTGTTTTTTTTGTTTGGTTGGTTGGTTTTTTGTTGGTTTTGGGTTTTTTTTGGGTTTTTTTTTTGGTGGGGGGTGGGTGGAATAATAATTTTTTTCACCTTTTACCTACCAAAAAAAATTTAAAATAAATCCAAAAGGGACTAAAGACTCCAGCTGGCTGCCCACAGGCTGGGTGGAAAGTCAGATAAAGCTGCTTTGAGAGGTGTGTGCTCCAGCAGTGGAGCTGCTTCTGCTGTCACGGGGAAGATTACAGAGCAGTGATTTGTGTAGAGGAAGAAATACCTTCCACTTAGGAGTGTCTTAAAACAAAAGCTATACACTCGAGGGCAATGAATAGTTGTTTTCATCTCAATTTTGTTTTATGCTCTTCTTTGATCTAACATGAAAATCATTACAATTTATGAGATAAGGCAGCAGACAAGACCCCGAGGAGTTCTTTGTTATGTAAGTCTCCATCCAATTCATTATTTTGTGCCTCTCTCCCTCAAACAGCTTTCTGAAAGATCAAGTTAGTCAAAGCTACCGTGGGTTTTTAGCTTTGCTAAAATCCACCGTATTACACGCTCAGTGAATTTCCACAGCTTTTGTTCGAGTCACTGACAGCACCTGTCATTTGCCTTTTTATGTCTTAAAAGCTGCTGGTGGCAGCATAATCAAAGATGTTGAGTAAAAATATATATCCTGGAGCAGTGGCCTGAAAAAGGGAGTCTGCTTATATTTTAGCAAAGACTCTGTGTGTCATAACCTGGGGGTTTATGTTTGGGGGTTTTTTTTGGTTTATTTTGTTGTTTTTTGGGTTTTTTTCTTGTGTGTGTCAACATTTTATAGCACAATCTGGCCTCTGGATGAGTTAATAAAAGAAGTGTTGTTGAGGTAGAAAATTGAAATAAGAGTTTATCATTTGGGCTTTTCGTTTTAACAGAAATGAGGGGAAATAATTGCTTTACCAATTGAGTATTACAGCCAGAACAAGAGGCAGCCATCTCTTTCAAGTCTTTGGCAAAATTCTGGTGTTCAAGGACTGTTGCTTGGATCTAAATCCTCAATAAAAGTTATACAAGTGCCATGGATAAAGTGCCAGTGCTTCCTCTAAAGCAGGAAATCACAGCTCCCATGTCCTTGCATTTTCATCTGGGAAAACAATTTTTTCACTTCTTTGACCTTCTATCCTGTAAGAAAAATAAGCAATTCTTTTTGATTTTTTGAAGGAAAAAAACTTGATATTTCATTCCTAAACTTTTACTTTATGTCTGTCTTCGTATAAATGGGGGGAGACTGGGAAATTTGCACTTCTGGGGGAAGACTGGGGAATTTTAACCTGGCTTTTGGCCCTAACTGCTGGTTCCCTTTGGAATGAAATGCTGGTCTTTGGAGAGGGAATATTCAGTGAAGGAAGAAAGGCTGGAGTTAATGACTTGTCACATTCTGAGTGCTCCTGAGCAGGAAATGCTGGATTTGTGAGAGCCCCAAAAGCCTGTTATTTTCTGTAGTAACACCATTAAGTCACCTGTCAGACATGCAGTGTACCATGGGCGACTTCAGGCTTCTTTTAGCTGGAACTGATGCACTTTTAAGAAATAAATCTTTGATAATATAATAGTTCCATGCACTGCAGCCAAGGCCATGCAGTTTGCTGTACATCTCCTGTGAGCTGCAGCCTCTGGTAATTAAATGTCAGGTGTTCTGAAACTATGAAGGGTTTTTTCCCCTCCCTCATTTGTCACTAGATCTTTGGACAGGAACTTTCTTTGTGTTTTTATAAGCAGATTTTATGATGGGAATTTGCTGGGAGATTTATTGTTTTCACTCCAAGGATTACTTTTGTTCTTCTGCCTGGCCAGGTGCAATGATGAGATGCCAAAATTAAAGCTCTGCAGGATTCAGTGGGGTGGTTTCCTCTTCTGGGGCTCTCCTGTCCCTCTCCATCAAATCTGTAATAGAGACAGAATTTGGGCGTGTTCTCCTTCAAGAGCTGAAAGGTGATAATGGGTATTTCTCAACTCATGGAACCATGGAATGGTTTGGGTTGGGATGCACCTTAGAGCTCATCCCATTCCACCCCCTGGGTGGGCAGGGACACCTTCCACCATCCCAGGTTGTTTCAAGCCCAGCATGGCCTTGGACACTTCCAGGGATGGGGCAGCCATGATTTCTCTTCCATTTTTCCAGTTTTGTTGGCAGTTCAGCTGTGTTAGAAGGTGTGAGTGGAGCAGAGCCCTGGTTCTCAGCGCTTCAGGAGCAGCTGCCCCCTCCCAGGGCAACCCATAAACTCTGTGTCTTCCAAACCCAGTCTGGACCTCCACCCACTGAGGTACTGAATGTTTTATTTATGGCTTTATTTACCTGGCTGGAGACAGGAGAAAGCTAAAATCCCAAACCCCAGTCTTACCAAAAAGAATTCCTCCACTCAGCCATTTGGGAAACACAGGAATTCAGGGATGCAGAGCTTAATAAACTAATGGGGTATAAAGTAGTGGTTTTCAGTCTGTTCCAACATGTTTTGATCCACAGGAGAACAGGTAACTTTGCAGCAAATTCATCGCTGGCATCATGTTTTTCCTGTAGGTTTGGAGAGGTTTAAAAATTCCTTTTTAAGCCTGGCTCATCAAAGCCAAGCCTACTGGGGCTGGGGGGAGACGTCTGCCCATCTCAATGACATTCTTGGAGATGTTAATTTTTGCCACTTTATGCAGCGCTCAGAATTTGTGAATCTTTTGCAACATTCATAAGGGACTATAGAACATTTCTAGGAAAAAAAAAAAAAGAAGGAAAAGTAGGTTAGACTTGAAAGTTGTACAATATTCACAAAGGCTCTGAAAGATGCAAGCACCTGCATATTCCTAAACTGGCAGGAGATATGAGGGTTTTGTCCTGTTTAACAGAGTTAGTTTGAAAATAACTTGGGTTACATTAAATGTGAGTAAAAATATGGGCAAGAATAAAAATCATTTTAGTATCTCATTAAAAACAAATCTAGCAATAGCTTTTATTCATAATCTCCTTAGACCTTTATTTTTTTTTGTAGCTGGTGTTGGGTTTCAATGATTTTCTGTAAAAGTTGCACGTAGAAATCTTAATAGGATAAGTTGTGCTTATAAGGACTTCGTTGTTTCCAGGTTTGTTTTCCCCTAAGATGGAAAGAGAAACAGAGAAATATGGAAAAAAACCCAAATTCATTTTAAATTAAGAAAAATAGTTCTACTTTTCTGAGCCTTACTCTTCTTATTTCATGGTAAATGCTTTCAAAGATAAACAGTGGGATCCCAGTTTTATTTGGGATTAGCAGAAAAGCTTAAATTTAGCCTAATTCCTTTGACACAGCGAAAGGTTTATCAATGGTGATATTAGGAAAAAAATTGTAGGAGGGTTGAGAGATTTCGGAAAATGTAAACTCATGGCATGTTAATAAATGCATTATTTTCTATGCCAAATGTAAATAATCTATACCTCATTCCATAAAGAAATATTTAATTTGAGAGCAACATCATATGAAAATCTTTTAAATGTCTTTCTTTGAACAACTTCAACCAAGCTGATACTGGGAGTGAAAACCAAAGAGATGGAAATGCAAAGTGTTCATTTAATAAAAAAAAAGAAAACCCAGTTCATTTCTATACCTGCATTTCTTCCCCTTCATTTCGAAGGTAGGAACCCTCTAAGGAGAACGATTAAATATGAATAAGAATAAAGAAGGGTAAAGTTAATATGGAATAATTCTGACAGTTCTACTTGAAAAACATCAGTCTCTTTCCAACATCCCCGTTGATGAGCCTGGGATGGTGCTGAGCTGGAGCTCCTCGTTCCCACAAGAGGAGAGTTTGCTGCAGGTGGATTTTTCCTTGCCTGGAATGAGGCTGGAGCTCCCCACTGCTCCCGGCTCAGGTGCACAACTTTCCCAACTCCTGCTTCTGAGGAGAGAGAAAAAAAACACTGATTTGCCCTGAGAGAAGTTCTCAGATCTTCAGAGCAGTGAATAATTGATGAGAGCCCCGTGCTCAACTCACAGCGGGAGCACAGCTGTGCCGAGGGAAGGAACTCCGCGTTTGACGCACCGGGCACGGGATGAGGAAAGAGAAATCAATTAATGTAAATTTAATTGTGGGAGTTCCCCTGTATCCTGCAGGGAAAGGAGCTCCAGCCCTGGCTGAAGGACAGTGCTGCCCCCGTGGAAGGCACCAGGCAGAGGGGAAGATGCAGCTGAGGGACAGGGAAAGGCTGCAGAGGCGTCTTTGGCACGAGAAGAATTCTCCAGTCGCCCGTCACAGCCCAGCTGTGAGCAATCCTTGAAATGACTGAGCACTCCCTACATCACACATTCCTCATGGAACCAGGGAATTCTCAAGTCAGGGTGAGCCCTAGGACATACCTTGAGACCCTGTCATTGTCCTCTGGCTGCTCTTTGACTTGGAAACAGCAACGTTCCATGCCAAGCTCATCTTATTCCTTTATTCCCTGGAGATACCTCGGCCCTACTGAAGTAAAGGAGCAGTTTAGCTCCAAGGTGTTGGAAAGCCAGCCTGAGAGTGGGAAAGTAAAGTTTCATCCCTCCAAGTGCCAGCACGAGGACCACGGCTCAAGGGAATGCAGTTTTGGCAATACTGCAGGTGTTTCCAGTGTTTAGAGGATGTTTTTCCCTCCTGACCAATAATTCCACGCAGAGAAATTCTCCTGCTAGCAGAGTGATCCTTCCCTGGCATCAGCCAGACCATTTGAAGCGTGTTGCCTTCCGCCATATGCTCCCTCAGCAGACAAATAAAGGGAAATATTTAAAACATTATGCTTAAAACCCAAGATCTTCCCTCCTTAATTTGGCAGTTTGCAAAACATGGCATTTGTGAGAATCTGGCACCACAATTGTCGGAGCATCTCCATCAAGACAAGAGTGGAAAACAAACTCCCTGGCAGCAGCAGGCACAGCTGTGGTACCCACTCCCTCCCTCTCCTTCCTACCAGGGAGTGCTTTTTTTAGCCTAAACTGTTTGTGTGATTAGAGGGGGGGAAAAAAATGTGAGATTAGCAATGTCTTATAAAAAAAGAAAAGGCCTTTAAATGCAGTTCAGGCTTCTGCAAAATAACTCCTCACAAACTTGGCAGTTGCTCTTAAAAGAAAAGAAAAATTAAAAATCAGCCACCTGCCATCTGGAAATAGCTTACAATAATGACAAAGGAATTAACTGTATTAAGAAAAAGAATTGTTTCTACATGAAAAAAATATTCTTTGGCCACTTCCACCTCCCCAAGGGGACTGCTGACAGCCTGGACCCTGCAGAGAGAGTTAATGCCACTTAATTCTGATTTTGGGTGTTCACCTGAGCTTCCCAGACCATCCCTCCAGGTCTTTAAGGGAGACTAAATTAAAAGCAGCACCACTGAAATAAGATTAGGTTGCTTATGGCTGCACAAGCGGTTTCTGTGCATTGGGCTGCTAATTATAATGTTTCTTTTAATGCCATTTATTTGCATATCTTTGGGTGTATTATACAGCTTTGCAAATTCTTAGCAGGCATTTGGAAACTATTATCCATTATTACTTCCTTAAAATCACAGCGCTTAAATCAGGTCACCCAGCTGTTTAGCATCTGATAACAAGATTAGAGGGATTGATTGTGCTCTCTGTGAGGCTGCAAATACCTATTAATCTAGGAGCCTTTGGAAGTTCATCAAAATGATATTTTTCTTCTGAGAATGTTATAAACAGTTGAAAATACATCCATAATTTGCAATGGGTATTTTAGGCTCCAAGGTACATTATTCTTTTTGAATACTAATCTTTTTAGCTCTTGCTGTAATTATTATAACTTCACACAGCGGATAGTTAATACTTCAAGTTTCTGCTATTTAGTATGGTGGAGCTGTCCCCGTTTTCATTAATTCCATCAATCAAACTTAACTCTCCTCCACCTCTAAAAAGTAATTATAATTATTTTTATGACCATATATATGCTAATGCAAGAACTATTTCATGACATTTTAATTAATTCTCAAAATGCTTATGGACTCAACGCTGACATTGTCTTGGAACGAGTGGTGCAGAGAAAAAAGTCAAATTATAAAGTTATGGCTAATTGGAATAAAGCAGGAAATACTGGCAAACACGATCAGAGCCATCTTGGTAATTCATTTACTTTTTAATTCTCTTTTGTGTAATTATAAATTTAAATGTTTTGCTTTCGAGGTAGTGTAAAATTACATTTTTGAAAACTTTGACACATGGATTTTCAATTTTTTTTTTTTTTTTTTTTGCATCTTCTCTCTTCTTGATCTTCCCTTTGTTTTTTAAATTTGTTGGTACACTCTGGCTCCCAAGCCCTGTCTTCACTGTAAGAAAACAAGTGAGGAAACTCTGAAAATGACAACATGGTTTTATGTAAATGGAAACTAATTAGCAAATAGAAACAACTCTGACTTTCAAAGGTATTTTAAAGCACATCAGTGCCCAGAGCAGAACTTGCTGAAGTCAATTAAAAACGTGTTTGAAAACCGATTGGATATTTTGAATCAGAAAAAGAGTGGGAAGAAAGTTTCCAGATTTTTGATTTGGCTTTGAATTTCTTTGCTTCGCCTCTGAATCTCAGCCATAAGCAAAGAATTTAAAAAAAAGTGATTTGATATTTTAGAGTTGTAAGTGACCTTCTGGTGACACAGGAGTCACTTGTGATGGTGCTGATTTATTGAGAAATTGGGCTTTTGGAGAGCTGCAGAGAGGTGGGAGGGGAAGGTGCATCGTGATGTTTGCTGGTCTGCACCCAGATGGAAATTCCCAAACTGAAAAAAATATCCCTGCCCTCGGTGGGGTTGTTGGAACTGGTGATCTCTTCATCCATTCTGAGATGTATAAAATCAGACAAAAATCTGCCCCTTCAACCCCCTTTTGATTGACCTCCCAAGGGAGCTGCCCCTGCCCCAGCCTGGGAAGCGCCTCCAGACCTGCCAGTGCCCCTTTGGCTGCTCCAGGTGATGCCCACGGACCTGCTGACTGAGCCAGTCCTTGCCTCGGGGTAGATTCCAACTCTTCACATCCTTCTCCTTTCCCTCCTAGGCTTGACCTGCCCTCTTCTGCTCTGAATTCCTGCAGCCTCCTCTGACACACCAGCGAGGCAGCAGAGGAATCTCCGCCCTGAGCCCTGGGAAACTGCAGAGTCCGGGGATTTGACAAATATTTGCTTTATTACAACAAACAAGGGTGAGCATTGAAGATGTGAAACATGTGCCAGCACTGGCCCAGGAGGTTTTCCAGGGGAGGATCCTGCAGAACCAACAATGTCATCTCTTTTTCCACTCATCATTAGCAATCCCTTTGTCAGCACACACATTGTGTTCCTTGGCCCTTTGCTGTCAAAAAAGGCAGTGAGGGCAAACACTCTGAGCTCAGCCCTTTCTGGGGCACTGCACTTCTTGCTCTTGCCCATGAAAAACCTAAAAAAATAGTGTCAATTGTCAGAGTTTGGAGGAAGGCAGGAAAAATCCATATGTTTATTCTTGCAGGGCAGCTAAAAGGGGGCGGATTCTGGCCTGGCAGCGGCGGCACATCTGGTGGAACCCAAACTTTGTGTCCGTGCCAAATCTCCTCCCTCCTTGTGCAGCTCAAGCAGGGCTTTTCCTCATCACCCGTCTCAGCACTGATGGCCTTTCCTGCAGAAATCAAACTTTTGCTGTTCCAGCCTCTCAGATCTACCTGAAGATCAAGTTGCACGGAGATGTGATTGAGACTTCGGAAGACAAGAGAGTCGCGTGCAGACGGGTGATATTTCATGGCTCATGGACACTCAGTTCACACCCTGCAGAATTATGTAAATGTCTGTCTACATCTAAACCCACAGCATTGCAAGCACACCAAGCAGTGCCTGGAACAGCACTACACAAACTTTTGAGTTTGTGAGATTGAGAAATACAAAGGTTAAGCAGGTCCAATAAATAACATCCAAGTGATAGCGGAGGAATTGATGCCCAAACTGCAGGGGTGTGTGCATGGGATCACAATGCAATCTCCGAGAATCTCAGTGCAGGTGGCAAATGCTGCTGTTGGACTCAGGGAGCTGCAGAGAACTGCTCAGACTCAGAAAACAACTGGAAAAAACTCATATTGTGGGTTTAAAGGGGTTCACGTCTCAATAAATCGGGATTTTTCTGTCATATTTTGGTTCCTCAGGCTGTCTAAAGGTGAAAATTTTGCTCTAGGAGGTGTCTCAGAGCTTGGTTTCTTTGCACCAGCCCTTGGGTTGTGTTCTGTTGGAGCTGGGGTTGTAAACTTGAGTTCAGAGTTCTGGTGGAAGAGCTTTTATGTGTCTGTATTTTCCATCCCTCCCCCTTCTCCACCCACCCATCCTGGCTTTGCAACACCAACCCCATGCCAAGCAAGGTGAATTTTAGGGCAGAACAAAGTTATTCTTAATTTCTTCCCTGATCCTGCATTCCCAATGCATGAAGCAGATTTATGCTTGAATTTGTGCCAGACCTCACTGCTGAAATGTTTTTTTTCTTTCTGCTTGCCTTCCCCAGTTCCCTGTAATATTGTGGGGGGAAAAAGCTTGTTTTTCTTTGTGATATTTTCTAGATAATATTTTCTAGATTAATATTTTCCATTTTCTCTGGTATTGTTTTCTTCTTTTTAATAAAGAAAAAACTGTCACTGAAACTATTTCCAGAGGAAGGGACTGCTGATATTCAGAAGAAAAGCTTTTTAAAAATAGCTTTTCTTGGCTGCTTATAAATCTGTATCATCACTAAACTCCAGCAATCAAATAAGAACAGTTAAAACAGTTCAAGAAGAAAAAAAAAAACAAAAAACCACTCCAGCAACCTCAGTAGCTTTAATGATCTGGTAAAAGACCAAACAAATAGACATAATTATCATAAAAAAGCTATTACATAGCTTTTGTCATTGGAATTGTTTATGGGATAGAAATTAAAGTACTCCCAGCCAGCAGAGGTTTCCTTTGCTCTCAGCCACTGTCCCTTCCTGCTGAGCTCAGTGAAGCCACTGAGGCTCTTTCCCTGGGTAATGAAACCCATCCTGGTCTCTTACCAGAGGGAAAAAAATCTCAATTTAGTGATTTCTTGTCCCTGTTTCTGCACCAGGTGACAACAGTCAAGGGCTTGTGTCCATCTGCATCCCCAGAGATTCCTCACTGGCACCCAAACTCCTTAAAGTCTCTGGTGAGAAGGTTGCTTAAAATTTATATTTATATTTATATATACAGTTTTATTTCTAGAAAGATATATTTTATATTTATATGTAAATATATTTTTATATTTATATATTTATATATTTATTTATAAATACACAAACTATATAAAGTAATATTTCTTAATTAAATATTATAAGCATATATGATATATTACTATTTATAATTAAATCTATTTAATAAATAGATAAAAAATATTTTTAGATAAGGTATAATGTAATCTCAATTCCCTGTTTTTAATGATCTAAAATAGTCCTGGATGAAAAACCCCAAAATTATGAATTTGTTTCAATTTAACCCTCTATGTCCCAGGGAAGGCTTTGCTTTTGGAGCCTGTGCTGCCCATCAGAGTGGAGTTAAAGCTTTTCCCCTAAATTTACCCTCTAAGTATTTCTGTTCTACCCATAAGGAGCAAAATACCTCATAAAATATCTATTTTTACTCTAACACACACAAAGATTAACTAATTTCCCTTTTCCCAGTGCAACACATACAACAAACTGTTCACAGGGCAGAGGTAACTTTTAACGAGTGGATAATTAGTGTTTTTTTTTATTTAGGGTTTTTTTTAATGGTTTTGCCAAATGTTTCAAGGTTTGCTCCTCTTGTTTGTGCCTCAAGTGGGTTTTGATTTCTTTTTTCCAATATAAACCTTTAAAGCCAAGAACTCAGTGCTCAATATTTATTTTTTTCCTGCAAATTGCTGCCCCAGACAGACACGTTAAGGACAGGTTTCTTCCTGCCCATGATTGATTTGCCCCATAAATCAGTCCCCACATAAAACTCCCAAGGAACAAGTGACAGGTCAGGAAGAAATGAACTGATGGTGAGAATTTGCTCTCTTGCTTGGATCTCTCCCTCTTTAATTCCAGTTTTAACCATTTTTATGCCTCCCTCTAGACTGAACTTTATTTTAACCTCTAAGTGAGCTTGGACTGGGGGTGAACAAACCTAAGGAATAAAGAGAGAACAAAACCCAGGCAATCCTGGTGCTTTTTATTGCCTCTGGGTGGAACCCTGGCATAAATAAAATATCCTGGCTGCAGCCTTTAATGCAGAATTTATTGTGAAGAAAACCCTAGGTGGATACACTAATGAAGTAATATTTGCTGCTACTAAATTTAGGGAAGGGGAAAAAAATCAATAATTGCTGCATTGCATCAGTGAATTACAGAGTACTCAAGAAAAAATACAAAGCGTTCCTGTAAGTGTCAATATATGGCATTATATTGGTTTAATACATGCAAACAAGATATAATAAATATAATACAAAGCTTTTTATGGGGCTCTGTAAACAGGGATCAAAAAACTCAGCCGAGAATGTTGACATCTGTTCAAAGGTGTTGAAGATGACTACAGGAACCTGTCACTTCCTCTACACAGTTTTGTGGGAAACACAGATTTTTGGAGAGTTGATGGACAGAAATATTAATTTTGAATGTGATATCAACTAATGGTTATAAAACACATAGAAAATTGCTCTTCCCCAGAAGAAAATGGGAATTGGTTTTGATATTCTGGTAAAAAGCCACACTGTCACCTTGGTGGGGTGAAATATTCCTGTTTCTTGATGAAGTATTTGCTATAAATGGCTTTGAAATTCACTGTATTCTGCTAGGCTGAGTTTGGGTATCTAAAATGCTGCAAAATCAAGGATTGGGCTGGAGAGATGCATTGCCAGATTTCCATTTCCATACCCAGATTTCTGCTGCTGATGATGATTTGGGGTTGGTGGGGTCTTTTTGTCTGTCCCTGTCCTTTCCTTGTCCTGGGAACCATTCCATCCTCCTCTCCTCACTAATTCCCTGAAGAGCAGCAGGAAAGTGTCTCTGGGGTGGAGGCAGCTCTGAGGAGGAAGGAACTGCAGGATTATTACCAGCAAAAAACCTCCAGGGTGACCTCCTGTCCCAGGGTGAGCAGACATTGCAGGGGAAATCAGCTGAAGGTTGAGAAAAACAAATCTCAAAAACCCTTTCACGCCTCGCAAGGATGCCACCAAGGACGACACACAGGTGGAATTTCCCTTTTCCATTCTTGCCAAAAGGCCCCTGAGGACAGGTTTCCATTTGCAGCAGGACAAGGGGGTGATTTGCCCAGTGAGAATCTGCAGTGTGAGCAGAGGAGATAATGGCTGGTGGTTCCCAGGGGACAAGGGGCAGCAGATGTTCCTGCCCTGGGCTGAGGGGTGTCAGGCTCTTCAGGGCAGTGAGCAGGGCTTGGCTGGGGAGAAGCAAAAAGGGGAGAAAGGGCCCAGGGAGAGTGGCAGGGGGACAGGAGAGGCAGACAAGGTGTTGGATGAGGTGAGGATGTTCTTTCTCACCTCTGCTGGGGAGGCTGTGAAAATGAGAGTGAGCAGCAAGAGGGAAAGGTGAGAGATTCCCACGGAGCCTCTTCCCATCCCAGGGATGGCAAACTGGGGTGGCAGCAGCAGCCGTGGCAAACTGGAACAGTGGGGAAGAGGTTTTACAGTGACTTCTGTGAGCCAGAGAGAAGTTTGATAAGGGGATCCATGCTTGATAAGAGGATCCATGATTGATAAGGGGATCCATGTTTGATAAGGGGACCCATGTTTGATAAGGGGATCCATGTTTGATAAGGGGATCCATGTTTGATAAGGGGATCCATGTTTACCCCTGAAAGAGTTTTTCTACCAAGGTCGTTGACACGGAAACCAAGAAAGAAAGAAGGATAAATAAGAGAAACCTGTTCCAATGAGCACTTTGTCTCTCGTGAGCAATGTGTAAACTTATGAGCTTTGTAAGAACGAATAAAAAGCATGCATGCTACAATAAAACCAGTGTGAAGCCTTCTGAAAATGCAGTGTGTTGCCTTGTATTTCCATCTCAACCGTGACAGAAGAAGAGGACTTTGGTGAAATGTAGAGAAAGAAACTCTCATTTTGATAAAAATGCTTCACCCTGTAGTCTGAAGTAATTTGCTCTGTTACTCCTCAAGGCTCTTCACTCTGTACAGTAGTTTTTTGGGGCTCCAGCTGGAATTTAGTAGTGAAGTTTCTCTGTCTGAAATGAGAATTTTGTGTTAGGTGAAATTTGCATGCATTTGTATTTGAGTTTGTTTCTAACTTGTGTCAGATATACCTGAAGTACCAGCTCAGCAAACTTGTAATTGTCTCACAGGAACAAAGAACTGGGTTGTAACAAACAACATCCTTTGCATAGCAATGAAGAAATAAAAAAATTAAAAGAAAAAAATGGATTTGAGAGGTTTGAACTGGTCTAAATATCAAATCAAACTCCTTTAAAATGTAGACTGTGTTCCTTGATTTTGGGGAAACATCCTGGAAGCTAAAAGCACCAAAATTTGCTCTTGGGTGAGTTATCCTCATGTGCTCAGCTGAGCATCTGGTTGGTAACTTTTCTTATCAGTGAAAACATCATTTTCCTGAAGTTAAGGGAGCTTTGCAGTCATTTCCCAGGGATTGGTATTCCATCATTGTGCTGGTTTTGTGTTAATTGATTTTTGGTGAGGAGAGAAGATCTCACCCCAGAGGTGTTCCTAGTTTGCATAAAATCTGACAGCAGCTCTCTTCAGGACATGGCAGAAGAGAGTTGGTGATTCTGGAAGATAAATATGGGCAGCACTGACTAGTGAAAATGATTGATAAATGGGGTGGGGAATGGGAACAAATGTGGGACACAGAACGTCAGAAACAAATGTTCAGATTTAGAGTTGTGTCCTCAGAAAGTCCCTGCCTGTCATAGAGGCAGAAATAAATTATGAGAATGTTGGCATTTGATATTTCCAGTGGCAGGGGTGACATTCAGGAGATGTACGTTGGGAAGCCACTGCCCACAGTGGGTTTGTCCAGCGTGTGCAGCTCTCCAGGAATGGGGACTGTGGTTTGGAACCCAAATGTGGTTTGGAGGCTGCAGAGGAGGAATTTTCTGCTCCCTGGGGCCTTGGCTGGTCACACCCTGGGGCACAGGGTCCTGTTTGTCACACACACGGCCTGAGTGCCTCTGGTGTCACCTGGGAACAGCCAGGCAAAGCAGTGTCAGGGAGCTGAACGTTTATCTCAGAACTTTAATGGTTTAAAGTCAATAATTGACCTGGATCTGCCTCTCTTGACACAGACACAAAATTCCCATGGATTCTCACGGAGCTGCATTTCATCCACGCACTCCTGTTACCTCTTCCTTCTGTGCTTGAGCTGAGTTTTAGAAAATCAATCCATATTTTATTTTTCCCCTTAAACCTTTTCTTTTCCTAGCTGACATAACAGCAATATGAACAGAAGCTGGCTCCTGGTGGCCTCATGCCCCGTCTCATCAGGTTAATCATTTTTATTCCTAATTTCTTGTATTTTTTAGTCTACACCTGGCTGTCATTTTTTTTGTGTGCAGACTCAAAGATTTGTTCATTTGAGTCAGAGACTCCCTAAGGTTGGAGAAGACCTCTGAGATCAACAAGTCCACCCATTAACCCAGCACTGCAGGTCCACCACTAAACCCTGCTCCTAAGCACCACATCTACATTAATGCCTTTGAATTTGGAAATAACTAATGAGCCAAAATAATATAATCCCTTATTATGGGAGTTTTTTCTCTTGTTATTTCATGGAAGGAAAATAACTGAAAGGTCAGAAAAATTCGGCATGTCCCAAGCTGATGTTGGATGGTTCATTTTTTGAGTTACACTATTTAAATGCCAAGCATCCACAGGAGAAATAAATGATTCATTATAATTAGAAAAATGTAATTTTTAAAAAATCATTTATTGGTGACTAAGCAGCACATTCAGTGAGAATGTTTCTTCTTTTGTACAATAGCTGTGTACTTTGAGATAATGTTCTAATTAACCTAATTGCAGCTATTGTAGTGAACTGTAGGTTGAGATCCAAAGTGTCATGGCAACATGCAGAAAGGCTCTGCAAGCCTCTGCTTTCTCAGTCGAGTCTCAAAAATAGCTCTTTATTCTAGGAAATAAGGAGGTAAATCTCCTTAACAAGATAAAGCTTGAACCAAGAAAGAATTTTCCCCTTTGCACTTGATGGTAAAGCATAAATTAAGGATTTCTGCTTCAATTTAATTAGCATAAGCCATCATAATAATGTACCCCGTAAGTGTTTGCTTTTCCTGTCTCGAGCAAACCTCCTGTGCTCAAGAGATTCACTGTAAATCATTGAATATTAATTTCTTGGATTTTATTGAAGAACATTTTACAAAGTTGGCTTAGGAGAGAGAACAATCATTTTCTGTCCTTTGCAGGGAAGTTCTCATTTAATACAGTGATATTAACTAAAAGGGACTCCATGAAATGCTGCTCCAGTTTTATGATCTAAACTCTGGAGACTTCTGGGAGAGGGAATTTCAGAAAACAGGAAGAGGACGTTTCAGCAGTGTCTGACTCAAATGCCTGATGCTATTAAGTCTCTCAGTTCCCTGCAACTCATGTGATCGTTCATTTCATTAACACTGGTAATGCTAATTAGCAAACTGCTTCTCAGTTTAATTCACAGAAATATATGATTCCATACGGGCTGAGTAATGACTGCGCAAGTGCCATAAATTCAGAAGAGAGCTTGGCATGAATCAAGATCACAGTTCAGGGCTAATAAACTTTATAAGTTTAAGACATAATGGATTAGAGTCTATTTGCACTCTGGTGCTCTGGTAACATCATCCAAGCAAAGGTTTTTACTGCGTGTGCTCTTTCCCATAAATTAAAAACCTTGCCTAATATCTACTGCTCATTCTCCACATCTGGGGTTTTGTTTGGGTTGTGGGGGAGGCTTTTTCCTGTTTGTTTGGGGTTTTATTTGTTCATTGGTTCCTTTGTTTGTTTGTTTTCTCCCTGAGGAGCAAAGTTCACCCTCGCTGGACTCCATTTCCTCTGGCTCCTCGTGTCTGTGCTTTCTGGAGAGCTCAGAATAACCTCCCACCAAATTAAACTTTCATGAGCTTCTCTGTAGCCTGTCATTAACTGATTTTGGAAACAAATATTTACGAGGTCCATTTGGTTTCCGTATGTTTGCCTGAGAAATTGGGCAGCTGGGAGAGGCCTTTTGCCAAGACCACTTGTGCTGTCCAGAGCCCTGGAGGGACACTGGGGCTTGACCTGAACTGATTACTGGAATTTTCTGCTTCCAAACATCCCTTTCCCATGGATTCCGCTTCCCAGTGTAGCCAACATTCTTCTTTTCACAGAGAAAAGCCTCCAGGAAAATATGTCCTTAACCCAGGAGTTCGCTTTGGGTGGCTGGAAAATATGGACCAGAAAAAGAGATGTGAAAATTTTCTGGATTTTTTTTCCTTCCCTCCTCTAAAACCCAGCCCAAATAGCAACTTAAAAGGATATACAGCATATATTGGCTTCCTAAGAAGCACAAAATGATAAAAAATACAAGGGATTTTTCCCTGGAATTCTGGAAAAACCCTTCATTCCATATGCAGGAGGAGCATATTCCTCCTATTGTGGCAGATTTTTTGATAAAATAAAGGCCAAATATTTATCCTGGTGTTACAACAGTTATTCACAACATATTTGCCAAGCTTTTGGTGATGGCATTTCACATCCAACTGTTTGATTTTTGGAACGAGGAGCTGGAGACTTGAATTTCCACCTCTGCCATCGGTGAGCACAAATGCAACTTTTCCAAGGAATTCTGTGGCCATAAACTTTTCAATTTGCCAAGGAAAGCTGGCCAGGAGGCAAATGCAGCTGAAATACGAGTGCAGAAGTGGTGACCAAAGCAGCACTGCCTGCTCCACTGCACTTAATTTCCTTTGTGAGACTTTAGGCACTTAAAGTAAATCCCAGACCGAGAAGTCTCCGCTTCTCCCCGGCTGCTGGAAAAGCTGGAACACTGGTTCTGGCTTTTATGAGCTCCAATATAAATCTCAACGAGTCCTCCATGAATAAAATGAATTGCAGTCTCCAAAGTTCTCTCCTTTTGCTTTAAATTGAACTGGCACCTATTTCTAAACTTTTTTTTCCTCTCTCATGCCTAAGTGAAAATGTTTTCTCTAAATAGTTGTAAGTGCTTAGAAGAATATGTAATTTTATACTTCCTAAGCTCCTTTCTGTCAGGACATAAGAAGACCACAGAGATTAGGGATTCAATTTAAAAGTAATCAAATACTCATTTTTCCTATGAATATTTAGACCAGTCACTTGCCAGAACTCACACCTGAACCTGTCAAATCCTGGGGGTTTTTCCATAATTTTCCCTCCAGCTCTGCTCATTCCCAGAATGGTTTAATCAAGCTCTGACTGCTCAGTCTAATAAAAAAAAAAAAAAAAACAAACCACAAGCAGAACCAAAGGTTTCAAGAGCAGCAGAAAACTGATCCCAGCCCTGAACTTCTCCATCCCTCTCAGCCCTCAGAGGCAAACAGGAATTCCAGGAGTCAGGGGCAGCATTTTCTGTCTGGAAAAGGAGGCTCCAAATGGAGCTGATGCTGCAATTTGTCACCTGCCACGCCCCTAAGCCACCTGGGGCTTTCCTTTGTTTCTCCCTGAGACCCATTCTGTAAGCAACAGCAAACCCAAAAACGTAACTGGGCCAAATTCGAAATATATTCCTTTAAGGCAATGAAAACTTTCCTTTTTTTTTCTTTTTTCCAATCCTCACCTGTTTTTTGCCAGTGGGGGTTACCAGATCCTCAGTTCCTCTGCTGTGCTGAGGTGTTGCACTGCCTGCAGCTGCTGGGAGCTCTTTTCTCCCTAACAAACATCAAGAGCTGTTTTGCTAATTCTTCTCCTGCACGCCCAGCCCTCCTCATTTCTTGTCCCAATGACATCTTTGCACAGACACTTCCCCCCAAGCTGTCACCTCATTTATTTCTTCCTCTCTCTTGCCTTGAGGGACATGATAAACATGAAAGTGCAGAAGGTTTCTCACTTCTGTTTCAATTTCCTTAACCTGCTTGGTAGAGTTGTCTCGAATTTTGGCTGGCCAAATCAGGTATCAATTTCTTTATTATTATTTTTTAAAAATAAAACTATTTTTTAAAATATACATGTGGTATTATAATGACTGGATAAAATTATTATTTTATTTCAGTTTGTTATTTTATTGTATTTTATTTTATTTTATTTCATTTATTTCCTTTTATTATTTTATTTTATTCTATTTTATTTTCCAGCCTTCTTTCAGACCATCCAGTCTGACCTCTAAATAGCGCAACCAGCACTTTTGGTTCAACACTGCAGATCTAAACCTGATCTTTCCTGAAAATGCTTACTATTTTCTTGAGGAATTCAGGGAATTAAATACCTTTAAGACCCCCAAACAAATTAACAGCCAACAAATGCTGCTGTTGAGACTGCAAATCTTTAAGTTCCCCTCCCCCTAAAAGATTTTAAGTTTCTTGTAGAGTTCTGCAGAGATATTTTTGTTAGATTTTCCCACCAAATTTTTATTAAGGTGAACACTTCTTCTCTTTGTAGATGTCCTCCTGCAATAATTCCAACTGCTCTGAAATTCTGCTGCTGTTTTTAATCTTTTCTGTTGCTCAGTTCCCTCTCAGAGGAAACGTTCCCTGCCCTGTTGCTCTCCTGCTCACTCACCTTTCTTTAAATAAACATTTGCTTTCCTCTTCTTCCTGCTTGGTGCTTGCAGTGGTTATTGTAACAGTAATACTCTCAAAGCAAGAAAATAAAAATTAATTCATGCTCAAGTTTCCTCAAAGGTCAGGAAGGATCCAAGGAAAGCTGATGGGAGCTGGGGGTGTAATTTACCTGTCTTGAAAATCCTGGCCACAGGCAATATTATTATTATTATTATTATTATTATTATTATTATTATTATTATTATTATTATTATTATTATTATTATTATTATCTACTAAGGAGCAGGAACATGAGTCAGATCCTTTCCACCACAGGAAGATTTCTTTTGGCCACAGTCAAAAAAAAAAGGAACCAGTAAAAGAAAAAAAAAAATCCCCAGAAGTATCTCAAACCTTATCTTGGCATATATGAGTCAGAGACAACAAAAGCTCTGAAAATAGAACAATTTGTAGCAGATAAGAAATATTTCAGGTTAATGGAACATCAAAAAAAAAAAAAAAGGAAGGAAGGAGGGAGATATGGAGTTTGTAATGTTGGAATGTTGGAATAGATGATGCTTGGAAAAGAATAAAATTTATCTAATGCAAGGAAAAGTTGTGAGTACAATTAGGAAGAGATAGCAGTTGGAAAAACAGAGAGAGAAAGGTTAAAGGAAAATTTGAGAAAGCATGAAAATAAATATCCAGCTGTGTTCTACACAGGTGTGCAAAGATCTATTGTATATCCTTATTCCCTCCATTAATACCAGAAATACTGCTAAATCTTCAGAAATATCATTAAATAGTTATTCACTTAAAATGTTACTTTTTAAAAGATGTTGGTTTGCACATACATTGACATCAGTTTGCAGTATTTTTACCAACAGGTATTTTGCTGCAAGTTTTTAATATATTTTTTTTTTCTAGAGGCGTTTGTTGCTGTTTCACTCAATCAAGGATCCCACCAAGATTCAAATCCTTGTCCTATGCTTTGCATGCTGAACAATGAGGAAACGGCCTCAAGTTCTGCCAGGGGAGGTTTAGATTAAATATTAGGAAAAAAAATTTCTTCAAGGAAAGGGTTGGAAAGCATTGGAGCAGGGTGTCCAGGGAAGCTCTGGAGATGTTTGAAAATGTGGACCTGGTTTAGTGGTGAACATGGTGCTGGTGGTTGATGGTTGGACTTGATCTTAAAGGACTTTTCCAGCCTTAATTATTCTGTGATTGGGTTTGAGGGTGCTGGTGAGGGCAGGGCAGCACTGCCAGGGATTTTCTCAGTGCTTTTGTGAATTTTTTTGTGGATCCATTTGGATTGGATTGGATCCCTTTGGTATCAGCTTTGCTGCACCTCTGAATTTACATCCAGAACTCTCAGCCACCCATTATCTAAACCCACCCGGTGCTTCCCCTGCAGCATTAATTCACGTGAATCACAAAGGTGCTGAGCTGGTGGGTTTTTTTTTCCCCTCCCATAAAATAAATAGTGTGTCATGAAAATGCATTTTCAGTCCACGTGGCAGAACAGCCTGATGTTGTAAAGTGCTACTGCAAAGGGAAGGCACTGCAAAGTCTCTGTCCCTGGTGAAAGTGGGAGGAAAATCAAACTGCTGAGCACTACAGATCAGCTCCAGAGAGGGAATTCATGCTTCTGCTTACAGATGAAGTTGTCCTCAACTGAGATCCAAGATTCAAAGCCTATTCCCCAGTGAAGCATCCTGCCCATACCTGCTGTCTCAAGGATTAAATGGAGTTCTGGCTTATAGAAAAAAAAAACAAATAGAATTTTTCCATTTGCTTGAAAAACTTCTCCATGGTGGCTGTGGCAAAATATACATTTATAATTATGATGGGATGGCATTGCTTGCTTACAGCTGGGGTTATATTTCTTATTCCAGGAAGCACAACCTGTTTCAGTTCTAAGCAAGAGTCTTACTGATTGCATTTACCCAGCAAAAAATTCAAAGGGAAAATCAGCATTTTCATCCTTCTCCCCAGAATAGTACCTGAGTGTGCCTGACCAGCCTAGAAAAAAGGTTTCAAAGTTACAGACCCTTCAAGGACATCCAGAAATGGACTTTGTGCCATTAAAGTGTTTGTGTGGTTTTCCAGTCGCTGTAATTCAAAGGCACTCATTCCATGAAGGCTCAGCAATAAAAGATTTCCTCCTCCAGGACTCTGAAATGTTTTGTTCTGGTGCAGTCCAAAAAAGACTCTGTGGAAATCTGAGCTTTTACTTAAAGAAACAAAAAGAAATCCAACTGTAAGTCCAAACATAAACACAAAAAAAACCCAAACACACTTTTAGCAAAAAAAAGAAAAAATTTGCTTTGTGTTTAAATATCGTAAAAAAGTTCAGCAAGGTAATTTAATCAAATTTTGGATTCTGCATCTGTTTTAGTTATCTATCCATTTATCAGTATTTAGAAATGACATCTCTTTGCAGGAAAAAGAAAAACAGCCTCAAAACTGAGGTGGTCTTTAAGTACTTCAGCAGAGCAGCCAAGAACATTATTAAAGCACTGTTTGAAATGTGCCCTTATCCATTTTAACTTGCCCCAAACAGAATTTTGTAGGCAAATCTCAATAAATTTCTGCAATTTTCCAGCAGTGGCTGAATTCCCCATCCCTCAGACTCACAAGGAATTTTTGCCCTGTGTCAACCTGCAAGTCTCGAGTGCAGTTCTGTCACATTTGCAAGATAAATTCAACAGAATCTTCCACACATTTGGAGGAAAGGACAGAAAATTCCCTGCCTTTTAAAGCACTGGAGAAGGTGAGAACCAGCCTGTCCATAGGAATATGAAGTGCTGAAACGCACAATTAGGAGAGATGTCTAAAATTTTAATTGAACAATGCCACGCTGTCAGCAGCAGCTTAAATGCAGTCCTGTAATGCCATTTGCTATAAACCATGTCAAAATGAAAAATAGGTGTGAGCTGACGTGTGGAGTGTCTGAGATCTCTGTGCTGCTGATGGATGTTCCTTCAGAGCTGTCAGGTACATAAACTACAGAGGTGATTGCCCTGTAATTAAATGCAACTAATAAAGGATCAGGGGAACAAAACGTGGGGCAGGACCTGTGGAATAGGAGCAAGTGCTGGCTCGGTGACTCTGCTGGAGGAGTTTAGGTTTAATAATCATAGTGGCTGCTTGTCTCTGGTGCCAGATTTGTGTTTTTTGGGGGGCAAAGCAGCCCATTCCTGCTTCCCCCACATTTTCCCCCTCACAGTGTCATGTCACCGTCACCATGATATTTTTATTAAAAATCCTTTGCTAGGATTTTTCTCCTATTCTAGCTGAGAAGCCTCAGAAAGGAAATGTAAACAATAACTCTCTGATGGCTGTGGAATGTGGTCTGGAGGTTGTTTACCAACAGGTGCCTCTTTGATTGGTCCATGTGGGTTGCTTCTACTTAATGACCAACCATGGTCCAGCTGTGTCGACTCTCTGAGAGTCACGGGTTTTTGTTATTCATTCCTTTCCATTCCTTTCTAGTTTTCTGATGAATCCAGTCTCTCTATTTTTTCAGTAGAGCATTTTTAATATAATATATATCATATTATAATAAATCAGCCTTCTGAAAAATGGAGCCAAGATTCTCATCTCTTCCCTCGTTCTGGGACCTTCCAAACACAACCACAAAACCAGAGATGAGTTTAGAGCTCCTTGGGAACTGGGAGGGACTTTGGCAGTGCCTCTCCAAATGATGCCTCAGGTTTGGCTTTTCTATGTTTCAGGTTCTGTGCTGCTTTAGTGTGTGGGTCTGAGCTTCACATCAGGGGATGCTGAGCTCTCTGCACAGAGCAGGGAGACAAAACAATTCCTGCTCCAGCTGGGCACCAAGGACAAATGATCCAAAGCTCAGCCCAGGAGCACAAACAGCGTGGGCTGCAGAGAGAAAAACAAGCAGGGTGGGAGTGCCTGGGCTAAAGCTGGAATGGGACAATGAACTGCAAGGTGCAAATGGAGCAGAGCTGAGCCAAGGCAGAGACCCCGGGAGCGCTCGTGCATTTTGGGACCATTTGGGTTCCTCTTGGGGGCAGCCCTGGCTGGGCTCTTGTGCTGCCCAAGGTGGATCCATGGAGGAGATGCTTTGAATAAATCCCTGCTTTATTCTGGAGCTCTGTCCAGCCTCTGCTCCAGGGCAGCCTGCACAAGGCATCACTGGAAATCTCCTCTCCATCCCCACAGCAGCTTCACCTCCAGCAGGGCTTCCTCTGGGAGCAGACACACCTTTTCAGCTGTCAGACTCCAGCCCAGTTTCCAGTTCAGTAGACCCCACATCCCTTCAGGAGAGCTCTCTCTGGTTTATTTTAGTGCAGCCAACAAAGCCAACCAGTGCTGACTTCCCAGTTCAGGATCCCAGGATCAAGAGTATTTCTTCTCTCCCACACCCTTCATCTTGCATGAGTTTAATTTCAAACAAATCTGAACGCAGGTACAAAAAACAATAATGATGAAAACAAAAAAAAAATTCAGTCTTCAATTCTTCAAGGTTTGAACATGGGGCATTGAATATTTCCTCCTGTTTTTTAAGAGATAATAGCAAATGGAATTTGTTAAATCACTTCAAATAACATTCTTAGTAAAAAAGTTAGCATTTCTTTCATCAAGAGCATTTTCTATTATTTACCAACTCATAGAGATAATTTTAATAAGCCAAAAGCAATTAATACTTATAGTAAATAGCTCTCCCTAAATTCTGGATTGAATGCAGCAGGCCTTTACTAATTCACATTTTGCTAATCCTCACTCTTTCTAACACACAAGAGCCTCTCCCTTCACCTCCTGCCTCTTTGCAAAGATTTAATATCATAATGTTTCGGTGACTTCTTAGACTGGTGGAATCTCATTATTTATACAGCATAAATAATTAAACGAGACCCTCTTTTTAAAATTAAATGAGCCATGATTTCTGAACTGGGTACCTTGGTTAGAAATCCTGCCAGGAGCTGATCCCCTCTCACAGGGAATTCAGTGTTCACTGACCTCTGGCTCTGAGGCCTCACAACTGAAGGTCACCACACAGAAAATGGACAGAAGGGCTCTTATGGGTGTTTTCTCCCCCTCCCCATTCTCTTGGACGGCAGAAGTCCCAATTTTTGGGTGAATATCTGTCCAGGTGGTTCTGCTGCTCACCAGGCATTCCCATGTCACCCAGTGCTCCTCGTGGACACCTCAATTATCAGGTTTACAAACATCAATTGGTCACTTTTCCCCTTGCTCTCCCCACTGCCCATCCACCACTCAGCAGAGCCCACAGCCAAGGCTGGTGTGGGGAGTATTTCCAACAGTCATTCCTGCCCTTTCAGATTAAATTTTGCTGAAATTTGCTAAAATTTTATTTTGATGTCTCACAAATGCCTTTTCCATGCATATTTAAAAATATTAAAAAAAAAAAAAAATCCACACTTTAACCAAGTCCTTTGCCCATGGCAGCACACGGGCAGGGAGGGTGTTCAGTTACGCAGGGCAAGGTGGAAAATTGAAATGCACGGCTTGTTTTAAACCCCACAGAGTAATATTTGTTTCCAGTTACCTCAGTAAATCTCTGCATAATCCCCTGGTGATGACAGTCAGAATTTCTCAGCTCTAAGCTTTCTGTGTTAACACACAGAAATCCTGATTAGCCACACAGACACTTGGAGGGGCAGATCCAAACAGGCCAGGCTTGGGAAAGCTGTTTGCAGGGAAAGAAATAAATCATGCTGCCTTCAGCCCTCCCTGCAGCCACTTGGGCTGGGGGTTTGCTACTGAAAAACCCCCTCAAAATAAAAATATCTGTCCTAAAGGTGGGTAATGTCTCACAGCCAACACTCCCCAGCACCCAGGACTGGGCATTACTGGATAGTGAAGGTGTGAATACGCTTCAGTTGTGCAGAGAAAACTCCAAATTAATTCAGTTTGGATGACATGCATGTAATTACAGTGGCTTGGCCTCTCCGTGCATGTGTTAGCTGCAAACAAATGAGATTTGTTTGATGTTTCACGTTGCACCATGGATAAAAGATCCGTGGCAAAGAGCAAACCTATTGCTTTGATCCCACGTTGAAACACAGGGATGTAGATTAAGGTCTAAATCCAATTCTCAGGCTCAAGGAAACTTTTCTGATCATAGCACTGGCTGAAGGAAGGGTTTATATTTTGGGGTTTTTAAAATAATTAAAAAAAAAAAAGAGTGAGAAGGATCTATTTTTTCTTGTCTTAAGTAATTACTCTCTTGCATCGTGGTCAGAAGGGCAGATTCAGAGATAAAAACAACCTCACAAAACTCAAACACAGGGGCTGCTACATTTAGAGAACAAAAAAATCACCCTTCTCCTGTTCTTTATTATGGAGGGTGGATTGCATTTAATCAGCCAAACACTGACACATTTCAAATCCAACAGAATGAAAATCCAGGCTGAGGCTTCATTAACCTTTATTTGGATGGAATTTTTTGATCTTCGCAGCAATAGCTGCACACCTTAGAGAGCAGAGTGTGAAGAAAATCAGTTTATAAAAAGTGTAGAAAATGTAGCAAATTGGAAGAGCACTGATGGGAAAAAAAAAACAAAAACAAAACAACAAACCCCCAAATCCTATTACTATTCTTTTTTTTTTTTTCTTAAATGAAAATGAGATTAAGCTGGAGAGGGCATAAATTTACACTTATTGAAAAGGGGGTAAACTTGATAAAGAGCCAAAAGATCAGAACAAGATTACTAAACCACCTTAGCGTTTCAGAAATAATATCTAAGTTAAATGTACGAAACAATTAGAGAATAAATGTTTTTGTTACCTTCAATTTATTAAGTGACTAAAACACATCCAAAATAGAATAACATAATTACTCTGGGAGATCAATGGAAACTGTTTCCATTTGAGAGCTGATTGTTTTAGCCTTCTGGATAGCCAAATTAAACACAAGAAATAGGTCAGTAAAGTAGATATTTTTAGATTTAAAGATCCCCAGGGGAAGGGAGGAAGTGTTAAAGAAATTAACAACAGATTTTGCGTCAGTCTTTTAGTTCAAAGGAGACTAAAGGCTGGAAAGGTGACTCAGGTGAAGGTGTCTCATCACATTTTTTCAAGGTTTCAATTTATCCTGTTTTAGCTTCTATTTTTCACTCTCTATTTCTAAGAAATTACACTCCATCCTTCATATTACCTGAATAAGTAAAAAATATCAATATAGTGAAATAATAATGATTTTTCTTGGCTGGGCTCTTTATGTATGTAACAATCTGACATTTTAGCTATTAAGATGAATTATCATCTTCATGAAAGTATCATACACATGAAAATTACAGTTATTCAACAGTTTATGTCAAGCCTAATGGCAGGGGAAAGTGTTTATGTGTGAACATTACATAAAGCTGAACCAAAGGCTGAATTCTCTTCTGAGAGGTCTGGGGCCGTGGTGGCAAATTCCTTTGAAAATGAGAAAAACCTTCAGTTCCCTCAGGGCTTGGGGAGCTCTTCATAAAATCAGAGTGGTTTGGGTTGGAAGGGACATTAAAGATCACGCAGTGCCACCCCTGCCATGGCAGGGACACCTTCACTGTCCCAGGTGCTCCCAGCCCCAGTGTCCAACCTGGCCTTGGGCACTGCCAGGGATCCAGGGGCAGCCTGTGCCAGGCCTGCCCACCCTCCCAGCCAGGAATTCCTTCCCAATATCTGATCTTTCATGTTTCCTGCTCCTTTTTTACTCCTGTGCTCTGTTGGAGCCCTGGTCGCTGAGAATTTCAGCCTTTCTGTGCTGGCAAGCACTGACCCCCAGGAGAACACTGCAGTGACCTGAGGCCGTGGAGAAGGATCCCAAAATGGAATGATGGAACTGGGATTGTGGGGGTGGAGTTTGATTAGAAGTGTGTGATATCACGGGGGGAAAACTTAGAGTCTAAGGGTTTAAAATATAGTAAAGCAAGATGGAGGTTTTAGGGTGGAGGCTGGTCCTTCTCCTTCTCCTTCTCCTTCTCCTCCTTCTCCTCCTCCTCCTCCTCCTCCTCCTCCTCCTTCTCCTCCTCCTCCTCCTTCTCCCTGGGTTTGGGTGGTTTTGTGTCATTGGATAAAAAGTCCCCATTGCAGGCACGGGTAGTTGGTTATTGGGTTAAAAGTAAAAATAATTGAGGTGTCATTTCTTAGTTGGACAGTTTATCCTTCAAAGGCCTTGCAGAGAGAGAGATGGGGCTCCATTTTTAGTTTGTGAGAGTGAAGTGCTGCAGAACTCAGGGCTTGTGAGACTGTGACATGGATGAGAACTAATAAACATCTGAGTCCCAACAAGAAATATCTCACACATTTAATCCTGACCTTGGCAAAAAGGAAGTTCAGACTCAACAGTGCTCCTTCAGCTTTCTGGAAAGCTCTTCCCCTGTTCCTCCCTCCTTCAGCATTCATTGAAAAGAAGCAAAAGGCATGGGGGAATGCTGGGCTCAAATTGTCTGTTAAAATAATTATAATTATTGCTGTATCTATGTTGTCTTCAGGTCTCACATCCAGCTGTCCCACAAGACCAAGAAGTGAATTCCCAGAAGCAAAATCAACCTGATCTGTAGGGATCAGAGTCACACTGTCAGAATTTTGGCCAGCAACATAAACAATATAGACAAGACAATAATATGTGCTTGTATGAGCACTTTACAGCATTTTAGGACCTTCACGTCACCATTTTCATTTCCTACAGAACTCCTGTGTCCCACCAGGTCTCCAAAGAAAAGGACCGAGTAGGAATAAGCACAATACCAGTTTTTCCAAAATAAAAATCCAATGTACAACTGATGCAAAGACCACTTTAGGACTGAGCATAAAGAGCAAGAATACTTGCTCAGTCTTCTCCAGGAATATCTTATTTTAGCAAAGGATCTATTTGTTTGGTTTTTTTTTTTTTTACAAATTACTCAGCCGTTCCCTCACTCATTTACAGCCATATTTTTTTTCAATCATTTGGTCACCTAAACCACAAAAATATTTTCTTTTTGCAGGGCCATGTCAGCCCTTGTTTATCCCTCCTGATACTTAATTTTGAAGTAAACCTGCAAATCTCTAACTAAAAAAGTCAAAATGCATGATTAATTACAAACCAAGAGTATTTTGAAAGCAGGAAAGAAAATAAACAACTGTGTAAAGTGAACAGATGGGATTACAAACTGAATTGCCATAATTAGCATTGTGAGGCTGATAATTACTTATTAGAATAACAATACATGTCTAATATTAATATGAGATAACACAAATGTGGTTATAGGAACAGAAGGATGAAGTAAACTTGGAAGGGTCTGGGAAGGATAATTGCAGCTGGACTTCCTGCTAATATTTAGATTTGACTTGTGAGGTTCTTGTGGAGATAAATTCTGATTTTTGTGGAGAGAATCCCAATTTCCCAGGTTTTAAAGCAGAAAATGCCCTACAAATTCTTTAATGAAGGCTTCTGATGGCTCCGTACAATTCCTTAGAGATCTAAAGTCTTCTGTCAAACAGCAGATCCTGGTCTATTTGATGAGTCTGAACCTGGCTTTAGGAGGGGATTTGGGATCTAAGAACTACCTGCAGATATAAAGCAGGAGATGCTTGGAAATCTGTCTATATTGAAAACTGGCACAACTGCCTCCCAAAAAGACTGTGAGCAAGTGGAATGTCCTTCAAATGTTGAAAAGGACATTGATCTCCTCAATTCCCAATAAGTATGGTGCAGACGAGGGTGGTTTAATGATAAATAAATCTGTACATGGGGTAAATCAGTGTTTTTCTGCAGTTCTAATAAATGACATTTTATGAGAGTTGATTATGATGAGTTGCCAGGTTTCACAAAGCAAAAACCAAACCTAAACCATGAACATGGAGATGTTTAATAGAAAACTGGAGTCAGTGTTATTTTATTCTGTTAACTTTGAGCAGTTTGACTTGGATTGGAGAAAGAGGAAATCTTAATGAAACAATTGTACAGTTACTTCCATTTAATGGCTGTTTTACAGTCAAATACACATTAAGAAGAAAAATGTTAATTGCTGATGTGCTGAATATACTGTACAGGCAACATTTAATTACAAAAAGATATCATTTTGAATGACTGCTATTTTCCCTGCCTTCCCCAAATGAACTCACCAACAGAATAATCCAGAGTGTAAGCAAAACTGAAGTCCAAAGATCTAATTTCTAATTCAGGGAAGCATTAAACATATGCTTAACTTTGACCAAATGTGTAAAGCCATTAACTCCAGGCCCATAAAGAAGTGCTTAAAGTTAAATGGGTACTTAGGTTATTATTCACACAGGGTTGCCTTCCTGAATCTCACTCCCCTACCAGTATTAGCACTCTTTTTAGCAGCTGGTCCCATTAATTACAAAAAAAACCCCAAAAAAACCCAAACAAAAAAAACCCCAAAAACCTGTTCCTGACCATTATAATGCAGCACAACCTGATTTGCATATCTACGTATGGGTTTCATATGATATTCTGTTTATACCCTTTTTTTTTGGCCTGTATTAAACTTGAGAAGAAGAAAGCAGGGGTTAGTTTAACTTTTTGCTGGGCCTGGTTGTTAAAGGCAGGCAGGCAGCTGAATATTTGTGCCTGTAGTTAATTGTGAATGCAAACAAGAAGCTGCCTTTAAAAATCGTGAGTTGTGTTTTTGGAGGCTCCAAGAAAGAAGTTTGGGCAGGAATCTGAAATAACCTAATCCAGAGTAAAATTTCCTATTTTTTTTGTCTCCATAGAATAAAATTAAAGGAAATCCAGGCTTAAAATAATAACTTTAAGGCCTAAAAACTTCTTGGCTGCCATGGACTGGGGAAATCTAAATTTCAGACAGAAAAGACAGAGAATAACTCTTGTGGTTGTTCATAAATGGGCTTCTAACCTAAACCAGCCCTAAAAGAACAGAGCAGAAAATATTCTTTCTATTTTCTCTTCTTCTTTACTAACTGAACTAGAAGATGCTTCATTTGAGTTAATTATTTTCTCTTTAAAAATCTCAAAATCAGACCTTGGATCTTATTTTTGCCATATTTTGATTTGTCCTACACCACTGACCAAAATCTTGCCCTTGACTTTGCCTTGTTTCACACAAACCCAGAATCAATTCCAGCTTATCAGCAGCAGACAAACCAGGTCTTTTTGGGGAAAACTGAAAAATCAGGATAAAGTGTAACAATTTTAACAAGTTTTGAGACATGCAGCTACTTCAGTCAAGCCCTCTCCAGTGGCATTAAATTATTCTTCTTCATCAAATTGTTCTTGAGGAATTTTAGTGTATATTTAGTGAATACTCACAGAGATATTAATTATGGACTGCCCTCCTGGTTTTTAAATCCAAATAATTCTACAACCACAGGATTTCCTAACACCAAATCCTCCTCTGTGAAAAGACGTGCCCTCTCTCCTTGAGCAAATGAGGATATTGCCTGGATTCCATGGATTTCATGGTCTCTGGAATGGCTACAGTTACTCCTTCAACCTGTTCTAAGAGAACAGGTAAGCAAAAGATGGAAAGAAGGAGTTGAAATGGGAAATTCTATGTTGAGTTCTGCATTCCATACACTGCCCACCTGAGATTTATTAACTACAGAACCACAGATCCTCCAACCCACATGAAAAGCCAGTGGAGATGAGATTTCCCTGATTTTTCCCTGGCTCAGCTTTGGTTTCCAGCTGGCCAGGCCTCCCTCCCTCCTTTTCTGGTGTAGGCTGAGCAAATTCCCAGCAAGGACTGAGTCCTTGGTCACACCCCAGGCACTGATCTCACCCGAGGGTCACCAAAATCAGTTCTACATTCCATAGAATGAAATTCCTTTAAAACAATTCCTTTTATTTTAAGGACAAAGTGCCCCCACCTCTCTACAAAGCTTCAATAAACAGGGCAAGTTCTCAAATCAAACTCGAATCAAAACACAAATAAATTTCTGTCCTTTGCCTTTCTAAACTCGTACGAAATCTGTAGTCAAGGCTAAAACCTGATATAATACTCAATTTTTTTTGTACAAGAATAAATATTTCCTCAAAATCCAGGAAAATCTGCATATTGAGCCCAGGATAATCCTCTTGGATGCCTGGCAAACCCCCTTGAATCCAAGTCTCTTACCCATTCTGGAAGGGACTTCTGGAAAGATTAGAAAAAAAATCACATTTTGCCTCAAACAAATCTTGGGATGGATTGTCTCGTTATCTGGAAATATACCTCACACTTGAATCCTCCTGTGAAGTGTTTGGTACTATTTATTTTCACTGAAGTCTTTATTAGGGCCAACATTTAAGGTTTTAACAGAATTACCTTTAACTGGAATTTATTGGCCATTCTTCCCCTGCACAAACACTTTTTAATTTAAAAGAACATGTTTCTTACAGCGAGGTTTCAGCCCAACTGCTTTTTTTACTTAGTGAAAACCCTTTGAAATGCTCTTGTACTTCTTATTTAAGAAGTTATTCATGTGAGGAATGGCAGCAGGTCTAAGTACATAATCCTAAATAAAAGGTTAACTTTTGCAACAAATTGTAAATGGTTGTTTGTCTGGTTTTACTTTTCCCAAGCAATACCCAGAGATAGATTTACTTTGAATATTCTTTACTCCCTGAGAAATGACTTCTCCTTCCTTGGAAGTTTTATTTAAATGAGAGTGAGACGTGAATATCTGGGAGCCTTCACATATTTCTGAGACATTTCTCTCGCAGGTTGCAGATGATTCACAGCAAAGAAATCTTTTGATGCCTTGCCAGAATACAAAATGCCAGGTTCTTGCCAATGAAAAGAGCTCCACTTCCTTCAGCTCAAATTTGGAGCAGCAGTTGGGCTTAAATTTGCTTTTGTAGATATGGCTCACCCAACTGTCTTCGTTTGGAGCAGGCTTTGCTCAAAGAACACAAACAGCAGCTGAACGACCTGACCCTGGGCAGGGAAAACTCTGGAATGACAGAAATATGTGTAGGAAAAGAGGCTGATGATGTTTGTGCTCAGTGCATGAGTGAGGTTTTTATATAAACAGAGCATAATGTGAATGCTGTAGACAGAGCCTTGGATCAAAAACTGCTTTTCTTCAGTGAAGTTTGCTTTTAAGTGCTGGTTTTGGGAGATAGAATATTTTCCTGGCATGCATTGTAACACTTCCGTGATACAAATTTTATGTGATCCAGGTGCTAAAATCATGATTTAAGTATTATTACATTTATTATTAATGTACACCATCACTTGCTGCCTGACAGCACAACGCTAACTCATGAATAAAGTATCCTGCCAAGATACCACCAAAATGATAAATAATTCCGAGGTGATAAGAGCTGAACAATTAGTACCAGACAATACCATCATTAAGCACTGATTCTGGCCTTTACAGACAGCATTAAGTTAAATATTTCCCAGCTAAAGCATAAGGCATACAAGTATTCCAATTACAGATGAAAGGGAAGCCATGAATCCCTTCAAATCTCTACAGCAAAGGGTTCCCAATGCTTTTAATAAACAAATGGTTTTTACCTGGACGAACTAAAGATTAAATCTGATCTAGAAGTGATGCCCCAGGTTTCAGCTTTTCTATGTTTCAGGTTCTGTGCTGCTTTAGTGTGTGGGTCTGAGCTGCACATCAGGGGATGCTGAGCTCTGCACAGAGCAGGGAGACAAAACAATTCCTGCTCCAGCTGGGCACCAAGGACAAATGATCCAAAGCTCAGCCCAGGAGCACAAACAGCGTGGGCTGCAGAGAGAAAAACAAGCAGGGTGGGAGTGCCTGGGCTAAAGCTGGAACGGGACAATGAACTGCAAGGTGCAAATGGAGCAGAGCTGAGCCAAGGCAGAGACCCCGGGAGCGCTCGTGCATTTTGGGACCATTTGGGTTCCTCTTGGGGGCAGCCCTGGCTGGGCTCTTGTGCTGCCCAAGGTGGATCCATGGAGGAGATGCTTTGAATAAATCCCTGCTTTATTCTGGAGCTCTGTCCAGCCTGCACAAGACATCAGAACTGTGAAATAAATAACACAAGCAATCTCATGGCTGCTCACAGGATCAGGACTTTGCTGCTGTCTGGGAAGGATTAACAGCAGGGAGTTATTTTGATGATGAGAATTGAAGATTATCTATTCAAACTGGAAAAGTGTAATTTAACATTCCCTTTTTTACCAGTGACAAAACTTTTTGTGGCCAGCACAATGGGATAGAGCTGTATTTTCCCTTTAATCTGAAGGGAAGATGTGTTCAAATCTCTCTGGGTGTGGATGTATCTCCCACCCATCTCTTTAATGTCTTCTCTTCAGAAGAAGGAACATGTAGAGTATTCAGCTTTACCAGCCTGGATTTCTTCAGAAATGATCCTGTTGGGATCAAGTTCCTCCAGCTCAGTGTTTATCTACATATTTTCCCATTGAGCTGCTTTTTTTGCCTTTTTTTTTTTCCTTCTGTGGCTTTTGGCTAAAAGTAATTGCTGAATTTTCTCATCAGGAACGCGTGTGTCCCTCTAAAAGGAAATGAGTGCCTCTCTGCAGGACACCACCACCTCTGCCAGGCTTATCTGCAGCCTGGAATGCAGATTTCCTTCTCTTGCCCTGGATATCTTCATTCGCAGCCCGAATTTTTCCTTTTAAATCAATTCTCAGATACAGAAGATAAAATCCTCTTGTAGTAGATGGCAACAAACGCCTTGAATTTTTCCATGGTGAGAACAAATAATCAAATTAAAGTTTTCCTAGGACATTCCATAATTCAAGCTAGGAAGTGTGACATGTTCATCCCAGTGCTGAAAAAAGCCGTATTTATTTAGGTTCCTTTGGTAGACACAGATACAGACTTGCAGGCTAATGTTCACAGAATAGAACAATGCTCATTTCTGCAGCTTCCCTTTTCAGAATTAGTTCTGTGCGTGATGTGCAGTGAGAACTTGATTGTCAGGAATGCACCAGAGAATTACTTTTAGTCATTCACAGTTATTTTTCTATCTCTTCATTTCTTTAAATAAATGATAAAAATTGGCTTTTCATGCATTGGTGTTTCTATATTTAGTGCTGGAAGGGGTAAAAGGGAGAGGAAAAAAAACATCCTGGTAGTGAGCTGTGGGCAGTTTAATTCCCAACTAAATTGATGCTGATGTGGAGAGATTAATTTAGGAGATATTCCATAATTTTTGCCAAGTTTGCTTTTTCCATTGGCTTGTCTGAAGCCCAGGACCTCACCTTCTAAATTCTTCAGAGAGATTCAAAGAACCAGAACTGTTTAGAACAAAACCCAACATCTTTAGAGCTGTTTTCCTGCCTAAATCCTAATACCAGAATTAGCTCATGCTAGGCTCTAATCATTTATGCTTACAGGCATCTAAAATTAGGTAATGTGTACCTGGAGATGAATTTGGCTGCGTGCTGCACGGTGCTGCGAGAACTGCAAAACCAGGAATAATTGAGGGTGAAATCCTCAGCAGTGGAAATTACAGCACCTGATGGGTCTGCACCAAAGCTGAATTTACAGGGTGGGAAGGCAGAGGCCACGTGGATTTAGGCTGTGTAGTAAATAAGGGATGCTGAAGTGCTGGGTGTGGTTCATGAATATGCAAATAAGTATTAGCATTCGGAATGCAGGCAGGATTCTGATTCAGGGACAGGGCTGTGAACATGCAGCGGCTGAGCTTTACTCCTTTACGGGAGTTGGTGGCTCAGCTTTTTTTTTTTTTTTTTTAACTTTTATTTTGGGGGTCTTTTGCTTTTTCTTTTTTTATTTTTCTTTTTTTTTTTCTTCTTTTTCTTCTTTTTATTTTTTTTCCTTTTCTTCTTTTTCTTCTTTTTCTTTTCCTTCCTTTTTCTTTTTCTTCTTTTTCTTTTTCTTTTCCTTTCTCTTTCTCTTTCTCTTTCTCTTTCTCTTTCTCTTTCTCTTTCTCTTTCTCTTTCTCTTTCTCTTTTCCTTTTTTTTTTCTCTATTTATTTTCACATTTTCCACGGTGAAAAAGCAGCTGGCCACAAGATCAACAGTTACCCTCAGAGCTTGCTGTCCTGGATTTCCTAGCAGGGTACAGATGGCCTTTTTTTCCCTGCTGATGCCACCAGTGAAGGAATTTTGGTGCATCCCTTGTGCTCCATGTTTCCTTCTCTTCCTTGGGCCAGAATTTACTGCTTGGGGAGTATTTAATTTATTTTATTCCTTTATTTATTTTATTCCTGCATGCCACACCAAAACAGGAGGGAGCTGAAAGAGCTGATGGATCCAGAAAGGTCATGAAACGGAGATAATTGGTCATAACCCTTCATTTACAACTTTCAACCTGAAGTGTGTGAATATTTGCTGAATCATTTAAGCTAAATCTTCCCATTTCCAAGCCTGTTTCAAGGGAAATGAAACATTCCGTTTCCTAACAATTTTGCCAATCCAGTGACAGATATGGATTGCTTAATATCATTATATTGTAAAAGCCTTCTATTTCAGTACAAACCTGGCTCAAACATCATTTTAGGCATTGATTCAGTCAGCATCAATTTAAAATTGAATAAATAAATTACGGTCTTTAGTGAATAACAGCTACTATAAATATAAGGTGTAAAATAAGTAATTGTATGTTTTAGACTAATTAGTGTGTCATTATGTCTTAAATTTACCTAAAATAATCAGGATTGAGGAGATGTTGATAATGTTTTGATTTCGCTTTTTTATTTGCTTCTTTTTTACCAATGTTTCCTTATTTTAACAAGTGCTTCAAGACGGAAATAGTCTGTTCATCATCAAAAAGGAAAAAAAAAAGGGTAACCTTGATTTCCTGGAATAAATTGCAGTTACATGTGACATTTGCATATTTTTTATTATTGAAATTACCACCAAAAATACCTATTGAAGATCCCAACAGTTAGAGTTAATGATAATGCAGTTTAAATTTCAGTATTTCTTTCTCTCTTTATCTTTTTTTTTTTCCTCAGCGAATCCTCATTCCCTAGATAAGTAGCCCGTTGCTGTTGCTGGGATTTTTTTCTGTAAGGTATTACAGGTGATGAGTCAGAATTATCTGTTAAAATTAATTCTATTAGGAATGCATTCGCTGGCTTGTTCTAAAGCAGCAATTTATCACATTTGAGTATAATACATTGATAAATCTCCCAGCACTGGCAAAACAGCTTCCTGGGATTTATTCCTCCGTGTTCCAACAGACCAATTTATATTTCCTACACATTCTGGGGTTCAGAGAAACACGCTGGGGCTGATGTGGGATGGCAGACACTGAAGTCTGAGGGAGCTTGGAGCATAATTAAGAGATAATAGTGCTATCTGCCTGTTTTATGAGGCACTAACACGGCCCTGAGTGAATAAAGCACAGAATAAACTCACTCCAGCCAGGGAACTGGAGCCCTGCCAGGAGCCTGGCTGCAGCAGCACCATTACATCAGCCTGCTATCAGTGTTTAATTAAAGAAAATTGGGTGTGCAGTGCTGCAAACGGTACGGAGAAGGATGGTTTGAGGCTGGGGAGGGCTTGGTGGGGTCACTCCATCCCAGGAGCTCGCCCCGGAATGAGCTCCTGCTCCACACCTCCCTGGGGATCTCAGGGGATGTCTGAGGTGCAAAAGACACTGAAATGAGAAAATTCACAGATAGTGTCAGAGCAGTGGGATGCTGATGCTATCCTCAGTCTTAGAACCTGGGGATTAAAGGAAATAATAAAAAAAACCAAAAAACTAAATGGGCTGGACAGCAAGAAGCTGATGTTGGGGTGCCAGGTCCAGGTGATGGCTGTGATCATTATCACACTTTCCTCCGGAAAGGCCAGATGGGAAGAAAAAGATGTGCTGCCCACATCCTGGAAAGAGGTGGGAAGTTATCCATGAAGGCAGGACCTGGGTGAGCACCAGAGTGGTTCCTGAGACAAATCTCGGTGACATTCAGTCCTGACAGCTCTGCCCACATTTCCAGATAAAGGTGCTAATTTAATCTCAATATTTGGTTGCAGGTGCCTACTTCCACCAATAGCTGGATGGAGGCCACTAATTTTGTTTGTTTAAGTGACCAAACAGGTGTCAAACTGTCAGAGTTTTGGTCCAAATCCAGCTTTTGAAGGATGATCAGAGAGGAAACTCTGGGGGTTCTGGTGACTCATCCCCTGCTGTACCTCACCTCTGTGGAAAGTGCTCAGGGAGGCAGAATGGAGCAGAGTGCACCTATCTCTGTGGAAGATTAAAGAAACTCATAAAAGTGTTACTCCAGCCACAGCCACCAGCTCAGATTTCCACTTTCAGTGCAGGCAGCAGCAAAAACTTGCAAGGCAAAGGTATCAAAAGTCTTTCCATCACGTCAACCAAAAACACTGCAGAAATTAAGATTATGGCATCAAACAAAAACAGCAACATTCACTAATGTGGGGAAATGAAATTTAAATAAAATAAGAATGGAACAAAAATAAACTTACATTTCTTTGTAATTACTTCAGAAAATAAGGCTACACCTTCAGCTTTGAAGGTCCAAAGATGTGAAACATTTGCAAGGGGAACACAGAATTAGCAATCAACACAACTGATGAACACAATCAGTTGAAGCATTTCAGTATTTTTTGACTGAAAACTTAATGTGAAACTACTTTTTTGAACAATATCCTAACTAGTCCTATTAAATATTTTTCTCACTGGATTCCAGCAAACTCAGTAGAGAAATGCCCTCACCATCATAGAAGTTCTATGTGCAGTAGACACTTTTCAGTTAATCTGATTTTGGTACTCAGGAAGGTCTAATTCTATTCAAGAGTATAAAATCAAGACGAAGACTTGTTCTAGGTAGAGTAAAACTGAATATAACGACAGATTTCTCCATAAAGAACATTTTGCTCAATGGGTGAACTGTGCCAGGGAGAAGGTGGATGTTGCTGTTCTGGCAGTCTCTGATCTGCCCATAACTCTGATTTTTATGCCTGGATTTTATTCATGGCCCACGCTGGGACACAGCAGCACCCTGAGGCTGAGCACTATCCCATATTCCCAAAAACTCCACACTGACCCACGTTGCACAGAGGGATCTGCATTATGAATGGCTGTCTTCTTTTAGTCCCTCACAGGAATTTTCAAGCAGAATATTTGCATTAAATTGAATTTATATAGCAGATGCTGGGAATGTGGTATTAATGGATAAGGAACCTATTGAAACATCAAACAACAATAAAAGATTCTTAACAAAATGTGCATTTTTAAAGGTGTGCTGCAGACAGATTGGTCGATCCAGCTGGGAATTCCTCATTTTTGTATGGCAGAGTACCCTGGTGGCTGATGCCAGACTGCTTCAGCAATGGACTCCAAGGAATTTGTAACCCAGACTGATTTCCTAATTCCCACCACTTTTCCACTCGTGGTTCCATCACCCTCTCAGCACAGCGAACAAACTGATCTAATGAAAGGATGAAAGAAGAGTTGCTCTGTTTTATAAATGATTATATGGTTTCTCAGTTGGAAAAATGAGAGATCAAAGGCCACAATTATTTTATTTCTAAGTTTTTTGCTGTTTTTTTTTTCCCTATAAAGGAACTAAACCATTGACCAGTAAAATGGAACCTCTTGCTGGCAATCTTTCCTATGCCTTGCCCTCAAAATATTTTAAGATAGAACTGTGAAAGCCAAAGTAAATATAACCACCCTCTTCTTTCAGTCTGTAGATCTCATTTCCAAATATAGGTTCAGCTTTCTCTTCTGCCCTTGAGGAGCTGGGCCGTTTCATCCTGGCCTTTTGAGTTGAGCTAATCAGTACTTTTCGTCAATGTTTTTATGCCCAATTTTCTGCATTTTCTCTTCTCTGCTTAATTGGAACCAAAATAGTTTGGGCTGCTGAAGTGAATGGAAGTAATTTTTGTCCATTCAGCACAATCCCGCTGCCGTCCTTCCACACTAAATGAGAGATGTTCGAGTTCATCCCTCCAGCTTTCTCTCTCTTGGCCAAGAAAATCTTTTTCATTTTGTAGCTTCCCAAAAGATTTTTTGCTTAGCTGCTGCTTCGAGGTGATATTTGCAATCTAGGGGCTGATGGAACAAGCGAAGATGTAAATATTGTCCTGCTGGTAAGAGCTGATTCATTGAAATGGAAATGATTTGTGCAAGACCGTCGTGTCTTGGCCATTATTTGTGTCAGAAACGAGGAGCAAAAGTAATATAAAAGCAGGTGCTCTGCATTGCTTTGTTTTACAATGTCTTTTTCTCATTAAACTTGTTTATATTCTGTGTAACCTTTCCGATGAACAGAATGTAAGAGTGCAATACAAGAGACAACACACACAGAGCTTTAACCTTATCAGCTTCACAGAACCAAAACAGTTTCCTCCATGCAAGGGGATGGGGTGGGAGTTGATAGTCCCTATTTTTAGCCTTTTTAGGAAAAAAAAATTAAAATCACTTTGATACCTCAGGTGTAAAACTTAAAACGCTTGACAAGCTCTAAAATAATACCCCAAAATTCTGTTTCTCCCAGGCTGAGCTCTCACACCTGAGCAGCCACAGGATGTGATTAACTCCTCAGTGACTTTTATAATTCAATCAATTCAGAATTGATTATTTCTCAATTATTTGTATCATTGAATTAGTTTTGAATGCATCATCCCTCAGTGATTTATGCCACTGAATCAATTCTGAATGGATCATCCCTCAATGATTTGTGTCACTGAATCAATTTTGAATTGATTATTTCTCGATGATGTGTGTCATTGAGTCAATTTTGCATCAATCGGATAAATAACTGGATTCCTCAGTGGGAGCTGCAGGATGCAGCTGCTGCATCCCAGCTGCACCAGGGCTCCTGTGCATCCTCACCCCTGTGTCTCCTCAAGGCCTGGACATTTTGGACATTACCAACTCCTTTGTGTGTTCCTGTCATATCCCTGTGAGCAAACTTGGCTGGACTTGTACAAAAACCAGTGCAGAATGGAGAGACAAGATTAATTTTGCCTGTACTTGATTGGTGACAAAAATAGATAACATGACGCTGCGCTGAGATGAAGATGACGAACAGAAGCCTGGAGAGCGTGTGAATAAAATTTAACTTCCAGCTATTAAGACAGAGCACAGAAATTTCAAGAGGTGGTTGAAGAAGAGCCCTTGTGAGTGGTGCTGCTGTGCTGGTGCTGGGCTGAGGCAGCCAGGAGAGCTCTGTGCTCTGGAGTGCTCCTTCAGCAGAGGAGCCATCCCGCAGAGCTGCTGCTTTTGGCCGTGCCGAGAGCCTGGGTCATCCTGGCAGGGCTGGAATTCCATCCTGCAGGGCTGGAGCTCCATCCTGGCAGGGCTGGAATTCCATCCTCCAGGGCTGGAGCTCCATCCTGCAGGGAGGCACCTCCTGAGTGTAGCAGTGTGGGGGTTTAGATGGTGGAAGCTGCCACCTGTCGCCCTGATTTTTTTAAGATTTTCTAAGCCTTCTGATTTACATTCTTGTAATGAACTTTCTCATACACTTTAGGTAAATAACTTATTGTTTTGCATTTTTTTATTTGATGGACTGTTGGTTTGTCCAGTGTCATTGGAGAGGTGGCACTTTCATCCTCCAATCCACTGTCACTTTTGGAAATCTATAAATGTTGGAGTCAAAAAAAATCAAGGTCCCTTTTTACCTTGAAAAGAGCAGCATTGTGTTGTTTTGTGTTCTCTAGTGACAGCTACCTACTCCCAGTAAGCATCTCCTATGGAAAAACACCTGGGGAGATATTCAGGCAAAGCAGGCAAGCGCACACAGCACACTCACCATGGCCAGCTCAGCCAAGAGAGGCAGCACGGCCTTTGTGTGATAAATTCCAAGGTTTATTCCAGCACGCTGAAGGGGATCAGGGACAAAAAGAACTGGCACAGGGTGCCCAGAGAAGCTGTGGCTGCTGCTGGGTCCCTGGAAGTGTCCAAGGCCAGGTTGGACAGTGCTTGAAGCAGCCTGGGATGGTGGAAGTTGTCCCTGCCCACGGCACTGGGTGATCTTTAAAGTCACTTCCATCCCAAACCATTCCATGATTCTAGGAACTCCTGAAGAAATTCAGGCTGGAGTGAGCATTTGCAGCTCAAATGAGTCAAATATTCATTCTGCTGCATTTTGGTGACTTGACCACAATTTTGCATACTGCTTAAATAACTTCAATGTATTGCAAGAAATTATAGTGTTTTTTTACAATTTCAGAGTTTTGGTACCTTTATTCTGCAGGTGTCAAAACCAATTGCACAACTCCTTTTATTTCAGAGCAAATACACTTTAAAATGCAATTATTCATCATGACTCTTGATTTTGGACTATATATATATATATATATATATATATATATATATATATATATATGTATGTATGTATGTATGTACCCTTAAAATGCAGTGATAAAATAAATTGAAGATACTTCTTGTCTGGCAGATTTCAAAGCGAAGTCGTGAAGTAATAGGAGTTGTGCTCTTTTCCAAAAATATTCATAGAAGCTGCATTTTTAATTCCCAGAGCACCTCTCTGATGCTGCTGCAGCTCTGTAGATGCACGAACAGGAATATCTAAGCAGGAGAGGGGTGTGGGGAGGGTTGGGAGAGGTGGGTGGGGGGGATTAAAGCCTGGATGTCTCTGCCATTAGCACAGGAGCTGCTCATAATGATGTGTGGGGCAGGTGTCACCTCCTGAAGTGGCAGATGGCACTTTTGGTGTGTCAGCATCCTTAGTGAGCACAAGGAGCTTCAAAAGTGAAAATGTGGGCAGGGGAGTCACCCTGCAAAATCAGCTCTGCTTGAAAAAACCCATATTGGGAACATGTTATGTGTCCAAGAGACCCACAGGGCAGAGAAGAGGGGAAGCTCAGGTTCTCCTGTGGCCAGCAGGAGCAGGGAGGTCATTGGTGAAGGCACACCTCGAGTGCTGTGCCCTGCTCTGGCCCCTCACTTTGGGAAGGACCTTGGGACACTTGAGGGCATCCAGAGGGGACAACGAGGCTGGAGAGGGGCTGGGAACACAAACCCTGAGAGGAGCCACTGAGGGAGCTGGGGGTGTTCAGCCTGGAGAAAAGGAGACTCAGGGCTGCCCTCGTCACTCTCACAGCTCCTGAAAGGTGCCTGTGCTCAGCTGGGCTGGGCTCTGTCTCCAGGCAGCACTGAACCAGAGGACACAGCTCAAGCTGTGCCAAGGGAAATATCAGTTGGATATTAGGAAAAAGTTCTTTACAGAAAGGGTGATAAAGTTCTGGAATGTTCTGCCCGGGGAGGTGGTGGAGTCCCCATCCCTGGGTGTGTTTAACAAAGCCTGGATGTGGCACTGGGTGCCAGGGTTCAGTTGAGGGGTTGGGGCTGGGTTGGACTCGATGCTCTTGAAGGTCTCTTCCAACCCCATGGTTCTGTGATTTCTGTGAATTCCGTGAATTCTGGGGATTCTGCAGCTGCTGCTGCTGGGCATGAGTCCCCTCTGAGCTGCTCTGCCAGGTCACCTTGTCCTGGATGTTGGCTGAGGTTAATTGGGATGGAGCTGGCACCACCACACTCACCAGAGCTCAGCCTCTGCGTCTCTGAGAGCTTTGCCTCCCTCTGCCTCTTCCCCAGGGAGCAAACAGCCCGATCTGTTTAACTACTTCCCTGGAACTAAGTCAAAAATGGTCTGAAAATGAGTGTTATTAATGATCACTGCTGCAGCAGAAGCACAAACTTCAGCAGATTCAGAGAAACCTGTGAAGAGCAGCGGGGCTAATCTTATTTCCCATTCCTTTTCTATTAGTGGTGGCTTGGAAAAGCTCTGCTCCAGGTGCTGATTTGCTCTGAGTCTCTCAGGTCTCTTTGTTGTAAATGTGATCTCTTTAGAGCATGGAGGATAAGATTCAGCAGGAGATGAAAACACATGTTCCAGCAAGCTGCAGCTTCACCCTTTGGCCATTCTGCTCCTCTGCCCTTCACCCCCACAACAAAGCCAAGGAAGATCTTAAAAACAAGGGGAGGAAATAAAAAAAAAAATAATAAAAAAAAAAGCTGGTTTTGTTTACATTAAAATTCATGAACACATGGTTTGGCCTTTAATCTGCAAAAGTCACAGTGTTTGCTCAAAAGGACAGTTCCTCACAGACAGAGCAGGCCAGCTTAAAAAATTCAGCAGTTACAAAGACAAGAATGACCTTTTTTTGGAGCAAGGAAGAGGCACAGGGGAGGTCTGTTTGTCCAGCTCTCCTCTTTCTTTTCTCTCTTCTCATCTCCTCAGCCTCTTTTCCTTCCTCTCTCCAACACTATAAAACAATTTTTCTGGAAAAAAAAAATTGTCAAGAAGGTGTGTGGCAATGGTGCTGATGACATTTTCATGTTCATCTTTGTGCATTACTGCAATCACTTAGCATATTCTCAGCTTGTTCTACAGGCTCATTTATATCCTAATTTGTCTTTGAGAAGGGAAAACCTACAAATATTAAAGCTAAAATAAAACAAGAAATAGAAAACTGGGCTTAAAGGTGTTATATTTTTCTTGTGAGTGCTGGTAGATAGACAAGATGAAATGTCAGATGAATAATTCCATACTTCAAAGGACAACAAATTATTTTCAGGGGTTAGGAAGCAATGCCAGGCTCTTTCTCATATTTTGTGGAGAAAATATCAGATTTATTGGGAATAGGGGCAACATTTTTCCATGTTTGGGGAGCAAGGACACCAGCCCAGGGGGAAGGAAGTGGGGTATTACCTCCCATGGATCCAGGACATGCCATGGGGGTTTTAAAGGGAGATGATAGGATCATTTCCATATCCATAATTTCACAACTCCATGTTTTGGGTTTTACAAAAGGAAGGGCTCTGCTGCCTCCAGGAGCAGGTGGTGAACACCTCCCAAAACAGCAGCACCCCAGTGCTGGGTTTCATACCCCAAACAATTGGCTGGCTGTTAGCAAATGGGTGAATGTCAATTCTTTGCTTCTTTTCTGCCAGGGTTGGCATTAAATGTGTGAGATATTTCTTGTTGGGACTCAGGTGTTTATTAGTTCTCATCCATGTCACAGTCTCACAAACCCTGAGTTCTGCAGCACTTCACTCTCACAAACTAAAAATGGAGCCCCATCTCTCTCTCTGCAAGGCCTTTGAAGGATAAACTGTCCAACTAAGAAATGACACCTCAATTATTTTTACTTTTAACCCAATAACCAACCACCCGTGCCTGTAATGGGGACTTTTTATCCAATGACACAAAACCACCCAAACCCATGGAGAAGGAAGAGAAGGAGAAGGAGAAGGAGAAGGAGAAGGAGAAGGAGAAGGAGAAGGAGAAGGAGAAGGAGAAGGAGAAGGACCAGCCTCTGCCCTAAAACCTCCACCTTGCTTTATATCTATTACTATATTCTAAACCCTTAAACTCTGAGTTTTCCCACCCTGTGATATCACACACTTCTATTCAAACTCCACCCCCACAATCCCAGTTCCATCATTCCATTTTGGGATCCTTCTCCACGGCCTCAGGTCACTGCAGTGCTCTCCTGGGAGTCAGCGCCTGCCAGCACAGAAAGCGTGAAAATTCTAAATTTAGAAAGCCTAAAATTCTCACTAACCAGCTGAACTGAGGTGACTCCAGCCCTGCATCCTCAGGACACTTTCAGTGCAAGGCCAAGGCCTTTTATTGTCATGGTGGCACCCTGGCATTTGGGCTGCCAGACCTAAGAGGGAGGGACTGGCAGCCTTAATGATCAAACAATATTCCAAGCTGAGCCCGTGCCTCGCAATAACTGAGCACTGCTCCTGGGATAGCTCTGGGAATCTTCAGTGTGAACAAAAAGAGCCCTGCAGTTTTCTCATTTAATTAAATTTAAATCCATGGGGACTGGCAGTGCATGGCTCAGGCTCATGTTTTTGGGTGGGTTTTTTTTGTGGTTTTTTTTTTTCTTTTGAGTTGTTCTTTGCAGCTTAATGTCATTGTGAAGTAGTTTTTAATCAACAGACATTCTCCACTGGAAGTGGAGCTGACACCTCGTTACCTTTAGAGAAGGATTTTTATTAATTGCAGCACTAAGTGCAGGGGAAATAGCCAGGGTGACACGTAGTAAAAAACACCTGACAGTAGCACAGGGTGCAAAAGCATTTCAGCATTTCCTCTTATGGGTTGTACAATGGCTGTCTGGAATTTTTTATGGGAAGGGCTCACTTTCACCTGGTTTTACTGTTGCAACCCAAATTATTAAAGGGTATTTTCTCCACGAGGCAGAAACTTGGGAGTATTTTAGAAACATCTGCTTTCTGAAATACCCCAGACATTTGTGAGTTGAAGGGAAGCTGCTTTCAGTTCTGTTTTATGGAGAAACACTATTTCTATGTGGTGGAACGAGTTGTGAACATAGATAAAGATACAGATATAGAGATAAAAAAAATACCTGCACCACATGAGCTGGTAGTTCTTAATTTCTGCTGAAGCATTCCTGAACTGTTGTGCTGAGCTGTCCCTGCCCAGGAGCTGTGCAGTGCCAGAGCACAGGGAATGGAATTATTCATGTACATTAACACACCACCAGTCAGGAATGGTGCTAATTGCTACATCCAGCACCCTTTAAATTTAGCTTTTGTGAGCATAACCTGGGATTTTTTTAAATGTAATACAGCTCTTTTTAACCTAGGGAAACCCTCACAAAATATCTCCCAGATACGAATTTGGCTCTGTAACAAGATTTTTAAACCCCAGTGTGTACAGAGATGCTTGTTAGGAATCCAGACAAGGTGACAACACATCTGACAGTTCATTGCCACTTCTGGGCTGTCCCCTCTCTGTGCTGTCCCCTGTCTCATATCTTATTTACTAATTACTCATGGTCACAGAGCCACAGAAGGGTTTGGGATGGAAGGGACCTTAAATCCCATCCAGCCCTACCCCTGCCACGTGGCAGGGACACCTTCCACTGTCCCAGGCTGCTCCAATTCCCAAAGTCCAGCCTGGCCTTGGACCCTGCTGGGATCCAGGGGCAGCCACAGCTGCTCTGGGCAGCCTGTGCCAGGGCCTGCCCACCCTCACAGGGAAAAATTTCTCTTTAATATCCCTTCTAACCCCGCCCTCCATCAGTTTGAAGCTGTTCCCCCTTTTCCTGCCACTCCACGCCCTTGTCCAAAGTCCCCAAACAGCTTTTGCCAACCAGACCCAGTGAAGCAAGAGGCAAAAAGCAAAACAAGGGGCTCTCCCTGGCCCTCCTGCTCCTGTGAGAAGCATGGAAAGCTCCTGATGGGAACAGAAGGGAGGGCTGGTGAACCTGGGAGGAATCAGGAACCACGACAGTGAAACCAAAGAGTGACAAAAAACTGAGAGGAGCAGGAGGAAATGGAGAGGAGAAGTGGGAATTTGTGGCTGCTGACAGGAGGGGTGCTGGAGGTACAGGCAGAAAGGAGAGGGAGAAGGGAAGGAGCCACACTCTGCTCTGAAGATACTTACAAAAGAAACTATAATAAAAATATCTGCAGAGACACCAGGTAAAACAAAGCGTCCCAAAAGTACAGGAAAGGTTAATTAGAGACTTTTACCCCCTGCAACACCTACAAGAACCAGGCAACTCCTTCCTGAGTTTTAGTGTTTGTTTAACAAATGTCTGTGATCTGTCTGCCAATTCCCATCACCCCTCACATGCAGAGAGGCAACAGCTTCCCACTTGGGCTTCCTAAAGTCAAATTGCCAGCAAAACATCATCCTTCCCTATGGGAATAAATCACACAGACTCCATTTCCTTCATGGTGGAAAAAGCCCATTCTTTATTCACATAACTCCTTTTTATGCAGTTTTACAGCCCTGTGTGTGACTCCAATGGTCAGGAGCTTTCTGCCAATCCCTCTATTGGTCAGTACCAAGTTGTTATTCTGTATTGATTGCTCACTCAAACTCTCAATGTGTACGTGCTGAAAAGTTGTCTGTGAGAGATGTTTTCATTTTTCTAAGGGTGTAAAAACAGTTAATCCAGGTGCTGGGTGTTTTTCCCCAGGAATAGATTGTTCTGTCAATGAACTGCTCCCACCAGGATTGCTGTCACATGGGAACTTGCAGAGGGCTCCCTTGACAGGCCAGCCACTGATTCCAGGAGAGCAGCCTTGATTTTATGAAGCCTTTCCTCTAGGATTTTTTTTTACCTTACTGCAATCCTTCCCTCTTCCCAGCCTCCTGTCAGAGCACACTTCACTTTGTTCCTCCCTGCTCCTCCTGCGAGGCTGGGAGCTGCAGCATTCCATGGGAAGCAAGGATCTGGTTATAAACAAGATAAAGGGAGGGATTAAACTTTTTTTTTTTCCTCCTGGCACTTCTTTAACTTGTAAAGGAGAGTTTGGACTCCCTCATTCCGTGCCCTTGCTGTTCTCAGAGCTTTTTCCAGTGGAGGCCTCGTGGCTGCTCACCAGGAGATTTTGCTGAGAGACAGAAACATCCAATTTGTTGTTCCTTGTGCGTCCAGCCCCCCAGGCTGGCTGTGTTTGGGCAGCTCTGCTAAAGATCCCTGGGTTGGGAAATTGTTCTCTGTGTGTGGGAAGAAGAACATGGATTTTCTGTTGACAAAAAACCTCTCAAAGTTGTTGCTTTTTTGCTGCAGGGACAATCCCAAACTTGTGCTGTGGATGCTTGAACAGATGTGCCACAGCCAGGGCAGCTCAAGGGCAGCACCCAGACTTAGCTCATGTCAGAAAAGGGTTTTTTCCCCATCTGCTTAGGAATAAACACCTGGTTTTAAAAAATCTTCAATTAGTGGCAATTAATACACTAAAACCCAAGGATTAGAGTCAATATTTAATGACTATATTACTGGGATGACTGGATCAATTGAAGGTGGCAGGACACAGTGGAAAAAATAGAAACTTCTCTTGTAATGAAAGGTGATATCTAAGAGCATAAACCCCTGTGATGTGATTTAAAATCCTGTGAGTGACTTTCCAGGCTAAGGAATGCCCGAATTGAGTGGTTTTGTGTGGGACGCTGCTGCTCTTTCCATACACATTTTCTATTTCTGGCACAATACATAAATCAATGTCACAACAGAAAGGGAAAACGATGCGCACTTAAAGCAAAACATAAAATTACCTCTTTATGGGCTACCTGCTTCTTTGGTATTATTTAGAAAGCACAAAATAAAATAGCAGAGCTGTTTTGGAGCTGCCTACAGCACAGGAAGGGAGGAGACAGATTTCACAGGGATGAAATCTCTGCACTCACAGGTGGTGATCAAGCACCTCTGAGCGTCACCTTTGTGCCTTCTGCTGCCAGGGAAATGCAGAATTCCTCTTCCTTGGACAACAGAGGACAAATCTAATTCAGGATTTGCTTCCCACCCTGCAGAGAGAGCAGAAAGTACCTTAGCTCCAGCTGAAGTCTGGTGAGAGGGACAGCTCTGATTTGCTGTGGTTTCCTGGGACACCTCACAAGGAAGAAGTTGGAAATCAGCATTTGACAGCTTGAATATGAGCTTTAATAAATTGCCTGCATCTCTGGGAATTCTTATTGTGATAGGGACAGATAGATCAGAGCCAATATTCTATAGATAGAAATTCCTACATTTGTAATATTCACCTAATCTCTTGTGGATTTTTTTTACTTGAATAAAACATACAAATAAATAAAACTTCTTGTTCACAACAGGCTTTGCAAAAGCCACCTGTCTTGTGCTGGGTGTGGGTTGATGGAACATTGCCTGGCCAGGATTTTCCCTGCAAATGGAACCTTCTGCTCTTTCTGTCCATTCCATCGTCCCAAAGCAGCCAGGAGGAGATGAGAGCACAGATTTGATACCTGATCATCACAGAGATAAGAGGCATTCATCCAGGGAAAGCCCCACCAGAGATAAAGGATTGCTCTGATATTGTCTAACCTGTAATTCACTTCTGGATGAGTGGGAAATGCAGTTTGTTCTGTGGGAACTTTCTTTTTTTTTCTACAATGCACCCAATATATCAAGGGGAAATCATTTCATAACACCAAAAAACCAGCTCAGGACACCATTTCTGGAATATTTTGGACCAAACTTTCTTAGCCTAAGGTGCCAATGTTTGCAGTTCTACCCTGACTCTTCTGGGAAAGATTAACAACAGAGCATGCTGCCCATAATTCACTTTTTTTTTTTTTTTTTTTGGATGTCATTAGAAATAAATTGACTTTGTAAAGACTTTCAGTAAAACATAACACTGTCAGCCTTAGGAAAGTTATTTTGGAAAAAAAATAATATATTTGAATATAGAGAAAAATCCCTTGATGAGATCTGTTTCTTCCCTTACAGTAAGAAATGCAATTTTTAAAGGTATTTAGAGCCTGATTTGTGGGTATCTCACCTCCTCACCCTTTCTCCCCTGCTTGCCCTTATCTTTTGTGAGGATGATAAAAGCTTCACCTGCCACAGCTCCATCCTCTTTAAGCCCAGCCTTGAGGTTTAATCCATTGTAGGCCTAGCTCATAAAAAGGGTTTTACCTCTCTCTTTCCTAAAAAAGAGTCCAAGACATAATCCAATTATCAACAGTGTATGGCTGTTATAGCTGAAGACTTCCAGTTTTGTTGGAAATAATTTTTGAATGGTGTTAATATCAGGGACAACCAGTTTCCTATGAAGAAAAATAGGATTTATTAAAAAATAGGATTTAAAAACTGTCTCAAAAAAAGGTGATTTTTGCTGTCTCTTCTGAAGTAAAAACATTGATAAAAATGTCTTTCAGTTTTATTTTTTCAAGCAAAAAAAACAGCAATAAAGAAAACTGTTGCTCTTCTATTATAACAAATTCAGGGTTTCATGAATCAGTTTGAAATAAATAAATAAATAAATCTCACACCCAGGCACTAAACCCAAATAAGGACATGCTGTGTTATTTTCAAAACTGTTCCTGTTATAACCCAATGCCAATTAAACCTCAATATATGTGTTAATTCCAGAAACAAGGAAAAGTTGTTTCCCTTGCTTATTGGTGCTTGTGCACAGTCCTTCTGTTGGAAGTTAATTTGCAATTATTGTGAGTTTTGGAGTAGTTTGGGGGGAGATGCAGAGGCAGCTCCATCCCCCTCTGTAAATTCCTTTTTTTCCAGGCTCAGCATCTGTTGCTAAGCTCTAAATACACAACAAAAGTTTCAGGTAAGGCTTTCTCATCCGTGGCAAGGCTTAATTTGTTTTCCTGTTCCAGAATCTCTCCTATTATTTAAAACACCGGGTGACTGCATTGCTAATCTTGCAGTTCACAAGTGGCCTTCCTCCTCTCTGGGAATGCAAAAATTCTTCTTGCAAGCAGCCCTAATCCCAGGCAAAACTTCTCAAAGTTGTGCTGCTCCTTCTGCTCTTTAATATATCAACAAATAAATAAATTAATTAATTAATAAAACAGTAGGACCCTAAAATAAATAAATAATAAATAAATAATACATAAATAAATATATAGATAGATATAATACATAAAATAAATAATACATAAATAAATATATAGATAGATAAATAAATAAATAACTAAACCAGCAGGACCTTAAAATCAATCAATCCATCCATCAATCAATCAATCACCAGGACCCTAAAATAAATAAATAAATAAAAAAGACGGTGGGACCTTAAAATAAATAAACAAAAAATGAATAAATGAAACTGTAGGACCTTAAAATAAATAAATGAAAAAATGAATAAATGAAACTGTAGGACCTTAAAATAAATAAATAAATAAATAAATGAAGTGCTAGAACCTGAAAATAAATAAATAAATTAAGCAAGCATCCAATCTGATCATCGACACTTAATAGCCTTTGTTTTTCCTTCCAAGGGAATGTTTTTCCTTCCAAGGGAAAAGTTAAAAGTCTCTGCTGTGGTGAGTAACAAAGGAAGTGTAGTGGAAGCACAAGACAGGAAGGAGTTTCCAGAGCTGGTTGGTATCTGCAGCAGAGATCTCGATTCAGTGGCTAATTGCTAATTTGGTGGCTAATTGCTAATTCGGTGGTTAATTGCTCAGCATCACGTTCTGCCCCACACACAAATGCGGCTCCTCGATGTCCCAGCTCCTTCCCCTCCCATCCCTGCCATTATTCCAGGTGCCAGCTGCAGTCTGGAGCAGGCAGGAGCAGCCTCCCAGCCCCTGCAGAGCGCTCAGCTGCTTCCCCTGCAGCCCCACAACCCCAAACCCGCCTGGCAAATTCATCACCTCTGGTCACCTGCTGTCACCTGTACCTGGAGGATGAGGCAAAGCCACCCTCAGTCCCTCCTGGGTGGCACCTGGAGGGAGCAGCACCTCACAGAATTCCCAGAATCACTGGGTTGGAAGAGACCTTCAAGATCATCGAGTCCAACCCAGCCCCAACCCCTCAACTCAGCCCTGGCACCCAGTGCCACATCCAGGCTTTGTTAAACACACCCAGGGATGGTGGCTCCACCACCTCCCCGGGCAGAACATTCCAGAACTTTATCACCCTTTCTGTGAAAACTTTTCCCTGCTCTCCAGCCTGTATTTCCCTTGGTGCAGCTCGAGGCTGTGTCCTCTGGTTCTGTCAGTGCCTGCAGACAGAGCCCAGCCCCAGCTGAGCACAGGCACCTTTCAGGAGCTGTGAGAGTGACGAGGGCAGCCCTGAGTCTCCTTTTCTCCAGGCTGAGCACCCCCAGCTCCCTCAGTGGCTCCTCTCAGGGTTTGTGTTCCCAGCCCCTCTCCAGCCTCGTTGTCCCCTCTGGATGCCCTCAAGTGTCCCAAGGTCCTTCCCAAAGTGAGGGGCCAGAGCAGGGCACAGCACTCGAGGTGTGCCCTCACCAGTGACCTCCCTGCTCCTGCTGGCAGTCCCTGTGTGACACCTTGGTGCCACCACCCCTGTCCTGCTGCTGCCCTCCCATCAAAGTTTAATTAGTGTCATTTTGTCCCCATTATCTGTGTGGAACATCGTGTCCTCAGCCTGGACAGCCAATTTAATTTTTTAAATCAGCCATGCTAAAACTCTGCAAAACTTTGGGATGGCTCTGAGAGTTTTGGGGCTGTTTCAAGGAGAATTTCCTACAACATTCCAAGGCCTGTGTTCTGCACCCCGAACATTAAAAAACATTTAAAAGGAGCATGAGCTACAAGCATTGCAGGTAAAGCAAGGCAGAAAAACCTTGCCAGCTTGCTGAGCATCAGTGTGTTTAGATAAATCTGGGAGTCTCTGTATGGCAATTTGTGCTCCAGCAGCCGCTCCATAGAAAAATCCTTTTGTATCCAATTTAAAAACATGAATGTTCCATCCTTACCCTAGAGCTTAAAGACAATTTACAGAAGTAGGGCACTGTGAAGTATTGCCACAATAAACAGTTGTTTTACTTCCCTTTTACAGCAAAAATTAGGGGAACACTGCAACTCTTGTCAAGCCTTAAAATATGTTTGCAATAAAATAGAAGCCATTGGCTTTCTTTAATTTCAATGAGTTTCTTCATTATTCAAAAGCCTGTTTAAATCTTTCATAGATTCAAATCTGGTTTTTTAAAGGGAAATACATAATCCTTCAGTGATTAATCTAAGTGTCTGGCTACTAAAAAATTGGGTATTGATGGTCTTCCTGTATTTTTCTCATGGAGGGAGAAAGCATTTTAATTCTTCAAAACTTGCTTATTGGTTCCTATCTGTTGGCAGGAGTCTGAATACATTATAAAATGCTTTTCTGGTAATACCCTTCCAGAATTAATGAAGGAGCACCTTATAACTGGTTACTATGAATAAATTGGAAATTCATCCTGGTGGCTGGAGATTTACTGGGATATGAAAGAAAGTTCATAGAAAGTTGCTGTTTATTTACCCACAAAGAAGTTCCTTGGTAAAGACTGAGGGTACAGTGAGTTAATAAAGACAAGAATAATCATTTTTATATTTTCAGTGAATGAAATGAATTAACTAGATGTTAAAAAGTTTCTAAATACTACACAGAGTAGCTCTAAAATAGCCATGCAGGACTATTTTAATTAACAAGAAGCACTTCACTTCATGATTAGTCCCTCTGAAAACAACAGAAACAGAGGATTAATGTCCAGCAATGAGATTGTATAAATTCAGGTCTTTGGACCCTTTGAGGAAGAGGCCCCTGGATTTCAGGAGCCTGGGTTTGGTACTTTGGGCACACCACAGACACCAGGGGATGGCTGGAGGTGGAGAAAGATTTCTCTCGTTGGCATAAAAATCAGTGAGTGGAATCACAGCTTCATCTGCTGCTGTTTGTGTGGCAAGGGATGGACAGAAGGTGTTTTCTGGCTGTGTGAATGAAAATAATGGAGAGAACTGGGAATCTGAGAGAGGATTTAGGCAGAAAACCCTTGTTTGGCTCACCCCAGTCACTGCAGAGGGAAGGAGAGAGAAGCCTTTTCACATTCTGCAAACCCTGAGCTGGGTGGGCTTTGGGCAACCAGACACTTCAGCCTACCCTTGACAAGCACAATTTCAAAGTGATGCAGACATGGAAGAGTTGTTGATGGTCTTTGTATGAAGAATTAGCTTTAAACAGGGGGAGAGAGGGAAAAAAAAGTCAAATAAGATAAAACCAGAAAAAAAAATCTCAGTATGGGAGTTGACAGATACTTGGATTTTAGTAAAGCATTTGACATTGTCTGATGAAATCTTAATTGAAAAATTAATTCAAGTCAGCTTGGCTGCAGACAATGGTGTGTGGGTTGAATATTGGCTAAAGCACAAATGAAAAAATGCTGATAAACAGCTGGTAACAAGATGGGTGGAAACGTCCAGTGGGGTGGACACAACAAACATGCACTGATTGTTAGTCTGAGTTTACTTTATATCTTCATTAATGGCTTGGAAAAAAGATTTAATCAAGATCACAATTAAATGCACAGATTATGCCCATCCTAGATGGATGTCAATAAGGGGAGTGAAATGAAAAGGGATTGACAGGAAACATGGATAAAACATGGCCGAAATAGATTCATCAAGGGAAGAAAATTATTTTATTGCTAACACAAAACCGGCACAAACCCGAGTAACTCAAAAGATGAACAGGTTTATCTTTTAGGGAATGGAAGAGTGGCAATGGATAAGAGAGCAGAAGGATGCTACAGGAATTATAAAAAGTGAAATGCAAGTTGAAGATCCAGTGCCCTTTGCATCCAGTGGAAGCGCAGCCATGGACTTCAAAGGGGTTTGGACACGGCTGGCACTCCCAAAGCAGGGATTATCTGCAACCTTGTTCTGGCCACTGCATGCAGCCATAAGAGATGCTCTCCCAGAAAGATGTCGAATTGGCAGCAAATCAGAGAGGAGACAGAATTAAAAATGAAGGGGTTTTGTGAGAACTGAAGTGGGAAGAAAAATGAAGGGAATTAAGCAGTTATAATTTGGCCAAATAAGGAATAAGCAGGAGCACAATAACAGCTTTCAAATGTCTGAGGACCTAAGCCTGTATAGAGGATAATAATCATTCACTCTGTTACATGGCAGAAGGAGTTTAACAGGTGAAGGGAATATATTATGAGGGAAGAAAGACATTTGATGTAAATATCAGGAAATGCTGCATATTAAACTGTTGAATAATAGAGGAGATGGAAGTCCTGTGGTCTGGGATTTCTGAGACTCAGATTGAATGCCAGCTATTGAAATGCAGAGAGGAACCTTTTCAATTCCCCAGGACACCAGGAAATGCACCTGCCTTGAAAAGATTGGGATCTTCTCCTGACCTCTCCCTGTGCAAGCTCCGTGTGTCTTAAAGTCCACACCAGGAGATGCAGAAATATCAGAGGATAAATTGTTCTTAATAAGGAATAAACACTCCTCGTATCTTCTGATTGTGCAATCTGCTCCCACCCCTGTCTGACTGAGATCACAGGCTTTTCTCAAATCACAGCCTCTTCTCAAGTCAATACCTTCAAACTGCTTCGTTCTGCTCAGGCAAAAATAAAATGCTTTTCTGGGGTGGGAAATGGGGATATTCATAGCAGTAACCCAAAGATTTATTAGCAGAGAACATTTTTTACCTCAATTTGTCTCAGAATACCCTTTTTTTTTCTGCTAGAAATACTGTCTAGAGGTGGTATAAGACTTCTTTTCTGGAGTTTTTCTTCCCTGCCCTCATTTATTTTTCTTAGATCTTTAGATTCTAAAACTACTGACTACACGAAAAACCATTAGTGAATTTGTTTGTTTGCATGTGCCCACTCATTCACAGAGCAAAGAGTTTGACTAAAAATATTAATCAAAGAGAAAAATATAAAAATCTGACTTTTATTCCATCAGGCAGTCCATGATAGGGGAGGGAGCTATTTCTATCCAGCAATTCCTGCCTTTTTCCACCCCCTGCATTTTGGTTCCCAGCTCTCCACCAAACGTAGGAAGCAAAGACAAATTTCAGATGATAAATCAGGAAGGCTTTTTTTCCCCATTTCAGCATGAAAAAGGCAATTTTAAATACAGCTAAATATTTGTAAACATGGGAAATGCCAGTTCTCACTCGGTGTAAATGATCCCAAGTCTATTCATTTTGATTTGAGCATGACTGTTTGCACTGGATATTTCAGTGTGTGGTAAATTACAGGACTTCACTCACTTTAATACCAGTTTTAATGATCAATAATGAGCTCAGGCAACAATAAATCAGTTTTTAGACTTTAGATACTGCTACAGTCTATGGTAGAAAACATTAAAAATACTTTTTGGCCCTTTCTGTCTTGATGTGATACTAATGCACAATGAATTGCAGATTAAGGAAACACTAGAGAGGGCTTTCCATGTCTCAGTGTAAATCAATAGATTTTATTACAGCAACCCACGTTTTGTACAGCTGCAACACCATAAATTTATGCCTGGAAAAAAAACCAAATCAACATGTCCTGCACTGCAGAAATCAGAGATGAGAAGCTGAATATTCAGTGTCAGTAGAATACTGCAGGAAAGGCAAGGACACAGCACCTGGAGGCAGAAGCAGGAGAGGAAGGAGCAGAAGCAGGGAAGAGGTGGCAGCTGTCCACAGGGCATTGCTGAGCCCTTGATTGGAACAGTCTGTTTAATTCTGCAGCCTGATTTCCAGGCTGATCCTGCAAACAGGAAATGTTCTGGAGAAGGAAGGTGGGATGCCTGGAAAAAATACTTTATGGAGAGAAAGTTAGGAAGCTGAGTGGATCTGGTTTATATGAGTGTGGTTTAGGGGATGAGTTCCTTGAAGTCAGGGAAGCACTGATGTGAGAAATCTTGCAATAATAAGTTATTAAAAGCAGTAATTCTTCTGATCCTTACACAAACTCTGAGAGCAGCACTGGCATCAGTGGAGCCCCACAACTCTGGGAGTCAAAGCTCCTGGGGGGGTTCTGTGCTGGCTTCTCCTCAATAAATTCAGTCACTGCTCTGATTTGCACTTGCCTGAAAAGATGTTCAGGATCAGAACCAATTCAGACTCGAATTAAATTCAGCCTTGGATATATGCACAAATTATAAATACCTGGAAAGAAACAGATTAAGGATTAAGGCTGGTTAAGTAAAGAATTAACTCAAAATTAAAGGGGAAACAATACATAAACCATGGACTGTAAAATGCCCTGACATTCCTGAAAACCAAGATTCTGTATTTCTATACACTTGTATTATGAACCTTAAAAGCATGAATGTGTTTTATTCCTTGCCAGGTTTGTTCCTCTACTTGGAAAACATTTATTCTTCTTCTTGTTTACACTGAATTTAGAATTAATGTGGCTGTTCTGGTTGAGCAAAAACAACCTTGACTTGTATGAGGCATCATTTTATCATGCCAAGATATCTCGTGTAAAAACATAACACGAGCAGAGTTCTCAGAATTAAGCTGGTTAATAATTACTATATAAACAGGTCAAGGATCAAGAGAGACAGTAAATTCTTGTGAAGTGTGTGTAGATTATATTTCCAAATTACAATACTGAAAGGCAGAGCTGTCTTAATGTGCGCAGAAAAAGTCAGACATCCAGAGGTGAAATATTGTGGTCTCAGGGAACATTTTTCACACATTAATAATCAAAATAAAAATGCCAGTAATTACTTACATAAAATAATGCACTGTTGGCATTAGTGAAGTATTTCTTAGATGCAATAATATTTACTGAAAAACTACATAATCCAAGCCACATTTCCTTATATACTGTAGAAATGAACAGAAATCACAACTGAGAGACTCCAGCTGGGTTTTCTGATGAGTTTTTCAGCTCAAACCCATTTCCCTGGCCCAGCTTTCCTCCCAGAGCCTCTCAGACCCTGCTCCCATCACCTTCCCTGAGATTTCCATAGGGGAGACTCCTTTGGGGTCCCTTTAGCTCTTTTATCTCCTCCAGCCTGGCTTTGAACATTTCCTGAGGGTCACCTCCCTCTTCTGCTTTGGCCATGGTCACCTTTGAACCTTTTAAAACATTTAATGTTCCATTTCATGGGACCAAGGGCATGATAACAAGCTCCTTGGGCTGGGAGTGGTTGTGGAAGCAGCTGGAGCCAGCCAAGGGTTCTCTCCTGCTCAACAACTAGGGTTGTTCTGAGTGGCCAAAATTCAGGACGAAATGAATGGCTCAGACTCAAGGTTTTGAAATTCAGATGGTAAATACACACAGGACTGGGAATACAAGCAGGTGGACACACAAGAGTGACAACACTGCAGATCTGGTGAGAACTGGACAGTGGACTTTCTTCAACTGGAATTGTTTTTCAGAATTTTTTATGGAGGTTTTCTATTCAATTAATTTGCTCACAAAAAATAGTATTTAAAAAAAAAAACAAATCCAAAACAACTGTTTTGTTGTTTTTTTATTCAGAAAATGAGAAGTGGAAAAGGAAGTCATTCAATGCTCCAGCAGCTCCCTGAGCTGATGTCCCACACTTGAACAGCCAAGCAATACCAGACATGAAAACTGAATAACTGAGTTATTCTAGATGTTAATGCTTCTTTATTTCTAATAAAAGCAACGGGGAATGTAAATTCCACTCAAATGACAAGTCAACCCCATGAGTTAAAACTCAAAATGGTTTTAAGAAACAATTAAATCAACATAAATGTACTTTTTTGGGACCTTGGAAAGGATTTCAAAACAAATATAAACCCCAGGTCCTATCACTAACTATAAAAATATGCAATACCAGGGAAAGGTCTCAGCAAAGTGGGAAAAGCACAGATGTGCAAACAGAGCTGAGCAGAAATGTGTGCGTGGCTCATTCACTTGTTTGCCAAAGTGTTGTTACTGCAGCGCCTTATTTACAGATAAAAAATAGCATATCCTCGCAGTCATGTGGTGCTGCTGGCCCCTGAACTTCCTGCTTATCTGACAGGTTAACCAGCAATTCTGGGCAGAAATAATCTGGCTACTTTGGTAGTCAGAGGAAACTCCTTTATTCAAAGAAAGAAGCGCCAGACGGGAAAGCCAGCTCTCAAGGTTGGTGCTTTTCTGCTTCCTTTTCAGACCCAAGAGTGCTGAAAGTGGGAGAGGTGGAAGTGCTGATGTGATCAAACAGGCAGGTTATGGTGAATAAGGAAAGCTCTGCTGTCCCCCTACATTCCTGGGTTAATTGGATGCCACTCCACAGCTCTGACATTGCAGTGGGTGCAGGAGGAGAGCAGCACAGCTGCAGGGGCCCTGTGGTGTCCTTTAGTCCCGATCTCTGCACTGTCCCCTCCTTGGTCCCATGGGGACTCACTGGGGCTGGCACCAGAGCAGCTGGAGGGTGTTCAGGGCTGCAGCCAGCCCCAGGGATCCTGGAAAACCATGGAATTGCACCCAGAGCCTGCAGCAGCTGCTGCACAGGACTGGCCCTGGCTTTGGGATTAAAGCAGGAAACTGGGGGAGGGTCCTCCTCTGAGGGAACCCTAAGAAGTACAATTAACTGATTGCTGATGGGAGGAAATGTCACGGTGTTGGTCCTTTCTAAAAGCAAAATAAATAATCATGGAAATATTTGGGTTGCAAGGGACCTTAAAGTTCATCTCTGCCATGGGCAGGGGTGACACCCACTGGAGTAGCTTGTACAGGAAATGCTCTGAAGAGTGGATAAGCACTGAAATAGACTGCAGTAATTTACAGCCATGTTTAAATACTGAGAAATCTCCCCTTAGACAGCCACAGAAAGGACATGCAAACACCTCTGTGTAATACTGAAGGATGCTGAGAGGCTCTACAAAATGTAGAGGTAGAGGGGATGCTTTGTACCCAGATTATGTGGGGTCACCCCATGCAAAGGGGAACAGTGTAGGAACAAGCAGAGCTGCAGGGGAGGAAGAGACATCAGCTAAATCTTGTGTGGTCAAAAAAAATCAATGTCAGCCTTAAAACTGCACAGGAATATTGGAGGGACAGTTAGCATTGGGTGGTACAAACCAACAAGATCATGAAACTGCACATATTCCTTTCTTTTTAAAGTGTTAGTAGGACATTAAGGTGGAACTGAAAAATTTATAAGTCTGTTGCCTGATCCCACTGGTGCGGGGTCCCACTCGAGAGGGGAGCAATCTTGTTCCCATCCTGAGGGGGGAAAATCCCTGGGCTGGTGCTGGCGAGACGCCAGAGGGATGAAGAGTGTCCCCTTTGTCACCCACTAATGTGACCTCTCAGCCCACCTTCTGCCCAGTCCCAGATGGACAGCTCCTGCTCACCAGGGTCAAAGGAGGTGACTTTGACACAGATAGTTCCAACAAGGCTTTTAATGCAGGTTCCAAGGTGTAGGAGGGATCAGGGTTACAGGAGAAGGATCAGCTCAACAGGGAGACAACCAAGCAGGAGGACACTGGGGAAAGAGTCCAACCCCTTGAGCGAGGGTCACAGAATCACAGAATAATGAGGTTGGAAGAGACCTCTAAGACCATCAAGTCCAACCTATGCCCTAACACCTCAACTAGGCTACAGCACCAAGCACCATGTCCAGTCTTTTTTTAAGCACATCCAGAGATGGTGATTCTACCACCTCTCTGGGAACACAATTCCGGTATTTTATTATTCTTTCAGTGAAAAATTTTTTCCTTACATCCAATCTGTACCTTCCCTGATGTAGCTTGATACTGTGTCCTCATGTTCTGTCACCTGCTGCCCGGTGGAAGAGACCAACCCCACCTGTCTGCAGCCTCCCTTCAGGAAGTTGTAGGGAGCAGTAAGGTCACCTCTCAGCCTCCTCTTCTCCAGGCTGAACAACCCCAGCTCCCTCAAACGTTCCTCATAGGGCTTGTGTTCCAAGCCCCTCACCAGCCTCGTTGCCCGCCTCTGGAAACGCTCAAGCATGTCAATGTCCTTCCTAAACTGAGGGGCCAGAACTGGACACAGCACTCAAGATGCGGCCTCAACAGCACCGAGTACATACAGGGGAAGAGTGACCTCTCTGCCCCACCCCTGCTGGTCAAGGGTGTGTATATATATATATATATACATATATATATATATATATATATATATATATATATATATGTGTGTGTGTGTGTGTGTGTGTGTGTATATATATATACACCCCCTTATATATGTAATATATATATTGCATATATATAATATATAATATTATCTATAATATATAATATTATATATTATATAATATATATGATATGTAATATATATTATATATACTGTATATATCTGTATATATATTACATATATATTACATATATATATGTGTGTGTGTGTATATATATGTATATGTATATGTATATGTATATATGGGCTAGGGTAGGAGGGGTTACAATACAAACAGTCCAATAGGGAAAGGGAACCCAATGAGAGGTGAGGGGGGGAGTGACTTTGGGTGGGTAACCAATGAACACTTGAGGCACTAAGAAAGTTCTAGAAGGAGGCAGGCACAACATTTGCTATTCTAATTTATATTACCATGCTCGCCACAAAGATTAATGGGAGATTACTGCTGAGGCTTAGATCACTGACTCCTCCCATGGCATCCTTGTGGTAAGTTTGCCACACACTGGGCGTTTTCCAATCACCAAAAATCCAGCCATAATCCCTGCGCTCTCAGCTGTGCTGTGGTTTCCTGCCCTCTGTTGATCCCACTCTCAGGTGTCTGTGCAGGTGTGTTACAAACACCAGGAGTGGAGCACTCTCCTCTGAGCTCGTCCTCTGCTCCTCCAGGGCACAGGAGGGGTGGGTGGCCAGAGGGTTGGTGCTTCAGGAGTGTTTTCCTTTGTGCTGTGGCCGTGCCACGAGAGCAGCAAAGCTCAGACACTGAGATTTGCCATCACTTCCAGCCTGCTCCTCACTTCTGCAGGAGAGGCTCTGAGATTTTAGGGCTGGGGAAGCTCCTTGGAGGCTCTTGGCAGATAACCTTTGGTCAGAGCTCACCAAGGCCCGGATGATACTGATGCCTCAGGATTTGAGCTTTTCTGTTTCCATCCATCTGTACCCCTGCAGTTCTTCAGTGTGTAACTCTGAGCTCCACCCCCAGTGTCAGCTGCTGCTTTCCCATTTTGGGCAGACACAGCAATTCCTCTCCAGGCCTGGCAGTCAAGGACACCTCACTGCCTCAGGCCCCAGAGATGGGAACAAAAGTGACCTGGGGGAGCAAACTGGGGGTCAGTGACTTCATTGCCTGCAGCTGGAATTGGAGGATGAACCCCCAAAATGCAAATGGGCCAAACTTATAAAAGCGTGCCCCCCTGAGCCGTGGTGCATTTTGGGTGCAGCCCCTGGGGGGCTTGGTCTGCCCTGAATGTACCTGAAGGGCTTCAGGCAATAGAACTGCTTTGTATTCCCTGAACTCTGTCTGCCCTCTGGTTTTAGGTAGTCCTGATAAAAGGCATTAACACCCCAGAGCTTTTGCAGTTAAAAATTCTAATTATTAATGTAACCTGCCTGATAGCCCTAAGAAGTGGCTCTTTCTTCTTCCCCAGCTTCCTCAGGACACAGAAACTGTGCTCAATTTTCCACTTTTCCCTTCCCTTTTCTCTCCCAGCTGACCCCCAGGGCACCTGCAGCAGCCAGGGCTGGCACAATTAATTAAGTTAATCATTACCTGCTGCAGCTGTGGGGTCGATGCTGCAGGTAACTCAGCTGATTAACACCTATGGTCCTGCGGTGCTGGTTCGTTAAATGTTTGCATTCTTCCTCCTGGGATTAATGCCATTTTATAGATCTGTGCTCAGGTTTTTGGATCCTGGAGAAGCCAGGCTGCTCCAGACCTCCTCATCTTCTCAATCTCTGCATAAACACTTTTCCAGAAGCAGCGCTCTTGTTTCACTGAGCAATAGCAGCAAATCATTGCATTTCTAAGAATTCTGAAAAGTAAAGTTCCCAGGCTTTCCCAGCTGTAAAACCCTCAGAAAGGCTTCTCTTCCCTTTCCTGCACTCGGGTTTCTCTGGCAGAAGTGTGGCTGTTACACAGCAATTTTCTTTCCATGTTTTTAAAGTGGCTGATTTTAATTTGGATGTATTTTCCCCTGCAAATCCTTTCAGTCAATATGGAATTACAGAAAGCATCTTTTTGAAGAGAAACTGTATCAGGAGAAGTTTCCACTGTGTGTGTGTATTTTACACAAACTATTTATTTTTTATGTCTTGGTGGCACTATCATTTATGATGACCTGTGCTCTACCAGACTGACCTCAAAGACATAAAATGAAAAAAATGCTGTAATATCACATTCCCCTTCCACATCAAGAGTGATGCTTTCAAATAAGGACAGGGTGGACAAAGTTTACTTGGATGATGGGAGGAAAGTAATTTTTTTTTCTTATCCACAAAAAGCTGAAAATAGGCTGGAGTGGCTTAGAAATGTATTTCCTTCATATAAGTGTAAAATGCATGTAGTGTACTTTACAATTTCCTCCCATTAAGAAAGGGAAGAAATTGTAAAATTTATAATGAAAAGAGATTTGTGTAGGTTTATCTGGAAAGGGCAGTAAAGTTTCCAATCATCAGTGACTGTCAAATGCTCTTCCATAAAGGAGCATCAAGACTTCCCAACTGCTAATCTTGAGCAGAAGGTGAATTCTTTGCATGTGCAACACAAAACCTGAAATAAAATGCAATTATTGGCTTCAGCTCTCCATTATTCTCAAAAGGGTAAAAGTACTGTGTGAGCTGGGAAAGCTCCCAAACACATTTTTAAAGAAATGAGGTGGTTTAGGTGTCCTCCACCAGGCAGCATTATTGATAATGCAAATGAAAATAGTCCAGAGTCCCACATATCAATTTTGATTTTCTGAGATCATGACTGCATCAACTGACAATTTAATTGTTAATTGAAATCAGATATTCAGTTTTGTTTTCTCTCAGAAAACAAAGCTGCCATGGTGCCTATGAAATAACACCTCCCAAAGAACTTTTTGGCTGGACTGACCACTAATCAGTTTAGGTTCTGAATAGTGAGCATTCATCGTATTCAGGATTTTTATCTTGCTTTATGTGCCCGGGATGTTTGAGTCAGGTTTCTCTGGCCCCTGTGCCCATGGCAGCCTGTCACCCTTTGGGACATGGCACAGCTGAAATGGTCAAAAAGCAGCAGAACCCTGTGTAAAACTTTTACACTTTTCAGAGCTCTTGCTGCCCTGAAGAGGTTCCTGTCTGCTCCTTCAGAACGTTTTCTATATTTTCTGTCTCATGACTGAAACAATTCAAAATCAAGAGGGTGTGCAATAACACCAAACATTTATTTGGGCATTATCTTTTTTTGCAATGAAACACATTAACCATTTTGGGATGGTTTGAAGAATATGCAGACACTTTTACTGAGTTGTTCAATTTTTTTTAACACCCAAACTTCCACGTCTGAATCCATTAATATCTCTATTGGTAGGCTCATAAATCTTTATCTGAATGAAAGTTCCTCCACTTTTTTTTCCAGTTGGCTCCATTTGCTGGCTTATTTCCATGCTGAACATCTGCACACATTCGTGGTATCACTGAAACCTTCGAGACAAAGTTTACTTTGGATTTAAAGAATCTTTTTGATGCCATTCATTCACACATAACAGCAACATTTCCACAGCACCAGCACCGTTCCCAAAATTTTTAAATATATATATACAAGGGAAAAATATGTTTTATCTACCTTGCAGAGCTTCAGACTGGCAGGATGTTTAAAAGAAAAAATGCCTTTGTTGTGATTTATGAGAAATCACAAGTAATACAGATTCCCTCCTCGGGATATTTCTAGTGAAGTGGAACCACATGGAGATTGAGCTCCCTCCTGGTGTGTCCTGACTGTCTTGTGGGTGCTGTTACAGTTTGGGGCACAGCAGCTCCGGAGCCTGAGCTAAAGCAAGCACGAGGATTTATTGCAGAAGAGAAGTGCAGAATATTTGCTGAGTAAGCCAGGACTTCTTGCATTATGCCAGGGATTTAAAGGGACAAAAAAATCCATCCCAGCAGCAAATCTTGGGGCACTCCACATTAACCTCTCTGTATGTCAAGAATTAGAAGTTTTTTCTTCTCCTTTGTTTTCCCTATCACACCAATGCATTTTAATCCATGGCAGAAAATTACCTTTTACCCTGCAGTTTTCAAATTTCCCTAATAGGCTTCAGGGACGGATTGGGTCAAAAACCTTCTAAAACCAGCAGTAGATGATCTCCTTCAGATTGCTTTTATTCTATGGACCTTCCTGATGGCGCTCAACAGATCTGTGGGGCAAGATTTTGAACAAGTCCAAAGGGAGGGTGAGGATTTTCCCCTCCTTCCCCACTTTGTAGATATTCTGGAGTTAAATATTCACATTTCTCAGCCCATCTGAGACTCTGAACTCGACATAGCAGCAGCTGCTTGTCGATAATTGAGACAGGAGGAGATCTGAGAATGTCCAACATATAATTACCCTCTTTGTGGAAGGACAGATTCACACCTCGGTGAAATAGATGGACAGGAGCTGCTGTGAATTTCAGTAGCTAAAAAACCTGGTTGTATCCTTTGGGAGACTATTTTAGGAGAGAAAACCAGTGTGCAGCACATAATCTACTACTGAAGTTGTGCTCTACAAGCCAGGACAGCCCCGGCTCCCACCTGGGAGCTGAATAACCTGAGTTGTGTTCCTTGTGTTCTAACAACTCCTGATCTGCTGTATTCCCACCGAGGTGCATGAAAGGAAAGGATTCTTCCTCCTTCTTCTTTTCAAGCTGGGCTAAAAGCTTTTTTCCTTGGAGTGCTTTGAGGGAAGGTAGGAGAAGGTGGGTGTTGATTCAGCTGAGGAGGAAAGCGCACAATGCTCCTCAGCACCAGGGAAAAAGTTCAAGGGTAGTTGGGGAAGAATCCTAAAATCTTTAGGAATGTTAAGAGAAGAATAAACAATCTGATGCTTAGTGATGTATATTCAATTAAATCATCTCCAAAAGTGACTCTCATTCATTTGCTCTAAATCTAAAGATTTGGGGTCCTAGTTTGGGTTTGTGTGGTGAGCTGGTCTTACCTGTCATGCCACAAACCCCTAAAACTGGTTTTATCCGATTACCTGTATTTCTGAGGGAAAGAATCAGGATCCAGCCATGAATTTGATTTTTCCTTTATCACATTGGAGGTGGTGGGTTCAAAAGCAAACCACAAGGAGGTTTTGCACGGCTCATGGCATTCTTCACATGGATCTGGCACCAGATGTTCTGGACTCGCAATGTTTACAAGGTTGCAAAAAGTGCTCAGATGAATTCAAGGAAGAAAAAACCTCTGGGTGGCAACAGGAGACAAAACCATCACCTTTTACTGAGAGGCAGGTTTTTGTTGGCTAGAAAGTTTCACTTGTGTAATTCTGTGCTTGGCTGCTCTTCTACTTCTGCAAACTTCCCCAACATTTGGAGAGAGTCCAGAGGAGGCACCAGGATGAGCAGAGGGATGGAGCAGCTCTGCTGGGGTAAAAGGCTGGAGAACTGGGGTTGTTCATCCTGGGAAAGAGAAGGCTCTGGGGAGACTTTACGTGGCCCCTTCTGAAGGAGGGCCTAAAATAAGGGTGGAAAGGGAATTTTTGTAAGGACATGGAGTGACAGGAAGAGGGGGGATGGCTTTAAACCAAGAGAGGACAGGTTTAGACAGGATATTGGGAAGGAATTGCTCCCTGTGAGGGTGGGCAGGCCCTGGCACAGGGTGCCCAGAGCAGCTGTGGCTGCCCCTGGATCCCTGGCAGTGCCCAAGGCCAGGCTGGACACTGGGGCTTGGAGCAGCCTGGGACAGTGGAAGGTGTCCCTGCCATAGCATGGGTGGCACTGGATGGGCTTTCAGGTCCCTTGCAACCCAAACCATCCTGTAATTTTATAATTTGTTGATTTACCTTTGTTCAAATTCTGCATGGCCATTCTTCAATATTCTTTATTTAACAAAAACTGTGATTCCTCCTCTGCACTTAGCGCATCTCCTTAGTCAGAGTGGGGAAGTAACTCTGGGTCACTCCACAGCCTGAGGTGCTCAGTCCTGTAGGAACAAATCTGCTCAGTTTAGCTATGGTGTACTTAGAAAATGTACAATGGGAAACCTGAAAAGATTGATTTTGTTTAGAAGTTTGCAAGAAAAATAAATAGGTTGGGCATAAACTATCAAAAAAACCTGCCAATTTTTGGGTGAGCTGTGCATTGTTTGCATCCTAGGGTTATACTGATGGCTGATTTTTTTTTTAATTTTATTTTATTTTTATTGTTTCATTCTCTGAAACAATAAAATAATACTTTTGATTTTTCTGTTCATTTTTATTCCTTTTTCCTACCCGAATTTCCTGGCCAGCAAATACTGATGGTGGCTTTCAAAGTGAGCCAAAACTGGGGGGAAAAATACTGAGCTGTGTAATCACGAGTGAAAATGAGTCTGAGGGAAGTGGTTTTCCAGGATTTCAGGGTCTTCCCAGACAAACTGCAGCCAGGAGCTGAGCACAGCTCTGTGGTGATGTGCATTGCTTAAGGGCAACAGCACAGCCTGGTGGTTTCTGGTTATTCCAATGCATCAGGATCTGCACAGGAATTTCCCTTCCCCAAAACCCAGCTCGTTGCCTGCTCAGACCTGAAGCCTGTTTTCATTAATTCATTTGTAAGGTTCTGTTTTACCCGAGGTTTTCAGAATCAATAGAAAACAGCAGACTGCAAGGGCATATGCAAAAAAGATGAAGTAACAGGTCCTTCCCAACATCCCTAATTCTGAAACCTCAGGGTGCTGGATATGTCTGAATTTTGCTTTCAAGGCAATAACTAGAGGGATATAACTGAGAAAAAAAATCTTGCAATATGTACTATGCAAAGTTTGAGGAAAAAAAAAAAACAAAAAAAAGGACAAAAGGAAAGTGTGAGCAGAAAAAATTGGAAGTTTGCCTTGCTTCTTCTATTATGAGAAAGCCAAGCAAGGTATATAATGCATTTACATAGAATGAATATTCAGACACCAATAATAATATTTATTCTCTTTCTTGTGTGTCTTCAGGGTAAGTGGCGTTGGTCAGAGTGTAACTTCTGAGGTGGCAGTGAAATGAAACGGGTGGCAAATTGCTCAGAGAGAATCTTCAAATAAAATTAATTCCATTTTGTGTTTTGCTTGGTTGTGAAGCACAGGCTGTGTGATTGCCAGCAATGCAGATGTGGGTGCTGAACAAAACATCTTGCAAACTACATGTTCAGTTCATTTTCTGATCATGTAGGATGGGACAAAAGCCACTGACTGTGACCAGAGAGGGGTTTCCACTCCAGTGCTGGTGCTGCTCCTGCTCCTGACACTGGGCAGGGCTTTTTGGAATAATAGTTATAGAATGGTTTGGGTTTGAAGGCACCTTTAATTTCACCCAGTTCCACCCCTGCCATGGGCAGGGACACCTTCCACCACCCCAGGTTGCTCCAAACGCCATCCAGCCTGGCCCTGGGCACTTCCAGAGACTGGGAGTCCCTGAGTTAAGCTCAGTCCTGCTTAACTTGATACAAAGAACCTTTGATTTCACCTGTGTGGCTTTGGAGCTGAGAGCAAAGGGATTTTCAAAGCCACCGGAGGACTGAAGTGCTTTGGGGCAGAAAGCTCCTTGTTTTTATGCAGTGAATATTCCTATTAGGATTGTCTCCACACGGGAATGCTGAGGTGTCTCATTGCTTCCTCTCTGTCCTTTAGCCCAGTCCGTGGCTGAGGAATGACTCACAATCACTCTCAAGAAAGCACTGGAGTCCACTGCAGGTGTGTGTGATTCATGCATTTAAACTGACTCTAAAGCTTTCTCTTTTCTCTTACGTTATTGTGACCCAATGTGTATGAATTCTGCTGAAATTCATGAAAATACTTGTTATTCTGCTTTGGTTTATTACAGAAGAAACACATTGTTACGTAACTAGGACAAAATACTCTGAACAGCAGCGAGGGTATTTCTGAAAAATTGTACAAAGAGCTTTGGAAAAGTGTAGGATGGGGGGAAGGAAAGAAAGGAAGGAAAGGAAGGAAGGAAGGAAGGAAGGAAGGAAGGAAGGAAGGAAGGAAGGAAGGAAGGAAGGAAGGAAGGAAGGAAGGAAGGAAAGAAGGAAGGAAAGAAGGAAGGAAAGAAGGAAGGAAAGAAGGAAATTCTTTTCCTTGAGTGCTGAAGTAGAGGACAAAATGATCAAAGACCAAATGCTGCTGTTCACAACCTTTCCCTGTATCCCACTGAGGCACGGGGAGATGATGCAGTTCCTGAATCCCTGTGGAGCAGCCATGGGAAGGATGTTGAGCTGTGCCTCAGCTAACCATAACCATGGACAGAAACCCGTTCCCTGAGATGGAAGCTGTCCCAGCTTCCCACACATCCTGCTTCAGACTGGGGAAACCAGAGTATTTTTCAGATGTCTAAAAATCCTTGGCAAGCACAGGGATGTCAGGTCTCCCTGCCTGACGTGCTTTGATCACTCTATAATCATTACCCATCAGCTCAGACACTGATTTGTGCTTTGCTCGGGAGCAGCAGACAGTGTTGATGCCTGGATGGAGAAGCTCAGATCAGCTGGGTTGAGCTGACATCTCCTCCTGCCATGGGTGCTGGGTAATGCCTGGAGCAGCACTGACAGGGTTAATTCTCTACTCTCCTTCCCCTGCTGTTTCACAAAGTTATTCCATATTTTCACGTTAGCACAAAGGATTGTCAGGAATCATTTAATGTACTACCAGGGACATCTTCCTATCATGGAATCACTACGGTTGGAAAAACCCTTCAAGATGCTCGAGTCCAACCCTTCCTGTTGCCACATTTTGTCACAGTGGAAGCTGGCTTGTACTGAGCATTAATCTGGTTATAAAAAAGAAATCCATAAACCAACCCCTGGGCTGACTGACAGGGGCTTCACCCAAAAACACCCTTCCCAAGGTGCAGAGATTTCACTGTCCCAGGACCTGGGGGGTGTAAAGATCAGACCAATGAGCTGTCTGAACCCGGGAGGTTTGAATTGCCTATAAAAGTGAGCTCTGAACAATCAAACGTGCTGTTTGCTGGTGACCAGCAGAGGTTTGTTGGGGGTCCTGACCCCAACACTCAGCTGCTGTGGTGACACGTGGTGACATGTGGTGATGAAGAACCGCCCAAGAATTGCCCTGTGGGCAGAGAGGACAGAGACACAGGGCAGTGTTGGAGCCCAGGACGTCTCTCTGACGTTCCTGGATGATCCAAGCCCTGGCCAGGGGGGTCGGAGACCCTGGCCTGCAGCTAGAGACCCCTGTGGCTTTGAGTTTGACCCATTGAGGTTGCCCAGAAAAATGGCATTGTCCGCGTAGCACAGCTACCTCTCGGCAGAAGGAGCAGGCCACCCTCCCACCCGTGGCTCCCTGCCTCTGGGCAGTGAAGAGGCAAACAAAAAAAATCTAACAGCTCCAGGCAAAGCAGTGCCAACAAAAGCAACGCCAGGTTCCTGCCCCTCAAACCTCAACAAAGCTTCACAGCCTCTGCAGCCTCAACAATACAAAGGGTCTCGTGTTCCACTGACTTTAATAAACTCATAACATGTGCTAAGGGTAAAACTGTAGAAAGGGTGTCACACAAAGGTTACAAATATACACAGCTGTTTACTAAATATGCCCGAGAATTCGTAGTACAATATTTATTACTGTTGTTTGTGGAATCAAAATTAACAAGTCTCTGATAGCTGATTCTGTTACAGTTACCAAGAAAGTATTATGTTTCTGTCTCAAGTATGGGCCACCGTGTATTAAAAATATCCTAGAATGTATGTTAGTAAGTTTGTTCATAATAATATCATTATTACTTGCAATGCTACTAGATCAACCTAGAAAACTCAAAGAATTTTTTTGTTCTAACATTCTAGATCTGTTAAGGCATACACGCACATTAATTTAGTAATGTCATAAGCAAATTCCAGTTGCAAAGTCTTTTCAACTGAGAATTTGCCACCTGTCATCATTTTAAAAACTAAAGTCACCTATTGAAGTCAAGAACAAATTTCTAACTACTAACAAAAGGAATAGAAGTATATTGCTTGCACTGTTACCACAATAACTGAAAGATTAAAATGCCTATATTTCTTTCATTATTCATAAGTTGTTCATGTTATTTTTTTTTTTGTTCCCAAGTGCCACACCCACACATTTTTTGAACTTTTCAGAGATAGTTCCATTTCCTTTCACCCTTTCACTGAGGAAATTTTCCCTGTTATCCAGTCAAACCTCTCCTGGGCCATTGGAGGCCGTTCCCTCTGGTCCTGTCATTCTCACCTGACAGACAAGACCCACCTGGCTGTGACCCCCTTTCAGGTACTTGTAGAGAGCAAAATGTTGACAAATTAATGTCAAACACCCACTAAAAAACAATCCCAGTTTTCCTGCTGGGATAAAGGAAAATTCTCCTTTTTCCATGCTAAATTGAGGGATGATAGAGAGGGTCTGCACTGTGTTTGCCCCCAAAGTGGAAGCTGCTTTCAGTACACACCAAAGTGAATCATTCTTTACCCACACGAGTACAAATTCTGTCCTACAAATTCACTGTGTTCCCATATTTGTCCACCAAATTGTGTTCTCACTGCTGTAAATTTTGTATTAAATTATTTAGGTCAGCTGAAATTTGGAAAGCAACAAAACGAGCACCATTTTTTGCCTCATTTACATGTCTGTGGTTGCTGTAACACAGTTTGCTTCCTAAATTAAAGTGATGCAAGCAGTCTGCCAAGGAAATGCACGGCAATATTTTTTGGTTATATTTTTGAAAAGCTGGTTGTAACTCTCAGTCATTAACCCAAAAATAGGTGGACACGTGGAGAGTAAAAATTCTGATTTCTTCCAGCATGCACTCGATCTGTGGAAGCTCTGGTTTGAAGTTTCATAATTTTCTGCAAATGAAGAGCATTTTGAGTCTTTGCTTAATGGTTTAAGCATTTTGATATCCGTGATCCTGTGATTAAGGCCTGCCTAATTTCAGGTATTGTCAGGATCCAGAGGATCACATTAAAAGCCATTAATAGCTCCGTGCTGTGCTCTGACATGATGCAATCCAGCAGCTGCCCCGTGGAGAAGCACTCCAGGCATCGTGTCAAAGGGACACAATGCTAATAACTGGGTTAGGATGGGTTTATTTCATCCTGATGGTGCCAGAGCCCTTCCTGTGCCTTTGGACAGACTCCTCCTCAAGGCCTGCCCTCATCCCACCTCTTGTTTTCACTGCTGCTGAGATTCCAGCTCCTGCCAAAAACTCCAGACCCCATTTCTGGCTGGCTCTGTCCCAGGCAAACACCTCTCAGTTCCTCAGTGCTTCCCACAAACATTTCCACACAACTCTGTCAGCTCCTACTGCCTGACATCCCTCTGGGGATACCCTGTGTGGGCTGGCAGAAGTTGCTTTGTGGGTTTCCCTGGGTGGGTCCCACCTTTCTGCTCCCACCAGATGCCACTTGTCATAAATGGAAAGGTTTTTTCCACTGCAGCTGCTCCTAGCTAAGTGTCCTTGCATAAATCCAGCCGTGGAGTGACCCAGCACAGCTTTCCGAGCAAAAGGTTCTGGTGGTGTTAGCACTGCAGGCCTTCTGCTTTCTTTTTATTTATCTATATATATTTTAATTTGTCTTTTTTTTTCTCCCGCTCTGGAGAGCCTCTGTGCTGATCCCAAAGGCTGAGTCCCCATTTCTCGGGCAGCAGATGCTCAGCACAAACTCAATTCCCCCTGCCCAGGCACCCATCATGGTAACACCTGTCTCAGCACTAGCTGAAAATCATTTGCCTGGTGACACTCTGGGACCACCTAAGCCCAGAGGGACAATGATTTGGGAAGCATAGAAAGAGCTGGATCCATTCACTTACATCCCCTTTGGTCAAAATCTTGTTTCCTGACTGTTCTGGTTTAATTATCCCAGCAACATTTGATAAATTTTATTCCTTACCCATCTTCTCTGGAATAGCTTCAAGGTTTCTCTGTAAAACAGTCAGTTTCAGGCCCTTTCCTATCTCATCCACCAATACCTAATTCTTGCACAGATTTTTATTGATTGCTTTTCTTGGTGCTATTTTATTTTGCTGTTTTACGGCTGCTGTTAACATTTACTAGAGGAATTAATTTACACTGTGTGGAAGGACATCATTGCAGATATTTTGGCAACATGAATTGTGACTAAAATTTGGGGCGGGGGGTAGGGAGTAAAAGGAGGAGGAGAGGAAAGGCAGCAAAGGAGGGTGAGCAGATTGTTTTTTCCCTTTTCAGTGGTTAAATCCTAACCACTGGTAAATGGCCTTTCAGTGGGGAGGGCAGCTCATTTGTGATACAGGTACAAATGGGCTCAATCAGGGAAACAACCCCACAGGCACTTCGAATTCTTTGTGTGACATTCAAAATCTCCGATGTTTTCAGCAGCTGATGATGGGATTTGCCCTTTTTTTTTCCTTTTCCTTTTGCGTGAACACGAAAATTAAAATCACTTGAATGCTTTCACCGAGCGAGTCCTCGCCATCGTGCTTTATTCCTCCAGGGGCTCTGGGAAATAGACTGAGAGTCTTTGCCAGCCTTAATGATGCTGTGATTGTGTTTTATGGAAGCTGAGGGAAGGCAGTCCATGTGAAACTCAGCAGCACCCACCTTCCCACCTGTGGGCTTTCTCCAGCATGAGAGAGTTGTAGCTTTGGCAAAAATGAAGGCACAGGGGTTTGTGCCATGAGGTTCCATCTGTGCTTTCCAAATCCATTTCCAGACAGAATCCTCACTGCAGCCCTCGTTGGGGTTGATTATTGTGCACACAAGATTCACAGCTGTGCTGGTGGCTCCAACAAGAAGCACTGGCAGTTCCTGGGCAGGCTGATCCCAAGTGGTTTTCCTTCCCCCAGGGGTGGCTGCCAGCCAAGGAGCCCAGGAATATTCTGCATAACCATCTTTTGGTTATTGCCTGTAGTGACTTTTAGAAAATGCAGCCTCTGAATCCCAAGGGCTGACTTCTGTTTACTGTGGGGAATGGATGGAAATTATGCTTTTAGTCAAGATTGCCATCAAAAGGTCCTCATTTTTGGTGATATATTGAGAGAAAATCTAGAAAACTGCAGCTATAACAGTGGGGTATTTAAAACAAACCAAAAAGGATGGTGGTGTCCCTAAGTTCTGGGTGTCTGAATGCAATCCAGTATTTTCTTATGATCTTGGGCACATCTTTCAATTTCCCAGGCTCCTTGGTCTAACAACTTAAACAGAAAGTTTTTCAGGCCCTGGACTCTCTTCATGCATTTTGTACTGAACCTGCCTCCAGGCAAAAGGGAGAAAATGAGCAGAGAATCAGAACATTCCTGCAGCCACTAAAACTCCTCTCCCCAGCTGAGGTCCGCGAGCTCCGCCAGGTTCTCCAGCCCTGCACTGAAGTTTTCCCTTCCTGTTTTGACCTCTTGCAACTCCTGCTAAGGGAAAGTATGCTGCAGGATCATTTTTGGAGTTGAAATGCTCTGACATGACAGAGGGCAAGGGATTGGAAAAGTTGGTGTTTTAGGCTTGTACAGTTTCCATCGTGCGAACAAAAGTGTGAGGAAGGAAAGAGAAGTTTATGGGATGTTTGAACCATCAGGGATCTGCATAGGGCAGGATGATCATGAGTAGAATGTGCTGTTATTAAAGATAATTCTAACTCCTCTATAATAAAATATTTCCTAATAGTTTTACATGAATAAGCTTTGGAACCAATGCGGCCTCAATATTTCCATCTGTGCCCTCAAAATCCATACTGAGCATCGTATTTTACACATCAACTTACCTTTCACTTGATGTTATGTACTTCATATATAAACATACAGCAGCACCTGAGGGAGTCTCCTGTATTTTAGCAGGAAGCCACCTGTTCTGCCAGGGCTGTTTTTTCAAGCAGATGGCCCCATGATGGATTATCTGCTCCTCGCCCACCGCGGCGTCTTCCCGAACCATTTGCACAGATGTTTATAATGAGTTTTTCCTGCTTACACAACACTTGCCCATCCACAGGACAAAGTGGCTCTCTGCTGAAAAGCCACCCAGCCTGAGAAGTTTGTTTCTGTGCTGGGGAAGAGCTTTCCCAAGCCTATTCCAAATGGGATCTGGGCATGACCCTTTGAAAGAGGTTGGCAGGTGGTGCCCCAGTGGTAACAAAATAAGCACAAACCTCTTCCTCTTCAGGCTCATCTGTTACACCCAAAGTTATATTTCTTTCATGAAACAGAAAAGCCAAAAAGATCAAATCTGCTGGGAGTTATAGAAAACAAAGGGAAAATGGCTCTGGAATATTTTTTTGGAACGATGAGGAAAAATAAAGTGTGTGCTGATGCTGACCAACACGTCACAGAGTCATTTAGGCTGGAAAAGCCCTGTAAAATCAAGTCAAATCCCAAACCCAGCATTGCCAAGCCCACCACTAAACCATTCCCAAGTGCCACATCCACACATCTTTTAATCCCTCCATCCCCACTGTTTTCCTCCTGCTGGAGCACAGTTTTGGGGAGGTGCAGCCCGGCTGCATGGGGGCTGCAGTGACCTCACAAACCTCCTCTCCACAAACTTCAGACCTACAGCAGGGCACCAGCAGACCTGAGGCTTCATCTTATGATAAACACCCAATTATTCCCACTAAAATCCGTGGTTGTGACATATTGAGGAGCCGTGACCCTTTAATGGGATTGCGGACTGGGACACGCTGAATTTGTTCCCTCTGTAACATCCCACCCGCAGGTCCCAGCAGGTCCTGGTGTCAGGATCAATTTTTTCATTCCTATTTTCACCCTGCTGGATGAAATTGGAATCAGAAAACTGCAGTGGCTTAGGCTGAACCTTTGAACATCCTTGTGGCATTTCCATCAGAGACGTCATCTCTCTTGTGGGTGCGGAAACTCAAAGGCAGAGGATCATGTTAGACAAAGCCTGAAATAGTGAGAATTGGGAGGACTGGGAAGAATTTCCACTTTTCAGATACAAATTCTACTTATGAGATCCAAATGAGCTCATTGATCCACCAAACCTCTCAGATATTCACAGAGTTTTGGTATGGGAGGGCAGGAAATGGTGAATTTAAAGCTGCTGTTGTTAGGCGATCGTGGGAATTCAAATATCTTTATTTTAAACAATTAGTGCTTTACTATCTATAGGAAAGAAACAGGAAACAGAAAGGGAAAAAAGTCATACAATCAATTAATTAATTGTCTGCAGAAATCTGTGAAGCCTAAGTTATAATTTAATTAGTTTTTTTCTTGCAAGCCATACACCAGGCTGCAATAATGGCATGCAAGTCATGTTGAGTACACATTAATCATTTTTTATTTTCTTCATTGAACCTGATCCCTAAAAGACAAAATACAGAATTATGTAATACCACGAGGAACTCTGAATATGTGAACATTATTATTATTATTATTAATAATAATAATAATAATAATTTCTTTATATTTTCACTGGCTGCATTTTATCAGTGGCTCTGATTTCTCCAAGATATTTATACAAGTACAGACCATAACTGTGCTAATAAAGAGGAAATTATACTGATCTATAATTAGAGTAATAAGGAGAAAGGTACAGCAGATCATAATTGAATGAATAAGGGGAAAATATAATCAAGTTTAATGGCTTACATGAGTGTTAGTCTATTCTGTATACTTAATAAATTGGTACCCATTTTCATGGTGTATATCTGAAACACTTTTCCTGATATTATCAAATTACCCTTCAGATCTCTTGTTGGGCACTTCTGCTGGCCCTGTCCCCCCTCAGGGGTGAGGAATAAGCAGAATAATAGCAGAATTTCAGATGGGTTTGACCATCAGCTACAATCATCTGCAGCCACACTTCATCCCTGTCCGGGTTTATTTAGGGTGTCCCTGGTTTAACTCCACGGATATACAGGTGGGCAGTCTCTTAACAAGGGTGAGATTTGGAAAAAGAAACACAGAAATGGCTGAGAGCTGTAACCCTTCGGGGTCACTGTGTTTGGGCATGAAGAGATGCTCTGCAAGCGGGATACGCTTGAAGGACAAGAAAATGATTTATTTCCTAATATTCACAGTAGAATAACGTGGCTGCAAGCCCCAGAGCTGAGCATCAGTAATTCCTTACTGCTGCTGCTGCTGAGCTCCCACCTTCTGCGGGCTTTTTCTCAAACCTGAAAATTTCACAGCTCGCAGCTTTGATGTGTTTCCCTGCGAGTCCTTGAGCTGCTAACTGTCCCCTTCTCGCCAATCTTCCCCCTGTCTGCAGTTTGACCTTTTGGAGCTTGTAGAGCTGGAGTTTGCTTGTTTCCCTCACAGCTTTTTCTCACGACGTGGGGGTTTGCTCAGAGGTTCGAGCCAAGGTCACGCAGATGCTCGGCGTGGAAATCCAGCCAGGGATCAGAGAGAGAGCTGAGCCCTCCCAGGGGAGTTTACCAAGGCTGAGGGTTAAAGCAGCCTCCCCACATCTTCACAGAAATGACATCAAATATAGTTTGGATATAATTGTCTTATTGATTTCCCTCTCAGCCATTAAAAAAATAAGGATGTTCCCTACTTTTACATACTTCCAGCATGTAAATCTCTCCTCAGACATGGTGTGTGACATCCTTTACTTTGAGGTGACACCTGCAAAGATTTTCAGCCCAGTTATCCTGGCAGGAGCCCAGGTGCTGTTTTTGAGCTGTGGGTGGCTTAGAAGGGCAGCACCAAATCTGGTGAATGGGATCTTCATGTGCAAGGTCAGAGAACACCTTGGGAGAGAGGCTCGTGTTTTCCAGCAGAAACATCTGAGATACGTATTTCTCCAAATATTTTTCTCTCTCAAAAATTTCTCAGCTCTGCTAAGTCCTGAAGATCAATGGAAAGAGAGAATTTACAAGAGCACGGAGGGACAGGACAAGGGGGGATGGCTTCAAACAGAGATAGGGGAGGTTTAGATGGGATATTGGGGAGGGATTGTTCCCTGTGAGGGTGGGCAGGCCCTGGCACAGGTGCCCAGAGCAGCTGGGGCTGCCCCTGGATCCCTGGCAGTGCCCAAGGCCAGGTTGGACAGGGCTTGGAGCACCTGGGACAGTGGGAGGTGTCCCTGCCATGGCAGGGGTGGCACTGGATGAGCTTTCAGGTCCCTTCCAACCCAAACTTTTCTGTGATTCCATGATTCTGTAATAATATGAAATCTGTGTGACTTAGGATATTAGTAATATTTAGGTAACATCCTGAGGGGCAGTTAATTGTGAACTAAATCCTAACAACATATATTTTTATAGTTCATTTTTTAATATATTTATATATATATATCTATATAGCATACCTTTTGTTCTCTAAGCTTCTTAAACTAACAAATATCAATTTTCCCTAGAGCTGAACTTTGCTTTCATTTCTTCAGACACTCGGACATTTCTTTGATCAAAGTCCCCGTGTCAATGTGACAATGATTTCACTCATACACATGAAAGAACAAAAAAGACACTTTCATATTTTGTGGAGATTTTTAAGAACCTTGCCCTAAGTGAAAAAAAAATGACATTACCTTATAAAACCTCATTAGATAGAGATATTTTAAAGAAAAGGCAAAACCCATAAAAGTAAGAGTATAAATACATATATGTCTGTAGGTGTACAGCATATATATATATATATATATATATATATATATATATATATATATATATAATATTTCACCCACTGGTTTGCACCTCCTTTTTTCCACTCTCCCATAGGATCACTGGGAAAATGATGACTCTCCACACAATAACTGAGGGCATTAAATGTGTTTAATCTCTAATTTTCACACAGGTATTTTTAGCAAGCTAAGTAATAACTAAAAGAAGTGTTTCCTCTCACCGCGCACAGTTGTAAAACTTTAATTTATATGTTAATTTTTTTTTAATTAAAGGGTGGGGAAATATAGAATTTGGCTTAGTTTTCTTTAAAAGCGCAGCATAATAGTCCAACATTAGGCTGAAGGACAGTAGTGGAGAGGTCTGACAGTTACCTGAACTTGGTAACTTGACAGTTACCTCAACTTGGTAAGGTAAGGCTGAACTTGGAGTTTCCTGGTGCCTTGGAAACAGCCTGAGACAGTGGATTCACTTATGTCACGGTCACCTTGTCAGAAAACTCCACATTTTGCGTTCAGTAAAGCAGTGCCTCGGAGCAGGAGGCTGCTCCGGGTGCCCTGGGCTCTCTGAAGAGGAGCAGGGAGGGGAAGGCACAGCCCTGACAGCAAATGAAGGAAAAAACAGACAAGGTTTGAAAACAGATGAAGCCAGAAGCAGCATTTTTAATGTTTGAGTCTCCTGCTGCTTCTCTGCTGCTCAAGGCAAAGAGGTTGAGAGCACAAGCATGGTCATAAGCATCTGAAATTTCCTTTAAAGTGGCCTCTAACAAGATTTAGGGGTTATGATTCATCCCTCTGATGTCACAGAAATGAAGGAAGTGTGTGTCACCTGGCCATGGCCCCAGATGGGCTGAGGAGGCAGCAGAGAAAGGCAGCAAGTGCTGAAACATTGAGAACTGCCTCAGTTTGAGTGGCACCATTCAGTGTTTCCTGCACTTGAAAGGTTTTGATCAGCAAGAGTTGTCACCAGAAATAAGTCTGAATGAATCGAATTATTTTAAAAATAATTATTAAAATTTTATTATTAAAAATATTGAACATTTATTTAATATTAGTAATATATTTTCTTAATCCTTTTTATTATTGTTACAATATTATATTACAATTTTATTCTTAAATATTTTTATTACACTTCTGAGTTAACAATCTTGGTTAAGAATTCTGAAATCCCACTGTATTGGACAGTTGTGTGCTGAAAGTTCAGGGATTTTTCATAGAATTATGGAATCCTCAAAATGCCTGCGTTGAAGGGATCCTAAAAATCAGCCAGTCCCAACCCCTGCCATGATGGTTTGTGTTTAGAGTGGGACGCATTCTCTCCAGTGAACATATCCATGCAAAATACCTGTGGAAGAATATGGTAAAATTACCAGGAGAAATGAAATAATCCTGCTTTCGTGAACTTTCCTCTGTTAAAACACTAATTCCCATGCTGGCTTTAAAAACCCCACTTGTAATCTCCATATTAAGGTCTATAAACTTCATCCTTAACTTTTTATTTCTGCTTTATTCCTGTTCCATGCGTTGCCAAATATTGCTTTTGTGTAATTGAAACAGAGCTGTAGTTTGATTATTAAACAGGGAAGGTAATTACGTTCAGCTCTAAAGGGGGAAGCAAATGTGGACAGCAGAAAAAAAAAAGCTTAAATTGTGGAAAATTTTCTTTTTTTTTTTTTTTTTCAGAGCAGAGCTAGAGAGCAGATGCTGCTGGGGGACAGCACTCCCAGCTCCTAGGGGTGGCTTTCTGGTTCTGTGGGGTGGCTCAGGGAAGGGGGTTTGGCAGGAAAGTTTGTAAGGGTGGTGTATGGAATTCTCTTCTTTTCCCCACCCCTCTGTTTTCATCTGTACCCTGCAGAATTTTTGCACTTTGATGCTGTGTTGTCCCCCAGCCGTGGGTCAGCCTGGCTTTGCACCTGCAGCATGGAATTCTGGCGGGAACAATGCTCAGGAGCCTCGGGAAAAAGGAGGATATCAGGTGTGCTCAGCACCACGGGTGATTTCCTGTTTGAGGCTTAAGAAAAGAGAGCAAGCAGCATGTGAGACCACACGGGTCCCATTTTTAACCCTAAAATCAGAAGAGGAAAATGCAGATTTGTGCCACAGCCTGGATGGGCGGGAGCAAAGTGATGCTGGTGCTTGACATGTCCAGGCAGGGCACATTCCTGTTTTATCTGCCACAGCTGTTAAAACCAATAATAAAAACTTATTTACAAAGAAAAGCTGAGGTTTGAGTACAGAAAAAAAAAATATATTACAGGTGAGAGTGCTCTAAGCAAGATGAAAGAGAAGCTTGAATTATTATATTTACATTTCTATTTATTCTTATAAAACAGAACAAATCCCCGTGTTCCCCCAGCCCCGTGCCTGGTTTTGCCCAGCCTGGGGTTGTCCCTGGAGCATTTCCAGGGCTGCTCTGGGAGCAGATGTGGGATGGGAGGCAGATCAAGTGGCTGCTGCCAACTCTCGCGAGCTCCATGTCAGAAAGGGTTGATTATAATGTCAGCACTGGCCAATTTACGGGCTTAAAGCAGCAGCTGAACCGCTGCATTTCCCCCAGGGATCCCAAGATCCCCACTCTTAAAAACTTTGTAGTTTCTTGTAATAGAAGCAGGGTAAGTGATTCTCTCTTTTCACGTCTCTGCCTGCCAGGATAATTCGCGGTTCAGCTTGATTTGCGCGGGGATTGGGATCTCTGGGAACGCTCTGCTCTGCCCATTTGTTGCTCTCCGGGGGAAGCTGCCTCTGCTCTGCGAATGGAACAGCGTGTGTAGCAGACCTTGGCATTATTCAAGGGATCCTGGGCTAAGTAAATTAAGCTGGGCTAGAAATCACTTATTAATTCAACCATCTTTCCTCTTTAAATAGCGATTATGTAGTCCGGTGTATAGATTTTTTGGCTGGGTAAAGATTTGCAAGGGAGAGGAAAGAGGCTTTGAAATAAATAGTGTTCCCTCGCTGAATAAGAATGCAAAAGTAGAGTCTGCTTAACTTTTGCTGGGGGAAACTACTACAGCAGCAGGTTTTTAGAATGTGCAAATACACTGCATGATGTAACTCTGCTGGGCTGGTGTTGATGAGCTAAAGCAATCTCCTGACCCTTTTACTCTCATTGTAATAATCAAGTAATGTTTGTTTTGCTCGGTTTGCTTTACGTTGCTGAGTTTGGTTTAAAGCAGCATCAAAATCCTTATTAAATGTAATATTTGCCAGGCATTCAAGGTGTAATAATAATCCTCTGTCACTTGCTACTTTTGTTAATATTGGCAGAGTGACCTGGGAGTAGATGAGTCCTCTCATTCAGTAGCACAAAACTTCTGTGTTTTCCAAGCTTGATCCAACTTGTTCTTTGAAATGCCAAAGCTAATTTAAAAGAACTGAATTTTTTTGGTTTTTTTTTCTCCTCACTACTATTGTGATCTAAAACTATTGCCTCTATATTTTGCAATGCTACATTGTTTATCTCATCTCTTTTTAATTAACAGGAAAGTGCAGGAGGAGAATTCATTTTAATTACTATTTAGGTGGATTAATCTTGAGGAACTTTAGAGTCTCTTGCTTTTCTTAGCATCATTTTCTCTTCATAATGACGATATTTTAAATACCTTATTATTTTCAGCTTGTTGTGGTTTGGTCACGATCAAATTCAGTGAAGTTACACTGTCACAACAACAGACTTAGAGAAATAACTTCCCTCGTCTCATTGTGTTACTGGGTGCTCCAAAACCCAACTGGATCCCTCCTCTATCATCGTCCCTCTCCCAGCTCTGGTGGCTTTTCAGGATTTTGGGTTTGATTTTGCAGAGGGGCTGAGAGAAGCCCCGGGATGCTCAACACTAATGATTTCTTAAGCACAGATTTACAGAGCAAACCAAATAATTCTTCTCACCTCTCCTTCCATGGCCTCTCTTAAATCTTCTTAAGAGAGTTTTAAAATGAAAAGTGCTGTGTTAAAAAAAAAAAAATCCCAAGTCTGTGTTGGTTTAGCAGGCTGGAAATATTCAGCAAACCAGGTAAATTATGCCCAGTTCTCTCAAACACCGTGGGATTTAGGCTTGAATGTTTTAGCAAACTGGAGTAAATACAAGCTCTTGTTTTGGTCTCTGTGCAGGTTTGGGGTGGATATCAGACAAGGTTCTTCCCCAGAGGGTGCTGGGCACTGCCCAGGCTCCCCAGGGAAGGGCACGGCCCGGAGGCTGCCAGAACTCCAGGAGTTTTTGGACAGCAATCCCAGGGATTCCCAGGGTGGGATTGTTGGGGTGTCTGTGCAGGGACAGGAGCTGCACTGGATAGTCCCTGTGGGGCCTTTCAAACTCAGGATATTCCCTGATTCCATATCTGGCCCAGAGAGAGAGGGGAGCCAAAAGCCAATGAATGTGTGACTGAGCCCTCTGCCCGTGCCAGGGTGAGTTGTGCTGACCCACACTGCTTGAGAGCTGCTGGACCCTGTGAGCTGACAAATCACATCTCTAACATTTAACCAAAAATGGGACAATTGCAGGTTTCTGTCAGTCAAGCTGAATTCTTGGTGGAGTGTAAGACCAACTCTGAAGTCTATCGCCCCCATTCGCCACCTCATCTATTTTATTTTAACAAAACAACCAGAAATGTTTATCTTTTCTAAAATTTATCTATTTTCTGTCTGTTTAGATGAATGCTAAAAATATTGTCCCTGAAGATTCCTCCCTGCTCCTTTGATGCTGTTTCAAAATCAGGAGCCCCTCTGCACAAAATCTTCCCTTCCACCCCTCTGCTGCATTTTCCTTCAGGCAAACAAGCAGGAGGAGCTCAAATAAGGCCGCAGCTGTATTTTCCAGAGAAATTATCCTCATTCCTTTTAAGGACACGAGTGCTCCTCATTAACAAAGAATGGCCTGTTTAAAGGGACAGGACAAAGCATGCGATGTGTGACAGTAAAACAGGCAAAAAAAAAATAGAAGGGAGCTTTGTTGAGCATTTTCAGATATGTAAACCATAGAAATGGATTTATGCAAATGGGCTTTTTGTGAATTTTCAGTTTCAAGGATAGTGCTGAGGTTTTATTTGAAAAGGCTGAGGTAAATAAGATTATTAGGGTGCTTAAATGTGATACATAATCAATATTAATATACTTAGGTTTAAGTTAATACTGATTATCACTTGGAAAAGTTCTCAGGAAGGAAAGAGCAGACCTTACCCAAATTATTAGGCCCTGTCTTCATATATTCAAAAATCCTTGATGTTTTAGCATTTTAATATTAATTCTGAATGGCAGAAGTATGACTGCTTCGTATGACTCTGCTGGTTGTAAACTTGGTTAAGATGTTCTAGGAAAAGAAGATCTTAGAAGAAATTATTCATGTAGGTTTTGTTTGGTGGGTAAATCATCTGCAGTGATCAGAGCCTGCTTGTATGATTTCAGCTCTCCTGGTCTGTCTTCCTCAGTTCTACAGCTTTTAGCAAGAGAATTTTTCTGAAGTACTGACCGAATGCTAAATGCTGAACACAATCTTTGCAACACAGATAACCAACAAGAACTTACAGTAAAAAAAAGCTCTTCTTCACAAAGTTCTGTGCTTTGTGTAGCAGCACCTTCTCATTTTCAGTGCCCCTGGGATGACCTACGCCATTATTTAACAGACAATTTTGCCACTAATATATTGCAACACTAATTCCGAATTTATTTTTCGTCTTGTGTTCCAGGCATCATGATTTGGACAAACAGTTTAAGTCTCTTCACCGGGTTTCTTCTCCTGTCCGTGTTCGCCAGGAAGGCGGTGCCTGAAGAGAACATCATTGCAACCAAGAAGGGCAAAGTCAGAGGGACCAGCCTGCAGGTGCTGGGGGGGACAGTCACAGCCTTCCTGGGAATCCCTTACGGGCAGCCCCCCATTGGGAGGCTGAGATTCCAAAAGCCAGAACCTCGGGAGAAATGGGCAGATGTTTGGGACGCCACCAGACACGCAAACTCGTGTTACCAGCCCATAGACACAACTTACCCGGGCTTTGCTGGCTCAGAGATGTGGAACCCGAAAACCAACCTAAGTGAGGACTGTTTATACCTGAATGTGTGGGTTCCTTCTCCCAAGCCCAAGAACGCCACTGTCATGGTGTGGATTTATGGGGGTGGCTTCGAGTCCGGGTCCACTTCCCTGCCTGTCTACGATGGGAAGTTTCTGGCCAGGGTGGAAAGAGTGGTCGTGGTTTCCATGAACTACAGGACTGGTGCACTGGGATTTCTGTCCTTGCCAGGAAACAAGAAAGCTCCTGGAAATGCAGGTTTATTTGATCAAAGGTTGGCACTTCAGTGGGTCCAGAAGAACATAGCAGCTTTTGGAGGCAATCCCAAAAGCGTGACTCTGTTTGGAGAGAGCGCTGGCTCGGCCTCTGTCACCTATCACCTCCTTTCTCCTGAAAGCCACCCTTTATTCACCAGGGCCATCCTGCAGAGTGGGTCTGCAAATGCCCCCTGGGCTGCAATTACATCTTCAGAGGCCAGGAACAGAGCAGTGGCTTTGGCCAAACACCTCCAGTGTCCCACCAGCAATGAGTCAGAGCTCATTTTCTGCCTCCAAGACAAGGACCCGAAGGAAATAGTGGAAAATGAAATGTTTGCCGTTTCACACGGCTCTCTTTTACAAATATATTTCTGTCCGAGCGTGGATGGTGATTTCCTGGTGGACATGCCAGAAGTATTGATGGAGAATGGTCTTTTCAAAGAGACCCAGATCTTGGTGGGCGTTAATAAAGATGAAGGGTTATCATTTCTGGCATACGGAGTCCCTGGCCTTGACAAGGATAGCGACGGCTTGATCAATAAAACCCAGTTTGAGGCAGCTTTAACTCTGGCCTTCCCAAGAGCGAGCAAACTCGCGATAGAATCGATCATCTTCCACTACACAGACTGGGAAAACCTGGGAAAGCCGGAGCACTACCGGGATGCCATCGATGACGCTGTCGGCGACTACAACATCATCTGTCCCGCGGTGGAGTTCAGCACCAGCTTCGCCCAGCTGGGCCACCACGTGTTCCTCTATTTCTTTGAGCACCGCTCCTCCAAGCTGCCCTGGCCAGAGTGGATGGGGGTCATGCACGGCTACGAGATCGAGTTTGTGTTCGGGCTGCCCCTGGAGAGGAGAGTCAATTACACCAAGGCTGAGGAGCTCCTGAGCCGCTCTATGATGAGGCACTGGGCAACTTTTGCCAAAACTGGGTGAGTTTACTCTGGAAGTTTGGTTGGTTGGTTGGTTGGTTGGATGTTGTTCCAACAGGGGGAAAAGCTTGGCTGTTTCAGTGCTGCTTTGGAGCCTGACTGGAATGATGGAAACAGATTAATTGTTCAGTTGTCCAGAATTCTTATTTTAGTTATGACAAAAGCGTGGTTACAATAAAATAAACTGTTGGTGTGTTGCTCCCTGTATTGGACAAGCTTAAGGGATCAATGTTTATTCACCCATAAAAGCAAATACAAAACATTTCTTTGCCAGGGCAGCGGTTGTTCCAAAGGCAGGTAATGGTTTCAAGGGTTAGAAACAAAATATTTCAAACACTAGAAAAGACTTCCAGCAGTAGAAGTAGGATGAAAAAAGCCCAGTTTCCTTGAGGATGTAATTTGCTGGGAACATTCGTGTATAACAGGGAGGTGTGTTATGTTCACACGATGAAGAGATTGGGATTTCAGAAAGCCTCTCCTCCCTGTGTGCTGGGAGTGCAAGCCCACGACAAATCACTGTCCAGCTCCAGTCCACTCATCTCGAAGTGAAACATGGCCCAGCCTGCACAAGGAGCAAATAGGAATATTTCATTTGGGTGTTGGAATGGATTAAATCCAGCCCCTCTCCAGCTGGAGTCAGGAGAAGTGAGGCAGCCCTTGCTCCTCTCAGCAGGGCTGGGGGCTCTCAATGAGATGCTCAGTTTGAGATGAAAACACTTCAGAGCAGAAACAAAAACAGCCCCCACCACAAGAATCAGGTAGGGTTAGTCCCAGGCCTGGTGGGAAGGGAAGATGTCTTCTTACAGAAGTTTGGTTTGTGCTCTCTCCTGAGAAAATTATACATACAAAAATCTGTTCCTTGGAGAACACACAACCAACCAGTCAATTCGCACTCTAAAAACATTTCTTTAACTTTAGTGTTAAAATCCTGCATTAATTCTGTTTCTAAGGTGGACCCTTTGTTTGATTTGCCAAGGATATATAGATTTGTGAAGGCTGAAATCAACATTGGAACAGGATCTAATTAATTTTTTAATAGATTAGAAACCAGAGGGGACCACTGTGCTCATTTAGTCCACCCAACCTTGTACATAACACAAAACACAGGTAGGACTGAAATGTTCCCACTGATTAAAAATGTTTCCACTTATTAAAAGTCCAGAACAAACACTGTGAGGTTGTTTTAAACCTTAATTCCACTTTAAACGTTACATTATAAAAGTAAGTGTTTCCAGACTGAATTTGCCTACTCTAACTCTGCATTTTCCAGGTTTTACATTTTGTTTGACGATTTTTAAGATTCATTTTATGATTTTTGTTCCGTGTAGAGGTTGATTATTAAGGATCTATTCAAGTAATCCTTAATCCTTTTAAAAAAAATTGTTTGTTAAACAAACAGGGTCATACCCTTGAGACTTGCACTAATGTGCTTTTTCTCAAATTATAACTCTCCACCTTCAAACCTGTGATTCACCCACACCTTGATGGAACTTTCCCTGCCAAAATTAAACACTGTCATTCCCACAGAGCTGTAATTCCAGGTGTCACCTCTCCCTCCCAGTTCAACCTGACATTCCCTGTTTATCCATCCAAGGCAAGAGCTGTTTGTGCTTCGTGGTGTTATCTTGGGGCTGCCGTTTGTCAAATGCTCCACCATCCATCCCAAATCTATGTTTTCCCCCTGCCTGGGCTCTCTCCAGCTCCAGGACACCCCAAAATTGGAGGCTGCCAACCCTCAGCCCTGTGTTGTCCCTTCTCCTCATCCTCCGTGGTGAACTCACTGCTTATTTTTATGTGCATCCCTTTTTAAACAGAGTTACTTATCAATGGGTCTGATTGATTGATTGATTGATTACCTTGATTTGTAGGAGGATTAATTACCTTAACATCTCTCATCCCCTTTATATGCTGGAGCTTGTAATAACTATTTCTCTTACCAGAAGAAACGAGCACATTAAAACTCAGAAAATAGCTGTTCCAATAGCTGTACTCATCACTGCATCATGCTTTCATACAGCTTTAATTATTGTAAAATTTAATCTAAAATTTAATCCACGAGCTCTTCCTGCCTCCCTCTCTGCTCAGAGCCTGAGCACACCCCTCTGTGAGTCTGGTGGGGAGGGCTGTGATGCAGAACAAAGCCTTCAGTGGGGTTCAGTTTGGAACTGGGATGGGAGGTTGAATTACCAACGCCAAAAATCCATCTGAGAGGTTCCCAAGATGAAGTCAGATGTTGGGACAGGCTTGGGAACAATTCCTGCGCCATGAACATGTGCTGTGACACCGTTCCTTTGGGGCTGGTGTTGGTGGAGAGCAAACTGAGGGAAAGTCCCTTGTTCCACCCTGCAGCTCCCCATCCTGCCCTAAAGGAGCCTGCAGCAGGATCTTCCACCAGAGACAGCACATCCTGCCATTGAACACAACTATTTCTTAGTGGGAAAAGAGAAATCCAGGTCTATATTTGATTTTGCAGAGCGATATTTACATTTCTTTGAACTATTGGTTTCCACTGGATCATGTATATATTTCATTTTCATGTATATATTTAATTTTCATGTATATAACTTTTATGTATATATATTTATATATAAATCTCAATAACCTGCTCTGCAAAACACTGTTCCTGTCACTGCAGCTCCTAAAATTAGACAGCATAAGGTGCGTTCAGGTTTAAGTTTGTGGAAGACAGTCCTGTCACCTACTCTGATCACCATTCACACTATAATTAGATTACCCCACAGATTGAATTTCAAGTGGTTTCCACAGCAAACAGCAGATAATCCTTCCCTCTGCTCCCACCATGAGGATCCGAACCACCACTTTTGGGAAAAACAGTACAACCCAGCAATTTCTGTGTTGGCAAAAGATCAGATCAGGATTAGCCCTCTGTGTGACCCTTTACTCCTTCCCCAGAGCCTGGACACCTAAGGCTCTGCATCCTATTACTCAGAGCGTGCAAGCAGTGGGGAAGCAATAAAAAATTGCTAATATTTCCAAAATTAATAAGCAATCCTTCTTTTTTCCCAGCACATTTGAGCACAGCAAACATTTATAGGGAGCTGGGGAAGCCCCGCTTTGACATAATGTTTGTAGGAAACTCTGGCATGATCAAAGGGCAAACCTCTGAGGGGAAAATTACCATTGATGTCTCCAGCAGATGAAGAGAAAAATCAGGAAAAAATGAGAAATATTGTACAGCACATTTTTTAGTGAGGGTGTTTGACCTAATATTCTAATGTGCTGAAGTACAAAAGCACAAGGGAGGGGAGAGCAGCCTGCAGAGGAAAGGAGATGAAGCAGAGTCAACAAAACTGGAAGAAATCTTGTTTTTCCTGGTGTTTTCTGCCTGGGAGGGACTGAGAGGGGCCAGAGCTGCTTCTCATGAGGGGCCTTCCAGCCCAAACTTTGACCTTAGTGATCTCTGGGTTTTATCATCGTGCAAGGAATAAAAATACTGATTGGAAAATTAAAAATATGCACTTAGGAGCATTTTCTGTTTCTGTCAGGGTTTAACCCCAGCCAGCAGCTAAACCCCACAAAACTGCTGCCCTCTTCCCCCACGGAGAGATGGGAGAGAGAACTGGAGGGATGAAAGCAAAGAAAACTTGTGAGAAATCCTTAATGTCGTGTAAGGACAAAAGAAAAGATGTTAGGGACAGAAAGTGGCTCCTTCAAAGCATCCCAAGAGTGTGAAATCCTTGATTTCTGCATTTCTCAGTAACTAAAAGGACACTGTCAGCCAGCCCAGGGGTTTCCCAGCCCACCACTATCCCCAGCAGGAGTGGATGCAATTTTCCAGATCTCTGACACTTCCTATTTCACATCCTGGCTAAAAATAAACATCAGTGATTAGTGAGCATTTTTCCTGGAAAATTACAGGCATTTCTATTTTTGAATATAAACAGGGAATGGAGATGTAGAGGATTCAGCAGGAGACAGGAACACACATTTCTCCTGTGAGCCTTGGAGCTGGTGCTGCTGTTAGACTCCAGTTTCTCTTCTGCATCCAAGGGAATAGGGTCATTTTTAGGAATCTGCCATATATTGACATAGTCTGTGAAGATCCTGCTCAAAAAGTCATTTTCATGGCTGAATTTGGATATCAAGTGAGTTTGACCAAGTATCCCAGCCATTCCTTTTTAAGCTATTAAGATATTCCATAAAACATTTCTTTTTCATACATTTGAGCCTTGAAAGAGCAACATTTCCATCATACCCTGAAAAATCCTTGTTCTACCAGCAAGGGAAGAAAGAGACTTACTACTCCTGCTGTCTGAATAAATTCAGCCTAATAAAATATTTGGGTTATAGGAAAGAACAGATTCCAAAATCAACGTTCTTGATTTACACTTTGAGGTTGAATTCCTCTCTTCACCTTGACCTGGGGTCTCCTCAGCTTATTCTTGCATTTAAGAGTATTGGCTGTTGAATATCAATTCATGGCCTCAAAATCATTTCATGAAATACCAGATATCACCACAGTTAGACGAAGAGAGATAGAGGGATGGTAGTGTGGTGTCATGAAAAGTGCTGGATCAGCTCTGCCATGACTGCGATTGTGTGGAAATAACATTTATTTTAACAATAGTGTTGATTTTCAGTGGCCTTCTCCTCACTTTTTCCCAGCACACTTGATTTTAAGCCACACTCATGAAAAAAAATGGAAATCTCTCTTTTTTGGGCATTTTTAAAGTTCCTTTTTCTGCCTCAATTTTGTTATTCTTCAGAAAGCTTTTGAAAGCAGGCAGGTGACACTAACAGATCCTACCAATCCCAAGCCCCAGGATACTCTGCCAGCTCTGGGAAGGGGAAATTTTGTTTATCCCCAGAAAAACTAGATGGGATCCCAAATCTTTGGGTGCGTTTTCTTTTCCTTTCTCCATTAGATTTGGTAACTGTGTTCTGTAGTGATGAGGGATGCAAAGCGACAAGAGCCAGACAAATCAGATGGGCTGAAAACTCAAGCAAGAATATAACAGAGCGCACAAAGATAATATTTTTTAAGGCTTTGTGAAAAATGTTTCTGATAAAAGGAAACGGGCAAAACTTGTCTCCCTGCCAGTTTTACAACTGCTGAAACAAATCTTTGCAGCTTTTTCTATAAAGTGAAACCTTTGAAATATTTCCTCCTATGTTTTAGGGGAATTTGTGAGGCTTTGATTGTCCCACTAAAGCTGTGAAGCATTTTGTCTGGTTATTATTGCCTTTCCCTGATGTTCCTCTGGTAGACACATAATAAATTTCAGTGCTTTTGTTACCAACTTATCACAACCTGTTTATAGAGAGTAGTTTCAGAGCAGTGAGAACAAAACCAACAGCCTCATATAGAGTCCAGGCAGCACTTGAACTGGGGACCTATATACTCTGAGTATGGGAAGGACTGAATATACTGGGAAAAAATAAAAATAAAAAACTCCAACCACTTTTAATTTCCTTATACTTCAGGAAGTTGGAAGTTTTATGTGCCTCTGAGCCATTTCAAGGGAAGAAATTTACTGTGGGCTGTATTTCTGCCAGAGATTCGCTCATGTTCACAGGGATAGAGAAAAGTTTTGGGGTCGGAGTCACTTTGATCCTCACAGGGTCTTCAAACACTCCAGAGCCAGAGCTCAGGGGGACCAAGAGGAGCTTTCCCTGAGGCTGCTGCTCCTGGGATCCTTCCAGAAAAATTAATTTTTCCTCTTAACAAGTGATTTTTTTCCTGATCAGGTCAAGATCCAGAAAAAAAGATTTCTGGATTAAAAAAAAAAAAAAAAAAAAAGGAGTATGAACAGAACAGGAGAAAGGTTTCCAAAAACCTCTCTAACAAAAATGTATATGGAAAGTCTTTCTTCCTCATGTTAGGGAAAATCAAAGCTTTCATTTTGACCCAAAAGGACACATTTACTCTCTCTTTCACTGTCTTTCATGTGAGAAATTTCTGAGCCATGCAAAGAAATTGCAGAAATTATAATCTTGAAAAAAAAGGGGGGAAAAAAGTTTAATTTTGAAGAAAATTTACTCCTGTTTTTCCGCCTTCAGTTTTGAGTTCTTAAAAGTGACTCATCATCTTTACCAGAGTTTACATCCATTGTTATATTCAGAACCAGAATGGAAACACCTTCCTAGGAAACTAATAGGAAACAGTGGATGATGGAAAATATCAGTAACCAGAGACTCCCCTTGGCAGGCATTTCTCTCTCTCTGGCTTGCAAGCTGACAAGGTGCCAGTGAATTTCAGACCTGAAAACAGGAGTGTTATGATTCAGATGCCTTTTGAAAATTAGTTCTGGGATACAAATTGCTGAGATTGGTTTAATTTTATTACAAACGTTGCAAATTACAAGAAGTTCCTCTCTCTATGCGCAGCAAACTCAGTTCTGTCCACATGGATTTTCCTCCCTCCAGCACGAGAGTCAAACCATTATTTTCAAACAGGAGATGAGAACGTCTGTTCAGGAAATGTCCAGATTTTGTAGGAGCCTTTGAGTGAGAACAAAACTTAAAGCCTAGAGCTGAAATACAGAGGATTGCCTGGAAGAGAACACTGGCAGTGCTTTGTGGAGCAGGGGAAGCTGGAATTCAATTGTCAAAGGCTGAGGGATCAAAACCATCAGTGGTGGCTTGGGGCTGGGCAAGGAGAGCTCCTGAGCCCTGGAAGAGAGGGAGATCTGAGGAAGAAATGGAGCAGGGGAAGGGGCTGGAGCACCAGGAGAGGCTGGGGGAGCTGGGAAAGGGCTCAGAAAAGGAGGCTCAGGGGGAATTTCTGGCTCTGCAGAACCCCTGACAGGAGGGGACAGCCTGGCTCTGCTCCAGGGAACAGGGACAGGAGGAGAGGGAATGGCCTGTCTGTGCTGAGGGAGGTTTAGGTTGGATATTAGGAAGAATTTTTCATGGAAAGGGATGTCCTGCCCTGGTAAAATCTGCCCAGGAATGTGCTGCAGTCTCCATCCCTTGAGGGATTTAAAATCCACGTGGATGTGGAACCTGGGGACATGGGACAGTGGTGGCCTTGGCAGTGCTGGGTCAGCAGTTGGACTTAAAGATCCTGGAGGTCTTTTCCAACCTAATTCAGTGTTTCTATGGATCCAAATCTTGGATGTGGTGGCTCTGCCTTTCCTCATAAGTGACATGTGTTGAAGAGCCTGTACTGGACAGGGTTCCCTGCTGTCCCAAGGGCCTGGCAGAGTCTACACAGACACATTCTGGGGAAAGGAGAGGCATGAAGAGAAAGAAACATTTCCAGAGTGAAATAAAACCATGGCGTGATTGCCACCTCAAATTTGGGAGTGGGAGTGAGAAACGTGGATGCAAATAATTTAGTGTCTGGTGGGAAGTAAGGAAAATGGAAAAGCAAGAGAGGGAAATGTACCTGCTGCAAGACATCAGGTGACCAAGAAATGCACAAAGGAGAAAGAACAAAAAAGAGATTGAAATGTGAGAGCAGAAAATGTCTGAAAGACTTGCAGGGGGAGAAAAAATCTGAGAACAGAGAAATGAAGGAAGGGCACACATGGACTTATTATGAGTTATATTTGAGGCAGGTTCACATATAAAACCAGGCACTTTAGAGAGAATGTATTTCACAGGCATGTAAACACACAGTTCCTAAAGGCACTGAGAAATTCTAATTTATGCTCACCCACAGTTAATCCCCTTTTTAAGGGCCACTCTTCCTCCGTGCTGCTTTCCTTCAGCTTAGTCCTTGTTTCATCACCAGAAATGGACGTTTGAAAGGTCTGCAAACCCCATTTTTCCAGGTGGTTCTGGAACACTAATCTGAAGGGATGCCGAGAAGTTCCACGGGAGGAATGGAAACCTTTCAGTGCACATTTTAATTTAGTCCCCAACGCCAGAGATTGGCTGTTCCAGGGAAGTGGCAAAGGCGAGGGGAGAGGAAATGAGGAGCAGCAGAGGTTACCTAACACCACATTTTTGCAGGGAGCTCAGTGTGGTGTTTAATTCTGTTTTCAATCAGCTGCAGGGGAAGGCAGTGGTGGGGAAATGCAGTTTAAATTCAGTGTTGGGATTTGGGAGATTCTGTCCCCAAGAATCTGAAGTTTGTGTTGGTAGAAATTGGGCATTTTGTGCTCGCACTTGGTGATGTTACACAATTCTGTAAGAATATGAAATTGAAAGATGACATTCTCTGCTTCCCCAGACACTTCTGTGTCCTCCACCTTTCCTTGCAGGAACATAAGAGAATTTCTTAATTTCATAAAATGCAAACCCTAAAGAGCACTCCTTCAAATGTGCACCTCTTCCTACAGGAACAGCTGTTTAAAAACAGTGATTTTTTTAAAAATTCTAACAAAGTTTTTAATTTTAATGAGCTTTTAAATAGCTGCCTCTCATGGGTCTTATTCATGGTGCAACCTCCAAGTGGATTTTCTGTACAACTGGAAATGCTCAGATGTTTAACAGCTGTTTTTCCTAGCAATAAGGAGGTCTGCCTATAATAATTTCCACAAAACCCTCTGAATTTTGAAAGAGAAGAACTTTAAACAGGTTCCTCCTCTCTTTTCATATTGTTTCTTCTTAAGAGCAACCCTCCCATGGCTCCCAGTCCATGTGTTGGTATTTGGAGATCTCCCTCTCGCTGCAGCTCAAAACAGAGACTCAAAAGTTAAGTTACAAGAATGAGACATAATTCAAATTTCCTTAGCAAAGGAAGTCACATGTAACTTCCACTTGTAAGGGTCAAACCTATAATTAATTTATACAATAAGAAATTATTATTATTATTATTTAATTTTTATTTTTACTTCTATTTTTATTTTAATTTTATTTATTTATTTATTTATTTGGGGAGAGGGTTGAGAGCATTCTGTCTTCTTCTTTACATTTCCCAGCGTGAAGCTGCAGTGGTTCAGTTTCTGATGAAGCAGCAACACAAATTCCCCCTCCTGAAAACTACCCAACAGTTTCATTTTGAGGACTGCTCAATTTGGCCTATATTATATGGTCGTGAAAGTTTGTGACTCATGCACTTCCTCCCACTCACAGAAATAAAACAGTAGTAGAAAATATAAAGAAAAATGCCACTGTGATGAAATCCATCAGGACACAACGAATCCAGAGGGTTTTGGTTGGTGCAGGGCTTTGTGGAGCATCCATCCTGAAAATAAATCATGATTAGGGCAATTTCCATTGAAAACAAATCTCAAATATCATATCCTGGCATAGTATCAAGTACACAGTCTCAATTGCAAATTTAGTCTCTAGAGATAAGAAAAGCTTTGAACACATTTATCCAACAATTTCTGAGTGCCTGGGATGAACTTTATTAATGGCAGAGAAGGGAAGGAATGGAACCAGCAATAATATCCATGAGCACAGTATTTACTCTTTCTCAGAACCAGCTGGGCTGACAAATTTTACCAAAGACAGTGGGAATTTAAAACACAGTATTAATAGTTTTATGGCTATAAAAACATTATTCTCTCCTTTCATGCCCTCTTTTTTTTGTTTCTGATGAAGCCCTGGTTTGTTCCAGGGAGTAATTCTGGCGAAGATATTGTGTAAGTGTATGTCTTTCCAGGTCATGAGGAGGAAGAGGGTTGCAGAGGAAATAAAACAGCCTCAGAGGATGACTGAAAGGGCAAGTGCCATGTGCCTTCCTGTCTACTCTTACTTACCTGTTAGGGAAGGTTCTTCCTCCTGCCAGGTCTCAGTGGGGTTCAGGACCTTCTTCCATTTCCAAATATTCCTCTTCAACAAGTTAAGACTAAAAGCTCTAGTTCCATTTGATGTCTTCCTGCAGCCAAGACTGTTAAGAAATAACAGCTTGCGAGAGTGGCCCTTGAAAGCTGAAATTGATACCACACAAAAGGGCAGAAGGATCTTACAGAACACTTTACAGGAACATTGGGGGAAAAAAGGTAAAATTGTTCCTTCAGCTTAAAGAAGGACTAAGCTGTGGTGTTGCCTCTCTCATGTCTATCCAAAAGCCATGTAAATATGAAATGTGAATATTCACACCAGAACCTGAGTCCTGGAGGAGGTGTGAAATTCTCACTGTGACTCTTACACGGAGCAGTGGGACAGCTCCCGACCTTGTATGATAAAATCCCATCTCATCCATGCTCTGTGTGGAGTTTGGGGTTCCTGGAGCAGACCCAGGCTTGGCTGGAACATCTGAGAGTGAAGGAGACCCACGTGCAGCACAGCCCAGAGGGTCAGAAGTGCAGCAGGGCTTGAAGGGCTCATTAGCTCTGGCTCAAACTCGTTATTTCTCCTGCCACCAGAGCAGGTTCCTGTCCAGGAGCCAGGGGTTGGAAGCACCCAGCTCCTAAATGCTCAGCAAAGAGCTGAGGCAGAACATCCTGCCTCTAAATGTCTCAAATGCTCCATTATTTATGGCCAATACCTTGAGGCCTGCCTTGTGTCCAGCAGGAACTCATGACATGAACGAGCAGGAATTGTTTCAACTCAATGGGTGCTGCTCCATGAGGCTCTTTGCAGCAGAACACAAGACAAAAAACATAATTGCAAATAGCACAAATAAAAAAAAAAAATCAAAAAAAAAAAAAGGAATGACAACTTGTTGCTTCATTTCCTGAAACTGATCTATAATAGCACATCCCACGATAATTTATAGTTAAAGGCATTTAAACAGGCAGCTGCTGTGTCCAGGCTGGAATCTGGGAGGAATATCCTGAGCTTTATTTAGCCTGTGAAGGTGTAAGAAAGCCTGGCTGCAAAGGTTCTTCTCCAGTTTCTCTCAGTTAAGGACTTTGCCAGCTGGATCCTGCTGCTTTCTTCAGGGATCAGCAGAAGGAATAATATTTACCCAGCTAGGACTTGCAAAGCAGCTTCCCTCTGGCTCAGGAACACTTTGCAGTCACTGGATTATGGACTCGTGTGTGTGATCTGGGAGTGAGAAGTGAGCACAGCAGGGTATAATGAACTTCCCAGAACCAGCTGATTAAAAAGGGAGTTTGAAGGACTCGAGTCTGCACATCCCTCAGACTCGTAGTGCTCATCAGAAGAGCCCTTTCTTTCCTACTGTGGGAATCTCAGTAAGGCTCAAATGCCACAAAATCAGGATTTTTGCCCCTTATTAAGGAACTATTCTATGAGAATCTTTTTTTTAAATTTCAATTATATGATAATTTAAATCAATTATATGAGAAATGTTTAATGAGTTACATTTTCAGAAAACCATCACTATTTTCTCACATCCACGGTGCCATCCAAGCAAAGCCTTACAAAACCTGCTGTCACTACCCCACCATCCTCCAGGGACCACACCAGCACCCCAAATTGAGATTAACCTGGCAGCCAGTGTGCTGCAATGGGAGAATGAGCACAGGTATAATAATCACCCATCCTGGCCTTCAGGAATCATGTGAGACATCTGGCTGTGCTGGCCTGGCTAATGCCACAAACACTTCCCTCCCCTCTGGAGCAGGGCTGGGGCAGCACAGGAGGGCCTGGAGCTCCTCATCACCATTCCTGATAATTAGGAGTGTCATTCTGCCCTAGTGGCAAAGAGAAAAAGCAATAAAATGTTTTCTTCCAAAATGTGAGGGGAAAGAAATAAATGAAATAAAAGGTTCTTCTGTTTGGTTTAGACCTTGAAGATCATCCAACCATCAGATGTGCAGAAGCAGCCCTTACTCCCACAGCTAGCTACACTTGGGGTGAAACCTTTAGGTTGTCCTTCTTGTTTGATGCTGTTTCCATGATTCTCAGAGGTTTTGTACTCTAGCTGAAGGAAACCTGCAAGAGTTTGGGTTATTTTTGCTGTTGCATTCCCTCCAAGGCCATTCCCCCTCCTGGTTTTCTTGTGCCTATAGAAATACTTCATAAAATACCATCCCATGGAAACCAGCTGATTGCCAGGGCTGCCCAACAGCCACCAGGAATCACAAAAACCAACAAAAGGGCTTCACATTCCCTCTCTGCTGCCTTTAAACCAGCTTCTAAAAGAAAAGGGGCCAAATTGGAAATGAGCATCAGCAGTTCCAGCCAGGGTGAAGCCAATCCACTCACACTGGGAGGGACAGGTCTCCCGTGGATCTCAATTCCTCCTGCACAGGGGAAGCAGAGGGTGCAGCAGAGTTATCATTAGTTTTCATTCATCTTAGTGGGCACTGAGATGTGGGATTGTTTTTCTTGTCCTCTGGAGAAACCCGCAATGTAAGTCACAAACGGGAACACGGTGAAAGCTTGGGACAGTCTAAGCTACACTGTAGGACACTCTTTTTACAAAGGTAAATCACAAAGCACTTTAAACATGTTTTCAGGAGGGTTAGAAGAGAATATTTTCCATTCTGGACTTCTTCAAAATACAACTTAACGCTACAAAAGAATAACCTCAGTGGTAATGATGGAATTCACTCCAGGAGTTTTCACTCTGCTATTCAGAACTTGCTCCCAAAAATAAAGGGAATGTTTTCCAGGTACTTTATCCTGAATGTTTACCAAAAACATTCAGATGATGAATTACATTTTTTTTTGTGTCTGTATGATGAACCATTTGTAAAGGTAATGCTGTCTGATTATTAATAAAAATGCAGTGAGCTGCTATTGTTTCTCAGGCTATATTGATCATATTAATGAGAATGGTAATGTATGTATGTTTATTATGATTAACAGAGCTCTGTTCATGTTGCATTTTCCATTGGAATGAAATTAACTTTCTGTTTCTAAAGTTGCTGAAGATGAATATTAAATACAGAGAAATGATTGGTGAATAAGCTCTTCAAAACCCTCTTCACGCCTGTATCAAATTTAGTACACTTGCTATAAATTAATCTTGAAAACTAGAAGTTATTGGCAATTGTGGATGGAAAAACCCAAAGGGGGAAAAACCTGATCTAAGTAACAACAAGTACAATGAGGAAACTTCCACTTAAAAACATATCTTAACAAAATAATTTACTATAAATGAGCTGCTGTGCCACTGCCAGAGTAGAGAGAATCCAGCCTATAATTTCAGGGCATATGCAAAGAGAACACATAGCTGCAGGAATGAGACAAATTCTGTTTACACCGGAGTTTAAACACAGGTGGTTTGAGTTTGTGTTTTGTTTTGTTTTGTTTTGTTTTGTTTTGTTTTGTTGTGTTGTTCTGTCTCACATTTCTTTTCTGGGAGTAATTCAAAGAATTGTATTTCTTCATTGCCTTAGGACTTGCTTCTGCAAATGGTAAAAAGGGTAGAAAGGGAAAAAGATTCTTTCTAAGATCTTCAGTGAAGCTCAAATTCCTGGTCTAGCTGAAGATGTCCCTGCTCATTTCAGGAGGTTGGATCTTCCAGCTTCCCTTCCAAGCCATACTATTTGATGATTTTCTCCAAACAAAGCTAGGGCCTTCTCGGAATAAATCTTGTCCAAGAAAGGTGATTTGACAAGATAAAACCATGAAATAGAGACCTGTCCTGAAGATGCACAGCCCAAAGCCTTTTCAAGACACACCATCAGGCCCCAATGCCAGCACTGGAGTGGCAAAACTGGAATTACTGAAGCAGAGGTGATTAAGCAATACTAGAAGATGAAAGAGCAGAGGATTAAGGAATGGATAAAAGATGATAGAATGGAGGTTTCCATACAAATGGAACTTTATTTTTTCAGTACAAACAAGTTTCTGTAATCGATCACCAAAGTTTGTCCATCCAAACCTAAATGGGCAGCGACAGGTTTGTGCAGGGTATTGGATTCCTGTCTGCTCGCTGAAGATATTCCCACCACACTTCCACTGTTCTGTATGAATATTATTAGACCTTGAATTTGGTGCAAAGAACAGGGAATTTCACAGCCTATTCTGGGCACTGCAATTCTCATCATGAAGTTATTAGTAAGAAGGAATGAACAGTAATTGTGAGAGAACAACAAGGTTATAATCATAACTTGTTCCAAATTATACTCCTGTGATCTCCCTTTTGCTCTGACTGGGAGCTGCTTTTAAACTTGGGAAATTTTCAATATTAAAGCCAAGAAGGAAATTACTGGGCATTTCTTTGAACAGTAAACTTCCTAGAAATGCAGAGATTGTCATAATCAGCAGGTTCATGGGCTCCAAAGTGCTGCGTTCACCTGACAGTTCTTTCAATCATTTTTTACTAAAATCCATCTGTAGCCATCGAGGCATTGTGTAATCCCCCCACACACCTGTAAATTATAATGTGGGATGTCATGATTTATTTCATGGCATAAAAGCTGGTAAATGAATACTGACAGCACCATTAGCATCCTGATCTTGAACTGAAGTGCAAGTCAGCTCTGCTTAAGTCATCATTCTCGGGAGCCACAAATAAATGTGCACTCAAAAAAGGTGCCATGGGTTAATCAGAGCTGAATTAGTCAGGAAAAATCAGTGAAGAAGGGAGCAGGTCAGGGAATGACAGCCTGAAGCTTTTACTCCAACACTGGTTCTTGAAGCAGCCAATGCCAAAGACCCCAGAACACAAAAACATGGGCTGAAAACTTGATTAATTCCAAATTAACTGAGAAATATTGATATCACTTCAGCATCTTGTGCTCTGAGTGCTCCCACACACACCTCTTGCCTCGTTCCCTCTTTTGGGAAGCAGAACGCAAATGGGCTCCACTCCCTGGACTCCTCTTTGCCTTCTGACTTCCAGGAAGAGTCCTGGTGAAAAGTAAAATAGAGAGCACCAAATGAACTCAGCTCAGAGTTAATTTATCCTACCAAGAATCACCAGTTACTGTTGCTCTGCCCTAAATCCCAGATTCCTTGGTATCAGCTTCTAGGAAAGAAAATGGTTCCTTGTGCTTGCACTGAAATAAATTGTTTAATTTCTGTTCTTAACCTCTTCTGAGCTAATGGAGATCTGTGACTGTTTGAAATACAAATCTGCTTATTCTAAAATTCATGTTCTGTTTTGTTTGTTCCCTAATGTAGTGCTGCCCATTTTGTTGTTCTCCTACACATTTAAACCATTTTTTCCCCCTCATACAGATACTGTCATTTCTGGAGGTGAAATCTGGATGCCTGTCCTTAGAGCCTTTTGAATTCTGTTGTGTTATAAATATTTATCACGACTCTTTTAATACCAACAGCTGTGCTCCTTTCACATGCAGAGCTGGTTTTATAAAGGGTCAAGCCCTCTGCAGCTCTTCCCAGTTTCCACAAGATTTCAGATTGTTCCCATTTGGCCCTCCGCAAACAGGACTCAACACACCTCCAGGATGAGAGTTCCTTCTTAATGAGGAATAACTGTTCTCTCTCCCAGTACAGATCTTATCCCAGTTTAGACATGATTTCTACCTTTACTTGCATGTTTATCCCAGTCATTTACTCCAAGCTGTTTGTCCACCCAAAAGGATCAAAAGCACTCAAACCAAAACACCAACCACTCAACCTCTCAGCTGGTTAGTTCTAGAGTCATCCCTAATAATTCACAGCTTCTGTGAGAATCTCCAGACTCAAAAAGTTGCTTGAATATGATCATTTATTAGGTTATTCCCTTTGATGAACCCAGAACATCTCAATAAGGGGATTTTTTTTTCCCTTCAGATGAGGGTAAATGAAATTTATCTGGCTTTTTCCCTCTGTTGCTTCCAAAAGGACACATCAGTCATTCCAAACTAACACACTTAAGCTGAACAACTATTAAATAAACTGAAATCATGCTTTATTGTATGCTGAGGAGGTCTCTCGTTCTAAATGAAGTGTTTCTTTCCTCATTTAGAGCTCCAAATGGGACCCTGACTAATGGAGTAAAATGGCCAGTCTTCACTAGTGCTAACCAAAAATATTTGACACTGAACACCAACACTTCCGAGGTACTGACAAAACTTCGAGCTCAGCACTGTCGATTCTGGAAACACTTTTTCCCCAAAGTCATGGAAATGACAGGTAACAGTTCTTTTCTAGATGCTTTCATGCAAAGCTTTCATGCAAGGATCATTTGCTGGATGTTAATGTGATAATTGCCTTCAGATCTTTCTGTTCCTGTTTGTAACTGAGATGTTCAGTGGGGTAAAACTGAATTGGTGTTGGATAGAACAATCCATGCTGTGTGGAGGGGTGGACCCCAGAACATGCCCTGTGCTCCTGGCTTTGGGGTCATCACCCCATTTTGTACCAGGACAAAACCTGGGGACACACCAAAGGCCACAGCTTTGTCACATGGAGTTTTTCTGTCCCAAAATTCAGGTGCAGCCACAATGTGAGACACTGAATGCTGAAACCTCTGTTCTTGGGTGCCCCCTGAAAGAGTTTTGTTGCCACCAGGGTTCCTGGGTCCTGGAGTGAGCAGGAAAAATCAGTGCTAAAGGAGAGTTTGCACCGGCAGCTCTGGAGGCTTTAGATGCTTTGTACAAACTGTGGGACATTACAGGATGTTATATTTGGATTATATTATTTATTATTTATGGGATTCTATTTTATGCAACTGATCCCCTGAGGGATCTTGGCCACTGCCAAGAGGGGATTCTGGTTTCCAGCTCACGTGAGAGCCCCGTGTTTTATTTCTGGAGTGTCACTGCTGAGAACCCAGAGCCTGCAGGATTTGCCTATAGAAAACAGAACTGATTTGGGCCTGGCCACGTCTACAATGGCTTTATGAGATTTCACTGCCAGGAAAAGTATAATTTTTTAAAACTTTAGGATCAGTTGAACAGAGAAGACACAAATTTTTCAAAGACTGATGGTCCTGTTTTACCAAAGCCCAGCAATAGATGAAGCCTCTGTGCTCTGGATTTCAAAAGGAATTGATTTTATAAAGTGATTTTGCAGCTCTAGAATCACATCCTGCAGCTTGACTGAGGGAAAGTCTCGTTTCAAAAATGAGATACACTTTTAAGATGTTAATTAGTAATTTAAAATCTTTCTCTAAGACTCAGTTTGAATGCTCGTCTTAAAAAACACGTAAGCCTTAAAAATATGTAAACTGTCATGGTGCACAGATGATTCCTTCTGAAATAATTTATTCCCTCCTCATTTGAGCCTGTGACTGTATTATGGCTCAACTTTTATCCCCTCTCAATTCAACAGATGTTTTTCAATTAAATCAAGAGACACAAAATCAGTAGGTAAAATGAATAATTTATGAAGCCTACTGTGTGATTTTAAAATCACAGCTTCCCCAATTACGGGTGGATTTCAGGGAGGTTTCAAAGATTCTGACAACTTTGTGCTGAGCCAGGAGAAATGAACTCTTTTACATATCCCTTTAACCTGGCTGGGAAACCCTAGGGAAAAATGTGGATCCTACGAATGGGCTGAGCTTAACTAAGCCCGCGTGGAGCAGGAGGGAGCAGATCACCGGAGTTCAACACATCCTGGGGGAGAGGAGAGCTGCTCTGCCCGGTCCTGTGGGGTGAGGGATGAGGAAGCAACACTCAGGACCTGCCAGCAGACATAAATTCATCACCGTGCCGCATTCGGTGATTCGCAACATCAATTTACATAATTTAATTAAAAGAAATTCACGAGCGTATTCTTAGCAAAAAGAGAAGAATCGTCGTGTCTGCATCCAAATATAGAACTGAGGCAAGAATGTTGTCAACAAGTGGCACTGCCTTGTCTTGTATCATCTGTCAGTCCTTGAAACATTGCAATAATAAAAACAGAGTCTTTCCATTATGTTCCCTGTACAATATTATCCAGTTCTGACAGAAAACCCTTTGTGATCCTGTGTACAAATGTGATATAATAGCTTATATTGCAATCATTCTCTTCACTGAAATATTATTTTGCATTTTCTCTCTCCTTTTATGCCCAAAGGACAGTGCACAGCATTAATGCAGAGATTTCCTCTTGTTCTCAGCGTCTGTCCTTTCTATTACTCCCTTCACTGAAATATTCTTAGGAAAAGAAGGTTGCTTTAACATGAGGTGATATAAGATGACAGGGAACGAGTAAGGAATTTTTATGTTCTCATTGTTAAAAGTTCAAGTAGGGTTCAGATAGGCAAAGTAGAATTCTATCAGGTAGAGCCCAAAGAGGATAATCAAAACAACTTATTTTGCAGAAATTATGATTTTTCAGCATCAAGTGATCAGGATTTGCTATGGATTTGCTTGGTAACCCCTTGCCTAATTCCTGACCCACTCCCAGCCCAAGCCTTGCCACCCACTGGCAGATTTTAAAGCCTTTAAAGGCCAGCTCCAAATGTGTCCTGGATCTCAACCAGCCTGTTCCCATCACAGGCTGGGTGAGACAAGTTCCCTGAGGCAGTTAAATATATGAGAAATATATATCTTTACTGTTAGATAATTCACATTTTCCTCAAGCAATCATATCAGATTTAAAAAAAAAAACTATTATGGTTGTGGGGTAGGAAAATAACAAGGAAAAAATAAGGGTCTCACAGTAACACAAGAGTAGCAGCCATATATAAAATATGGCTTTGATACCTCTAGAGCAATTTGTGTGGTTTTGGAAGATTTCTCAAAGTCTTCTCCTCAGGTTTCAATTAATAAATCCATCACTAAAGACAAAATCAGAGCCTGGAGTTTTGTGTCCAGGACAAGACCTGGGCTCTCAGTTCCAGGCAGACACGATTCCTACAGGATTTTAACCCCACTTCCAAGGCCCTGAGCACACCCTGCACCCTGCCCAGCCCAGGACAAGCTGGGAGCACTCAGCATTTCCCACTCCATCCTGAAACCAGAAGGGTTTCTGCTGGCTGCTGCTGCTGTATCACACTGGAGGGACAGTAAACAGTAAGTGACTTTTAAGTGGCTTTTAGAGCAATCATACGTTAATTATGAAAGGATCTGTGTTAGACTTTACCTCCTCAACACAACCTTTAATGCATCTAAAGCCCTTCCTATTTATATGAGCCCATTTCCTCTTGATTGTAGAACGCTGCAGGCAGCCAAACTTTCCATTTACTCTTTCCATTACTATTTTAGTGAGCCTGATACATATTTTTCTATTTTATTTGCTATTACTGGATCATGTATCATCTATGAAGAAATCAAGCTTGGTCATGTAAATACATTACTTTTTTAAACCACACTAAAAAGATTTTTTTTTTTTAATGTGGAGGCAGAGAAATGTCCAACCTCTTGACCAATGAGCAACAAAAATTGTTGTATTTGCTGTGATCCTCCAAGCAGTATCTGGATTCTACAGAGACAGATACGCAGGGTGGTAAGAGTATTAAAAAGTTGACTAAATAGAAAATTCACCATCAGAATGAAATTAAATTTCCACCGAGTTGGATACATGAAGAAATGTGAATTAATCACTGGTAACCTCACCAATACTACCACACCTCCCAACAAAGACTTTGCTCATTGCACCTATGAGCAAAGTGTCTGTACCTAAACCATCTGATTTCTTTCCAACAGTTCATTCCGTGTCTTTGGAAAGAAAGCAGCCCTTGGAATAACTCACCTCCCCGAGAGCTCTGCTGACTTCTGGAAGAGCTAAAAAATGAAAGAGAGGATTTTGTAGTCCTTAAAAACACATGTGAAAATGAACATACTGCTGTGTCTAACAAAGCTTTGATATCCAGAGAGTGTGATTAAAGAATATTCAGTATAGATATTATTTGTGATGCTTGTGGAGAAACTCTCACCATGAGAATCTACAGCATAAACCTGTGGCATTTATCATATTATTGAACCCAGAAACGTGAAGGTACCTGCAATCATGAGCTGTTGAGGACAGAAAAATTAATTCTAACTTGTCATTTCTCATTAATTAACAGCTATATGGCCTTTATCCCAATTCTAATTGTGTTTTTGTGTGTTAACATTAAGATTAACACTTTATTGGCACATCCAGCAGTTCAAAGGATGGGATGGTGATAAATTTAACTTTGCTGTAACACCATTAAAGTAAGGGAGAGATGGAATGAGAGGAAATTCCTGCTGACTGCACCAGCATTGCTGAAAAATAAAAAAAAACCCTTTTTTGAATTTTGATCTGTTAAACTGGAACCTTTCAGAGCACTTATTCATTGCCTGCAGAATCTCCCCTTTTCTCCTGGTCAGCCTCACTGGGCTTTACATGGGGCTGATGGGAATCAAGGTAAAGTTTGGGATTGTCACAGCGGCTTCTAGAAAATTCCCTGTTTTCACTGCTAGCTGGCTCTGCAGGCACCCAGTGCTCTGAGCTGTAATTATGGGTCAGCTTGGACTCTCTAATCTTTTTCTTTTTTGCCTCCCAGCTGTCAGCTCATCTGAGTCATGGGTGGTTGCCTCCCAGAGATTGATGATGTTGGTGATAATGGGATGCATTGACTTGTGACTTCAATTTGGATCTTATCACTGGGGGGAAGAAAAGCAAACAAATGGGAATCCAAGTTCTTATTTCAGTGATTTCCATCCCCCTTTTGTCTTTTAGATCCATAATGGTGGCTCCTCTGCATTTTTGATGTCTTGTTTCTCTAGCTGGCTCACTTGTTCACCATAATCTTTTAAAAGGTCTGAAAAGCCCCATAATTTTTACTCCAGAACAGTGACTTTTAATTCAAGATGTGTCTATGGTAGAGATATTTCCGTGTCTTTGGGCAGACTTGAAACACCTCTACACCTGAATAATCAAAGAGAGGGTTTTGAGTTTCCTTTTTAATTCATAAGTGGAGGTTTTGCCTGAATAAATAAAACTGGACACCCAAAATCAAGAAGGAAATGAGAAACACAGTTCAGGCAGTTTTCTCCAAATAATACTGCCACTGCTTCGTACACTAAATTACCAATCCATTTGACTTAATGTGAAAAATTTGGCTTTGCCTGAGACCCTGACTACACCTTTAAATTAAATATGTGTAAAGGAGAGTTCTTCGAGTCAGGAAAGCAGAATGCTGTGCATGTTTTGTCCCCATGTTTCTGAGTTCTATCTGCGTAGTTAGCAATGAAAATGAGATTTTATTGTTACCAGCACTTCCAAATCATCTCTGAGTTAATGGCAGTTGTGGCCTGCAGAAAGAAAATTTTAAAGTATCTGAACTTTCCTTTGATCTCTGTTATAACCAAGCTTATTTACAACTTTGAGCTGAGGGAGAAGGATGTTGTTAATTTATTGACATTTTCCCCCATATTTGTTTTTCACACTTTCTTTTTGACTGCATTGAAAAAAAAGCACAGGACTTCCCGGAGAAAAAAATGTCTTGGTTTTATTTCTGGTCTCACTGGAACCAAGAAGTAAATCTCATTTCAAAGTCTCATTAAATTGCCATCTGGATTTCCAGACCAAAAAGGTTTGGAAACGTTGAGCTAAACTGCAGATAAGCGACCAAATTACTGGATGCTTCTCCAAGCTAAATCTCGGAATCAGTGAACTCTCTCTCCCAAATATTCTCTCTAGTGATGTGTAAAACACTGAAGTATTTCATTTTCACATCACCGGTTACACTCGCAGCGCTGGCAGGTCGTAAAAAAGGGAGAAGGGGTGTATTTATGGAGGGAAGAAGAACAGCAGAAGAACATAAAAGCCAAAGGAGCATAAAGAACCCACGGGGCTGTTGCCTCAGGAACACCGTCCCCAAGTTTTTCTGGAAGTGAGCCATGCCAGTGAGGGACACCACCAGAGCTGGGTCCAGAATGAATAAAGCATTCACAGATCATCAATGGTTTCTGAGCTTTATCCTGAAGTCTACAGCTGAAACAAAATGATGAGCATCAGTGACTGATACAGCCTGCAGGTTTTATTCATATTTTGGTGGTGTCTGGGATGTTCCTGCAAGGCCACAGCCTTTCTCATGCTGTTATTCACCTTTTGGGGCTGCAGGAGGGGATCCCTGTCCATAAAATACTCTGGGAACCCTGTGAAATGCTGTATTTTTATTATTCTTCTCATCCTCACCCTCTGCTCCCATGCTTATAACTAATTTGGCAATGAACATTTCCTTGGGACTCAGGATTACTTGGAAAATGCTTCAAAGGTGGGGATGAAAAAGAAAAGAGAAGATGGTTTCATGTTGACATAGTGCACATTTGACAATGGCCTACACTTAACCTGTGCCCTTTATGCTTTAAATTTGGGGATTTGTTCCATGGGAGTAGAAATCCTGGACACCCATTAAAATCCATTAAAACAATGGAAATCCTGTTGTTGCCTTAAACCAGGCTGTGATTTCACCTTATCTTTACAAGCATCTCTCTCATTTTTCTTTTTTTTTAGTTTTCAGAGTGTGTGGGTTTCAATGCAGGGTATATTTAACCAAAGGAATATTTTGAGGATTAAAAAAAACAGAAAAAAAAAAGTGACTTTAAAATGATGATTTTGATGGACAGAAGAATTATCTAAAATGTATTTTAAAAATACACATATTTTTAAAAATCCAAAGTATATTTATTACCCTGCCAGAATGATATCTTTGCACTCCTTCCTTTTTGATGTAAAGACAAAACACTAATCACTGAATTTTCAGTCATTCCAGGTTTAAGAAAAGAAGCAAAAAAACATCCCATAATGTATCTGGAGCAGATGACATTGATAATCAAAATTATTTTTCAATTAGCATACAAAGAGATTCAAATTTAGATTAATGTAAGCCATTTCATGTTTTACAGGAAATATTGATGAAGCAGAACGAGAGTGGAAAGCAGGATTCCATCGCTGGAACAATTACATGTCAGACTGGAAAAATCAATTTAATGATTACACCAGCAAGAAGGAGCTGTGCAGTCTCTAATTAATATGTTTACTCTTTCCAGTCTGTCCCTAGAACTGTTCATCAGGCAAATATCCAGGTAGCTTCCCAACCTGTCGAGCATTAAATATATCATGCAGATTAAAAGGAAATGTTACAGATACAACTCTGATTTCAGATCTTTCATTTATATTTTACCTCCTCTCTCAATAAAGAAACATAAGGCACCCACACTCTTTGAAGCTTCCCTGGGTTAAGTAGGACTGTGGAGATTAAAGGCTGCAGATTAATGATGGACATATTCTTATAAATACTCGCTGCTTAAACTCACCCTTCAAAGAAACAATGCAGTCTGTTAGAGGAAAATGGATTTTATTTAAAACAAAAATAGCGGTTTTACAGCATTGCCACGCAGAGCACAATCAGATTTGATCTTTAACTGCAACACCACCTCACTCAAGCCTTGCTTCAGACATAATTTCATCAACATAAACATAAAGACGCAATAACTTTGCTGGACACACCAGGCAATATTTGCCTGTTAGACCAAAGAGTTTTAAGACTGCCATAAAAGTGGGAATCAGAGCTTCTTTCTGGCCAAATATGTGGACAAAGCCATGGCAGGAGAGGATTTGAGCTGTGTATTGAAAGCCCAAACCAAGTGCTACAGTGAAATAAGCTGGAAAACCCAACGTCTTTCCCATAATTCCCATTTTTCAAGGAATAAAGAATTACATACTCACAAATAGTGAATTCACACCTTTCCAGCTCAGGCATGCTGGGAAAAGTTCCTCCTACAGAGGCAAGCTCCCATTTTGATTGGTTTTTTGTCGTTTATTTGCCTCCTGGTTGAGGGACACCCCGCACTTACTGGAACACGAGGGGCAGGTTTTTACACCTGCAGAAGAGCCTCAGTCTCTGTGCCAGCAGATTCCCAGCCCCAAAAACTGCCCGGAGAGTGGGGCCTGGCCAGGAATCTCCTGGATGGAAGGCTGGGGAGAAGATCCTTGCAGAGGGACGTGGTGACCTTGGTGGGAAGGACCCAAAGGACTCTTGGCCACGGCCATTTGAGCTGCCTGCCCTGTGAGCTGGCATCTCCCACACTCCTTTCCACCTGCGTGAGCTGAACCCATTAAAAACCTCTAAAGAAACCCATGGATAATTCTTCCTCCTTCCCTGCTTTTGGATGGGGCTGGAATTTTTTCTGCCTGAACACCACCGTAATTGGTTGCTTTTCACTGGCCCAACTGGGAAGAATAAATGCCAAGAATTTGATGAATGTAAGTAGTATGTAAGAGCAACAAGCCATCTCGTAAATAAATTATCCTGAAGCTTTCTGTAAATGCAATAGCATCTTAGTGCCTCTGTTTTCTGTGCTAGTGATTGCAAAATGCCTCCTTGGATTGAGCTGAGGAACTCCAGATAATGAACTGAGAGTGTTCTCTTCCTGGCAATCAGTTTGACCACACAGGCTCCCTCCACTGAAAGGATTTATTTATACAGGAAGGCCGAATTCTGCAAGAGAGGATGGTCTATCATCTTCCCAGTTATTTCTAAGAGAACACAATTGTTTCCCTGACTACTTTGTGGAAAACCACCTTTTAACACAGGATTTTCAAACCTGCACAGAGAAAAAGAAAATTTTGATCAGTTGTGAACATGCTGATCAAAACTTGAAATGATCTGGGATCCAAAAGCCCTCTTTGTGTAGCACTACATGTTTATACCACAGGTAATTAGCCCATTACATACATTAGCAGAGTATTTATCAAATATTCTTCAGGCTAATGATGGGATACTGAAAGTAAACACAGAAGGGTGAATTTTTTGTCCATCCCTGAGCAGTTCTGGCACTCCCCATTTTATTTCTGTGCTGTTCTTTATGTTGGGTGCTGTTGGTGCACAGTGAGCCTTGACAGCACCATCCAAGCAGCATTTATTTCTTCAGCCATCCTCTTTGCAGCAACATTTCCTTATCCATCTGTCTGATCAGCCTAATCAATGGAGGGAAAATATCTGAGGCGATTAAAATGTAAAATAACCTTTGGAAAGGTGCTGAAGGAGTTAGTTAATAAAATATTTGGTTGCTAAGGTGGGTTTTGTTTGAGTAAAACAAAGGTTAAACCACTTCTTGAAGGTTTTACTGGATTTTCTTGGCGTGACTTGCTAGCTTTGTATTTATTCACCTGCTGGGAAATAATATCTCCATTTATCATGGAAATGAAATCAGTACATCATGTAGTCATTCATGGCTCATATCTGCACAAATAAAACAGGGAAACCTGAAGTACTTGGATGTAAATGGTTAAGGTAATGAAGAGTGAAAAAAGACTGTGATTGCTGAAAATGATGATTATATATTAGAGGGACGTCTCACCCAGACCTTCCTGAAGATGGAATGTTTTTATTTTCACTCCTGAGAGCCAAGAAACACAGGTTTCCCTGTGAAACCTGAGAAAATGTGTTGCTTCTTTCTTACCATCCTTGATACCCAGAGCAAGAATTCTGAATTTAATCACAGAGTTGATGAAAGATCAGAACAAGATGAACTGCAGTGCAACAAAAACGTTGGCATTAAACCAGTTGTCTTGGGTTTATAATCTCTCAGGTTTAATGACAGATATTTCACACTTATTTTAGATATTGGCAATGGAGGACTGAAGTCAGACATTTCCCAGCAACCAAACCCACCTTTTTTTTTTTTTTCACACTTTAAATGTTTTGTCTGAAGAAGTTCTTCTTAGATAAGCTTTCAGTAAAGTTAAGCATTATTTGTGTGAAATCCAATCTGAGTATCAAACTCAGAACAGTTGGGATGTTCACAGTACCTGATCCAGGCCTGGTCTGCAATGCTGAAAATGTCTGGCTTTCAACAGAGTCCAAAATTGTCCCAATAGACCCTCCCAAAATTTCCAGGCTTCCTCCCAGCTGCAGATATTGCCCTCATAGATTTTTACCCCTCATAGCCTGGATTTTTGCAATGGAAGTTCAGGCCTTGCCATCCCAGACCTTGGCCGTCACTCTGATGTTTTCACACTAAAAAAGGCAAATTTCTGTTGAAGTGGGAGGCTGGGGTTTGGCCTTCTTTGGTCAGTAGAGGCTCAGTCTGTTTACACGGCAGAGATTTCTGCTCTATAAACACACGGATTTATGTACCCACTTAAATCTTTATGAGGAGACAGCTCATCCCCACCAGCTCAGAGCTGGGAAGGTGTCATTTCAACAGAAGGAATTGAAATTTTTTGGTTTGTTTGTTTTGGTTTGGTTTTTTTTTAACAGTAAAATTATTATTTGAATAAGAGTTTTGTAGAGAAAATTAGTTTATAAAAGAATAGCCCCTTCTAATGTCCCTGTCCCAGTGGATCATTACCAAGTGTTTTGTCTTCTGTAACACACGGATACCAAATGGATTAATCTGAACATAACATGGACAGAGGAGGGATATAAATTTGTCTCTATCAACATCACAACGTCGCCTTCTGGGGCTTGATTATGTTTTATCATTTCTCCTGGCTCAGCACCAGTTCTGCACCATCAGCAGAGCTATTTAAAGGGACATAACAAACGTCACCGTGCTTGAGTTACACCTGCAGCACGTCCAGAGTGGAGAGCAGCCTGGGCTGTCACCACCCCCTGACACTGTCACTGTGCCCCTCGGTGGAGGGGGACAATTGCACGAGTGAGAAAATAAACACCCTCAAAAACACACGGAGAGGGAAACAAATAAGGAGGGAAAAAAAAAAAGAAGAAAGGAAAAAAAAATTAGAAAACTGAACCAAACCCACACCAAACCAAGCAAACAAAAAGGTCCCCTAAAAAAAACCCCAAAAAATGAACAAAAACATCCACCCTCCCCATAAAAAAATGCCAAGGAGGGGAGTTAAAAAAAAGAAAAACAAAAAAAAACTGGAAACAAGGAAGGAAACAAGGAAGGAAGGAAACAAGGAAGGAAGGAAACGAGGAAGGAAGGAAGGAAGGAAGGAAACAAGGAAACAAGGAAACAAGGAAGGAAGGATCAAAGAAGAGAAAATGGAGCTACAGCCATGGTGGGGGAGCAAGTGTGGCAGAAAATGGGAGTGATAAAAAATAAGATGTGAAAAGAACCCCATGAATTTCCCCAACGAATAAGGGGAAAAGAATTAAGAGAAGAGCTCACACAAGAGCATCTGCCCCAGGAAGGGTTTAACACCATCCACTGAGGCACTGAGTATCCCAGTGTCCCTGTTCCAGTAACTCCAGCCAAAAATTCCTCCCCATGAACTGCCAAATAAGTTTAGGAATTTGACAGTGATTCTGAGCACGGGGTGAGGAATGAGCTGGGCAGGTTTGGCTCACTTGGGGGCTGCTCTGGAAGATGCTGCTGCCAGCTGACTCCTTTCTCCCTGCTCTTCCAGCCCCTGGAATTCTGGGCATTTGCCAAAGCCCAGTGCCCTTGGCCAGGCAGAGCCTGAACCCAGCACCTGTGTAACAGATCTGTGCAGCTGGAGGTGTTTGCCATGCCTGCTCCATCTGTTCCACATGCCACAGGTGTGCTGATTTACCCTGGCTGAATTGGGAGCAAGAATCCTTTAGGGAAAAAAAAAGAGTTCCTGGTTGAATTACTTATTTCTCTCTTTCTCCATGCTCGTTTTTATTTATCCTCATCTACACCTCTGGGTGGCTTTTGCATTGCTGCTGGATGAGCACAAAGAAACTTCTTTTCAAAAATCTGTGGTAAAATATAGAATTTTAGACTGTTTGGATACTTTGGGATCTACAACAGGGATTTGGCAACAGGGTTGATATTTAACAGCTTGACTCTGTGAGGTGGGAGGACCACATTGTGTGTTTCTTAGGGAATATGCAGCCATGCACACCGATATCCATGGAAATACAGGTTCAGCAGCATGGAGATGCAGTTTTATCTGCTGCACTTTGAAAACACTACCCCAGTGTCTTGCTTTTTGCTGAAGAATAAAACGCTCACAGAACTTTCTGATATAAATCAACACCTCAGCCAAATGAGTTACTCGCAGTTAAAAGTTCCAGAGCTGTTCCCTCAGATTTCAGTTGTTTTAGGTCCAGCTTTTATGAACAAACATAATTAGGCATTTTGAAATGCTTGGCAAGACAAGATAATTCCTGCCTGACCCCTGCTGATTATCCTGGTTTAGCACAGGAACCGTGCAGCACTTTGTTGATAAACCAGATTAGCTGCACTCATCCAAACTTTAACTCGTGGACTTAATGACTGCAAAGCAGTGATGTGAATCTACAATTAGTGCAGGTGCAAGGTTTTGAGAGGCTTTTAATTGGATTGCAGGTGAGATTAACTCAGGCTTCCAGGCATGCTCTAACCAGTGCAGGGCTGGGGAGCCTTCAGCCACGTGATGGTTTGGGGGAAAGCAGCAGAAAAAATGAACTTTAATTCCTGCACAGGGTCTTCTACACGAAGTGAACAGTGATAAAAGTTCCCTCCCTGACAGCTTGAGGACACTTCCAGAGCCTGTGGGCGCTGTTTTTTGGGATTTAGTGAATTTGCTCATTACATGTATCACTCTTTAAAAACCTTGGCATTCTTCTCAGGGATCTGGAGCTAGCCAGGAAATTATTATTGTACTAAATCATCATTGTATTGCAAATTATCCATCTATTTCTTCCAAATCTGTCTATTTGCCTGTAAAAGAACACCAGCTGCTGATATTTCCAACTCTATTCCATTTTAATATGAGCCCTGGCTGCAGGAGTTAATGTTTTATCCACTATTAATAGAACCATGTGTGAAAAGTGTGAGTCTGGGAGTGCTGGGGTTAATTATTTTAATTTATAAACTAGTTAAAAGTCCTCAGTCAGAGCGAGAAGTGGTAAAAGTGTGTAGGCAGAGAGGAGTTCTCACCACAGCTCTCAATCTTCCCAATGAAATTCCTCCTTGCAGGATGTTTAATCACCTCATCAGCCTCTCTCCAGCACAGCCTGTGCAGCACCTATTCTTACAAAACAGTTACATTTCAGCTGCATTTTAATACTGATCTGACTTTATCATCTCACATGTGATGAAATTAAGGTTTTAACCCAGAAAAAGCAGCAAAAGATGTGACTGATCATTTATCCAGAATTGTTTAGAAGGTAATTCAAAGGACTTTATTCAGGACTGTGAGAACCAGCTGAAATTACACATCCAAAGGGATACTTCTGAAATATTAAACTTTTCTCACTCACTAATTACAGAGATATAAATTTTATAGGTACTGTTAGCAGAAGTTACATCAGTCATTAAATAACCCTAACCATGCCTTATTTCTCATGACATAAAGCAAATGTATTTTCTTTTTTAATTACGAGTTGTAACTGCAGAAAAAAAAAAAGAAATAACTCTTATTTTATTTTTCAGCATATTTTTATCTAGACCTTCATCCAATTTCATGTCTCATTTTCAGTGCTACAGTGATGAGCACAGTTAGAATATTCCCCATCTCTGCTCTTAAAAAGATCTTGACCCTGGAGCTCTCACAGCAGAATCCTGGTTGCAAAAATGATTATTACAAACCAAAATCACAATTTCATCCTCAAACACTCACTACTGCCTCCATTCCATAAAACTTCTAGATCCATCTATCTCGGGGAATGACACAGCACTCCCACTTCTTGATCATTGGGTGACTTTCAGTTAATTAAACTTTTGTCGTTGCCTTCAGCGGGAGCACAAGAGCTCCTTTGAGTGACATTTTCAATCTTCCCTATCACTTAATAATCTGGGAGGTATTTACTATTTAACAAAAAAAAAAAAATTCCACACCTCAGAACATACATTTTTTTCCCACAGATTTCTCTTAATGATGAGCTAAATGGGAGAGTAAAGATGTGAACAAATTGTGTTTATCTTCTCTTTGCAGAGGAAAATCCACTAGGTGCTAACTACAAATCCCATTTCCTCTACGTATCCCATGCTGCTGTCATTTGTGAGTAAATGGGCTCTGAAAAATGGAAGCAGAAACCAAAATTCTGCTCTGCCAATCCTTGGGAGATCTGGCAGTGTCTACAGCCCACCTGAGGAGCCTCTCTTCACCAAGGCTCTCCACAGATTTTTGTCATTGTCCCATGAATTTAATCCATTTCCCACCCTTATCCACGCTCAGAGCAGGTATTATTCCAAATATTAAGACCAACACATCCAAAAATTCCTTTCTAGAGAGGGGTCTTGAGAACAAATCTCTGCAGGAGCTCCCAAGCCTGGGACTTGTTAGTCCAGAGAAAGAGGGACCTCAGACAAAACTCAGCCTGCAGGGAAGGGAACAAAGCTCCGAGCAGTGGAGGTTTTAACCCAACATTTCCCCACTGCAGAATAAACTCTGAAATTCCTGTTGATTCAAGAAAAAATGCCAAAATCCCTGAAAATCCCCCTCTGTAATTTCCCCATTTAAAGGAAGATTTCTTGACGCATGTCCAACCCCTGCATCCCGAATTCCTTGTCTTTCCCACTGGCATTGGTTGCAAACTCCCAAAATCCAGGTTCGAGCCAGAACTCTGCAGTGAATTCATGGCGTTTGACACTCGTAACTCCACTTTTATAAAAACAGATTAGTGCATTAAAAACCTCCCTAATAACAGCTCTATCAAAGCAGACATTGCCCAAAGCAATACAATTATTGGTCAATAATTCCTCTTGAGCTGTTTCTATTACCACCACTTTATTTCAACTCTTGCCTTCTTACCCTTTGATCTGCTAATTATCTTTTTACCCTCTGATCCTCTCTACAATTCCCTGGCAATTTGATCCATTAATTACAGAGCCCACATTCCCCATTTTCCACAGAATGTGCAGTTTTTGTGACCTTCTTCACCCTCCTTCATGCAAACACTTGCCATCTTTCTCTAGGGTATGGCTGCTTCTGTAAATATATAGATAATGGTACAAAATGCTGTAATTAAAAGTATTTTCACATTTTCTTTGCAATCCTTTGGGCTTCATGAAAACATCTTAATAGTTTGTCATTGACTTGAATTTCAATGGAAATGAGCAGTGTGGTAAATGCTTTTGACTCCATCTTTAATACCATAAACACTTGGGATTTTTTTTCCCAATATTAAACATTGATTACATTTCCATGCTGAAAATTCTATTGAAAACACAGTTTCTGCTGTATTTTGTGTAAATATGATAAAAAGTATTTTCTGATGTAAAGATTTTCTCATTTTATGAGCGCGTGACCCACAAATTACTGAATATTCTGCATTGCCACTTTCCCACTCCCTTCCAAGCCAGACTCAGACTTAAATAAGTTCTAGAGTGGAAGAATTTTAGGAAGATAAATGAGGTTTTTTAACTTGTACAATCCAGAAATGATGGTGCTATGAAAGGGGGGCATTTTTGGGACTGGGGAGCAAAAGTTTGGCAGCTGCAGCAGAACCTCTGTGTTTGAAAGCTGGATTTCATGAATTTCTTCATTAAAGAAGGATATCCCATAAGAATTCAAAGAGTCTCTTATTCTACCAGGAAGTCTCTGACACTGTTGGGTTTCTCCTGTGTTTGTGCAAAAGAAGGACACTCTCATTTACACCTCCAGGGCCTCAGCTGGTGATGTGGGAATTCTTCTGTTAATATTTACATTTTTAACCACAGATTTCGCTCAGAACTGAGCACTTGGTAAATCCTCATCAATAAAATGCAGCAAAGCAAAGGCATTGCAGTTAATTTTATTCCGTTTTTCTGTTCAAATGCTCACTTAGTCCTTTGGCCAAAGTTACCAGCTGCCTGAAGTAATGGCTTTGTGCTGTGTCCACTCAAATGAACTCAACCACTTCTCATTCCAGAGAAACCTGTGCAGAGCTGCCAAAGAATGATCATTAATGCAATATTTTTCTTTTTGACAGCTTTTCTGCTTGGAAAATGATTGATTGGGCACTTCTTGTATAAATAATCTTTGCAGTTTTCAATATAGAGAATGCATTTTAATATCTACATCGTAAAAATCAAGAAATTCTCATTTCTGGGCATCCAGTTCTTTTCAATCACATTATTTTTATAAATATGAGGATTGGAAAAGCAAAATGTGTCTTGCAGAGCAGAGGTATCTTCAATAATCCAGAGGAAAATCTGCTAAGGAATAAAATTCTTCTTGCACAATTTCAAACCAAAATTGTACTTATTGAATATAGTCCTGTCTAATCATATTGAATTATTCCTCCTTTTTTCCCTCTCAGACCTAGCTGGTAGCATATAATTTGCCATTTTTCACATTAGTTCTTAAATAGCTCACACTTCCTTGCATCACGAGGCACTTAACAGCTTCCCAGTAATCTGATTGTTCAATTGTCTGAAGGTTTCTGAACAGAAAAGCCAAGTACAGGATCAGCCTGGAATACTTTGAAATACAGGAGGCCATTTCAGCGCAGCTGAAGCAAGTAATGGAGAATTTGTAAAATAAAACACAAAGAGATGAGTTGTGGTTGGCAATAAATACGTGAGCTGCTCCGAGGGTGTTTCTGTTTGAGTTATGGAACTTCTCAGGAGCTGTTTGGGGATCAGGGCTGGTCTGCTTGGCTTCACTTTATGGTCCCCCAGCCAGGCATCTCGGTGCTCCTGGGTCCTGCAGTGACTCAGAGCCACGGGAGGAGCTCAGCCCTGATGGATGGCACAGCTCACACCTGCCAGGCACCTCACAGAGCTGCTGACGCCGTGGTTTTCCTTCCCTTCCACCTCCTTCACGCAGGAAAACTTTTTGCTGCTTCCTTTGCTGGTCCCGTCAGATATTCCAAGCTGGGATGCACCATCTCAACAACCAGAGCAAAGACCTCCTCAGCTCCAGACTGCACTTGTGACTCACCTGAAACGTGCAAGAGGGAAAGGAAAACTCATTTATCAAGAAAATCTTCAAAGGGAAGAGCCATTACCTTGAATCAAACAGCCTTTCATGTGTAATAGTTATCCTGGTCAATATTTAGATTATTAAAATCCAGCAAGCTACACAATATGAACACATACAATTTTTTGACATCAGTATCCAGAGTTCAGCTGATTGTGGTGCTTTTAATCTCCAGTTTCAATCCAAATTCACGTAAGAAAAACACTTAGGTAATTTTCTTTTGCCATTAGTTAATATCTCTCATTAACCACTAAGTAATCTCTCGGTTTTTCTTTTGAATCCTTGTCAAATTGCATCGTGTAGGCTTCAGTTACTCGTGTATTTTTTACCCTTTCCTTTCTGTCTCTTGCTTTCCCTCTCTGTGTTGCCTGGACTGTTACTCAGCATCATGGAACTTTGAAAAATCAATTCTTCTCTATCATTTTGCTTTATGATGAAAGACAAGGGGATTTTCCAAAGAGTTTGCTGTCCAGGGCGTTCCCATACACTGAATTCAGCTGCAATAGTTTCTTAATGCTTTCTTCATTCTGCCTTTCCTACAACTCCAAGTAGTTTAGAACTCTTAAAGCTTCAGCCTAGAAGAGCTTTCCCTTTCCCCAGCTCTTGTCTTTGTCCTCTGAGCTCTCAATAGCAATGAAACTCCAAGATTTTAAAAAAAATGATGGTTTTATTTTCAGTGATCTTCTGAATCCATCCTCTACGATTCTTTTGCTCCCAACTGTTTCAATATTTTGCCCTAAAAACCTCGTCTAAAGGTGACTTGAAGCCTGCCCGCCTTGCAGTTGGGGTTTGTGGCTTTAAAGTGAGCCCTGATTCTCCAGCTGGGCCAGCCCCAGCCCTTCCAGCAGTGGATCCGTGGGTTGTGCTTGGACTCAGGCACACACACAGAGCCCAGAACAATTAAGCATTTATTTATAGCTGAAGCTGAATGTATGAGTAAGTCACACATGCTCAGGAATTGCAGTGCTTTGTTGACCATAACATTCCCCAGGAAGATTTAGAGAGGAGTGAGGTGCCAGCTTCACTTTTGCACCAGGGGCCTCTCCTGTTTCTGTTGGGGGAGGCACAGCCCTTAAAGCTGGTTTAGCACTGAAATATTTACCTGTCTTTCCTCTCCTCTTTTCTCCCTGTGATATTTAAGCAAGCAGCTTTATTTGAACAAGAGCTCTTTAACCTCATCACAGGCAGGGGTTTTTTTTTCCTCATTTCAAAGCTGTGATTAATTATCACAAAGCCCAGTGATCCTGCTGCCCCTGCCTGGAGAGGAGCTGACAGTTTGCTTTTTTGATGAGGAGGAAGCAGTCTGCAAACAGAAGCAGTGCTCCAGGACAGGAGTCAGTGGGCAAAACCTGAAACCCAGGAACATGAGGAAACACAAATTTACTGTGGGGGTGACCAAACACACATTCACTGTGAGGATGGCCAAACCAGCTGCCCAGGGAGGTTCTGGAGTCTCCATTCTTGAAATTATTCAAAAGGTGTCTGGACACAGTCACGGAATTATGGAATATTTTGTGCTGGAAGGCACCTTAAAGATCATCTTGTTCCAACTCCACTGCCCTGGGCAGGGCTGTCACTCATTAGACCCAGTTTCCTACAGTCCCATCCAAGCTGACCTTGGCAACTGGCTCTGGGTGGTCCTGCTTGAGCAGAAGAGTTGGACCAAGCAATCTGTGGGGGTTCCTTCCAACCTGAACCATCCTGAGACTCTGTGAATGTGTCCATTCATCCAGAGCCTCAACGTGAAGCACATCAGACATGAAATGTGAGGATGTCAAGTGCCTCTGAGGCCTCCCTGGAATGAAAATGCGCTGCCAAGAGCAGGAAAAAATTATTAAGTTATATTAGATTAGGTTCTCCCCATCCAATGAGGTTCCTAAACTGAGTAGCACCCCAAATATGGTAATATTTAGATCAAATTTTTGGATGTCTTTGCTCACTTATGAAGCCTCTTGGCTCCTTCTTCTTTGCTCTCCTATTTCTGTAATAAGAAATAAACGTTTCTTCGCCTGGCCAATTTTTTTTTTTGAACTGAAAAATAACCCTGTAACTTGGGGCATGCTTGGAAGTGTTTACAGATGCTCAGTAACCCCGTGAAGACTCTCCTGTCCCTTTGAGTTTAATGGAAGCTGACACGGAATTCAATGAAGTGCGAATTTCCCTCTCGATTTCAGGAGCTCTTTCCCTGGATTTATTATGCCTGTGATTCCACACAGTGTCTGTAAGCAGTGTTATAATACAGCCACCAGCTCAGCCAGGGCATTCCAATTGAGAACTCAGAGACCAAAATCTTTTGCCCTCAGCTGCCTCCAGTCCTCATCTGGGGTGGATAATCTGGATTTAACACTCTTGAGATCTGCCTTTTATTACTAATTGGTTTCACTTCTTTTGGAGCAGTTTCTTATTAGAAAGAGTGAGTCCTCTGCTTTTAGGGGACACACCAAATTCTTCATGCCCCATCCCTGGAGGTGTCCAAAGCCAGGCTGGAAGGGGCTTGGAGCCGGCTGGGATAGTGGAAGGTGCCCATGGCAGGGGTGGAATAAGATGAACTTTAAAGCCCCTCCCTAACCAAATCATTCTATGATATCAATAATGTATTATAAGATGCTGCAGAAGGGTCTCACAGACCAGAGAGACCTCAGCAGCTCCATCTCCTCCTGAGGATTTGTGTCAGGAGTGGTGGATGGTAACAAACCCCTTGGTGGGACAACCCAGACTGCTCCCCATCTCACAAACAGGGCTGTGTGACACTGCCAAGCCCAGTGTGCCAGCTGGGCAGCCTGTGGAGATCACCTGCTGGGATATGACTTCAAAATATGGATTTTTGTTTATTCATTTATTCATTTTTTTAATCTTATATGTATGAGTAAATTGCCATCAGCAGGATCACTGCAATCCTGGATCCTGTGTGGGACAGAGTATTTGGCCTGCAAGTTCCTATTGCAGACCTGGCAGGGGAAGGTTGAGCTTGTTATCCTTCTAATCCTGCTTCAAGCAGGTGCCTGGAAGGAAATGGAGTCAGAGATCTGGTTTCTGTCCCCACTGTGCTCCGAGGAGTGATGACAGAGTTATCCTGGGGCGGGGTGAGCGGGAAGTGGAAGGGAATGGCAGAAATGCCATGCCCGGGTCACGTACCACAGGACTTCTCTGGCAGAAACATCCCCTGCCCGGGCTGGCACAGTGACAGACCTGTCCCTTGGCCAGAAAATGAGCTGAGGGCTCAGAGGGAGGCAGAGGTGCTGTGCTGGCAGGGAGCAGAATCTCATCTCCGCGAATGTGAGCGCTGAAGCCTCTGCCAGGAGAACCAGGGGGCCTTTGCTAAACTCTTCTCCTGGTTTTAGTTTCCACAAACATCTAAGCAGCAAAGCCCTCTTAAAATCAACTGAGAGCTATCCCCAGAAACAAGTGCTTTGCCGGGAAAGGCTGGGCTTGAGCTGGAGCCCTTTGCTGCACAAAGTTTTGAGTCAGTATTTTAACTGGGCTGAGCAATTTGCCATCGTTTCATTGGAGGCACCTCCTCATTCCAAAGAGTCCTGCACGTATCAGGAATGCTGTGCTCATCCTGTGCCTTATTATGAAATGATAATGGCACTCTCTAACCTTGCTGGAGGGAGAGTTCTGAGCTGAGGCAGGAGAGCTGGCCTCCCATACTGATGAACAGAGATTTTAAAGGAGATATCCCTGCATCTCCACCTTGGAGCAGTGGATTTCTCTTGGTTATCTTACGAGTGCTGGAGTTCACACCTTTAAATATCACCAGCCCCGAAGTCTGCTCTGAATATTAGGAACTTAGTTCTTTGGGGTTTTATCTTATGTGGCATTTCTTATGTTGCCTAATCATGTTGTTTGCACATTTCAGCCCCAAAATGATATAAATTTATGGGTGTTTGAGTGGTCTCTGGGAAATATTTTGCCTCTTTGCTTCTGATAAAAATTTGCCAAAAAAACCCCTTCAGACCCGCCAGTCAAAAAGCATTAAAATATAAAATTCAAGAACCAGGGCTTTTGAAAAGCCTAATCTGGCCTGAGCTGTTGGAGGCAGAACTTCCCCAGTGCAATAAACAGTGGGAACATTCCCTGTGAGCCTGATAAAACCTGCTGACGTCTGCAGGGAGCTGTGCTGCTGGAGAAATATTGTAACCACTCCATCACTGCTCGTGTTGCATATACAGAGCTGGAGCCAGCTTGGAAATGTTCAGGCAAGTTATTCCCAGTCTCGTTGACAATAACCACTTGTCTCATGTAAAATATCCACTCCTGCAGGCACAGCAGTTGCTTTTCCTGGGCTGGGATATTCAGGATGTCGTGTTGCCTGAGTGATTTCCAAACATGTGCAAGTGGAGGGGGAAGGAAAATCTATGGAAAGCTGTAAAAACATCGCGCGCAGTCCCCGAAGTCGCCGAAATAATTCTGTGAAAATTATTCCCCCTTCCCTCGTGCAGTCCCAACCTTTCTATTTCAGTACCAAGAAAAAAGTATATTTGGAAAGCAGACTGGCATAATTACAGCACAGAGAAACTTGTGAGAAATGGCAAAATAGCACTTAAAAAAACCCGCTGGGAATAACAAGCAAAGGCAAAAAAAAAAAAAAAAAAGAAAGAAAAAGAAAGAAAAAGAAAGAAAATAATGTTATTTGTACAAAGTTTGTGTGCAACAAATGCAGAAAGGAGAACTCTGCTGAGTGAATTCAGAGCACTCCTGCTGGCCTGTGCTGTGCATTAGGCAGAGTTTAGTGAGGGCACTCTCAATGTGATCCATGGTTTTGGCTCTGTCACTGCTCTCTGGGGGTGGAAAACCCATGGAAGAGTTTAGATTTTGCCCAGAAGTTGGTTAAAATAATCTGGGTTATTTGCAGAGCACGATGGCAGTGTCAGGTTTGGACATTGCAGAGGTGCTGGGAAGGTGCTCCCCAGAGCAGATCAGCAAAAGGGCGTTAAAATCCTTGGAGTTTCTACAGCTCCAGCTCTCATTCCATGCTTCCCCTTACTTAAGCAATAGGAAACACCAGAGAAGAGGAGAAGAAATATTTTCCAGTGCTGGTAATGTGTGTACCTGGGTAATTCCCACCCTGTTTTCCGAGGATTTGCCTTGGCATGGAGCAGAGGAGCCGCTCTCCTCTCCGTCACCACCGACCCAGTAACTCGAGCAGTTGAGAGTTTTCTCTAAGTCCTTTCAAGTGGAGCTCACTTCTCCTCACACCTCGTTTCTGGAGTGGTTCCTGCTCCCTCCATGTGCCCCTGGGAAGCAGCTGCAGCATTCCTGCTCCTCTCCCTCAGTGCCCTCCCTCTGTCCCAGGGTGTTGGACAAGGGACACCGAGACCCAGGAATGGCACGTCCAAACTGCAGCAGGAAATCTGGGCGTGCTGAGGCTCCTGCCTGATCTGTCACACCGTCCCCGCTGACATCCCCCTGATCTGACCCAGAGGGAGCACTGGAAGGAATAAAAATCCCATTTATTCCTGCGGGGAGGAATGCTGTGCTCACAGCTGGAACGCAGCAGGTTCAGCCCCAGCCTCCTGAATTTCAGCATCAGAGAGAGCAGTGAGCTGAAGGAGTTCATTATTCAAGATGTTGTAAGCTGGGCTTTGCAATTAATTTCTCCTTTTTCTCACACAAAGCCTGGCTTACTTGACCTGTGTTACACTGCACTTTCTCTGACAGGAACACCACAGATAAGGCTCTCATCAGCAGTGGCCTTGGTTATCTGGCTCTGTTTGGGAACAGAAATGTGCTATCAGGATCTTAAAAAAAAAAAAAAAAAAGGTCTGCTTAATGTCAGGGTCTATGCCAAATTATGGCATGAAAAAAAGGAGAACATTTCTGATATGATTTTCTTTTTTATGAATAAACTAAAGCAGGAGAGATAAAAAGCTGTTTCATGAAGATAAATGCAGAAAAAAATTTTTGCCACCATGAAGGTCACAGAATAATAGAATCAGGAAGGATGGAAAAGCCCTCAAAGATCATGGAGTCCAACCTGTAGCCCATCCCCACCTTGTCCCCAGCCCAGAACTCTGAGTGTCATGTCCAGGAATCCCTTGGACACCTCCAGGGATGGGCACTCCAAACCTCCCTGGGCAGCTCCTCTCAATGTTTATTCACCCTTTCCATGAGGAAATTCCTGCTGCTGTCCACCCTGAGCCTGCCCTGGCCCAGCCCGAGACCGTTCCCTCTCCTCCTGTCCCTGTTCCCTGAGATAAGATCCCAAATCCCCCCGGCTTGTCCCCTCCTGTCAGGAGCTGTGCAGAGCCACAAGGTCCCCCCTGATCCCCTTTTCTCCAGGCTGAGCCCCTTCCCAGCTCCCTCAGCCTCTCCTGGTGCTCCAGCCCCTTCCCAGCTCCCTCGAGTCCTCCCCACAGGACCATCAATGGTCTGGCCCCAAGACCCAATGTCTCTTTTGGCCTTGTGCTCTCTGCAGGGTTGGTTTTGAGATGTAAATATTGACCAAGCTGCAGAGAGAAGGGAGCACACAAGGAAGGCTTTGCCTTTCAGATGCGCATCAAATGGAACTTTCCCTAATGTTTTCCAGACGGGCAGATTCTTCATCGTTCACAAATTATCTCTGTGTTTTCTGGACCCAATTCCCCAGACAAATTCCTGTTCCCCTGCATCCTGAGAGACCTGTTCCTGTCTCCCCTTCACGCATTTCAATTTCTATACGATTTTTACATTACGTGTGAGATAGCTGTAATCTGTGAAGGGATAGTGAGATCAAGAGAAGAACGAGATTATTCTCGTTGCTTGTCAAAACAAACAGAAATAGTATTTCTTCTTCTCTGCAATGGCTGGTAGAAACAGAAACGCAGCAAAAATATTCATTTTTCTGCCTCTTGAAGCTGGATATGGTTCGTATGAAAAGTTCTCAGTGGCTTCTAGCTGGTAAAAGAGTTTGACCTAAAATATATTAGACTCACTTGTAACCATTAAAGGGAAAAAAAGAAAAAGCAGTGGCAGCAATAAAAATGCTGACAATAACACAGTGTCTTAGTCCACGGAGATTTGGCAATAATCAATACATGATGCCCTCTCTAAAAAGACTTTGGCTTTTGGCAGCTTTAAAAGTTTTCCTCCCCATAGGTGGAGATCAGACAAGTTGAAAAAAAAACTCAGGGAAACTTTGAGAAATTACTGAAAGAGCAATAAATATTTAAATCTTGGAAATTCACCCAACACCTCCAGCTGGGCAGGAGCAGACAATATTCCCCATCTGCAGCAGCATGGAAAATCAATAGCATAGAGGCTGTGGCTGTTCCTGCTGCAAATGCAATCCTGGCTGCTTTATCTTCAGGCAAAAAGCAAAGTTTATTGCAAACACCGTGGGCCGTCCTTTGTCTCAAGGATATGAATAAGGAGTGTCTCCACTGAGCCCAAGAAAATTACCCCAGTTAGTGGGAAATCAGCTCCTGTTTTTGCAGGAATGAGGTGTCTCCAATGTGTGTGCTCAACTCCAGCAACCCCACTGAAGCACAACACGACATGGGTTTTGTCCTTCCCTTTGTGGGGTACAAAGGGTCAGAGATGTCTGAAGTCCTCTAGTAAGGAAAACGACCAAGATAAAGCAAATATTTGGTTTCTTTCCTTACTATAATTTAATCAGCGCCTACAAGGCAGGGTTGTTTCAAGTATTTAGAATAATTTGTCAAAAATGCTTTTCTTCATCCTGCAGAACCTCAGAGTAATCCTCACTTTTGGAGCACCATAATATTTTCCTCACAGTATTTTCCCCATGGCTCTTCACTTAAGACTGCAGGTTTCATGACAAGAATCATCACAAGATTCTCAGTCCATCTAAAACCAAATCCTGTGCCAGAGGTTGACGTCCAAGTCCAAATCTTTGACAACTTGGAGTTCATTTTCTTCAGAATTATTATCCCCCAAATAATATTAGGTCATTCATGCCTGTGTTTGATTAACTGCAGTAAACTTTGCCATGTTAACCAGCTCATAAAAAACATTTTCTTTAGCTCACGGAGCATCCAACCTTTGGGATCTCTCTTCCTTTAAAGAACACAATATTTTTAGGAATTCTCCTGCACCCTAAAGGAGATCCCGTGAAGAGAAAAAATTATTTTTCAGGGCAGTTGCAAAGTGTTTATGAGAATGTTTTACTGCACAGCCTCAACAGGGCTTCAGGAATTGCCCAAAAATGGAGTTTGGTGCAGGGATCATAAGTGAAGAGATGGCTTTGTATCTTCCCATGTTTAAGAAACAAATATCATGTTTGAGTGAAAAAAAAGAGGATGAAAAATAGGAAATTAATTAGGAAATTAAGGCAAATATTTCTTAGTGTGATATTGGATTTTAGATTCCAAAATGATGGCTGTAGAAAAGATGTGACTGTTAAATATGCCAATCTTTTTCATGGTAAGGTGGGACAGGAAAAGTTTTTAATATTCATTAAATCTCTTGGTGGCTGTGGAGGGTTCATGACTAATCAAAAGTTCCTTAATGAAGCATTTGTGGAAAGCTCTTTAGAGTGTGGTTAGTCACAAAAATACAAAATATGAGGGAAAGCAGGGTGGGTTGGCAATAACTGCAATAACTGTGTTGTAGAAATGGTTCCAGTGTGAGCCAGGCTCCAGCACTTCTGCTTCAGATCCTGAGGTTTTGCATTTACAGCCAGTGTTTGTTTTCATCCTTGTGAAATGATTGTTAACACAATCATGAAGCAGTGAAGGCAGCAGCTTGGAATTTTCCACGATTTATTTTATTGCAACACCTTTTTACCCTTTTTTTTTTTTTTTACCCCTTTTTGCTGTCTCAGAGAATCAGCCTGGGAATTCTGACTGTGAGGAATTCTCCTCTCCCTGACTAATGGCACTAGTTGCTAATAAAAATCTGAAAAGCTTTTATTAATGAAGTATCTTTTATTGCACAGCTTTTATTCATTTTTCATGCTCACATAAAAGACAGCAAAGAGGAAAAAAAGCCACCAAAACCTATAAGCACACAGAAATAACCAGCAAAGCCTTAAAAAAAGATTGTTGAGGTAATAGAGATAACATTTTTAGACTGCAAGGATGGAAGGTGAAGAAACATAGATCCTTTGGGAAAGCAAAGATCCCTTTAAACCTTTTCCCACACTTCCTGTAGCACAATGAACTTTGGGTTGTAACATTATTTAGCCGTAACATAACTTACCCTGGCAGAAACACCAGCTCTGCTGTCTCAGGGGCCATATAATTCCTGGGATACTACATCCAATAAATGTTTTGGGCCAGGTGTAGTTGTACCAAGCACAGAAGAGGAACCATATGGATGCTCTGCAATCATCCTCCACATGGCTGGGGGACAAGAAAACAGCTCCTTGTTCATGTCTTGATATGTCCTTTGTTTATAAAGGCGACCTGGCAACTCTTGGAATTAATACAAATCCTGGAGGATTCTGGTAAAGAACGCATCAAAAAATCATGGAGTGGTTTGGGTTGGAAGGGACTTTAAGGATCATTTCTTTCCAACCTCCTGACACAGGCGGGGAATGTGGCTGAGCTCCCTTTCTTCAAACACAAGTTCTGTGCAAGGATTCTTCCTCATGGCTCAATCCCAGCGCGTTTAGGAGAAATTTTGGATGGCATCCTAGCTGCAGCCCACCTCTCCTGAACAGCCTGGGAGATTTACAGCTGTGTTGGGTACCTAAAGTGCCCACAGCTCACCTGGGGAAGGCAATGAGGAGGGCAAGCAATGCATTATTCCCTTGGGGACTGTGTGCTCCTGCTCAGGAAAGTTAATGCAAAGGAAAATTAACTGGCCTGCAGTTATGCAAAGCAAAGTGAACAGTAACAGGGTTTATGAGGCCAAAACCAACGAGTGGCAAGGGCTGTGTGTAGGCATTTCCAAAGGAACTTCTACCATCAGGTGTTTTATTGCAAGCTGAAGCGCAGGAGATCCCCTAATTGCTGCTTTTAAAAGAGATATGGGAAACACTTTGCCAGCACTTTGTCAGAAGTGTGGGCTGTAAAACTCTGCAGCTCCGTGGTTTCCATGGGTACCACCTTTGCTGGGATGCCCTTGGGCTCTGGGGTGCAGGAGAGGGACAAGCTGCCCATGGGAATCAACTCCCCATCTCCAAACGCCTGGCATGGAGCAGGGACATCATCTGTGGGTACAGGTGGTGGAGAGAGGAACAAAGGGATGCTGCCAGTGGGGCACAGTGCCCACAGGCATGGGAGGAGCTGAAATTTGGGGTCTGCACATAGCCTGGAGGTTGAGCAGATCCTGCAGGTCCCTTGGAGAGCACCCCCAGCCTGGAGAACCTCCATCCAAGCCCCTTTTGATGGGTTCACATATAAAATCAGTGAGGTTTTTATGTTTCATTGCATTCTACTCAGTGTTTTGGTAATTTCTTACACCTTTATTGGGTAAAAACCAGCCCCTGCCCTTGAGATGCTGTAAAATCTCACAGTTGTCCTCTTGCCAACCTTGTTTTCCTTCTCCTGCTCCTCAGTTTGCCTGCAGGTGTGCACCCATGGGTCTGATCCAGTATTCCACACGTTTTAAAAAATATATAATAAATCACAAAGGATTCCATAAATACACCCCTTTCATCCCACCTCCTTTTGAAAAACTGATGGGAATGAAGAGTGGGGAAAATAAGGTTCTGCAAGCAACCCAGAGCAAGAGGGAATAAATGAGGGCATCATCTCCTCCTGAATTTGAAAGTTCAACAAGAGGAACCGGTGCAAGAAATAGAAAAGAACTAGAAGGAGTAGAAGTAGGTCTCATTTAAAAGCACATTCCAGTCAAAAATACCTCCCAAGTTTCATGTCAGCCTTGTAGTTTTCCTCTAAAAAAAGAAATCAAGCAAGCAATAGTTATTTAATAACAAAGAGTGACCTATTTTGGAAGGAAAATTAATATGGAAGCGTTCTTCTGAGAATAGGAGCAGTTTTTGTGAAGTTTTCTCCCTATTTTATGGACCAATTCTGTGATGAGTGTTTAATAATTCTTATTTTGAATCTCCTTGTGCATCTCAGACTCCAAGCTAAACTTCTGGTATTTGGGCTGAAACCCACTTGATTATGTACTGAGCATTAAATTCCTACAAAAAACACTTCCATATAACATATCTTATGTTTGTAACACATTTCTGCACACACTTCCCTTTAAGAACTTCAGAACTCGAGAAATGTTTGGTTTTAATAAAAATGGGGCAGCTCCAATGGATTTAATCATGCAGACTGAGGAGAGCTCCTGATTTAGCACACCCAGATTTTGAGTGGTGGCATCAGAGAGTCAGTCCAGTGAAAAAACAGCAAAAAAAAAAAAAAAAAATTAATAATGATTGACTTCTATAAGAGGATGGTCTCATGGAATCTCCTAAGAGATTAATAACTGATTGGCTTTGTCAGATAATTAGCTGCTCTACCAAATTATTTGTAAGCTTTGCAGGAGAGACGCCAGCACCGAATGTTGTTCTCATCCATTGCTGGAGGTCGGCTGTTTTCCAAAATAGAAGTGCAATTAATCATTATTAACATAAAGAAACTGCTGATATTGTTCATTAATAATCTGATTTTAATGTTAATCAGATAATCACCGCAGTGTTGATCTATTGAGTGCAATGTGGGGGATATATTGTTCCTTGCATTAGCAATGGATATGATTTACCAATTTGTTTGTACAGAAAAGTGTTTGGGGATAAAACTAACACGGTTAGAGAGTGGAAAATGTTTTCCTGAGGTGGAATTTCCAACATTTCCATTACCTGCTTTCAGAAAACAAAGCACAGACAAAGATTCAGCTTATTTTGGTACTAAAGGATGGCTAGCAACAAGAAAAAGTGCAGCTGTGTTGTGTCTGTGCTGTCCAGTGTTTCTCATAATAACTTTGAAAATGTACCTAGGACTGTTTATAAGGAAGATCCTGAATAAAATGACTATTTGGGTTTGTTTGCCTTTATCTCTGCCTTTTCCTAGCAGTTGTATCCTTCTTCCTGATTAGCCTGAGTACACAACCGCATCTCGTCCCTGGACAATCCCTCTTTATCTCCAAGCAGGTTTCCTGAACACCGGTAATTTAAAAATGGTTTCTGTGCACATCTGTCTCAATAAAGCACTGCAGAAACACCTCCAGCCCCACTCCTAAAAAAATGAGTGCTGAGGCAAAGTGAGCTTGTGTGACTGCAGCACTTGACAGGACATTTGCCACCCATTTAACACCGTTTGCAGGGGCCTGGTTCCACGGCACTGCCCTGATTCACCATTTAATGATGATTTAATGATTTAATGAGAGCAAATGGTGGTGAAGCTTTGCTTTAAACACGGGTCCTTCATCAAATGCACAGATTCAAGAGGAGGCACGGAGATGTAGGAGAAAGAAGGGCCCTAAGGTGGGAACAGCAGACACTGAACTTTAATTTAGGTAGCTCTAAGGTTTGCTCAGTTGTTTCTTTACATCTCATATTTAAAATTGCTCCTTTCCCTTCTCCTCCCCAGTCATGCTTATTTTGGATAATCATAAAATTATTTGGGTTGGAAGAGACCTTAAAGATCATCCAGTGTCACCTCTGCCATGGGCAGGGACAACTTCCACTGTCCCAGGCTGCTCCAAGCCCTGTCCAGCCTGGCCTTGGACACTGCCAGGGATCCAGGGGCAGCTACAGCTGCTCTGGGAATTCTATTCCAGGGCCTCCCCACCCTCACAGGGAGGAATTTCTTCCTAATATCCCATCCCATCCTCCTCTCTCTCAGTTTGAAGCCATTCCCCCTTGTCCTGTCCCTCCACGCTCTCCTTAATTGTGTCTCTAAATGACTGTATAATAAAGATAATATAGCAAAACTGCTTATTCTAAAAACCCAGAGTGAGGGAAAAAAAAAATGGGTGGGATTTGTTTTAGCAGTTTATCCTTTGCTAATAAGGGTGAGAAACAGGATTTGCCAGATCAGCTGATGTAGGCTCACATTTGATTGTTGTGCTGGACATGACATGGAAAGATTTGATCATTTTTTAGTTGCATCTGTGACACTCGGAGACAATGTTTGGGCACAAAATAATTTCTGTGCTCTGTGCATCATCTCCTGACATGGAGAGGACTGGAAGTCCAAAAACCTCCAATCTCTTGCACAGTTTAGCCAAAAGAGTCCTTAAAGCATAGTGGAGTCAGTGGATAAAAACACCACGACAAACCCATCAATATTCTCCAAAGTTTTATAGCACTCTTCTAAAATAGAAAATACTAAAAAAAAAGAAAATTCATTAGCTGATGGGCCAGATGAGGAATACCATATAAATATGTCTGTTTAAATCTCGGGGCTTGGACAGCAGTGGTTTCTGCTGCAAAATACAATCATATGTCACCCCATGACATTTTGAGGAGTGTGGGATGGAAAGCAGCCTCTGTGCTTGTGCCAGACTTTATTTCATGTGGGCCCATTTCTGAGGGTGCTGACGATGGATTAAGCAGTGTTGACAGATAAATACTGATGTTTTATTTTCGTGAAGATTAGAGAGTGGCATGCTCCAGAGTCTGGTGGAGTAGATTACTTAATACACTATTACTTCTCATGGATTTTGATTATTATTTGGATTTTCCAGAGTCATCATCTTGCGTCTGCTGTTCTCACTCTTCTGTCAGCTCTGGCAAAAACTGATAGCCAGGTGATTTGTCTGAATAAAATAAGTTTTTCACTTCCTAGGGTATCATTTCACTCCAGCCTCATGCTTGTGAAAAGCCGAGGAGTTTGGGTCGTGGTTTTGGGCCATGGAAGCTGTTCTGGACTTTTTCAAGAGTGTGTAGTGAAGAGGGACTATTTACAAGAGCACATTGTGCTTTTTTTACAGAACAGTTTGGGTTGGAAGGGACCTTTATATCCCTTAAGTCCAACCCCCTGCAATGAACACCTTCAACTACAGCAGGTTCTCAGCAGCATCATCATTGCCTTTTGTTTGGGTTTTCCCTTTCTGACCCCACCTGAAAAGAAAAAAAACATGCCAAAATGCTGTGATAAAAGTGTTTCCCGTGTTCTCTTTGAAGGAAGTGCTCACATTCTAAAGAAACCCTCCAGCTGAGATCCAGCTTTCAACCAAATGGATAAACATTGGTAATATTTTTATCTGGTTAAGGAAGCACTGATATAAATTTCCATAGGGAAAAATATAAAGCTCTGAATCTGTGCTTGTGTCTTTGTCGTCATCACAAAAACAATTCTCCTTCCAAGTCTGGGGGAACCAAGGCTGTGCAGCCACCTCAGCGTGCAACAGGCCCAGGATCTCACAGGTGGCTGTGGAGGTGTTTTGCTGTTCTACCTTCCCTGAGCCCAGTTAAATTGATGGTTTGTGGCTTGTCTCTTCCGTCCAAGACTTAGCATTCAAGGACTGTGCAGAAGGACTTGCCTCTGAACCAGGGAGATATAGAGAGCCAAAAAAAATGGTAAATACAATAGCAGATGGTTTATGTTAGCTTGACAGCATCGTTTTTGACCAGCATCCAAAGCTACAAACTTCTGAGCTGGAAGTTTGAGCTTTTGGTTGAAGTTGGGAGAAGAGGCTCAGGAATGCTCCAAAGCTGATCCACACAGCTCTCCATGAGGTCAGAACAGTGCTCCAGGCAGGTCAGGGCCAAAAAAAGGTGAAGAGCAACCCAACAAAGCAAAATCTAGTCACCCAAAGTGATGGGCGAGATTCTGAAAATTAAATGATGGTGTGCAAAATAAAAGGGCTGATCGTGCAGAAATGCCCTGAAAACCTTCATTTGCCCAGATCTTTTGAGGCAGGATGGTGAGAGACTCCAGCTCTAATCACACTTTTGCAGAGATGATTTTCCCTTGCTCCCAAAGGATTAAAGTACTTCAGACAGGCAACAAGTGTGAGTTGCTGGGGTGAGAAGTTTTTACAAGCGCAGCCGCGAGCGCGTTAGATCGTTATGATTTATTGATGACCTGTCTGATGGAGACCTGAAATTCTGACATTTCAGCTTGCCGCAAATATAAAAAACTAAACCCAGAATGCTCAAAAAGAACATAGGTCGAGGGAAAACAACCCCCCTTTCCAGCTGTCTGCACGGGCAGGTCTTGTAAAGGCATTAAAAGGTTCTGAATCAGGCCCATGCCAGCAATTCAGATTTACTGGTGGTTGTTACTGCAGCAGCAACAAACACAGCCTGGCTTTACTGGGTTTTGCACATTTTTCATGCACAGACTGAAAAATGTCCCTGAAATTCCTCAGCTGCCACAGGAGCACCATCTATCCCTTCCCCTCAGAAAGGCAAGGCCATTAGAAACTGATGGGGCCTTCAGGAACTGGAGATTCCCCCCATCCTCCATCCCCCCCAAAGGGGTTTTTCTCTGCTCTGCAAATTCGTAATGTCCTTGTAAATGACACTTTGCTGCAGAGTTGAAGCAAGCTACCTCAAGGAAAAGTGAAGACAGAAAACAGGATTTAATTTCCTTCTCCTTGTGCAAGTCCATCAGAGCAGCCCAGCAGAAAGCCTGGGAAATGAGGATCCATCAAGTTCCCCACACAGGAGGAACTTTGAAGGTACCTTTGAATTGTCCTTCTGTGAGCTCCATGTTGCAGCCATGGGCTGGACAAATTCTTCACTTGACTTAAATTATGTGGGATTAAGGGTCCTGTGGATGATGTGGTCAAAAGACAAAGAAATTTTATGCTACCCACAGAATATTTCAGTTTTTAACTCAGGAACTGATGGGCTTTAGTCATAGAGTGCTGGTCATCTCTAAGTGGACAGTTGGCCTTATTTTGACTGTTAGACAAAACAAAGATGAATTTGGAATATGGGCAGTCTCCAAGGATGCCTTGGAATCGTGGTGTCCAAAGGAAGATTCAGTTTCCAGATCCTTTTGTGGGATACAGGTAAGTCACTTCCTCTGCAGAGAAGGGAATTTCCTTTCTTGCCAGGTTTGATCTTTGTCCTTGGACAGTGCATGGTACCAGAGGGGGATTATCTTTCACTTAAATTCTCCAGAACTCTTTTATCAGAACAGATGGTAAAACCATAGAGAAGAAATCCAGGTTCAGAGGAATATATATAGAAAAACACTGGTTAATCTCAAATGTATGAGCAAATCCATGGTTTCTGTGGTTTTCCAGTGGAAAATTAGGAATTTGTCTTCAATTCTGAGACCCTCTGTTGCTGAGATCCTCACACAAACCTCATCAAAACTGAGGTCTGTCCTGAAGCTCCACTGAAGATGGAGACCAAAAAAAGCCTCAACTATAATTCTGATTAAATATATCTGATTAATCCTTACATCTCAGTGTTTATGTCTGATTAGAAAAATTCCATTTTCTAAATTCTTGTGAGAATTCCAAATTTCAAAATCCCCTATTCCAAAAAAACTTTTCTGCTGCTCTATAGATTTCATTTACTATTTCACCAAATTTTACTTATCTTTTTATTTTTTTGGACGTGCCTTAGGGTATAAATAAATAACAAGGCACTTTGGATTTTAAGATTTTCATATCTTTCATTCCAAGTATTGTTTTGCTCCCATTTCCTCCCCTACAGCATTTGAGGACTCGTGTAAAACACAGCCAACATGATTCTGTTCCTTTTCATTTTTCTTTGTTTTTTCCTTTTTTTTTTTAGAGATCAGTGAGTCAGGGAGCTTTTAACAAACATCTGCTTAAATTTATCATGTATACAACTCACCAGGAACCGAGCAGCATTTCTCCCTTCCAGGCTGCAGTGAAATCCATTGTTTTCCCAGGGAAGCAAAATGGTATTAAAGTTCCTAACTGGGCCCAATATCAGCTTTGAGCAAGATAATCTCCAAACCTTTCTCCAAAGTCCATTCTAGAGCTCGGTTTGTACTTCACTCCTCTCTGGTGAGCAGTGAGGTTCTGAACTCTGAGCTATTACCAATTAAGAGGCATGGTCATCAGGGGAGCAAAGAATTAAAAACAAATTGAGCTTTTCCAAGCAGCAATTTTTTTTCTTGGGCGAGCCAGAAGAAACCAAAGTTGTCCTCCACTGCTCAGTAGGAGACCCCCTAAAATTCAGAGACGCAAATCAGTAAAATTAACATTTGCAGGTCCACTGCATAAATGTAACATAATTGTTTTCAATTTCAAGTGTAAATAAAGAGCAAATGAGCTCTGTCTGTTAGAAACAGGAATGTGTCTGGAATTGTTGCCATTGCCAGGGTTTGTTGACCCGTGCTCTGGAGCTGGAGTGGGAAATGACTGCTCAGGCTGTTAGAATAAGTTCTACACTGCAGGATTTGGGAATTCATTGTGTTTCAATTAATTCCAGCTCTGTAAAAAAAAAAAACTTTTCTTGTTTGTTTTATCCTTTTCTTCTTATTTTTATTTTTATCGTGAGCCAGCAATTAATTTTTTAATCAAGATTCAGATGGAGTGTCATTACTGCTTCAGGTCTAATAATGAGCATTCTGTGATTCCCAGGGAAAGTGGGTGTTTGCTTGGCTTTTTGTTCTTTCCCATTCACACTTGCCAGGTTAATATTGCGTTTGCAGATTTGCATTTGGACCATATTAGTGTGCAATCTTGAAGTGAAAGACCCGGAATATTTTGAATTCCAGTAATCCTCAACACAATAGGCTTTCTCCTTCTACTTTAACTAATTATCTCTGTGCAGCACTCCAGGTGAATTTCAACACAAGCACTCTAATAATGTAATTTAAAATGTATAAAGGAATTAAAAATGAATTAAACGGATATCCTGCAAAAACTTTCAAACCTGGACTAAATTAAATGACGAGACTGAAGTCCCTCTGTTTTAAAGGACCTGCAGCTGGTAGATTAAGAATGCTGAGGTACCACCAGGCCTTCATGCAAAACAACATAAACTTCAAATTGAGCAGGAATAAGGGAATCTTCAAATCTCCTGGGTCTCATTCCCTTAAAGGCCACCTGTACTTTGCAAATAGAAATGTTGTGCCAAAAAAAAAAATCTTGCAACCAACAACGACATTCCCTAATTAACAAGCATTTGGAGGTGGTAAGGGAGAAGCTGAGTTCCCGGTCTCTGGAAGCTGTCCCTGCCCATGGCAGGAGGTGGAAGATGAGTTTTGAGACCCCTCCCAACCCAAAGCATTCCATGATTCCATTATTCTGATTCCTGTGTGTGAGTCCTGGGGCAGGACAGGATTGCTGATGTGCTGCCCCAGTTTTGGGGGGATTTTGGGTGCGTTCAGCCAGGGCCTGCTGAGTGAGGCTCTCTCTCGTGCAGCCAGCAGGATGCAGAGCTCCATGAGGGCAGCACCAGCAAATCCAGCCCTGTCCAACCTTCCCATCATTTCCAGCTCTCCTCCACACATGCCCCAAGCTGGAGCAAAAGCATCAACCATAAAATCATCAATTCATTAAGGCTGGAAAAGGCCTCCAAGACTCCTTAAGTCCAACCTTTGCCATAATCCCCCCTGCCCACTAAACCATATCACCAAAATACTTAACTCAATGAGCCATTCACTTAAGAGATGGATTTGATGATCCTGGTGGGTCCTTTTCCACCCAGAATCTTCTGTGGTCTGTGACTTACTCTTCTTTTAACAGTCCCAGGGATGGTGACTCCATCTCTGCCCTGAGGAGACTCCTCCAAAGCTTAAACAGTCCTCCAGTGAAGAAATGAAGCTTTAGTTCATCCTGCCATCTTCTCCACTGCATTCCCAGGGGAGCATCTTTCTCCTCCCCTGCATTCCCAGAGGGAGACCAGGCCCATCTCCAGCAGCTCTGGAGCTCCAGAGGAAAACTCCCCCCTTGTCCAGGATCCCTGCTCCAGCAGAGCCACAGCTGGCACTGCAGGAGGGCTGAGCCACCCTGGAATGGCACTGCTGCCACCACCCTGACCCACAGGGGCCAGGGCCTGTTCTGACTCTGGCAGTGTTGTTTTGTATTACTGCATTTTTATTTTAATTTTTTTCCCTAATAAAGAACTGTTATTCCTACTCCCATATCTCTGCCTGAGAGCCCCTTAATTTCAAAATTATAATAATTCAGAGGGAAGGGATTTACATTTTCGATTTCAAGGGAGGCTCCTGCCTTCCTCAGCAGACACCTGGCTTTTCAAAGCCAGACACTGCTATACAGACTTCCAGGCGATTTTCAGGAGCTGAGGCAGCCCTGGCTCATCCTGTGTCCTGGGGATGGTTTTGGAGAGAGCAGGCAGAGCATCCCAGGCTCTGCATATCCATGGGTGGAGGCACGGAGCTCACTGGGACCTGGGGGCGCCTTTGGTGCCAGGGGAGTCCATCAGGATGCTGGTACCTGACTCTGATTGCTGAGGACACCTGGCTGCACAGCAAAGGCTCTGCACAGCAAAATAATTAAATCAGGACGGGTCAACTAAGCTAAAGTGTCTGTTTCTATAATCACAGCATTATCAAATGCATTCCTCAATGAACACAGCAACCAGGCCCCCTGAAGGCTCCTTTAATCTGCAATAAGTCAGACAAGTCTATTTTGGACAAAGCCCTAACAAGCTGTCTCTGAGTTGTGCCAGACTTCTGTCTCAGGGCTGTGCACTCCCCTTCAGTGCTGTGAGGGACTGAACTGGGGACAGTAAAGGACCTAATGCAGCATCAGCACAGAAAAACCAAGTGTGCAGGCACTGGAATGTACCAGGAGACTGGCAATGATCACAAGCAAACATCTGTAATAAAACATCACAGGCAAAATGCACTTGAAGTGATGTGTGCATGGAGAACAACAGGGGTAATACTGAATGATATTTATCACATTGGACATCTTCATTTTCCTGTTATTTCTCTCTTCCTTCAGGTATCTCCATGCATCCAGCTATAAATGTTTATATTTTTTCCCAGGTTTGATTTTTTTTTTTTCCTGCAGCAAGTTATTTACTCTTCCTTTTGAGAATTTTAAAACATGAAATATCCCTATAAAAATCATATTCCTGAAATTCTGGCAGAAGAAATAACCCAAGCATCATGAAAAATATCCCAAGTCTGGAAATTCCTTCTGAAGCCACTCAAGCTGTTTAAAAATCATGATAGAAATCGTAACACTGTATGGAGACATACACACATATAAGTTGAAAGTCTTTCTTTAAGCTGTTTGCTTCAATTAGTTTATTTTACTTTATAAATTAGTGGTTATGAGGATTTTGGTTTTTGAGCTCAGGGTGATATCCAAGGAGAGTTTTTAGCTGAAGGCACAGCAAGGAAAATGCTTTCCCCAGGCTCCCATGAGACCAAGGCCAAGTCCCTCTCACCTCTGAAAAATGGGAGCAGAAACTCTGCTGAATTCAGGGCAAGTTCTCTCAAAACAAAAGGGTGTTTTGCCACCAACTCCTTCTTTTTTGTCTCCTGGGGGTTTTGTTCAGTGCAGGGTTCCCTACACAAACTGAGTGCCAGCACTTTCCAAAGGAAAAAATAAGGCATTAAAGAACATGCCAAAACAGGCTTTGGGCAAGAATTTTAAGAGGCGAGTGCTTAAAGCCAACAGAAACTAATGAAGCTGTAGAGGGCAATTAATTACCCTGGACTGTGTCTGGACCCCAATTTATTCAGGACCTGGACAGAGTCAGATCCTGATTTCTCTCCTTTTGTTTCTCCTCTCACCTCTGTGTGCCTGGTGCAGGCTCACAGAGTCATGTTCCAGAGTCTCCCCCTGTTTTTGGGGCTGGATTGGGAACACTGAGATACATTTCATCATAATCTCCTTTGGAGCAAGAGGATGGAGGAATATACAGAGGTACCAGCTTTAAAATTCTGCACATCAATGCTCTGTAGTGGATCTGTTTGTGTGGAGAGATCCGAGTGTGGACTCACAACTTGCTCTCTCTAACAGCGTTCCTGGCCTGGATGTTGATAATTGGCCCTTTCCACACAGCTTTTCCTGGTTGTCCCTTTGGAGTCTCCACGTCTTCTTCTATACTTCCAGTCTGGACCCCTGCATGAACAAAATAAAGTTAATTTAATAAAACTGCAGGTCCTTCACCTGAGAGAATCCACCCCAGCAACGCTAGAGGAGCCATTCCTCATGTTAAATCCTTCCTGAGGGGAAAAATCCCACAAGTGCTCCTGGAGCTCTCCCTAACCTGATAAAATGATCCTGTCTCAGACTCAGCTTTGCATTTTAACCAGAAAAGAGAGCTCCAGATGGGAAAGCATCGCTGAATTGCCCTTCTTGGAATAATGATAGGGATAAAGAGGCCTGGCCTCACCTGGAGGAGAATGCCCCACTGCAGAGATGTCAGACAAGCAGCAGGGAGATCTGGGAGCAATTTTAGGTTATCTACACACTGACTGTGACCTTTGAAGGCTTTGCCCACCAGGGAGAAGTTATGGAGCTAAGCAAGCAGGACATGCGGACCTGGAGAATGATTTCCTCTGGAAACAGCTCATCCTTTACTGGCAAAATAGACCCACCGTGCTCCAGAACATAATTCTGAGCGTGTTCACAGCTGCTAGGGAAGCTAAAAGTCAGGCTGCCACAGATTAAAACAAAGTGTGACACAGATCTCCAGGAAAAGGATGAACCTGCTTTGAAGATGCAGCCCAGGGTGGTTGGACAAGGTTTTACATAACCTTCTGTCCAGGTGTAAGACCTGGGATAAAACCTGGGAGACCAAAAGGGGGCTGTGCACTGAGGGTTTTCCTGCAAATTCTGTGAGGGATCCCCCTGCCCTTGCCACCTCTCATCTGATTTGGTGCAGAAATAGCAATTTTTGCTTGTCTTGGTCAGGATTTCTACCATAAAGCCAAGGAGAAATGTTTATTAGCGGATGAGCTGAAAAAGAGGGAGAAGCTCTTAGGAGGGAAATCCCACTAAAGCTCTGCATCACCAAACTTCCCCCACTGACAGTGCAGACATCTGCATTTGAGCTGATCACTGAAATTAATGACTACTAAGTGCTGCAACTTAACAATTCCTTGACCTATTTTAAGTGTCTGGTTTAGGCTGACTGAACTGATCCTGCAAAAAAAAAAAAAAATGTTTCTTCCTGTCATCTCCAAAGGTGCTGATAACAGAACATGCTGTGATACAGCACATGCTGGAGCTTTACAGCCTTGTTACAGCACTCACCAGCCACAGACAGTTCAAGGTCAGGATTTTCCCAGAATATCTGTAAATTTCTCCAATTTCCTTGGTTTTAATGTACATATTCCTCGCTGATGTGCATTTACAGCCTGCATCTGGGGGCTACAGATCATTTTGCTCCCATTAAAGTCTCATCTGCCCAAATATCTTTGTGTATGTTAAACGCAAAAAAAAAAAAAAAAAAAGAAATTTAAAAAAAAAAAGATTTTGAGGAAGATGTGCAGAATGTTTCTGCAGTTAAAAAATAATTGAATAATTGGACCTGCGAAAGGATGCAGGGGGTAAGAAAGACTATAAGGGATGTAAGAACTAGCTGTTAAATAATTTGAGTAAAAGTGTGGGAAATGAATTTGTAGAAAATGCTCCAAACCGAAGGGAAGGGCTTGATCCAACACAAAAGAAGATATTTGGATGTTCTAGAGGGGATGAGGGAAGGAGAGGTTCTTGCATTATGAGAAAACAAAATAATTCCAAGCATGAAATAGCAGAGAGACACATGGAGTTATCAGAAATATCTCCACAGATATACAGAGTGTGGAGATGTGAAAAGCTGAGGTAGAGAGAGACCTGAGAGTGATCAGAAGTGGAAATGTAAGTGGGATCTCTGCTCTTAGCTGTGATCAAATCTGAGCAATGTGTCCGGGCAAAGGAGCAGCAGGCAAAGAGCTGAGGCTGCAGGAGGCAGCTCAGCCAAACAAGGAGAAAGGATAAACACAAAAAATATTCAGAGATGGAAGAAATCAGACTAAAGTAGAATTTCTAGGACAAAAAAAAATTAGAAAATTGTGAATATCTGTAATTTTTCTTTATTTTTTAATGTGCATGTTGAATTTGAGGGTATAATTTCTGGATGAGTTTAGATATTTGGGGAGTTGGTGGCAGAATGATCCCAGCATGGAGAACTTCTTCCTTTCTCACAAAGAACTTCTTCCTTTCTCTCATGAAGCAGCATTTCATGGTTTCCCCTCCCTGCTCACAGAGAACTCATCTGAGTCACGATTATGCAAAAATACAGCACTTGCTGCTTGCAACTTTTATTTGTACACCAGGCATCGTTTGAGCTTTATTGCTGCCATTCCCTTTCTGTCTCTAATACCAGGCCTGCCCTCAAACCCCCCAGAATCCTTTAAAACACACAGTTCATTAGCTCTGTTTTGAAAAGCATTGTAAACACCGAAAATTCATCTCAGACAGGGATGTCTGGAATTGATAATGAAATTATGGCTCATTCCAGGGCAGAGGGAACCATAAACCAGATATTAATGTGGAACTCGAGCCCTTGGATCCTGCAATATGAAGAAAACTCTTGGAAAAAGCACCATTAACAGCATTAATGTGTGGTTTCCATTTTAATTTCTCTGCAGAAGATCCTCAGAGCCATTCTGTTTATCCCACATCAGGATGTTTTGCAATGTTGTTTATCCCCCATTAGGATGTTTCCCTCCTTTTCAGCTTTTGAAGCCCCACAGTTTGGATTGGATTACCACCCAGAAGAGAGGTACCACCCTGTGGAGCATCAGGAATTCATTTCTACCCCTTGCTGCATATTTTTCTGAAGGTTTCTACACACTGCCACGTGTTTGATGCTTCTGCTGCCGGCTTGGGGTACAAGGGAGGTACAGAGCTGATTTAGGCCATGCTGACGGAACAAACCAGGAGGGAATTCACTCATTACCTGAACACCTCGTTTCCAAACTGCTGGTGCTTCACCTGTACAAAATGCAGGCTTTGTGCTTTGTCACTTGGAGAATGAGTCTGAGACAAAATTAGCTTTAATTGCTCTTGCTGCTAGTGAGGATTTCACTTTCTAATGTTCCTGGAGAAGTAGGAAAAGATTGGTAATGTGGCCAAGGTCAAAATTATTTTTAGAGATGCATGAGCTACAGATATAAACTATAAATATATATATATATATATATATATATATATATATATATATATATATATAAAGATTGCACACTTGTGTCTGTTTACCTCCCCAGGTATCTGTACTAATGGGCTTTTAGGCAGTGAAGTATTTATAATGGAATTTAACAAAGAGATGGAGATCACAGAGAGGTTGAATTCCTGCCACTTTTGGAAAAGACAGAAGCTGGAGAAGAGGGAGGATTTTGGTGCTGGCACTGATCATAAAGATAAGTTCACCCTTTATTGGGCACCTGAGAATTCAGGCGAGTCCCCCTGGGGGACTGCTGCAGGCCTTGGGCTGTGCTCCAGGAGAATTCCCACTCAGGAGTGGTGGGATGGAGAATGGGACCCAGAGTGGCCTTGGCTGACTGAGGAATTTCTTTAAAATCAAGCATTAAAGCAACTTTAAAATTCTACACACTTTACTGTGTTTGGCTGTTTTCTGCCTCAAAAAAAACCCTTCAATAAGCTGGTGAAATTAATATAATTTCAGTGCTAAAATGGTGTCCAAAATCTGGCTGGAGCACTCTGGAGGCTGCTGGTTGCTTTTCCATGCACTTTTACAGAGGAGGGTGTCTGCAATTCAGTGAGAAGTGTTCAATGCCCCTTTTCACATCAGCACATTCCCATCTACTCACCACAGGGCTGCCACAGAAAGAAGTGGCTGGTCTCTAGCCATGTCGTTTAGTGCTGTATTCCCAAATATTTTTTCCCAGTTAATCCATGTGTCTTACAACAGTGTCAGACCAGCCCAACTGGACGTGTCTGGTTTTGTGGGATGAGCAGCCCATGAGCCTGGACTCTCATTAACCTCCCAAGAATACCCAAATTTTCCTGCAGAGTCTTGCCAAACAAGAGAAACAATTATCCTTGTTTGATCCTTTGGATATTATCTTGCTCTCTGCACGGAGTAATTAAATCTAAGGTATCATCCAAATAAATAAATTTCACGAGGCTTTCTGGAAAATCTCTCATTAGAAAAATGAGTTTGGTTGTCTCAGCTCATATGGCATCGATCACTGCTCTGCTTAGCAAAATAAATACAACTTGGGCAAAGTTGGGATCAATCTCTGCCCAGGAAAGATAAATGAGGCAGCAGCAGGGAGAGCCACTGCGAGCACATTTAAGTAATAAGACCCAGCAGGACCTGCCATTGTTAGGGCAGACACCCTGAAGTGTCTTAATGTGATTATAATGTGGCTTCCTGAAAGAAACCAATTATAACTATCTTAGATAAAACATTATTATCAATATTCTGTGGGGCAAACTGCAAGCCAAACAATTAAGATTTTATTTTTCAACTTCTTCGCGCAGTTTTGAAAAGAGTTCCCAAAGAAGCTTTGCCAAAAGCACCTTTTTTCTGGGTGCTAATAGGGAAAAAGTAGAGCTGGTCCCTGGGCTTAGCACTGGCAGAGAGGTCAGCACAACCCAGATTTAATTTCCAAACACACTGTTAAAAATTTGTATGTAAATTCTTTTTTTTGCTCGGTTAGCTGGCTAACAAATTGAATGTTCCTTCCTGATAGCTTAAAAAGAGATTGAATGTATTTTAAAGGATATTTAGAGCTTGTTTTCGAGATGCAAAACCCTTATTTGAATATATTAATTTTGTTTCTGAAGGTGCACTTGTGTCCTAGTCTGTAGTGCCGGTGAGGGGGAAAATGGAGAAAGGTTGTGCATCACTTTCATTTAATGAACACTTATTTCATGTAGAAATCTAATTTATTATATCTGAGGGTACAGCAGGTTCTTCCCTTGGTACAGACATTGTTTAACCTCCTCGTTAGTGACTTTCGAGGGAGCAAAATGCAACCTCAGCAGGTCTGCAGTGACACAGGGCTGGGAGGAGTGGCTGCCATCCAGCAGGGCCTGGGAATGCTGGAGAAACCACCTGGAACCTCACAAAGTCCATCAAAGGCGCAGTGCTGACCTCTCCACTTTGAGAAAGGCAAGGACATGCTGGAGCAGCTCCAGCAAAGGGCCAGGAAGATGATTCAGGGACTGGAGCAAGAGGCTGAGTGAGCTGGGATGGTCCAAAGGTTCTTCTCAGGGGTGCCCAGTGATGGCCAAGAGCCCCCAAGCACGAGGTGAAACACAAAGCTGTGCTTCAGCCCAAGAGAAGGAGGTCAAGGCCAGGATCAGCAAGGATCAGCCCAGGATCAGCCCAGCCAGGTGCTGGAGTTTCCATCCTTGGAGATTTTCAAAGCCCAGCCCTTGCTCCAGCAGGGATTGATCTCTAGAGGTGCCTCCAACCTCAGCCCCTCTGGGACTCTGGGCATCAAAGAAAATGAACTCCCAGACTGACCTCATTTCCATGGGAGTGACTGGAAAAATATTTTGTGTGAAATGTTCCCCTTTTTTTTCCTCATGTCTGATGGCTTTGCGCTCAGTGTTTGCCATGAAACAACAGCCTGTGACTTACTGAGTCTTCTCCTTCCCCTTGTACTTTGTGTAGCTTTGCCTTTTTCTCCCTTCAAGGTTAATTTGGCCTATTTAAGATCTTGTCAATTTTGCAATACTTTTTTTATCTCTGTTGCTGAACAGATCATATATTCTTAAAAGAACACCAAAGTCAGGAATTCAATATCCACAAGCTTTATTCTGGTAATTTTGTTTAAACTTTATATTAAAACCTGTCACAAAAGCTTTAAAAATGCATCTGTGAATCATTTTTCATTGAATATTTACTCTATGTGTATATATTTAAAGATCTTTTCATTTAAGAAACCCAGGATGACTAAACTTGCTGGATTATTTTTTATTAATAAATTTTTAGAGCTTACATTCCACAAAATTGCTGGGAGCCTTAACTCCTCCATCACCACCAACAGGGACCAGCTGAGCATTCATTTTCCCAGCCTGTGCAGATAAATTCAACCCACACCTGGTATTTCAGGTATAAATATCTGAAACCAAGGATGTTCTTGAAGTTGGCAGGCTCACAGCAGCAAAATGAAGCTGACACGAGTTCCAAACGACCAATGATTTAAAATTTGGAGGAAATAATAAGACAACTTATTTGCAGAGCCCATGCAGGCTGCTGCTGAGGTTTTTCACAGCAGGTTACTTATCAGCCTAATAGAAATGCTGACATGCACAACCTTAACTCCTGGATCGCCCAGGCACGGCTCTAATCCAATTGATTTGTGGTTGTTTCCTTGGATGAAGACATAAAGTGGATGTGTTTTCCAAAATATCCTCACTTCTTCTTTAGGACAAAGAGGCTGTCCCAGAGGTACCCGTGATTACATGATTCAAAGGGATTTTTATGATTTTTTGGTGCCTGGTAAATGGCAGTGTGTCATATTTTACCCCAGCTGCACTGCAGCCCTGGGAATAATGACAGGATTTTCAGCTGGTAATACCCTGCCCTGACCTCTCAGCAAAGAAGGTATTCCCAAATTTCAGCACTTTTTAAGTTTACACTGCAGCAGCAGTATTTTTTTTAAATTAACTATGTCAGATAATTATGCTGGGTTGCAATTTTCAATTATCAAAATTAACACACAACGTTTGCAGCAATGGCTACGTCACACAGCATTTTTCTCCTCAGGTTCTTGTTTTCCAAACTGTAACAAAATATTGAGATATCAAATTTCTTCCTTATTATTCGACTTCATCATGCTGAAAAAGAACAATCTGTTATATTGCAGAGTAAGAACAGAAGGGTAAATCTAACAGTAACTTTATTTAAATATACAGGGTTTTGCTGTAACTGGGATTTGTTCATCAGTGCCTGGCTGGGTGGGGCTTGGAGCAGCCTGGGATAGTGGGAGGTTCCCTGCCCATGGACAGGGTTGGAACAAGGTGATCTTTAAGGTTCCTTTCCAACCCAAACCAATCCATGATTTCAGGGATGTTAGTGCAATTTTGGTGATGCTCTGCCAGTTTTGGCTTCATTCAAGCTCTCTTTCACCCGGGCTCTGGGTAGGCAGCTCTTTTTTTATCCTGGGGGAGAAGAGTGGTAGCTCTACGTTATTCCAATTATCCAGAGATATTTTGGCTGCAGGACATGGCCCCATGGACATTTTTTAGTAGATATTAAAATCAAAGTTTATAAAATCTATCTTTTAATTTGGAGCTCCTCCTCCTTTCTTAACCCTGAGCTGTACCAAGCAGATCCTGCACCACAGCCACCACAGGATTCCTCTTCCCTGCCCAGGAAGGCTGGCATGGGGAATTTTCAGCAAGACCACGAGGATTTCTTGTGGCAGACTCAGCCCCTCGCAAACTGCTGCTGGTGCTGACTTTTAGGCCAAGCCCTAGCAGGATCTATAATTCCAACATCTGAAAAACATTTGATGCAGGAATTGGAAACACAGGCTGGGCAGGAAAGGTCTTGTCAGGAATTCATGATGCATATTTACTACCCAGGTAGCAAAAAAAAAAATAAAAATGCTGCTGTATTGGGTTCATGCTGTCATTTTGGGTTTCCTGAATTAAATGCACAGTTTGAAGCCAAGAGATGTTTTATAGGCGGCGTTGCTTTCTATAGCAAAGAGAGATTTTATAGTCGGTGTTACTTTCTGTGGCAAACATTTATGGGAGTCTGAAACTTGATACACAAATATTTGAACATTTTCCCACATCCGTATGGTGAATCACTTATATAAATACATTCTGCAGCCTTAGCAAGGAAGGATCCATTTCAGTAAATCTCCCTTTTAGGAAATCTCTGTCGTTCTCTAATCAGCTTTCTCTTCTTAGTTTTCATCTCTATGTACGTCGGGAAGCTCAGTCAATAACGAGTTCAGGAATGCAACTCGAATATTATTTTCCAAAATAATTTTAAAGTATTCTTCATCAAAACCATACCAGAATCATAATCAATTTGTCTTATGGACTTTTTTCATTAAACCGATTTTTATATTTGTAAATTACATTCTTGTTTGCTTCCCCTTTGAAAGGGCTTGAAATGAGATGCTTACGGGCAATCAATAATTTAAAGGCGCAAAAAATTGTTCCACTCATCACTTTCCTAGGAATAAGGTTATTAATTTCTTTTTTATTTAATTTGATTTTATTTTTGCGAGTGAAGGTTGTTAAAACTGATGGGTCTGGACTGACTGCAGCTTCGGGATGTTTCTGTTTGACAAGATCAGCGCTGAGGAGAGGAATCACATTTCAAGTGTTTGGGGATCAAAGGGAAGGAAGGCAATCACGTAAGCCCCAAATTGGATTGCTCTGGCATATTTTATTTATGTAAACATTGCTCAAGGAATCGAATCACTGGCGCTGAAACACCTGACTCAAAGGGCTACCTTGTGGAAATAACAGCAGATTACAGGGTTGGCAAAGGATAAAACTCCACACCTGCTCATTTGGTGCAAGTGAGGGAAGGAAAGGAGTAATATTCCAGTTCTCCAAAGACAGAAGTCATCAGCGGAAAGAAATGCACCTCTCAATTACCACGAGCAAGTATGATTTGCTGTGGGAGAGCACAGAGGTTTGCTGTGATCCCCTTGTCAGAATAATCACCATTTCCCCAGCCTTGGTGACAAGGTGAGGGGATCCAGGCTCTGATTTAGAGCTGGTGGAGAAGGCAGCAAACACCAGTGGAACTGCCTGGACAGCCTGGCAGCTGGAGCTGGGGGGGCCGCATCAGTCTGGGACAGCTTCTGGGGCTGCCAACACCCTCCACACACAACCAGCATGGAATTTCTGCCACCTGCCCACAGCAGTCTCACCCCAAATAAATGGGAATCATCACAAACAGCTTGACAATTACAAACTGGGGTTGTCTCCTCTAATGATAAACTCAAAAGCCTGTAAGAAATTCTGTTTTCCTGCCCTTGAGAGCAATTTTTCCCCACAGCATTGTTTTTTAGAGACCCTGCTTAGAGACACTGGGGCTTTTTAGCACAGGTTACCCCAGAGCAGAAGTTCACTGAAGGGAGAGAGTCAGAGAAGCCCTGATCTCACAATCAGCTCAGTTCCTACAGCATTCCATTTTAGGGCTTTCTGTTACTGTTTGCTGCAGTGCTGCTGAATATCCTGGATAACAACACCTGATTATGGCTCCCATCAGAGGAACACAAGGAAATACAGCCTCATTCTGCTGTTGTAACTTGGCCATGGCACATTTGGTGTTTTCACTGATGGCAGATTTATCTTTTCAGCAGAGACATAACATCTCTGCCCTAGGTAGAGCCAACGCTTTCACTTAGTCCATGAATTCCCTTCTTGGATCTCTGATGCTTTTTGGATTAAAGACTGGAAGATTTTTGGCGATGGCCAATTCATTGCTTGCATCGTTGTCAGAAAGTTGTGTGTAGCCTGGCACTGCTTCAAAAAACACTGGAGGGAGGGGGGAAACAGATCTCAGTGCCCCAGATGTGTGTGCCACAAAATCAGGCTTCCCAATAATTCCCTATATTCCCCAGTACCTCACAAATTATCTCTTGGTGCCTGTAGGAGCCCTTGGCCAGTTAAAGATTCTCTGATTTCTTGCAAGCCTGGATGTCCTCATCCTGTTTTTCTTCAGGAGGGTCTCTCTGAAAATGTGGGTCTTGCTTAGATAAGATAATTTAATTTACCGATTTCCCTTTTTGTTGGTCTTGGCCTGTGGTACTACAAAGGGTGGTGAGGACAGGACAAACAGGTCCCTGTGTGATGGGATCCCTCTTTTTTTTTCCTTTTTCTGTCTCCCACACTAACAGGAAAAGCAGTGTACTAAAATGATTCTAAGGGTGGGCTGGGGTGATATTTCAGCATTTAGTCCGTGCCACTGAGGCAGGGGAGGAGGAAGCCACTCCCTGGGCAGGGTGACAGTGCCAGGCAGGCGGTGGCAGGACGGTGTCACACATTGGGCTCTGGCTCTGACCCCTCCTGACAGAGCTGTGATCTGCTGTGGAGTTTTCCCCTGGAATCTAAGCACCAATTTGTTTGAGAATCTATCACTGTCACCAAGGAACTGCAGAGCAGCAGCAGCCACTGTCAGCGCTGACCCTGCAGGATTCTGTTCTTGCTGCTGGCGCAGGCAGATGTCTCACACACAGAGCACACATCAGCTGGCAAACAGCAGCCTCCAGTTCAGAAATCCTTCCTCAAATTCCCCATGGTAGCTCTCAATTTTTATGTTTAGCTTTATTAAACAATTTAATGTATTCATAGAGAATGAGTGAGCAGCAGGTTGGGCAGACATTGGCCTGCACAATAGAAAAAAATCTGAATTAATTTCTCAGTTAAAAAAAAAAAAGGCAGAAGAAATGAGATAAAAACAGGTTCTTTAGTCTGCTCTCCTTAATTTGAAAATATTGGGGGTGAGGAGCTGTACTTCAGGTATAAATGCAGTGCTTTAACTCCTGGAGAAACTTCCCAATGTGACAGCACAGCATCTCCCAGGGGACAGCAGTGCCAAAGGAAAATCCAACACTGAACTGATGGTTTGGAGCTTTTCCTGTCATTATCAAAAGCAAGGAGCACAACCACTGTTTTTGTCAACAAGAAGTCCTTTTTTCCTCAAGGGATTTCCAGGCTATTTTTGCAGATTTGAGGTTTTGATAGTTCAAATAAAGTTTTGATAAACACCAAGGAGGAGTTTCCCAGAGGAGAGCAAAACCTGCCTGGCTCTTCCACATGTTCCAGTTGACTCCCTAAATCCAACCTGCCTTTCCCACATTCCTGATGGTCATTGATGTCTAAGAAGAACTTCAAAAACCCTTCTTAAAATGACGTTTGGGAGCTTTGCATGAGAATAAAAGGATAGGTAAATGTAAAATGAAATAAACTCATTTTAATGGCTCAAGAACCAGCTGAAGGCCCCCCTCTTGTTTTAGGACATTCCTTTATCGATTATCCATTCACCTTCAAACCCAGATTTAACTTAATTTAACCTAAATATTCTAGATTAACCTCATAAAACGTGTAGCTTTCCTGCACTTTAGATATCTTTATTGCCAACAGTAAGGCAGCCTCAAGCATTTAAACCCTGCAGGAGTAAATGTGGACAGTCAGCAACATCAATATATTGACTAATAGTTACATTTTAATAACACTGGATGCATTAATATTGTCTTTAGTGCTAACAATGTGGCCAAGAATAACATTTTTATTCTGGGAGTGTACATATAACACCACTTTCTTTTCTGATCTTTTTTTCTAAGCCAAGCTTGCAAAATCCAAATTACAGACCTGGGGAAGGCAGAAGAGGGTTTTCTAATTTCAAGGCAAAACCTGCAAAATTAATTGCACACTGTCTAATATTCTTTCTTTCAACAACATGGAGGTTTATTATTGATTATATTTTATATTGATACATATTATTGATTATATATTATTGATAACGTATTATTATTACCATTGATTGTAAGAGAAGTATTTAAAACTGAAGAGTGATAATCATATTCAAACAACTTATAGTTGCCCATCCATCCATCCATCCATCCATCCATCCATCCATCCATCCATCCATCCATCCATCCTTTGTTACCTCATTTTCTTCTCTATTCTACCTCAGTTACCAGTGCCTAAGAGGAAAAAAATAATCCCAGGCATTGCCAAGCAATTCAGGAAGAGTGGTCAACACATCTGAAACACATTTGCCATCTGGTGACTTTTTTTTTCATGTTAAAAAGATAGCAGATGAGTCAATTTGGAATGCATTTAATGCTTGAAATTAGGGGAAATATAGGAAATTAATTGTTTTGTTTGTTTCAATGAGGCTTAAAGTAAAAGCTTTGAATTGGGAACAAAGCACTGATGTGAACCTGGGGTTGGGACATTTTATAGTTTACTCTGAGGCACAGGTTGGGTGCTCCATGTGAGAGATAAAACAATGAAAATGGAAAAATAGTAATGAAAGCAAAGGTTGGTTTCTGTCAATCTCCTGCCAGGGGCCCGGGGCTGGAATGAGCAGGGAAATTCAGCCTGGATCCTGTCCCCAAGCTCCCAGACACACGTCCATGGCACCTGCTCCTTGTCCTCACCCAAACCCCGGGTGTCTCTGCCCACGCTGAGTAACAAAACCAACCAACCCAAACTCAATATTTGGTCACCTGCAATGGCTGGAACGAGGCAAAGTGAGGGATTTTCCCAGCTAATGGCACCAAGAGCAGGAGCTCCATGTGCAGGAATCTGGGACACAAACACCAACTCCAGCTCCGGGATTTTGGAGTGGAATAAATGCAGGATTCACTCTTTCACTCCTCTTTCACTCTGCTGCTCAGAATTTCTGGTTTGAGGCAAGCAGGGCTGGCAGTTTTGGGACAATAACTCCTGTGTGAGGTGGCCTCAAGTCCTTCAGCCTCATGGTTTGAGATCCAGCTGGATGCTCCCTGTCACTCCTTCCCACTCCTTGTCTCCATCTGCATTCACCCACCTTCTTTCATCAGACAAAAAAGAGACTTTCTCATCCCTACAATGCAATATTGCCTTGCTCATTTTGCAAGGTTTTCCCTAAAACCCAGGATTTACAGGATTCTGTAAATTAGCAGGAAGGAGGCAACAGTTTCTGTACATTTTCTCTGAAGCTGAATTTTTAAAGGATTTTTTTTTCCCCCCCATACGTTAAAAAGGTTCCAGAAAAGTCTAGCTTAGCCTAAGCAATCTCTAATTAATGTGCAGTGGGTTAACTTCAAGTAATTCCAGGTTTAACAGTCCTATGAGCAATGCTGAGAAATTACAGTGAGTTTTTTCCAGTAGAAAAGTGAAATAATAGCTGCTCTATAAAACCCCCTCATCTCCACCACTTCCCACCTCATTTGTTTAAAGCCTGGTGGTTTTATGGCTTGTCTGCACCTCTCCTGGAATGGGACTAATAAGAGGAAACGATGTGACTTGTCCACTGCTTCCAGCATAAAAAAAATCCCCTCGTGTTCCTGCTACAACATCCACAACAGGCACATGCCTTTAAAAAATACAACAGCAAATTAATCAAGAGCAAACACGAGTCTCTTCTGCCTAAGGGGTCTGTGGGAGATGGTAAAGAATCAAAAAGAAGGCTACAGCTGATTTATATTTCTTTATGATGATCAAAGGCAAATGGACTCCAATTCAGCAAGGAATATAAATTCTGTGTGGAAACTCGCTTTTTCTGCTGCATATAAAATTGAAAAGCCTTCTCCACTGAGCTATATCTAGTTTAAAATCTATTAGCTAATACTGCATGCCCTAAGGTTAAAAAAGGAGCCAAAATCCAATGGTGGACTAGACTTTGCAGAGAGTTTTTTATGCGTCCCTCAAGTTTTATGTGTCTTTCTTGCTTCCTAGATTATTAGATTTTGAGAAATCTGACTTGTTTGAACAACTGTTGTTGTCACAAAGTTTCTTATACACAACCAGCTAATGAAGCGTTTTCCTCTACTAAAAATAAATCAGCATCCAAAAAAACCCAAAGCCACCAACCCAAAAACCCTGCCCTGAAATGGGTGGTGGCTTTGGTGACTTTTGGATGGTGGGAGAGCAGAGGGCAGCCCTGAGCCCCCCCGGGATCCCAGCTGCTGGGATTCGGGGATGGATCCATGGGCAGGATGATGTGATCTTGTTCATGGACTGTTCGCTGGGATGGAGGTTTGGATCCTAGATTAAACGGCCTGGAACAGCCAGCTCAGCTCCAGAGAAGCCAAAGAGTTCTTTTTTAGACCTCAGTGATTTTATGATTTTTAGATTTTGGGGTAGTGGAAGTACGCTACTAAACCTGATGATTAGAGAAAAATAAAACTGGTGAAATGGAAAGGTGCATCCTCCTCCAGTGCTGGATGTTGGTTTGGTTTAAAACTTTTATGACAGGAAAACAAAGCCAAAATATTCCATAAAAGTTTCTACAACATTTTCAAAAAGTAAAATAGTCTGTCCAATCCTCCACTATGTTTCACTTCCTGTATATCTCTTCTCTTCTCTTCTCTTCTCTTCTCTTCTCTTCTCTTCTCTTCTCTTCTCTTCTCTTCTCTTCTCTTCTCTTCTCTTCTCTTCTCTTCTCTTCTCTTCTCTTCTCTTCTCTTCTCTTCTCTTCTCTCTTCTCTCTTCTCTCTTCTCTTCTCTCTCTCCTCTTTTCCTCATATTCTATTTTCCATTTGAAATTTTCATTTTCTAAACTTTTAATTATTTTCGGCTCTATTTGACCTTAAACATCCAAACACCAAAATTTTCTACCAACACTTTTTTCCTAGGACCTCAAAGTCCTCTCTCCTTGCCAGCTTTACACCTTGTGCTACCCTGCAGCATCTTGCAAGGCAGTGTTCTACTGCAAAATATTTCTGCAGATTTGAATGACATCTTTTTAAATGGTACAAAAGCTATTTGAAGTGGGATAGAAATCATAGGAATATTTTTATTTAGCTTTTAAGCTCTTCAGCAACAGAATTTCTCTTCTCTAATTTTGTTTCTCCACTAATAAAGGGATTATTTTGGTTTAGAAAGAAGAGGGTTGTGAGGTTGTATGAGACAACCTGGCTGAATGGGATTCAAGTCTTGATTGTTTTTCTCTATACACTGAAAATTGTGTGTTTGAGAATTAAATGTTTAGGCAGCAGGACAAGAAATTATGCGGAATGAGGTCAGGGGACCTTCAGAATTAGAGCTTCACGTTCTAAGATGTGAATGTTTTTGTCATAAAAACTCTCCCCAACGCTGTTGTCAGTCCATCCTTTCTAAGAGGGTGGCGTTATCAGAAGTCACTGCACTGCCCTCATTCTGCTCCCACCAAAATCAACTGGATTTTCCATTTGGATTGGAAACAGGCCAAGGAAAATTATGGGTGCTCCTGAAAAATCTCATCTGTAAGATGTGCAGGGGTTTCCAAGAATTTATCACTGCATCAGAGGCTTGGTTTGGTTTGAAACCTTCTAGAAAAGCATCATCAAGTGAAATCCTTCCGGTGGAAGTTTCCCTGCCCGTGGTGGAGGTTTGGAATGAGATGATCTTTGAGGTGCCTTCAAACCCAAACCATTCTGTGATTCTGTGAAATTTATGAGCACAAATTCATTCCGTGTTTAAAATTCCTGTGCAGGAAAAGCATGGAAGCCATCCAGGCTGGACAACCACAGCCTTCAGCTCCAGGGTTCAGCTGCCAATTGCACTGTGCATATTTAATCAAGTGCACCATTGTTTCCAGTGCTTCATTTAAATTCCTCAACTAATTAAAAAAAATCATAAATAACTCTTATAGAATTGTCCTGTCTCTGCCAAGAATAATTAAAACAATTTAGCAGAATGAACCTCCTAATTGTCCGTGTTCAGCATTCCTAATTCACCATAAAGCTGGATGCTCCTACAGGGAGCAAGCCACTGACAAATCTCCTGTATTTTATATTCTGCTGGATGAAATTTGAAGCACTTTGCCCACATCTTCTCTGACCTTACTGGGATTGTCTCACACACTTTTTCAACAAATTAAAGATTTCAGTTTTGCCCAATCCGTGTGTATAACAGATCCATTTCTCCACAAGATGTTAGTTAATTCATCCTTTCCCTCTTTCATTTTTCATGCTTTAGGAACAATGCAAATGGGAACAGTGACTGGATGTGGAAAAACAACTTCCTTTAGGTAACGTGTTACCTAAAAGATACAAATATCCCAAAAAATGAGATATTCAGAATGCTGGTCTCACTTTCAAATTGTCTGATTTCTATCAGGAGCCCTGGAATGCAGACCCATGACTGCTTGGGACATGCAAAGGGTGGTGAAGGTGGCGTCTGCCAATGCCTTGGAGGAGCAAAATCTGCAGGAACGGTGACCAATTTCCAAGGAGAGAATTTCCTGTAAGGCCAGAGCTACTTCAACTTCCTTTTAACCTGTGCCTTCTCAAATGGCCCCTGACAAGTCTGCAACTGTGCCTGTAAATAAAACATGAACCACCTGAGGTCAGGAGGAAAATTATTGATTGCAGGGACTTTGTATCTGATCCTCATCCTGCTCCTTTCCGACCCTTTCCAAAAATGGCTCAAGCCACAAATCCCAGGAGCAGGAGCCATGGTCAGCAAAGGGAAGCCATTCAAAGAGAAAAGTGTGGGAGAACTCACCATCCTCTGAGGATTTTGGACACATTTCCTCCTTCTGTTTGCCCTAGCCAGGGCAAAACTGCCTTCACTGGCAATAATTCCACTGTTCTTAAATAACCTAAATATAATATTATTTAAAAATCATACAAACCACATATTAAAGAACACAGACCTTGACCCTTTACAAACTATTTTTGCTTATATGCAACAATTTATTGAATAACTAATATTTTTTTTTTTTTCATTTCTGACCTATTTTCTCCCCTTTTCACGGGGCATCTCAAAATTAGCAGACTTTCTCAGTCCAATCTTTCAACAATTTCCATGGTTCAGAGGAATCGCTTAGCAAAATGATAAGAAAAGACCACAAAATTTTATTTTGTATCTAGGTCATCAAAATCAGTTTTTCATTGGTTTCTGGTTTTATTGCCCTTTTTTTAAATGATGAATTGGACATTTCTGCCTACAAACCCTTCAGCTTCCTCGAGGTAATCATTTTGGGGAAAAAAAAGTGGATTCAAGGGCATCATTTAGGAAAATGTCACACAATCAAGAGTCATCGAGTCCATCTCTCTTCCCTAAGCCCTGATCAGCTAAATACCCTTCCTTGTTTATGGAACTCCCACCCAAAAATTCTGTAATGCCTGAGCAGAATCATCTTCCTCATGATTTAATCTCGATACCTCTTGTCCTGACACAACAAACAAGGTTTTTTTTTTCCTTCTTTTCAGGAGCATTAAAAAATAGTGATTCAGCATGTTTGTTTTTTTAAATGTTTTTTATTTTTCTCCTGCTTTAGGAAAGGGTAATGCAGATGATGAATGGGAACACTCAGTGGTAGAAGAGAAATGATTTGCACTTAGTGCTTGAAATGTGTGAGTCGTAGCACTGTATAAACACCAAAAAAATAAAAAAAAAATAGATTAAATATAAAACACTGAGCCAGTGTTGCTGCTTTAACCTCTGTCAGGCATCCCCCATATTTTTTGCTACTCGTGAAGCATTTGCAAACAGGTTTTGCATTTGTACTAAGACCACCTTTGTTTTAAAACTGATATTACAAATTAATTAATTTAGAAAAAAACCTGACCTTATGGCTTAAATCCTGTGTGTCATCTCTTGATGGGAATGTTACAATTTACAGGAGCTTGAAGTTATTTATTTTTTTTATTCTAAAGTCCATCCTCAAGGTCAAGCAAAACTTCAGCCTTGACCTGATCGTTCTACACCAGGCTTTGGATTGGGAATGGAGATGTTTAAATGGTTTTAAACTGAGAGAGAGGAGGTTTAGATGGGATATTGGGAAGGAATTCCTCCCTGTGAAGGTGGGGAGGCCCTGGAATAGAATTCTCAGAGAAGCTGTGGGTGCCCCTGGATCCCTGGAAGTGTCCAGGGCCAGGTTGGACACTGGGGCTTGGAGCAGCCTGGGACAGTGGAAGGTGTTCCTGCTGCCCCTAGCTGGGGTGGCACTGGATGGGCTTTTCCAGCCCAAATCATTCCATGATTCCATGCAAATGGTTTTTCCATTTGGATTGGAAACAGGCCAAGGAAAATTCTGGGTGCTCCTGAAAAATCTCATCTGCAGCATGTGTGGGGGTTTCCAAGAATTTATCAGCGCATCAGAGGCTTGGTTTGGTTTGAAACCTTCTAGAAAAGCTTCATCAAGTGAAATCCTTCCAGTGGAAGTTTCCCTGCCCATGGTGGAGGTTTGGAATTGGATGGTCTTTGAGCTGCCTTCAAACCCAAACCGTTCTGCGATTCCATGAAATTTATGAGCACAAATTCATTACATGTTTAAAATCCCTTTGCAGGAGCACACAGCAATGTGGAGATTCCACCAGCCTTTTCCAACAGAACCTACCCCCCCAAAAAGCACTCCCCACAGAGGAACACCGGGCAGGTTTGCTGAAGGTGTGCTCCAGTGGGAAACATCTCCAGAGACACCATGCAAGGGTTTCACGATGGTACTTTGGAATACAGAGAGACCCTGAGCCCATTTCCTCCTGCAGCAAACACTTTTAGCCCTTGCCACAACCCCCCAGGCATTAATCCTTTAATTAATTCCCTGCTAATGTCCAACCAGCTCGCCCCCTCCCAGCACAAATCCCTCTTTGTATTTTGAGATGCCCTGAAATACGTTCTGGTGTTGATTTCTTACTTATGTAGCTTTTGATAATATCATTTATGGCTTGTTTGTGAGAAACAGCCCCCTGGTCCCACTGGGGAGCATGGATCCCACTGCTGCGTGGATGACAGATCCTGGAGAACGTCTTGGAGAAGATAAAAGCAGCAGCAGCAGCTTCCCATGTATTTCTGGCTGCTTCTTGTTCCCAATAAGATGCTGTGACTCTGGGGTCAGGGCTCAGAATCTCGCTCATTTTTATCCTCGTTTCCCCATTTGGCACATTTTTTTCTCCAAAACCCCAATCTGGTATTTTCCCAAGGCCTCTAACAGAGTGGATCCACCCGGGGAAATGTTCTGGAGAGAGAATTTGATGGCTCAGCCTTCAAACCAGGCTGCTTTTGTATTGGGAGGGGGAGATGCAGATGTGCACACAGATACAACTTCACAAAGGGATGTAATCACTAATCTTAACAGAAAACCAGGAATATTTCTAACAAAGCTCTTTCTGTGCCTCAGCTTTACTATCAGTGAGGAGAATTTTTTGTTAGCTGTGTTAAGTTTAATCCCCTAATGATTAAAATGTATTTTTTCCTTCTTCTTCTACTTTTTTTTTATTTTATTTGAAAATGGGCCTCTAATGCTTGCAAATTCTTAAACATTTATGGATAAACCCATGAATCTGCAAACACTTGCAGATTTCCCCTGACAGCTTGAATTCCTATATTAAACCTCATCTGGTAACTGCAAGTGTCAAAATTACTCCTGGTGTGCTGAATCAGCCTAACTTTGTCATTGCATGCAAGAGAAGTGGAAAATTAAAGTGAATTTCTTTGCTTCATAGCTTGATACATGAAAATGCATGTACAAATCAACAGCATACACAAAATTATAATTTTAAATTACATTAATTTATGTCCTCTGGAGAGTTTTGTGTGTCACCAGGCAGGAAGACACAATCTTCCTCAGTAACCACTATTATTTATTGATATTTTTTAATACCTCAAACAAAAAAATAATACCTATGGTGGTAAGTCCAGGAATCACGTTGAAAGTTTTCCTAAAATTTCTAATAGTGAAATTAAAGAACAGAAAATTAGTGAAGTGTCAGAAAAGGAGTGAAAGATGGGGAATTTCCTTTTCATGCCACCATGTGAATATTGGTGATTCCTCTCTCCCAAGTTGTTAAAATTCCATAAACTCTGACGTGAGTGAGACATTAATGCACATTTAATTAATGCAAATAAAATGCTTTTAGGGAATCACAAAGCTCAAACCAGTCAAATATCAGATATTCCTTTATTTGTGCTTCTGACATGTTGTGTATATGTTAATATTTTATTCCCTGAACCATTTCATCTCTTTTCCTTATCTCTTTTTCCCAGTCTCTCAGATGAATGTGGGTGAAATAAAAGGCATTTTAAAGCATTGTGAAGTTTCCACAATAATCTCCCTCTTACCGTCCCTTGGGAGCTTTTTTGGTTGGTGTGTTCAGTGGTAGGGATAGAAAAGGAAAAAAATAAACCAAAAAAACCCCATTTTTCAATGTTATTTTGAGCTTCTTTTCCCTTCCCCACTCCCTGGAGCCAGCTTGTACTTTGCCCTCTCTGTTCTTTCTCACTTGGCCTGAATCTCCTGCCATTTATCTTGGGCTTCCACCAGTGCAAGGAGGCTGCCCTCTAATTCCAGCAGATTTGCTTTTGATCCAAGAAAATGGGGAAATCTCTGCTCCAGAACTCGGGGCTTGATGAGATTTAGGAATATTATTAATTAGAATTATTAGAATGCCAGCCCACGTTCTTCTCATGTAGAGCAGCTATCAGTCTCTTGCACCAAGGGTACTCCTCTGATTTTAAGGGGAAAAAAAATTCTTCCACAGTCATTTGTTATGGTTTATTGACTGGGTTTTTTTTTGTGTGGAAAATGGCTTGGAGAAGATTCTGGCCATTCCATTTTTCTCTCTGTGCCTCACAGAATAATCTCTGCTCCTTCTTTGCTGACCCCAGGTCTCGGAGGGAACCCGGAGGCCTGAGAGCAGCACCCCAGGTCCCCCTGGTTGTTTCTTTTTCACAGCACTCCCAACACGTGTGAAACAGCAAACAGCTCTAAAACCTTGCTTTTCCCGAGGTGAACCATTCAGGATGAGTTCCTTCTGGGAAGGAATTTTGCTTTGGGCTCTCCTTCAAAACCTCCTTGTCAGCTTTGTCTCCAGAACGTGCTTTTACATCCCTGCAGCCCTGCCAGTGAGGAAGCTTTGCAGGGACTCTGCTTCCACCAAGCAATCAAAGCTTTTGAGGCAACTTTTTGGGGAATGATTGCCTCAATTTCCTCTCCTCAGAAGCCTTGAGGAGGCTCATTGAGGGCTCTCATTAAGGCCTAAAGAGCAGAGCAGCATGACAGCGAATTCGGGCTCTTGTTTGGGTGTTTGGGTGTAGACACAAAGTTCTGCCTGCCAGAGCCACTTTCCCCAAGCCCAGCTTTCAGCAGTCCTAGCAACGAGGTGGCTCTGGCCATCTGAAGGCAAAATTGCTCAAGAAGAGTTTTACAGTCCTGAAAATTCCCAGGGCACACCAGCTGAGACTGGCGGGAGGCTTGACTTCCAGCCAGAGGGGGAAAAAAAAACCTACAAACAAAAAATAACAACATTTTCCAAGTACTATAAAAGCAAAAGGACAGTGAAGAGACTGCATTAAGATGTTTTTAGAAGACCAATTCATGCTGCTTTATATCTCCCCTCATTTTAGTGCAGGCACACAGAGAACCTATTTTACCCATCTGGTTGAGCCTCCCTCCCTTAAATTGGGCTCTTTTTTGCTTGTCTTGCCTCGAAGTTTAGAAGAGGAGACTCCATTTGCTTGAAAACGCCATTTAAATATGTAAGAGTTTTATCAGCAGAAAGCCTTCATTATTGGAAAAACACAAATATGAGCCACTAAAGAGACTCGGAGCAAATGCAGGAGGCAGGAGGTGAGGATTGCTGTTGCTGTGCTATCAGTGATGCTGAAAGGCTGGGGAGCCTGGAGGAAATTTAAATCACGTTCTATCTTTGGCAGCAGACGTGCTGGGTAGGGCTGGAGCAGAGGTGTGCTGCTTAAAAGCTCTACAAACCCGTGCAGAAATGAAACCACCTTTCCTCCTCGGCGTTTTATGGCTGCTTCTTTCCACTTAATTTTATAGCCTGGCAAGGAAGATAATTCCTTGGATCTTCCCTGTCATCTCAAACAAACATTTTGGTTTTGTTTAAACACATCCTCGTCTAACACCTCTTACTCCGGGTTTTGCCTCAGGGCTTTAGAGGTGTTTAGTTTTTATTGTTCTCCTGTTGTAAGCAGAAGCACCAACACATCTTAGATCATGGCAGGCTGTGTTTGACACGGATTCACACATCCATGAATTAGTTTGGAGCATTGCAAGGAGAAAAGTAGAGATTTAGGGCAAAGGGATGAGCAGGAGCAGGGACTTTCTGTCCCCTCCCTCTGCAAACAATTTCTTTAAAATCTGCAACTGATTTTCTCTTTATGAAAAAAAAAAATCAAACCAATTACGCCTGCAGACTATAAAGGTTCCATTATTACCAATATTTAGATGTGGTGTAGCATTAAACTTACAAATGGGATTTTTTTTTTCATAAAGTATAAATAATTAGCATTGCTTTATTTCAACTACAACATCTGTTAGTTCCGTTTTGCTGGTATTTTTTTTGCTGCTTTTTAAGCTGCAGAGTCAGAGAAGAGAGCAATTAAATGATAGAATGTGCTTAATTTCATAACCTGGGGTAATTTCATGAAGAGTAAGAAAAAGAAAAATGAAGGTTGAACATCAGGACAAGAGGTAAAGAAGTATCATAAAAAAATCCCTCAGGGTATCTCATCACTTGGGTGTCTTAAAACTAGTCAGGAAAATTGACTTTATTGTCTATTCTAGGAAAGAACCCTGAGAGTTTGCACAGGTTGGGCTGGAATAACCTCATCTCTTTGTTTTCCTGTTGTTTGCTGTGCTGTTCCTGAGACATGACCATGCAAGTTCTTTCTGTTTGAAACATGGAAAATATCTGTCCTTTTCCCAAACATCATTTCCACTCCCATCAAGCTGCTGTGAACACCCCAAGGCATGAGCAAGCTCGAGGGGTGGCCTACAGCCAGCAGAGAGTGGAGAAATCCCTCCCTGTCTCCATCCTGGGGAGAACATATTTCCCAGCTCTCTCCTGCTGGAGCCTGCTGACTTCCAGAATAATCAGAACTTGTCTGGAAAATGTTTCTAACAAAAAGCTTTGTAATCACATCTCTGTCTTGGTCATAGCAAATGATACAACAACAGCTGTTTCCTCCCAATTAATTGCATTTAATGGTGCCCAGACTGGGATGCAGATGCAGCTCCTTCAGATGAAGATGTCAAAACTAATGGAGTGAACTATCTCAAGGTGTGATTAATTCCTGGGCAAATATTTTTCTTTATTAGGCCGCTAATTAGATTACTTTCTGAACTCTCAGTTAATAAAAATATTAATATTTGATATTTATCTACTGCCAGGCACTAATAGCTGGTGTGTTAAAGCCGGCTCTCGTGGAGCTGTATTTTATCTGACGTTTTATCTGTATTTTTTCTGGGTTTATGAGCTCAGAGCTTTGCTGCAGTCAGGGTGGGCTCGGTGCTGATCTCAGCACTGCACTCTGTGGTATCCATAACACCCCCTATTAGTGCACCAGGGGGCCAGGAAAATCAGAGCCCTGATTATGCTGGGTGTGCTCTTACACAGAGTTGTGGAGCTCTACAGTAACTGCTCTGAAGCCAGATAAAAAACCAAAACAAAACAACTTAAAATAAAATAAAATAAAATCAGAGAATGTGTGAAAGTCCCCGCTTTGCAGGGAAAATAAAGCAGCTGTGAAGGAAGGAATCAAAATATTCAGAGCTCGGGCGATGTCCTGTGTGCCAGACCAACACTCTGGGGGGAATTCTGACCCAGCAGTCTACTCAGAGTTGTATTTACAATGAGGTTCCTAATAGTATTTGGTGCTGGAGAATTGCCTGGGTGCAAACAGGAATATGTAGATAAAATCCTGAGGATCTGTGAGCAATCCTAAACATCAGGGTCTCCTCGGAGGTGCCCAAAGGGTGAAATGGGCTGGCAGAGGTGAGGGCTGATTCAGGTTCTTAAACCTGGTTTAAGTAGCAATAATTATTATTTTTAATAGAGATTGTTAATTATCAAGGAAAATGAAATAGAAGTAGGAAAATGAACCAATGGCACTTGCTTCTGTTACTTGTAAAATGAGATGGCAAAATTCTTAAATTTTTAGAAGGTTAAAACCTTTTGCCTTTTATGTTTGAAAGCTGCAATGCAATAATTTTTTGCCACCTGTGTTATAAGTTATGTCAATACAATATTTTCATCAAATCCTTATGCCACATCTGAGGAACCTGTGAGCCCATGGAGATGTCAGGAGAAGGAGCTCCCTGGTTTTCCATCTCTTACAGCTTTGCTGTGAGGGAACGTTGGAGCCATTTCCATGTGGGAATAGCCTGAGTTGGACGTTTGCACTTGAACTTGAAAGCTCCTGCAGGTATCACTGATGGCTTTGGGGCTTTTTAAAAGGCAAATATTAAGGTGGCACAGGGAATTCTCCCAGATCTTCTATTGGTATTCTGATGAGCAAGCCAAAAAGTGTTTGATATCTCCCAAAATTCCTGGGAATGCCCTCCCTGATCAGACCCACATCAGTGCTGAAGAGCAGAAGAGAAATTGAGGCAAACAGCACAAATGGAAGACCAGAAGTACTAAGGGTAAGGGTTTTTTTAGCACTGCCCTATTTATCTAGGAAAGTTTAACGTAAAAAAAATGGTTCACTGAACTGTCAGTAAAAGAACTATTTTGATGTTGCTTAGGAATTTCAGAATTAGTGTCAGCAGCTAATAAACACTGAATTACATGTACTGAAATCAAGCTCTGTATAACATCTATGTCAAGTTTTGTGAGGAAAAATCTGCTTTAGATGGAAATTTCTCCTGCCTAGAACTCTCCTGATCACATGGATCTCATTAAAACACCATTTTTGGGCTAATTTGCAGCTTGTGTAAGTCACCACAGCTTCATTTTCTATTTCTTTATTGATAATCTGGTTTAGCTCTGCATTTTCAACACAATAATACCATTTCAACACAACATCCCATTACATTTCATTATTCACTTTGCTAGGAATGTTAAAGAGATGATAATTCATTAATAATTATTGCAACAGTACTAATTAATGTAACACCACCAGCTGTATCCGAATGCACTTTTTTCTATCTAGAAAGAAGAGAATCTGAGTAAGAATTTTCCTGTTGTAAGGAGTGGGGATGGAAATATTTTCACAAAAATATTCTTTCACAAAGGTTTGTCATGAGTTTGATCTAAAGCAAAGTGCTGGAAGAACGAAGAAGATGAAGAATTTGAGCAAGGTGGAAACGAGCCTTGGTGGTGGCAGTGGACCTGGGCAAATATACCCTGGGCAAAGGAAGGGCTCATTAGCTCTGAAAGGGGGAGAAGAGAAAAGGGAAAAGAGAAAAGGAAAAAGATTGACTCATTCAGCTCAAGCCAAGGCTGGGAATGCGTGTAGGTTTTCCTAGCTCAGCTGCTGGGCCTGTGGGACATGGTGAAGTGCTGCTTTGTGAGAAATTAAAAATATTTATATAGATAGATAGATAGATAGATATGATATTATTGACTCCCAAAATGTAATGGGACATTTAAAATCAGGCAGTGAAGCTGCAACAACGGCAGAAAATGCAAGCTGAACCTCCCATGGTGGCTGGGAGTTAAATGCCATTCTTTAGGAGTTACTGGACGAGTGCAAATAATCCACAGCACATGTCAGTCTGGAATAATTAGCAGGATGAAAGCTGATGCTGTGGTGCAGGAAGCTGAGGTGGAACTAAATCAGGTTTCAGTTGTCAGGTGGCAGACAATGAAAATAGTTCTGAGGACAATTTGATGATAAACACTTGGGCCTAAATGGGTGGGGTTGATTGATGGCTTCCCAAGAAACCCCCCTCAAAACCTCCAGTAATTCCAGCCTGGTTTAAGAAATTAAGTCTGGCCCAGCTCTTGTGTCAAGATAAAATGAAATCACTAAATTTCAGTGAGATTTGGAATTTCTCCTTGGAAGACAATTTTAATGGCTACTTTGGTTTTGAATCCAAGCAGAACATCGATAATGCCAACAAAATCTATATAATTACTATATATGACTATATGACTATAATATTAAGATATAAAAATTCAAGATCTATCTCTTATAGGAACAAACTTCACCTTTTATTCCCTCATGGCATTTGTGCCAGGTGACACAGTGCAGTGCCCGCCACCATGGGCCTGCCACCCTGTTATCTCTTACAAAACATGATAACCTTTATTCTGAGATGAAATTCATTAAAATGCACAGTTTAGCATTGTGAACATCATTTTCTATATCAAATTGTTGTCTGCCTGTGACAATGAGAGAGTTTAGCACTGTGACACTCTGATTGAGTTAAAAACCCCATATTTCAGTGTGCTAGACCAGCTGCATTGCTGTGAAATATTTTTTTCCTTGATACTGAAAACAGTTGCATCCACTCAGCTCCTGGATTATGTGGTAACCTGGTGCGTTGTGTCATTCTGTACGCTGAAGTTTTAACATTTTTCATGTCATTTACAACTGATGAGCCCACACAATCATTTGGAGTGGTTCTGATGTTAAAGTTTAGTGACCTGCTGGCATTTGAGCCCTTGACCATTTCCTTCCATCCACAGTAACCTCATTATGCCTCTCTTCAATCACCCGGAGAGGAAGGTAAAACAAGGACCACATTTGCTGATAGAGCAGCCTGCTTTCCGTGGAGTTTGGGAATGATTGGATTTTGCACAAAGCTATATCCTCTCTGCACCTATCCATAATTAATGGCAGTCAATTGCTCCTGGTTTTGTTCATGCCAAGGTTATTTTGGACAACACTTTGGTTCAAAAAGCTTCAGCAGAGTCCTGTAAACACTCCTGGGTCACTGATGACAAGATTGCTGTATAATTCTAATACATTATCTTCCAAGCTGTCCCTTGATGTCTCCTCTATAGCCCAAACACCGTCTGCTTTGAGTACCTCTATTTACAGATGGTCTCTGCTGCCCCAAAGTTTAAACACATTCTACATGTCTGGATTTAATTTATTCCCCTGAATGAAAGTTTCCAATAAAAGCTGCTCTTTTGGTCACACAAATACCAGCATATCCAAAGTCAAATGAAGTTTGATGTGGGAGTTTCTGGATCATCCACCAAACCCAGCCTGAGCTTGGGACCCACAGCGTGGGGGATCCCCATCCATGGGAACTGTCAGGACTGGGCAGAGCTGTTGGAAGAAGGGCTCAGAGGCCCTTCCTGTGATGCCTCAGGTTTCAGCTTTTCTATGTTTCAGGTTCTGTGCTGCTTTAGTGTGTGGGTCTGAGCTGCACATCAGGGGATGCTGAGCTCTGCACAGAGCAGGGAGACAAAACAATTCCTGCTCCAGCTGGGCACCAAGGACAAATGATCCAAAGCTCAGCCCAGGAGCACAAACAGCGTGGGCTGCAGAGAGGAAAACAAGCAGGGTGGGAGTGCCTGGGCTAAAGCTGGAACTGGACAATGAACTGCAAGGTGCAAATGGAGCAGAGCTGAGCCAAGGCAGAGACCCCGGGAGCGCTCGTGCATTTTGGGACCATTTGGGTTCCTCTTGGGGGCAGCCCTGGCTGGGCTCTTGTGCTGCCCAAGGTGGATCCATGGAGGAGATGCTTTGAATAAATCCCTGCTTTATTCTGGAGCTCTGTCCAGCCTCTGCTCCAGGGCAGCCTGCACAAGGCATCACCTGCATGAGGTTTGCAGCCATCCTGGAGAAGGGAGAGGGGCACAAACACCCAGGAGAGTTTGGAGGGGTTTGAGAGCCAACCCTCGCGTCCTGAGCACCATCACTGACCCCACTCCTGCTCCACCATCTTGCCCAAATGCTTTTCTCCAAAAATGAGATATTTTCTTTGATGTTGCTGCTTGGATGTAGTAAAAGTTGGATTGACAGAGACCATGCCCTTTGTAGGGTGGGGCTGGAAAAATTGCTTTAGGAATTAAATAATTTCAGGATAATTTCCTGAGTAAAGTGTTTTGTGCTGCCTGGGTAAAAAAAATCCCAAAGGGAGTTTATTAGTACAATCTTTCTTTTTTTTTACCAGTAAGGATGGCTAAAAGCTGGAGTAGCTTATGGAAAATAGAAATTTTTTTGTGAAGAAAAGGTTTTCAAATATGATTAAATAGGCATGTACCAATATTGCTTTCAGGACAGGTGACCCTGGCTCGTGTTAGCAAGGACTGAATAGATGTGTCACATCTTTTCTTCCTTTTATTTACTCTTTGACAGTTAATTTTCATTTTTATAATACCAACTTTGACACTTAAATCAATTCCTGCAGGTTGCATTTTGAACCTTTCCAATAAGATGAAAACTCAAATATAGCTGATTTTCCCTGGCTGTACCATTAGTTTCCTGAAGTTGACTTGCAGACTATTAGCTCAAGGGTGCTTTTACAATACAATAGAAGTAAAATTTTCTAAATTTTTAAGACTTTTACAATGCAAGACAACAAATATAGCCAGGATTGTTTGATTTTCAACAGGAAGAATTAAGAACTGGCTTATGTAACTAAAAAAATAGAAGAAAAATATACCTAATTGTTTAAAGAGTGTTTTGGTTAAAATATATTTGTGACACACAGAGGTATCTGCTATGACAGCTGCAAATGTCAATAAAATTCACAGATTTTGCCTTTTCCTGGGTGACCCATCCCACAGGATCATGGAATCATTCAGGCTGGAAAAGACCTTCAAGGTGAGGTGCCACATCTACTCGTTTTTGAACATTTCCACCATCTGTGTATGGACATTTAACGGCCAAATTCTTTCCACTGCTGTCCCCCACCATTGCCTGTCAAAAGGCTTTTGACACCTCTATGGATTCTTAGGGAACTTGCACAAATATTATTGTATAAAAGCTTTTAAATGCATTTTCAGATGTTACCGGTTTGCCAGATGCCCTTGCCCGGTAACTCACAGCCGATGGCTCCATGGATTGCCTTTCTGGTTTAGTGCCTTCTTTCCTTGGGCTGAGATATCCCAGGGTGAGCCTTTTGCATTCCGAATGAAATGGAAATAAAGATGCACAAACTCAGAGGAACTCTGAATAATTTCAGCTTGCTACTTTTCCCCCGGTGTGTTTCGGTTACTGAGCCTTAGATAATAATGGAAACAAGACTAAGAACATTTTTTCATTGCTAAAGTGGAGCGACAGGGTTGTCCTTTCCCCAGTTTCCAGCACAAAGATCCCTGCCAATATCAGGTTGCTGCAGCGCAGAACTGCAGGACCTGGGTGTGAGTGGGGATGGCAGGAACCCAGAGATGTTCCCAAGGATGCGCTGGATTTTGCTCTTTTCCTCACCTCCAAATAAAAAACTATTTTCCCTTTATGGAACCTTGTTCTCCTTCCTCTGAGTTCTCTGCTCCTCAGTGCATCCCTACAAAAAGAAAAGGATGTGCCCAGTCCTCCACACCACTTCCAGCCTGGAGGAAAAATTGTTCCTCTTCTGTTTCACAGTCCACACACACAGATTTTTCAGGGAAAACAAAATTTAACATATATTTCTTAATTTTTAGCTCAGGATATGGGACTTGCTAATAAAAACCTTTTTTTTTTTTTTTTACCTTGCATACATAGCCATTTCTGTTCTGATTTATTGATCAGACTTATTCTTAGGAAAAAAAAAATGTTGCCTATTTTGCCTATTGCTTTTCCAAAACCACAGAGATGAATCCACTTGTATTGCTAATATGACACTTTGCCAGTTGCATCTAGTGATTTAATCAGAAAAAAAGGTGATAAGATTTGTGGAGAAAAAAAAGTTCAAGCTAATTTTAAATTTTTATTAAACAAAATGTATTCACTTTAAAAAAAAATTGAATATTAGACAATCTCAAAGTATTTAGAAGCCTGGAACAAGTGGAGGCTTTCATTTCACAAGCTAACCTCCAGTTTTACTTTTGGCTCAAAAGGGTTTCAAATGCTTTTGTTAAAGCCAATCCAAAATGATTTCCCTCGATTTTTCAGAACTGGTAGCTAAATAAAAAATCAGCTCATACTATTCCAAGGTTATTTGAGGATTTCTTTGTGTTACTCTTGCACTTCCAGTTTCATTCTCCTGGCTTGAGTAGCAGTTAATTATTTTCTCAAAAATCGAAGTAGACCTTAGCAACATGAAAGCAATAAAGAAATTCAATGGATTGCATTCACTCAACAGGGTAAAAATTTCTGAAGCCTGAAAAGTTCCTGCCCTGGAGAGTGAAAGGCCACTAATAACCCCTTGTCCTTGAGAGCAGCCCTGAAAAGAAAGAGGCAAAAGCTTCTACTGTGCTGTGAAGTGGGGTTTCATTTTCCAGCTCCTGTAGATACTGCAGCAGACACATGCAAGAAATAAAAGTGCTCCTGAACCAGTTAACAAGGTCTTTGCAGAAGAAAGCACACACCCTTCATTATCCTGATGTGGGGGACCTTTCGTCCTCTTCTTTTTCAGGGCTAGGAGTGAGACTTGGAGCCCAATAAAAATTAAGATTCTCTGGCCTGGTTGGGGTATAAAAGGCAAAGAAAGAGTTGGTGTTGGTTTTGTCACCCCCCCCGTCAAGTTTTACATCCTTTGCTGTAAATATTGTAATATTCAGCTGAAGTCTGGTCATTGGAGAGGGTTGGGGTTTTTCCCCCATAAATTCAGTGAGCTGAAGATTGTCTTTATTTTGTGAAGTTTGTGACTCATTCCTAATGAAGGCCCTGCTTTGCTTGGCTCCCAGCCTAGGCTGAGGGCTGGGAAATGACTTTGAATGAGCAGAAGTGCCATCCTGCATTTCACTAACTTACTACACCCTCCTTGATCCAGTGCCTTTTGTCATCTGGGGTCTCATCTTGAAGCCCTTACTAAGGGAAAATTCCCTCTGACTTCAAAGCTAAGCAAAGCCTTTATGAATAAATCACCTGAGGTTTTGGTGTCACTGATCACAGATCCAAATTTCCCAGCTCATGTGGATTCAGGAGTGTGTTACCCAGCTTTGCTCTTGGCATCCCTAATTCCTGCTCCTGCTTGCTGTGTCTTCCCTAATTCTCTTTATCATCTCGCTGCTTGCCTTCTCCACATTCAGTAACCTCCAACAACCGGTTTGATCTCCGTATTTCAATGTTTAAACCATTTGTCCTACCCAGGATTTTCCTCTTATTATAAAAAATTACGCTCACATAGGAAGTTAAAGAGAAAATAAACTCATTTAAGGGGTATTTTCCTTCTGTTGAGGCAGCATCTTGCTGTTGCTGACATAAATGGGTTTTATTGTCTGAGGTAGGAGGGAGATTCTTGTGGGTGTAATTGAGGGAGCCCAGGCAGTTTTCCCACTGAGAGCAGCTGAGGATGTTGTCCTCAATTCTTAAGCCATGTGAAACACTATTAGTGCCTGATGGAAATAATAAAGGGGATAATCAGATGTTGGGTTGCAGACACGGGTAGAAAAGTCCAATGAGCTTTTTGTGAAAGCTTTGCTGAGATTTCTTCAGATGTATTAATAGCAAAAGCAAATCACTTCATTAGAAGTGTTATTGCAGCAACTATCACACACTCTTCTTAAGCTGTTACAGTGCAATTATTTGAAGGCAAAAGCAAAGAGCTGCAAATTAACGAACTTCAATACTTTCTTCTTTCCTCTCTGAGAAACAAAGCAAATTTTAGAGAAGCTGGCAGATCATCTTCCCCACACTCCAAAATCAAAGCTGCTGTCATTTGAAATATTTAGAAAATGCAAGTGATATACAGACATTTTTTTAATGTTTCTTCCATCAACAGTAACTTTCAAATTTCCAGTTTAGCAGATTTCTGTTTCCTCTCAATTAATTCTGGCTTTTTCCAAGAGATTCATCTTTTTTCCTTTGAAACTGAGGATGGATGTGTGTGTGCCTGGCCTTGAGAAGAAGAGCCCAACATCAAAGTTCAGCCCCTGACCATGCCAAAGATTATTTTATGTGAATTAAACAAGTCTTCCCTTACTCAGCTCTGTCTCTGGGAAAGAGGCTGCTGATAATTTTTCTTCCCCATGTTTTATCTCTTTCATCCAGTGCATGAGATTGGCTGTCAGGATATGTCCCATTAAGAAGCAGAGCACCCAGCACAAGAGAGCCTAAATTGCCATTCACACTTTCCAAGGCAGAAATATGAAGAGATTCAGCATTAGATTAATAAATATAATGTGTCCCAAAATGAGGGAAATCATCTCCACCGTAAGCATCTTTATTTTCCTTGGGAAACTTCACAGACGCATTCAGAGTAGCTGATGAGCAATAGAAGCAGTGCTAAAAGACCAATAAAATACATGAAAATCAACACAGACAGATGCCAGCAGGTCACCTTAGATGGTTTTGTGTAAATTAAAAAGAAATATGAAACAATTTACGGCTGGCCCTTCTGCGAGACAGTTCTTTGGAAAATTGATTAGTAATCTCACAGGCTACCCTTTTCTTTGCCTTAGTATTTTACAGCTTGCACCATCCATCTGCCACCCAAGCATATAAGATCAGCAGCTACACATATCAGTGGCTGGATAAGATCACAGACTATTTGCTCATTTTTAAGAAGAAATGCAGAAAAATTGGGCAATTTGGGGTTCTGGGGTGGTGCTGGATTCCAGGACAGGCTGCACAAGGACTGAGCTGCTTTTCAGTCTTGCACAGCAATGTCCCAAGGTCTGAGAACTCAATATATTAAAAAATTACTCAGTTCCAGTTGCAAGCAAAGTATAAAATAAACTCTAATAGAGGCAATTTCCACTGTGAAATGGGAGCGAGCACATGTAAACAGTGATAGAAGTGCAGGCTTGGGTTTGTCTGAAATGAGATTCCTGAGGGCTCAATCCTGACCTTTCCTGGTTAAACAGAGCCTATCCTGACCATATTTATAAATATATTCATGGCATATATATTCATACTGTTTATGTACTCAGAGAATGATCTTCCCGTCTCAGAGACACATCATCTGGCAGTGTTGCCATCCTTCCTCCCAGCCAGAAAAACCCAACCAAGCTGTCAGAGCACACAAGTCAACATTCTAAAAGATTAATACCATTTTTAGAAGTAATTGCTAATTAAAAACGACATCTATCCACTGCCTGGTGTATTTAAACACTCTTAATTCTTGAGTGTGCAGAGTGCTGGACTTCTCACCTTCAGCCCTGTCCTGATCCTCCCCAAAATCTGCAGGAGACGGGGCTGAGCTGTGTGTGGCTGCATCTGACACGTTCTCAGCTGAGTCCTAATCTGAGCTTGTGCAGAACAACCTCCTGCAGCCTTCAATTACCTCTGCAGAACTCTGAAATTGGATCAGTGAGGGCTCTCCTGACGAGGAGAACATGAGGTGATTTTTATTGTACACAGTCAGCTCTGGAGTGCCAGGTTCGGCTGGAATCAGCTTTAATACTTATTTTTAATTACACCTTTGCAGTGGAGATCGATAAAGCAGCCTCTTTTGTCTGAGATCCACAGGAGACAACGACCATCATTCCTCTAGGGAGCATTTCACTACCAAAAAAAAAAAAGGGGGGGAAAAGGTGGAAACCTGTGATTTCTTCTCTCAAAGGGGATGCAATGCATTTTCTCACTGCCCAGCAAACTTGGCTCATTTTGTAGGTATCACAAATCCTATCACCATCTTTTATTTTCTGTCATGAGCAGAGTGGTTGAAGGAGTGACTTCAGAGCAGCCCCTCCTGCGTTTGCTTGAGGGGTGGCAGCAGCTGGGGGTGTACCTGCATTGGCCATTTGTCACATTCATTCCATGAAAATCCCTCCGTGCCACACTGGAGAAACCCATCTGCATTCCAGGTGCGCTCCTCCGAGCTGCCCTTTCTCATCCAGCTGGGCATTTCCCACCCTATTGTCAGGGCTTTGTGGATTCAGCCACTTCCAGGCTCTGGAAAGAGGTGGGCAGCAGAGTCACCAAGTGCAAGGGTAGTGGGAGATGCTGCTGCACCCTCCCTCTCCCAAAGAGTGGAATTAAATTGAAATTACCCAGCAATTATCCACTCTTCCCTAGGGGAGCTGGGGGGAAATCCCTTTATTTCTGTGAGAACTCTGAAATGCTTTACTCGTCACAGCCTGTGGTGCAAAGGTCTGGGAGGTACTGGGAGAGGCAACCCAGAGCCACAGGAGTGACACTGAACGCCTGAAACAGGAGAATTCCTGGAGAATTAGAGCTGGCTATTTGTTCCTAATTATTCATCCTCTGATTTGCATTCTAAGGAACTGAATTATTGCAATATACGAAGGGAAAACACTTCTTTGGACGTGTTGTGCTTAAAACAAAGCAGAAAACACCAAAATCCTCTGTCCTGCTTTGCCCTCTCACCTTGATGTTTGTCCATTCTTATTGATAATAATAATTATTAATGCTGATTGTGAGCCAAACACTGACTATTCCCTTAGAGCTCTGTTTAACCTTGTGAGTTTGGAGAATTTTATCAGGGGACATTACCTGAGAGTCAGATTTCCTCACCTTTCTCCTCATGGATTTCAGTTCCCCCTTTGGTGTCTCCTCTTTGGGTGGCCTTTGCAGAACTTTTGGACTTCACGTCATTTTAAGCACAAGGCAGAGTTTACCTGAGAAATATTTAATAAGATATAGACCTAAACAACAATTATGAATTTATCATAATACTACCTGCAGCTTCAAATTTGGAAAGACCTTTCAGAATGTATTTTTTTTTACTTATTTATTTTCAAATATTAAAGTTGCATCATAATATAACTTCTGTATTAATTTCAGAAAGAGCAACTCACACAAACTTTCAAATTGGTCTCTAATTGGAATAAAAATCTTGATTAGGATTGCTAAAGAGAGACATTTTTCCCAAAGAAAATAGAATTACTGCTACAATACTCAAGGTTTGGGGATTTTCCTTTTTTTTTATAGTGAGCACTACTCATTACATTTGGAAGTTTTTCCTTAGGCCAAGGTGATATTGGAAGATGAAGCTCAACAGCATAAAGAAAAAAAATATATTTGTCTTTTTATTTTTTTCTGGGATAAGCAGAGGGCTGGATTTTTTTTTTTTTTCCTTTAGGGATAATAAAACCTACAAAAATTGATCCAAATGGAATTTTCATATTTTAGGTTACACTACATCAGACATTACCTTTTCCAAAGGCTAATAAATCAAGGGCTACCTAAAATAAAAGCAGGCAAACAAAACTAAAAGCTTTTTGGATGAGCTTACTTCACAGAAAATGTAATAAACACATGAAATCTGATATACCACAAGCAAAATCAAGATTCATAATTTATTCATGGCTTCATCAATAGTTCCAAGAGACTCCCAGCACAGACAGATTTGTTATGCCACATTAATATTTTATTGGGTTTTATGGAAGGGAGGAGGAAAAATGAACAAGGAGGATAAAATGATACAAATAACATTTAAAAGACAAAGGAAGAAGAGGGGGGCTGGAATTACTGAGATTGAGGAGAAATGAGAGGGAAATGGTCAAATTGCACTGGGTGGGGCTGGGTCCCACCACACCAGGGGTTCAGGCAGAACTCACAGAGCTTCATTCTCCTTCTTCAGCGTCTAAGAAACCCAGCTGACAAATTTATATTCAGAGAAGGGGTCGTTTAGGAAAAATAAATGGTCAGAGAGGAAAAAAAGTGGTGGATCTGAACTTGGTTAAACTTTTTCTCAAGATAAATATCAAGTGAACGCCCAGAGCTGCAACCCAGAGTCCTGGAGCCCACGGCTTTCCCTCTCCCTGCAGCATTCAAACCATATTTTCCCTGAAAATTGAGATTTTCCCTTAAAAGCACTCCCATCAAGGACCCTGTGTCAGCAAGGCCACGTCTGTCCTGCTCTCAGCACCTTCCAGCTGCAGCAGTTTCAGCTCAGAATATTCTCAAAACTGAAAAATGTCTCTACTCCTTGAAGAATCACATCTCCTCCCAGCTTGGAACTAGCTTTTTTCACTTTTTGCTCCTTTTTTTGTTTTGGTTTGTTTATTTTTTATTTTTTTTTTGGCAGAGAGCACAGTTGAGAAATGATGGATTTTCATTTCTCATTTGGACTCAAAGTCCATGCAGCGGCCAAAGGAAATAAGCAGTTTCTCCCACGTGGCAGAAAGTGCATTGTTAAGGTGAAAGGAAAAGCAGGAGACAAAATTAAAGTGATTTGTCCCAGATCCCAGGGCTGGAGAGCTGAGCTGAGGCTCTGTGGCTTTGTCAGATGTTCCCTCCTGACACCAACTGGGAGTGGACAGAAGGAAAATCCTGAGAAATGGAGGCTTGCTGGAGTGAAGTCCAGCTTAAACCCTGATTTCAGAGGCTGGGTTTGCTCCTGGTTTGGGGTCACATACAGGATGACACCCTGCTTGTGCCTGCAGTGCTGGGTCCAGCAGCACCAGGGAAGAGAAATCCCCCAAAAAGAAGAACTTTGAGGGGATGGAGCATGGCCAGGGAAGGGAATGGAGCTGGGAAAAGGCTGGAGAACCAGGAGAGGCTGAGGGAGCTGGGAAGGGGCTCAGCCTGGAGGAAAGGGGGATCAGGGGGGACCTTGTGGCTCTGCACAGCTCCTAACAGGAGGGGACAGCCGGGGTGTCGGGCTCTGCTCCCAGGGAACAGGGACAGGAGCAGAGGGAGCAGCCTCAGGCTGGGCCAGGGGAGGCTCAGGGTGGATATTTGGGAAAATGATTCATGAAAAGGGTTTTCCACCCCTGGCACAGCTGCTCAGGGCAGTGGTGGAATCCCCATCAGGGGATTTAAGGTCCCTTCCAACCCAGCCCTCCACGGTTCTCTGAATGTGACGCACAGCACTGCAGAAAAGGCACCAAGAGAAACAGAGCTCGATTTCCTTGGATTCTCTGGGACGCCAGAACCATCCCATACCTCTTCCTGTACCTCTTGATCAAGTCTAACAGCAGATCTCCAGCTTTTTCTTCTTTGGGGAGTTTCTGAGCAAGTTCTTGGCTTCCCAGCCAAAGCTTTGCAGTTCAATTTCTCCCGGAGCACCAGAAAAAAAAAGCAAGAGCAGTCATTTGCTGGAATCATGAGCAGCTAATTTGCTGAGTTTAGTGGCAGGAAGCCTGAAAATAATCAATCCAGTTCTTCTCTACATATATGAATGTAAGGCAGCGTGCTGAGGAGGGCAAATTGCACTGCTCAAAGCAAGATGAACAGTCTTATCAGGTGAAACTGTGGATAAATCTTCACTGGCAGAACACTTTTCTCAGAGTATCTCCGGGTTCCTGGGAGATTTTTGAGTTGCTCACGTAGTTTGAGGCAGCACCATTGGATAATTACTCTGATTTAGGATGTGTTTATGTTTTTATCTAGAAGAGAGTTACATTTGCAGCACAGATTTCCAGATTGCTGCAGTTATTCCTCCTCTGAGTTCAAGCAGTTGGACATAACTACGTTTATATGGAAGCATTTAACTGTTGAAAAACTCCTCATTCTTTACTGACTCTTTGTTTTTCTCTATGTAAAAACTATTTTTAACACTCTTTAGTATTGCTTGCATTAAATTATACCGTAATAAAATAAATATATAATTACAACATAGATAGATATAGATATAGATATAGATATAGATATAGATATAGATATAGATATAGATACAGATATAGATATAGATATATAGATATAGATATATAGATAGATATAGATATAGATTAGATATAGATATAGATATAGATATAGATATAGATTAGATATAGATTAGATATAGATACAGAAAAAAAATGATAAAATAAATATATAAATAACAGCACAGATTTTGGCCTTCTGTTCAGCTAAGAACTCTCTTCTCTGTTCCATCCAGCCAGATCCACACCAGATTGCTCAGATCCATCAGGCAGCAGAGGAAGTTTTCTCTACCCATCACATAGCTCAGACACTGAGACAGGCAAAATAAATGTGAGCTGAGCCGGGCAATATAAAACTGCCTAAAATCCTTCTGGGGCTGTACAACTCCATAATTCTTCTGAGACTCACTGAGCAATCATTTCTCTCTTCCTTTCTCCTCTGAGGTGGGTTTAACTGACAGCACCAAAACTCATTGCCAGGAAGTAAAAAGGAGAAAACTCTGCTGTGTGTTTTACAGCTGGGCTGTAGTTGGAGAACTTCACCAGCCCTGCTGTAAAATCCCATCATTGGCTTCTGGACAGTGAAATATGGGCAGAAAACCAAACAAATACAGGAGGCACTTCCCCACAGATGGCATTTAGGGCTGTGCTGGGTCTGTCAAGTGAAATCCTGAGCAGGGAATTGATTCACAGCTTCCCTCAAAATGCCAGAGAGTTGTGACTCTCCGAGGTCTGGAAAAAGAAGATTTGGGGCAGTTTGTACTCCCTCGCTGTGTGAGGAGGTTTCTTCACAATTGTCCAGAAACTTGTTGGGAACCCAGAAATATCCCATCATTTGTTCTTCTGAAGTTCAGGCTTTAAACTCTGCTGTGAGCAGCAATTCATAAAAAAGCAAACAGACAAAGCAAAAACAATATCCTTTGTAAATTCCGCTACAGGCACCTACAAAGCAATGGCTTTATTTTCCCACACTGGGGATTTGTGTTCCATCTTGGCACACAAAGCCAAAAGCACCAAAGGGAAGGTGAGATCCTGAATTCAGGTGCTTGAATTTGGACAATTTTGCAATATCAACACGTGTTACTTTTTTTCACTTAAAGGGTCAAGTGTTCTTTTAGAAACAAAACCCGAAAAAGGCTTTGGTTGCAAAGTTTCAAATGAGCTTTTTTAAAGTGAAAAGCAAATGAACAGGCTGCTCAGCCTCATCTTTTTGTGGCCATATGTGAGATCACAGCATTCGAGCAGAAAAATATTGTGGCCCTCTGAACTCTGTACAGAAAAACAGAAAGGAAAAGCAATATTGTTCCAACTTATTGCACAAATACACCTGTGTGCACCCAAACTGAAGAGTAAAAACCAGTGTACCAACATTATCCTCTCTAATTAGGGAATTGTGAATAATGCTGGCAATAAAAAAATGCCATAGAAGGGCAAGAAAATGGCATCCCCCATAATGAAAGATGTCTCCTTTGGGGTCACATTTAACTTTTGTGGGCTGACAAAGGGATCGGTCTCCATGACATATTGTTAAGTGACTGTTCCTCTGATCCTGGAATGTCTTCTCCACTCACATACATATTTCTGGCTTGTTAGGGAGGCAGCCTGACAGTACAAAGGGCTGGATGTATGTCTGTGCATTGTAAGCAGAACTTGGAGATGCTCTGAGTCAGGGTTTTATAATCAGATGCCAGGGCTAAGTAACTGGTTATGTTCTACATCTTCCCCCAAAATAATAAAAAAGAAAAGTCTGAAGCAGCTCTGGATGCAGGGAGGCTCTGCAAAGCTCTTTTGAGGTTTTTAAAATGCATGATTGGAAATATCTGCAGAGTTTTTTTGTCTTGTGTTCCTCAAAATCTGATCAAACGTTGAAGATGATCAAATTTCCATGGGGGAAGAAAGCACAAACTTCCGCCATTATCTCCTTTTCTGCTTCCTTATAAACCCAAACTGGATGGCATCCAATTTCTCCTCGCAACTGCCTCTGGAAATGAAAGAGAGCCTGAATAGAGGAGGAGATGAGCTGCTTTAAATGCTTTTTCATAGTTCTCACTGCTATGAAAGCTTCATTAAAAGCTGCAGCTTGCTTGTTTTCGAACTCTTCCGAAGTAATAAGCATATAATTGTGCTGGAAGCTCGAGAGGAGCGTGTCCCTGCAAGCCACTGCAGCAGCCTTTCCTCTCAAGGTCCTTCTGCATTTTCTTGGGGATCAGTCAATCCCATCTGAAGGAAATTTAGAAGAAATATTGGGGTTTTTTTAAAGAGGACGTTGACGATTTGCAATGTTGAAATGTCGACAAAAATTACTTCCTCACGGACTGTTGACTCTGAGGGTGTGTTGTGAGGCAAAACAATTATTTTGCCTTTTTTGTTTGGTGGTTTTTTTTTGGTTTTTCAGTCTTCTTAACCCACATTCAAACTGTGTCAGGCACAGGCTCACTGCTGAGCCCTCTCATATTCATTTTGATTTCTTCAGATGGAAAAACATGAGGAATGAGGAAGAAAATTTGTGCTACCAGCATTTTTTACAGTTTCTCCTAAAAAATTCAGCTGCAGCACTGAGATCCACACATGTTCTGACTGATTCCATGGGATTTCTTCTGCTGTCTCCTGTGGAGCAAAACCAACCTTGCTGCAGATGTTAATAAATGCTCTTTTGAAACAGCTGGAAGGGATTTTGGGAGCATGGACAGATGAATTTCGTAACACCAAGGGTTAGAACAACATTCAAAGCCCTTAAATCACCCTCCACAATGAAATCCTTCAGTGGCAAAATCCACTTTGTGGATTCAACAAATTCAATCCAATATTTACTCATGAAATTCCACGTTCGAAGTCCTGGGTCAGGATGCCAGAACACAGAGATTCCTACATTGATTGAGGCTTGATCAGAATCTTTTCTGATTTGTCCCACAAATCACAGCCCCAGACATCCCAGGATGAAACCCAGTGTATAAGAAATACAGTATTGACAAGACTGTAGGTAATTCCCACTAAAAATGTAGGGAAAATTCTCAGGGTGAACTTAAATTACTGAAAAAGGCCTAATGGGAGCACTGACAAAGATATTTAGAAAGTCAGCTGTGGATTCTGTTAAAAGGAATTGACATTTATTTAGAATATACATTCCTGGGGAATATGTTTCCAAGCCATGCTTCATTGCCTTCTTCCAGTCTGCACAAATTTATTACCCAAAATGAAGATCACAGTGCCCAAAGAGTCACTTTGACTCCTTTCCGTCTTGTTTCCAGTTTATTTCTAGGATTCCAGTGAAAATTCCCTCCTAGTTTACCATGAAACAGAATGGATTAAAATAAATAATAAAACAAAAAAATGATAAATCATAAAACAAAAAACTATGAATTTTACTTTTTTTTCTCCACAGAATCTTGATAGCAGCATTTCACGGCTTTCCCCAAGCTAACTCCACACCGGCATCTAGAAATAAGAAAGCATATTTACATTTGTTAATTTGCTTTTCACCAATTGAGAAAAATAACTCACAATAATAGATATAAAACGTAGCGAGGCTGAAGATAATGCCAGTTCCCCCTGAAACACGGAAAATTTCCTGGCACATAAAATAAATATGAGTAAAACCAGTGGAAAGTCATCGCTTTACTTTATTTTACTCCTTCTTTTTAATCAGTAAAGATATTGCCGCATAAAACCCTACTTTGGAATTTTATTTTCTGACTGAGAGGCTCTTCTGATAGAAATAATATTCCCAGCAAGTCAAACAACTTTAACCATAGGTTTTACTTTTACCCCACAGGTTTTACCATAACTCAGAGGAAAATGTCCCCTCAAGCCAAATCTCATTGGAGAGCTGAGGATGGAGGCTGATCCTAGAAGGAATATTGAGTTAATTCTCCTCCCTCACCATTTTTTCCTCTCAAATTCCTCATTTCCAAGCCGTAAATACCCCATGAGGTGCACCACTGGAGGTTCTAGGGGCAAATCCCAAATTTGGGACCTACTCAATCCATCCTGCCCAGCTGTGGAAGTCAACCCAACTGGATGGGGAGCTTGGAAATGGACTCCTGAGCACAGATGTGGCTCTTTTCCTTTTTTAATTTCAAAATCCAGCGAGGAAATGAAGGAAATGTTTGCCTTGTTGTCTGTGTGCCACAATCCATGAGTTTTCATCAAAACCCTCCGATATTTTCAGGTAGAGTCATCTGCAGACACTCCCAGAAGCAATTAACACAGCCTGGGTTTGTAAATGCTTCCTGCCTGTGTTTGTTTGTCCTGGGAGCTGTGCAAATATTATTTGTAGGGTTCCTGGTAAAGCTGGGAATGCTTATCCCAGAATCCTGGAGCTACCTGTGAGCTTGGGAAATGCTGTTTGGAGCCAGGATATTTTGCTGTCAGGCATCACTGGGGTGGGAGGTGGGCAAATCACTCACTTGACACTAAAAGGGGGAAGAGAGGAGAAGGATGCTCCAGCTTTGAGTGGCTGAGATGTTTTTCTTCTTCCTAGAAAAAATTCCACGAAGGAAGGAGCCTTGAAGTGCAGCCCACTCTGATCTGTGCAGAGGGACAGGGCTGGCTGTTAGGAGTAAAACAAAAAGGAAAAAACAGCAGTGGAATTTTAGGGTTTTAGGGTTTAGGTGGAATTTTAGGGCTTGTAAGTGTCCTCAGGCAGTGAAGGTCTTTACCCTTTAATGCTCTCATAACCCTTCCCACAGTGACAGTGGCATCCACAGTTTTGATATAAAATACCCTGAAAAAAGAAATCCAAGTGCTTCAAATCCTCCTAAGCAACAAAAATCAGTTTAAAATAGGTGATCCATTACCACAAGCTTACCAACATTTTATTTATTTATTTATTTTTAATTTTCCATTATGGGCAGCAATTTGCCCGTTGCTTTTCCTGCCTCTTGCAGCAGAGAAGGACGGGGTGCTGCAGAACCAGCACTTAGGCTTTCTGCTGAAATATTTATTAGTACAAGAAGCAACGCACCACAATGTTCTGGCTTCGTGTCACACTCGTTTCACCCGTGCAGGTACAACCTGTGGGCAGCTGTTACACCCAGGGAACAAATCAGTCAAAGAATTGAGGGGCACTAATGCAAAGCAGCCCCTGACAGTGGCATGCACAGCCTGCTAAAGAGGCTGGCTGGCACATTTTTGCCTGTGCTCTGCATTTTTTTGCTCTGTTTCGTGGGCTGAGCAGTGTGCAGGGCAGGAATTTGATGTGGCTATGTGTCACTTCAGGTGTTGGAGGTGCTTATTTGATTTATGTGTATTTTTGTGTGATGCTGGTGTTTCTGAGGAGCTTTCTCATTTCGTTTGTTGCCTTGTGAATTCATATGAATTAGGCAATTATATAAGTTACTATTTTGACCAGAGGGAGAAAGAAACCTGATAGGACAGAGCAGTACAGAAAACCAGGGCTTAGAAGTGGCCTCAGGCATATGAAGGTCTTAACCCTTTAAATGCCCTCATAACTCTTCCTGCAGTGGCAGTGGCATCCTCAGTTGCAATATAAAATATGCTGGAAAAAGAAATTCAAGTGCTTCAAATCCTCCTTGCTCCCACTTGTCAGTCATGGCTCATTTTCAGGATTATTGAGAGAAAAAAGAAATTCTTCTCTCCTATATTTTTTTTCCTCACAAAGCTGCTGCATTGTGGGGCTTGTAGGAGAGCTCGCTCGACAGCGCAGCAGGCAGAGCCAAAATCTGACTTTATTAAGATGAAATCATTGTCTGTAGGCAAAGCAAAGCCATGTGATATCTCCATCAGCGAGGCTTTCATATGCAGCTGCTCAAAACCCTGGAATAAATGGAGCTGATTGAGGTGAGCCAGAGGCAATTCAGCCACCAGAGCCAAGCAAGGAGAGGATCAGAGAATGGAGCTCCCTCGTTAGCAGGGAGCTCCTCTGAGCTCAGGTCCAGCTGCCAGGGGGGGAAATGAGGAGATCCAGAACTGGAAGGCACTTTCTGAGCAGTCACAGTGTCCACAGGTCCAGCTCCCAGATGGAATGGCCCAGCCTCGGGAGCTGAAAAGAGCTGAGGGACAGTCAGACAGTCCCAGAAGCTCCCAGTGAGGGACAGTGTCGCCAGGAGATGACTGGCAGCTCAGCAGAGCAGATGAGACATTACAAAATATAAAAATGGAGACAAAGAGGGATGCAGGGAAAGCAGCTCATCATTATTCTCTTGTGAAATATCTCTGCTCCTGTTCCAATTAGCCAGGAGAGGAGTAGATTGTCATTTCGTTTCAGACCTCCAGGCTGGGGGACAGAGCTGGGCCAAGGTTTAAGCAAGGCACCTGGCAAAGAATATGAGAAAGGGAAAGAGCATCTCTGTGGCCCACCTGCAGGTCGTGCAGATTAACCTCTCTGTGCCTCCCAGCACTTCCATTCAAAGATCATGGAATTGTGGAACATGCTGAGTTGGAAAGGCTCCAGCAGCATCATCCAGCAGCTCCTGGCCCTGCTCAGACACCCCAACAATCCCACCCTGGGCATCCCTGGGAATGTCCAAACCTCCTGGAGCTCTGGCAGCCTCAGGGCTGTGCCCATTCCCTGGGGAGCCTGGGCAGTGCCCAGCACCCTCTGGGGGAAGAACCTTTTCCTGGTGAAAGAAAAAAGTAGCTCCTTGTGGGAATGTTGGTGGATGGAAATGCTTTGCCAGTGAAATGACTTTTGGAGGTTCCTGCTCTGAAGGAGGTAAAGCCACTGGTGACCCTCATACAGCATGTGCTGAATTCCTGATAACTTGTCCATGGGCTTCAGAACTCCAGCTTTGAGCGTCCAAAAATGTCCAAAGCCAATCCTGGAAACTGAGCTCCAAAGTACCCCTAATACACATAGTACTTGGGGAAGGCCTTTGGATGAATGCAACCAGCAAAGCAGCACTTTATAATATCTACTGGAGATGATAATGAATTCACTGTCAGGACTCCTCCCCCCGATCCCTCCTGTCCCAGTCCAATCTAATCCAGTCTAACAGCTCCTTTTCTGGACACGTGAAGCCCTTTTTAGCTGTGGTTATCTTCACATTACCAGATAATATTGGCTGAGCCCCTCTTGTCTTCCCATATCCAAGATTTTGTCACTAAATGTAGAGAGCTGTAGTCCAATGTGTAATTCCCAGTGTCCCTTGTGTGCCCTGTCTGGGACAGTTTCCAGGCTGCAGCAATTCCAGGATTTACCATGTCCAGTGACAAAAGGAATCCACATCCAGAAATCAGGCATTTCCAGGGTCTCTCTGCTGAGGTGGTGACTGTGTGTGCCAAAGAGCCACATATCCCATCATGGTAAAAACGATTAAAACAAGGAATGGAGTAAATCAAGCATTTAAAGATTTTTTTAATGGCAGAGGTCATTGCACAGAGACTGGTGGTGGCAATAAATTCCAGTCCAGGGGATGGAAATGTGTGGAAAGCACCAGAAAAACCAGCAAAACCAGGGTTAAAGAAATGCCATTTTTAATTACTATGGAAGATGGAGGCCAAATGATATAAATATAAGATGACAGGACAATAAACAACAGAATGAGAACATGAAGTAATGAGGCAAAATATCCTGGCCAACATCACTGCAAAACCAGTTTTAGATTGATAACCAGGATATTTTTAGTATCACAGCTATGGGTGGTCATTTGAAACCCATGATTTTTTTTATTGGATTGATGGGGACACTCTAAAAGAATTGTTGGTATTTTATGTGCTTTTAGAGAATTGAAAAAGCAGTTTATGGATTAGTTTGAAATAAAAAACTTATGGCAGATGAGTTCAGCTGCTCATCAGCTCCACGCACTCAATTATAATGCCCACAGTGAGTTGTGTTTTATAATTTTCCTAATACATCAGAATTGGTTGATTTCCCTTTGTTTTCAGTGTTTATTTTGAGCTTTTATTGGATTATTGCAAAAATCAAAGCACCCAAACCCCACAATGTGTATGAAGTGATTTTATCCTCGCTGAAGATTTTAACATTGACTGGAAAAACTACATTTATTTTTCAGCATTAAATGCTTTTAAAAGTCTGATAAAAAAGTGTGTCACTAACAACTGCATTATCTAATCCATATATTGGGTAAAGAACATCTGTGCATGTTTTCAACCAGAAAAAAAAACTTTGTTTTTTTCCTTATTTTCTAAAATTTCCATTAAAACTGTGCAGGGGATTGAGAGGCTCCTCTGGGATTTAGGTGTTGTAATTTGGAAATGAGCTTTTTTTTTATGATGAGGGATAAGAATAAAAAGCAGGTTTGTAGGGGGGGAAAGGAGAAGTCTTTGCAAATTGTTGTGTCAGCTGGGTAGAAATCTTGCAAGGAACTTTGCTGTGCTGCTAATGACCTTTTTGGGGAGCTGAAAAGGAAAGGAACAGGAAGTTATTTGCTCCAACTGAGAGTATTTTAAAATAGGTGCTGGGATAACAATGGGCAGAAAAATAGATTGATCAGGGAACAAGAGGAAAATTGGCAAAAATCACCCAGCTGGGGCAACTGATCCCTTCAGGGGGCTGGAATTCAAGACTTCTGGAGTTGTGCAGCTATTTCTATGTCAAAAGCTGTAATTTCCCTTGAAAAGGAGTGACAGTTTCTCTGACTAAGCCCACTTGATTTTGATTTTCTCTGCTGAGACTCTTCAGCCATTGGCCTTTTGTATTAACTTTTTATCAGTGAGGTCTTTTTCCTTAATTAGACCCAATATTTTGGAAAGAAAGCAAACCTGTTTCTCCATTTCTCCATGTCAGGATTAGAGTTTTGGCTTTAAAACTTGAATTTTGTTGCAAGATGACAGTTCAGCAAATATTTCTGAGAAGGTCTATATGTGTTAAATAACTCTTTGACCCATTCTGAAGATCTCCAGTAGCAGAGATCTTCCAAAGAAGAGGCTTGGATAAACTTGTCTTTTTAGCTGGGATTCTGTTGAACAGCCCTTAATCCTCTTTATCCAGCCCTTTCTAGAGCACAGGAATTACAGGGCTGACATGGAGACTTTAAATTCAGGCACAATTTGAATCCTTGTGGAGGCAGCATGAACTGAGGAAAGGGCACATGTCCAACCAAGAACTCCCTCAGAGGGAGCAAAGGGTGACCAAAGATCTCCGTGACAAACAGGCAGATGTGATGGAATGATGCCTGACAGGAATTCCATCCATATTAGAAAGGTGGTGCCTGTAGGACACACAAAGCATGAGCAGATGGAGGATGCCTCAGATCATGGGAGACCTTGGAATCAAATCATAGAATCATGGGATGGTTTGGGTTGGAAGGGACCTTCCAAGGTCATCCAGTGCCATGGGACATCTTCAACTAGACCAGGTTCTTCCAAACCCCACCCAGCCTGACCTTGAATATTTCCAGGGAATAAGGTATTCACCACCTCTTTGGGCAGCCTGTGCCTCAGTTTTACCACCCTCATCTTTCTTAAATCCAATCTTCTTGTTTAAAATCATCACCTCTTGTCTGTCACAACAGGCCCTCCAAGCTTCTTGGGTAGAAGCTTAGAGAATGGTTCACTGTTTAAAAAATTATAATGAAATCTAAATTCTGTTAGTCCAGACTATGAGCTTGCTATTTTTTGGCTAATTTTGCTTTCTACCTCTGCAAGATTAATCTGTCTACAAAGTGGCGGGAGAAGCCATGTGACTTTTTGGATGCTGATAATCTATTTATTTATCACCTTGATGTACAGACCAGAAAACCAGAGCCTCTGATAAATTTCTCACTCACAGTGGTGATGGCTAATGGTCATTACAGATTTCTCCTCCATCTGCACATATGCTGGTCTTGAGAGGTTACTAAATGATTTTTCAGGGAACACTGAATGATTTTTCAGGAAACTGCAATATTCTTTACAGTTGTCATGCTCATACATAAGGATAAAGTAGCTAATCCAGCCTTTTGTGAGTAACAGAAATACCCAATAGAACTCTATGAACAAATTTTATACTAAAAATCAAAAAACTTATAACTTTAGTCATCTTGAGGTGAAAGTATTTCTATAATTAAATCTAACTCTGGAAGGTAAAAGGCCACTGTTAATTCCTTTTAAAACATGCTTATTAATTCTCAATTATTTCCTGATAGTCTTGCTTGGGGTTTTTTTATTATTATTATTATTATTATTATTATTATTATTATTATTATTATTATTATTATTATTATTATTATTATTATTATTGTGGTGGTGGTGGTGCTGTATTGTTGTTGTTGTTGTTGTTGTTGTTGTTGTTGTTGTTGTTGTTGTTGTTAACTCATTTGGCCCTTGGACAAAATTGTGATCCTTTCAAAACACACAAGAGACAGAAAATGTCTCTGTAGCTTTATGGCAATATAAAAGTAAGTAATTTGATCAATTCCTTTAGAATCCTGCTGCTCTCAAAAGACTTTAAAATCTATTTTACTTTCAGTCGACGGTGAACTTTTGTGTGACGTGAGTTTGCACCAACTCAGCTGAGTGGAAGGGAGAAGAGGAGGAGAGGATCAGCAGCAACCCAAAAAGAGAAATTAAATAAGAATTGGTCATTTTGGGTAAAGCCTCCTTTTGGAGAGCTTGGCTGCTCAAGGGTTTGCCTGCACTGAGCAGGGTTTGAAGTGAAAGTCTGACTTAGGCTGAATACCAATATCAGCTGAGAGATGGAAGGATTCAGTGCCCCAAGTGTGTTTGATAACATCCACCAGGGGATGTGGGCAGGGCACCAGCAGTGGGTGATCCTAACCTTGCAGAGCACACTAATTAGCTCTCCCTTTCCCCTTTGTCTTGGGCAAACAAATTGCTACCATCGTTTTCTGAGATCGTGGAAAAATACTTGCAAATAGAACATCTGCTTTTTGATTAAACACATGCAGAGATATTTCAGCAGATACCCATTAATCAAAGTTAAACTTTGTTTTACCTCATTTTTAGTTAGTCAATTGTTATCAAGATCTACTTTTTTTTTTTTTCTATTTATCAGGTGGTTAAAGAAGTACAGGGCTACAATATGGTTGGGGAAGGACTGGAAAACATTGAGGACATTATTTTCCCATCTATTTCCCTCACTTGTAAAATTCATTTTGGTTTAATTTTCGAAATGGGTGAGCAGCTATTTGAGATAACACAGCCAGGGCCGAGTGCCTCTAAACCCAGCACTTCCAGAGGTCCATCGCTGCCAGCTTTATTAAGCTCAAAGCTGAGGAAAGAATGATTTGCTGCCTGCACAGTCTATGGCAAAGCTGATTTGGGAGCCTTGGGAAGAGTCATATGAGGGAAGAGCTGAAGGAAAATTTTCTGTCTCCAGCTTTTCTGAGTTTTGGCAGAATTAGCTGAGGAGTCAAAGCTGACAACGCTTTGAGTATGAAAGCGATAGAATGACCTAAAACGTAGGGTCAAAATGTGCTAATTAGGTAACAATTAATGTTGAGTGACCTCTAGTGGTGCTTTCCCACAGTTTATCCTCAAACTGGCATCCCTGACAGGACCTGGAGTTTGGGATCTATATTTAAGAGCCCTCCCACACCAATAGGATAAACAATCTGTAAAAAATGGGGCTTGTTTATCTGAGAAAAGTTCTGATAAATTGAAAAAGAAATTTTTTTTTTTTTTTTTATAAATTGCTTTGTGCTAAAATCCTTTATTGTCACACCAGGCAGAGCAGCAAACTGGAACCCACCCCTCGACACAAGTTTTGATATAAAATTATTTTTTATTACCCTGGCATTTGAGAAGACTCCAGCTGTCAGAGGGTCAACTGTGAGTGCTTTGTGGTGATTCCATTTTCCAGATTCCATTTTCCATGTCCCACAGGAAGGCAGGACAATCATTTATTTGCTAAGTGCCCATCACACACTAGATCTGTGCAAACACCAGTGGCTGTATTTCTTTCCTGAGCCCCTCTCTCAGCATTCCCACACGCCTGGGATTCGCCCACTGGCACTTGTGCCATCAAACCTTTCCTTCCAATCCCCAGGGATGTGCCAAAGGCTGTCCTGGAGATGACCTCTTCTGTTGAGAAGTGAGAGCAGGTCCCTCACTTCTTATGATTACAAAAATAAAAAATAATCCCATGAGGTGGTTCCTAAACGGGGCAGAATGAGCCCAAATGTCTGGACCAATGGGGTCAAGTCTCACCTTCCATGTGAGATGCTCATATGGGAATTAATTCCTAAATATCTCAAAGTGAGGATGGGAGAGGCTGCAGCCAGCCAGGCTGATCCCAAGGCCATCCTTGGAATTCCATGGACATCTGGAGTTTGTTCAGGTGAAAAGAAGGCTCAGGGAAGGCCTTATTGCTCTCAGGCTGACAGGAGGTTGTAGCCAGGTGGGAATCAGGCTTTTCTCCCAGGGAACAAGTGACAGGACAAGGGGAAATGACCTCAAGTTACACCAGGAAAAGTGCAGGTGGATATTAGGAAAAAAATTATTTACTGAGTGGTTCAGCATTGGAACAGGCTCCCCAGGGAAGTGGAGTCACCAGCCCTGGAAGGGCTCAAAAAACAAGTAGGTGTGGCACTTAAATTCAATATTTTTTAGTGGGTGTGATGATATTTGGTCAATGGTTGGACGTGACGATCTTGGAGATCTTTTCCAACCCTAAGGATGCTATGGGATCACCTGGAATGGCTTTACAGCAGCTTCCCCACAGACAAACCTGCTCCCCAAAGAGAGTCAAACAGATATTAAACCACGGGAAGGAAAAAGGATTTGCTCAGGATAACTATGTGCAGGGATGGGGATGATGGGAGTGATCCAACGAGGCAGCACCTAAGTACAAGCCTCAGCTAAACGCAGTAAATATGATTTTTTCAAATCTTCCAGAACACCAGTCAGGTAATAAATTAATCCCCTTGATTTTCCCCAAACTCTTACCTTGGGGTGAATTCTGAAACGCACCCTGAGCAGAAATTCTGTTTGTTCTGGGTGAGCGAGGGGCTGTCAAACACCTGGCGAGGGCCTCGGGCCTCGGGAGCGGCGCGCGAGGAACACGAACCTGTAAAGATTTACTGTGCTCACAGTTACAGCCCCGCAGCCCCATGAAAGGCCGCAGTAAAATATACGAGTTAGTTCTGCTGAGCAGAGCTGCAGCCTTTAAATCTGCATGGGCGCTGCCTCCCAAACACGTAAAAAAAACCTCAGTGGCTCCCTCAGAGCAGACCAGGCCTCACTGGGACATGGGGCCTGTCCTGTAGGTGCTCATTTTCACAACATGGAAAAAAGTCACTTTTTATTTGCGTTCCCTCAATGCAGCTGCTGTTGATGAAGATTTTCAGTGCAATCTCAGCTTGCTGATGGTTTCCTTCACAACAAGGTGGGAGTCTGAAGACGCTGGTGGGATATATGACATAATTATTTTGTCTCATGGAAAAAAACATTCCTTTCAATGGCAGTCCTAAATTGTTGATGCTTTAAAGGCAAATACTTTCATATATTAAGGATCTGAAAATTGGGTGATTAGTAGAGTAAATATTAGTTAGTTGAGGAGAGTAAAAGAGTAAAATAGGGAGGGCAAAAAAAACCCCTATGTTTAGTCCATTACTTAGTTCAGCACTGAACAACGTGCAAGAATTTATCCCAGTCTATAATTATTTCTTTTTCATTCATGCCCTGCTCCTTTTATGGGCTGAATATATTTGTTCCTTCCTTAATTAATATTCTTTTAGCTGTTTAATTTTGTGATACCCAATAGAACTCTATGAGCAACACAGGAAGTTTTACTAAAAATCAAAAAATTGATAATTTTTAATCACCTTGAGGTGAAAGTATTTCTATAATTAAATCTAACTTTGTAAGGTAAAAGGTCACCATATTTTTAAAATATGCTTATTAATTCTCAATTATTTCCCAGTAGTCTTGCTTGGGTTTAATATCACCATTATTACCATTATTAACTCATTTGGCCCTTGGTCAAAATTGTGATCCTTTCAAAACACACAAGAGACAGAAAATATCTCTGTAGCTTTATGGCAATATAAAAGTAAGTAATTTGATCTATTCCTCTAAAATCTTGCTGCTCTCAAAAGACTTTAAAATCTATTTTACTTTCAGTCAAGGGTGAACTTTGGCGTGACACATGTGAGTCTGCACTTAATCCATTTGGTGGTGACCTGCTCCTTTATTGCTCTCTGCTCCAGCGTGGGAGAAAGATGGTTAAACACCATCAGGAGCGGATGGAAACGCCTCAAATGAAATTTCATTTCTCAGAGCAAGGCAGGGCAGCTCTGAGAGCCAAATTTGTCTCTTGTCAAAAGAGAGAGAGCTGCTCTTTGGAGGCACTGACTGCAGGCAGAAAGAGGAACTTAGGCAAGGGTTTAACTTCAAAAAAATCCATAATCTGAATCTCTTGGTTTCACTTGGGTGATGATTTAAGTTTGCAATTGTGTGGCAGCCAATTCTCAGGTTTGTGTTAGGATCCAAAATGAGAGCTTTCCATTAAAAAATCTTTGGAGCAGCTCCTTCTTAGGTTGCCGCTGTCAGTCTGTTTCGTGGGGTTTGATTTTTTTTTAACTCATTAAAAAAAGGCACTGAAAAAGTCTGTTTAAAATATTTAAAAAATAAGCTCATAGATAAAAAGCCATTTATGAGACTTTCCAGACATATGAAAAGAGAGGAAGATTTCAAAACTTCTTATTATGAACAGTATTTTATGCAACTGCTGTCGAAAATACATTTATGCAAAGGAATTTTTACTGGTTAAGTAAAAATACAATTTAAAGATTTATGCTGCAGTTGCAGTGCTCAATCTTGGGTTTTCCAAAGGCAGCAAGATGGGTTCTGAAGTCCTTTAAAGCCTCTGCAAAACATCATGTGCCTGCCACAAATTCCTGCTTAGAACAATTTAAGTTGCAAATAAGGAGCCAGCCCAGAAATTCTGCATTTTTGGCTTGCTTTAAATGACTTGTCCTTGTTGTTATGGTAATTCTATGAAAAAGACTCTCAGAAATCAATTTGTTGTTTGTGTATAATTCCCCAAACCGAGAAAGAAGCTGCTGGGTGTTGGGGGGATGAAGGAACTGCCACTGGTGAAAGTGTTGAGCTCAGTTTAAGCCTATCAAATGTGGCAGCATTTAAAAATCAATAATCTTGGTCACAGCATGTTCACAGGGCAGGAGGCAGTGAGGATGCTGAAGGCATGGCTTGGATCATCTCAAAGGTTATTTGTCTCAGAAAATGAGATGCACAAATCCCAGGAAGGCCAGGGCCACTGGAGGTTCTTGGTGTGGGAAATGGATTTGTGGAGAGTTTTTAGGGTTTGACAGAAGGTTTACATTGTTTGTGTTTGTATGTAAACTTTGAGATAAGAAATGTTGACTTAGAGATGTTAAAGAACAGGATAGATATTGTTGTTGAGAGAGAAATGGAGTTAGAAAAAAGTTTTAAAGGATGGTTTTGTAAATAAGATTAGATACTTTGGAGAAATAGAACGATGAAAGGTGTAGCAGGACCCATGAGGAGTAATTTTAGATGATTGATTTCAAGGTATTTACAGTATAGTGTGGTAAAAAGCTGATAAGCTAAGAAACATTTATAGTGCTTTGTGATTAAGAAATAGTTGGCTTTTGATTGTTATGGTGTGAATTATAACATTTGCATTGTCTCACTCTACTCATAAAACTGAAAATAGAAGTTTTTAGGACGTCTTAGTTGCCTCATCTCTAGGTTAGAAAAAGGTAAAATCCAGGTAAAATAAACTAGTATCAAAGTATCAACAATAAACAACCAACAGCTTCACTGGTAAAGCTGTTAAATTACAAAAATCAGACAAAACTTGGAGCCAGGTTGAGAAGCAGCACGATAATGCCAATGGGAGGAGCGAAAGTTGGATTTACCAAGCCAAAAACTGTGCCGAAGGAAAAGCAGCAAGAATATTTGCACTTGTTAGAGGTATAATTGTGCAGAACACAGGCAAAGGCACCGTGGAAAAGCAACAACAGGAGTTGGAAGAGTGGGACTGATTGTACACGTGGAAGTCAGGGCAGGTGCTGCACTCTGTGTGCCCATTAAAGCCCCCAGAGCACAGGATTTACCTCAGAAACTGGCAGAGCGAATAGACTTTTCCAAAGTGTGCTTGTCCAAAGCCTGGCAGCACCGCAGGAATCAGAAATTTAAAAACACACTAATTCTGACTGAACTCACACATTCGTGCCTATTGAAGTAGGCGAGATTACCCTGGGGGGAGCCAGTTACCTGCAGGATTTCAAAGACGAATGGATTGAATCCTGCAGAGAATAAATAGTATTTTCTGCTTTTTGGATGACATACTAATACCTGGGAGGAATTCAGACAAGTATTTACAAAACCTTGAGGAAATTCCAACATGTTATAAAGCTATGCTTTAAAGCGAACAAAAATAAGATTGTAAGCATGAGATTTTTTTTTTCAGCTCCCTAAAACCAAGTTCCTTGCCTAAGTTTTAGGAATAAAGGCTTTAAAAAGGAAAATAAAAACTATGGAGCATGCATAAGTGCCTCAATGTTACCCAACTTCTGTTGTTTTTATCCATGTGAAAGGTTTCTTATGGAAGTTCCAAATTATCATTGTTAATTAGGTTGCTGTTTTCCTGATAAAGGAAACACAAAATAGATGTGGATGGAGCATTAAAATAAGATTTTTTTTTAGGAAAAAAACCCAAGAGGTCTGTAGCATAATTTGAGGTCATTCAGGAGAACCTTAAATCACAATTTTCTGAAGGAAAATGGGCTGTTGCTTTATAAGACTCTAGCACCCAAAGAAATTCCCAGTTATTTGCCTTTTAGATCATTATCAAAATCTGAAAATACATCTACATTTTTAAAAGAAAACTTGCACTCCCATTTAGGAATTAATAAATTCTAGGAACATCTCTTAAAAAGTATCTTGATGTTGATATAAAACCAGTGGTAAAAAAGAGAGGCAATTAATTTATATTTTTTGGGAGACAGGCAGTTTTGGGGATCAATCTTTTTTTGTTTGTTTTTAATATTGTAAAATTCCCTGTGGACCATGAAACAAGCATCCATCACATCCCTCCTTCCAGTCACCAACAAATTCAGCTGGAGACAGAGAAGAAAAGGTTATTTTCTGAAGAGAGTCCTGGATTTCTGTGTGTTTTTTTGGACAGCCTCATCACAGGAGATATTCAAGCTCCAGTGCTTCACTGAGCAGCGTTACCTGGGCAGGAGATGCTGTTTTCCAGGAGGAGCAGCTCCAAGGAGCTTGTGAATCTTTTCACCAGCAGAATTACCCCAGTAGCATTGTGGAGAAATAAAGAAGGACTGGAAGAAGCTGCTCTTGGTGCAAATTTTGATCAGGGCACCTGAGCCCTCTGGAGCCTGCAGGAGCAAGGGCAGGACGTGTTTCTCCCACTCTCCTTGGACTGCACCTCTTGTGTGGGATCACCTGGACTTGCAGCAGAGTTTTTATGGAGGATTTCTCTGCAAATCTCTTGCAAGGCCTTCCTGGGGGAGACAGTGACCCCAGGAGCACTCGGTGTGATTCTGCCTTGCTCCATCCAAGTGAGAGTCCCTTTGGTTTTGTCCATTCTCTCCTCAGACCCAAGAGAGTACAAACTTGTGTCCTGTGTTCAGTAACAGGGAGGAAAAGAAAACATTATTGTCCTCAGTTAATTGCTTCTTTGTGACAGGCATACTTCAAAGGCACTTTAGTCTCAAGTGCATCTTAGCAGAGAAAAACCCATATTACCGATTTTAACCCCCACTATTTCCAGCCACGGAGCTGAATGAATTCCACATTACAGAATCTCCACGTGTGGACGTGGAATGTGAAATTAGTTCGGGGTTTGGTTGGGGTTGGGTTTTTTGGTGTGTTTTGTTTTTTAAAGTACTGTTTTAATGAGGTGTTTAGTTTAGCACATTTGGCTCCTCCAAATTACCTCAAGGGGATTCATATGTTAACGAACTCCGCAGCTGTTGTTTGTGAAACCAGCCTAGCACAAGCAGAGCATGTTGTGCAAAGATTTAAATGCTCTGTTGGAGAGGTCACTGCACTCCTTTGTCTGCTGTCAGTTATTAATAATGAGCCTACTACTTAATTTTAAACACTGAGTTAATTTTTTTTCAGCATCGAATACGTTCCAGGTGGATTTGGTTTGGGATTCAACGCCTGGGTCAGCAGAGGGAAGCTGCAATCAAAGGCTGACCTGATTTTATGCAATTGATGAAACATTTCGGGGTGGGGATGACTGGTGATGAAGTTTTAGGCTTTGGAGGTGGCCTGAAGAGGCTGCATTGAGCAGAGAGAACGTTTGCAATGATAATTGTTTTATAAACATGCCCCGATATGCTTCAAAAGCTTTAATTCTGGATTTCTTAAATTAGGCTGGCTTTGCTCCTGGCAAGCAATAAACTGTTTTCATTTTAGATGTCACTTTACATTTAAGGAAATTAATAACTGGGAAAGAAAAAATATCCTGTTTGCTAAGTAAGGGCAGACAATCGGTTTATTTCAAGTATCCAGTTAAAATCCACAGCTCTCCTCATTGAACAAACCCTGGGTTTTAAGGGCCAGAGTGACAGAATTTATATACTAGAAGACTAATCTGAGTTCTAACCATCTCATCAGAAGCAGGAGGTGCTCTGCTCTTCCTGGAGCCCACCTGGCCACATCCCAGAGTTGGAAAATGAGTGGGCAGCAGATAGTTCATCTCCTTGGGTTAGGGGCTGCTGCTTCCCAACCCACTCCCACATAGCACATTCCATGGCATTCTGGCTCATAGATCATTTCATCATTTCAATATTTGGGATTGATTTCCTCCATGTGCTTTATTACTGAAAATAATGAACGATTTAATGATGAATCATGAACATCAGAGCAGCCTCTGCTGGCTGGTGGAGACAGAGCTCTGATGCACAGCCCCGCAGGGGATTTCATTTGGACGGACCAGGCTTTGTTCCCTCCCTCAGAGGTATCAGCATTTAAGTGCAAGGAATGATATTTTGCCTGGAATTTAGGCAGAATATAAAATAGATGTCCAATGGGACCATTGCCAAATTCGTGTCCTCCATATTGGATGAGATCAGGGCTTCTGTCAAATAAATGCAAATGTGGTGTGACTTTCTTGCACACAAAGCAAGAATTTCATCTGAGCCTCCATGACACGGCTCTGAAAACATAATTAAGCTCAGACAGCAGAATAAAACCTTTGCCTTCCTCAAGACAGAGAGGTTACTAATTATTGTAAAGTGGGGTTTTTTTGGGTAAATCAAATTTTTGGAAAGATTTGGCATTGCTAGAAGAGCCCTTCTAAAAAGAGAATATTCCATATCGAGTGAAAATAGAATAATGCTTTTCCCAAAATCCTTGTGTTGCGATTTTGCCGAGGGAAAACTGAGGCACGGTGTCCCTGAGAGCCCATTCTCCCAAGTTATTAGCTTGGAAACAACCTGGCATCAGTGCAAGCTCCCACTGGTTCAGAGTTAATTTTTAAGATTATGGGATACCTTCCATCCAATGCCACCTGAGAGGGATGGTTGGGACGACATTTAATGTCACCTACAGTGGCTGCTCAGCAAATGGTCCTCTGTCCTCGAGGCAGGGGGGTGAAATCAGCCCTTCATTTAACACAGGCCATTGAAAACCAGCCATGCACAGGCTTCTCACTTAAGCAGATGAGCTGGATGCAAACGGATAAACAGGATTGCTGATATTGTGTTCACCCTCTCGCGTTTCCAAGCCCCATTTCCAAATGTCCATTGGATGGGGGTAGATGGAAAGGGGGGAGAGTTTTGCGTGATTTTTAGTGCTAACTCTGACTAATGAAGTGCAGGAAATGCAGCATGTGGGCCATTCTTCGGACCCTGTGAACATTCAGTTCAAAAATATTTGTAACACAGTGAATAAGAGGCTGTTCCCTGGCTCAGCATGGAATTAGAATGACTGCCAGTCGGGAATGAAGTCACCTTCCATTTCAGGATCTTTCAGTGAAAAAGGACAAGTTTTCCTGTGGATCTGGATTTGTCATGTATGTTCCCGAGGAAATGTTAAGAAACTGAATATTTCAGGAAGGTGGAAGGCTTGGAAATACATTTACACCAAACGTTTCAGGAAGGAGGAAGGTTTAGAAATACTTTTCCACCCTCTTCTCCTTTGTTCAGTGCACCCCAGCCCCAATCTCCAGAGCACAGCCCCGGTCTCCACTGTGACTTCACTGTCTCCTAGGACATGTCAGGATTTCCAAAGGGGGCTAGGACTGGGAACGGGTCACCAGAGCACCTCAATACTTCACCTTGTTCATTTATGGATTCCCCACAATATGTATTGAAAGAGAATCAGAAGTTCAGGAGGGGATGGATGGACGGATGGATGGACAGATGGCAAGTACTTTAGGTTCACTGATATTCCTAAAAATAGAACCCCCTGAACAATATTTAAATAACAAAATTAGATGTTCCTTTAATGAGTAATTCCAATTTTCTAGATTTTTCTCTGATATTTCTAATAACAAAAAAACTCAAAAATCTAATGACGTATGAAGATGTAGCAGGTCCTGTGGAAGGTACCTTTGTCAAGTCTTCTGGAAAGGAAGACCAATAGTGATAAAGGTGCAGACTCACCTCACTTGTGGCCATTTCGCAGAGCAGCAATCTCCCCACAGACATCTCCCCATTGATATAAACCCTATTTATATAACCCTTGTTAGCCCCCTTTAAATGCTCCCTGACACATCCCCACTGATGCAGTGCCGTTTCTGATAAAAGCCCAACTCTTTTCCTGTATCAAAATGCACTCATTGTGCAGCAATTCAAAGACATGGCTCTTCCTCTTTTATGAGCTCTGAAAATATCTCATTAAGAGTTTCACAAATTACCACCGTCACTTCTGCTGACGCGCTCGTTCGTCCTCGGATCCAAAAAAATGCAGTTGACAACTTTAATGGAACAAAGCAGGGCTTTCCCAGGCTGTGATTCAGCACTCAAACACCTCGGTGTCATCTTGAGCTTGGAGGTTTGATGGAGCCAAGGTGTGAGGTGCCACTTGAGACGAGTGAGGGAAGTGTGGGGATGTTTTCCCTCCCCTCTCTCGGATCTACGGTTTCAGCACTCTTCACCATCTGGTGGAACACTTCAGAGAAGAAAACAGTTCTGCAATATCTAATTTTGCCATGTTTTTGGAACATCATTATAATGATCTTTGTGTCATTTAAGTGTGATTACTCGTCCTCCAAGGCTTTTCCTGTTTACGCTTAAATAGTACTGGAGCATGGCCAGATACGCTTGAAATGAAATGGTACAAAATACTACATTTTATCATAAAGGCTTAAAAGCAGCATTTACAATTAGGGGACTCAGCCTGTACTTTGCATTCCGGTAGGTTTTTTGTTTTGATCTCATTGTAGTAGTAGATAAATAAAATTAATTAAGCAAGCGTAATTGCCAGTTAAATTTTACAAAATCCTGAAGAAATGGAAGGCCTAATTCAAAGTGGCGGTAATGGTGTAAATAATTAAGTCAAATTGTTTTCATTTTCATGCTGCATATTGTTTCCTTCAGCATGTAATGGTACAAGGCAAAGTGTACGCAGTGCTCAAACTAGACAAATAATAGATAAATTTATTCATAAATACTTTGTGGATTGTAATTAGAAGTTCTCTGCTGCAGTGTCTATAGCACCAGTCTATTTTTCCTTCAGTTTCTGTAAATATTTGTCTGGGTAAATTTGTGCTTTGAAGAATGTAGAGAGAAGGAGAATACATCACAAAAAGTGTTGCAAAATCATCTTTGCTGCTTGTTTTGAGTGGCATCCAGGGTCCCAGCAGCATGCAAGTTCTGTGTCCTTAGCATAGCCCAGGTGGTCCTGTGCCTGCAGCAGGCTGAGGGAGGCTGGGAGCTGGGTGTGAGATGAGTTTCCCTTCTCTCACTGCTTGGTGCCCCAAATAGAGCTTTTCCAACCAGGAGATACACATTACCTGGCAGATCCTGCCAAAAAACCCACTGGACGTCAGGGCTGCCGTAGAGATTGCCTGGACACGGGGCTGGGCACACGCAGGGATTGTGCAGAGTAAACACACTGTGGGAGAAGAATGGGATTGTTTCTCTCCAGGGCTGGGGAACTTCTCCTCAATGAACTCATTCCAGGGAGAGCTGTGATAATCCAGGCTGGGTGGAAGCTCAGGAGATCCTTTGGGGGTCAGCACTCGCCGTGGCTCGGCTTTGAACACTGGGCAGTGACCCTGAAAGGAGCATGTGGGGACAGACCCCATCAGCAGCTCCTGGGTGAAACCCATTTGTGTAACCAGCTCTCAGCTCTCTCTCAGCACAGCACAAATTTATTAAAACAGCAGTTTGGAAAATTCAGGGACACGGAAGGTGAAACCTACTGGATAAATCGGCCATCCAGCACATTCTCAATGCATTCCCGTTGAGTGAAATCAGGGATTGCTTTAGGATTACCTGCACGCCCTAAGGTTTGAGGAACCTAATTCTGCCCCAGTGCATCCACCTGAGTACTGTGAGTGTTGTTAAGCCATGGAATGAGGGGCAGAAGAGACCATGGCACTGCTTGGAGCTGGCACATGCCAACACCTCGACCACCCGAGCACAGAGTGCAGCACCAGGCACTGCAAACAAATCCCTGCAAAGCTCTGCACGGGGGTCAAAAAGACTCCTCGGGTCTGCTGGTTCTTTCCATGTTCTTCCAGCTGGAGGGAGAGCAGAAAAATACCGTGGAGCTTTTGTTCACCTCTTGCTGCAGAGGAACAGAGCTTCTGCATAGCACTACTGGCCTCTGCTGCCAGCATGGGAGAGGAGGAGAGGAGATTCCCACACCTCTGCCTCTCCGGGGGGCCTCCTGATCCCTGAGTACAAGCTGCAGGAAAACCAATCTTTCATCTTTACCTTATTTTCATGCTTACAAATAAAGGTCAAGGCTCCCGTGCTGTAGCCGCCACCGAACGAGCTTTGAACAACCACCCTGAAATGTGATTGTAATTAGTTTCCTTTCAATCTTGATGTGAACAGTGATCTTAAAATGCCAGGACTGTAGCAGTGCATATGATTAACAAGCACACAGAAAGGCAGTCTACGGAAAAATATGGATAGAAATGAACAAAATGCAAATGTTGCACTGCTTTAAATTTTATTATCCTCCCAGCTCTTCATAAAATACTGTAGACATCGTTTGATTATATTTTTAGTCTAGGGAATTAATTTTTAACTAGGGAACTCGTTTCTGTCTTATGATTACTCTTCTCTGCAATGGCCTGTAGGTCTGAACTAAGAAAAAAATCACAGTTTTTATTGTGCTAATGATGCCCAGAACTGAAATGAATCTCACTTAGGTGTGTGCCATGCCATGCAATATGTGCCAGAGCTTCAGGCAACCTGTGCATCTTTTCATACCAGTGATTTCTCCAGGAGCCAGGTGTAAAGCCTGGCCAGGGGTAAGGTTGTGTCCTCACGGTGTCACCACCTGGGAGACTCCTCGGAGGTGCCTGATTCTGTGCAACCAGTGGAGGGGAAGGAAGAACAGGGCCAGTGATATTTCCTGGTCACTACTCTGATTTCACTTTATTGTCTCAAGGGTAACTCACAGCAGAGCCTAGGGGAGGGTGAAGAGGAGTTCTGAGCACTGTGCTCTGGTCACATCCACTCACAGCCCCTGGTCCAGCTCCCATCTGCACCCAGGGATGGGTGGGAACTGCTCCCAGGGAGGCAGAAATTCCCTCACCCAGCCAAAAAGGACTTCAGGGCTGCTCCTCTGCTTGGAGCAGAAGGAATGGGAAGGAGAGAGAAACAGAAGAAATTACATGGGTAATATTTTGCTTGAGAAACTAACAAGCTGTTTTTTCTACCTGGGAAAAAAAGGTTGTTTTTTTTCCAGCTGCCAAGTAAATTCACTTTGTCAAAACACAGGTCTTTAAAAAAAATCAGAAGAATAGAGCTAGAAGGCCATGGTGGAGGCACAGAGGAGATTAAACAGAGGAGACTCTTCAGAGGAGGAGTGTTGTTTAACACTCTTCAGGTAACTGTGGCTCTCCTACCCTTCAGGCTGACTTGTCCCTCAGCATCCTGACCCAGACATGCAGCAGTGTCTCAACCCTCACATTGTTCTGGGAACCAAAACTGCACTCCAACACCTACCCAAACCTCATTTATTCTCTTCTCCAAACAATTTCAACTCAGATACCCCTGCTTTAGAGCTGCATGATACCCTGATACAGCTGAGAGAGCCCTTACTGTGAGTTTGTTGCACCCAGCACCTCGAGAGCACAGCTCTGCTCAGTCACCTCATCCCACTGCCTTGGGCTCTCACTCTCCACACTGAAATCCACTTCAAATGGAGTGCTGAAAATCCAATTGTTTGCTGTCAAAAAGTTTCCATTTTGTGATGAAAGATGTGACCTTTCTTTTTGGAGTGATTAGTAAACATGAGGTAAAATGCAGGAGCACGCCAGTGTTAACTTGATACTGCCACAGGCTCTGTGCATCAAATACTTCTGCTTTATTCTGAATGTCCTGTTAATGAGAAAAATATTCAAATCAAAGAAATGTGTTTCCTTCAATTCTCTTCACAGTGCAATTTGAAGCTTCAGAACAGCATGCTCAATTATGTCTGTCTTATTCCTAAATTGGGGGGGGAGGGAAGCATCAGAAAATTATTAAGTAAACCTCTTAAAACTGTTAAGCAACATCCAGTATTAATTGTTTAATCACTCTTTTATTATTTTTCATCCGGTAAGAAGTGAATAGCATGCTCGCTCCAAGGATTTCTTCTACAAAACACTTGGAACACCAAATTCCAAAGTCAGGCTGACTCCAAAGGCACAATGCTTTGGGAGATAGGCAGAAACCTTCCCTTAAAAACTGCTGGAGAGGCTGCTGGGACTAGGAGCAAGGAGCAGCATTTTTTCACATGTTCTGGCACTTCATGGAATGTCTGGCCAAGGCTCACCTCCAGACTGAGCAGCAGGGATGTGCCAGTGCCGCAGAGCCAGCAGCAGGTGGGGGCTCCTCGATGCTCAGCAGCTCCCCAGGGTGGGCATGGGCCCTTTGGGCATTGGGTTTGTTTCACCCAGAGCTGGTACTTCCCCTCTGGATGGGGATTTATTCATCCCAGCTCCCCTGGGCTGCTGGGCAAGCCTCCCACGCTGCCATCCCACACTGCATTCCAGGGAATCTCGCCAAGCCAGGGCTTCCCCTCCCGGGGCTCCGCTACGCGTCCCTGCGGGGCCACCAGCCCACGCCCGGCTCATGGACACGGCAGCAGGAGCTGAGATCGCTGAGGCACTCTCCCAGCCATCCCCACACCCCCAGGAGACTGCCCCGAGGGGGCCAGGAGGCTCCTGAGGCTTCCTGGGAAGAGTGAACGGCATCAGCACAAACCCAGCGACAGCAGGGGCTCACCCAGGGGCGTCTGGGGGGCATGCAAAGCAAGCTTGATTTCCAAATTCCCCAAGAGCCATGAGCAATTGATTTCTCAAATATAATACAAGCTTCTATTATCAGCTAAGATGGCACATACCAAAGGAAACAGATGGTCAGTGTTGTTCCTTTCTCCTCCTTTGCACAGGTTGAATTTTCCATATTGACTCTGCGTAGGTTGCGTTATCCATAGGTTGGATCTCACGGAAAGGTTCTTCCCCAGAGGGTGCTGAGCACTGCCCAGGCTCCCCAGGGAATGAGCACAGTCCTGAGGCTGCTGGAGCTCCAGGAGCATTTGGGCCACACTCTCAGGAATGCCCAGGGAGGGGTTTTTGGGGTGTCTGTGCAGGGACAGGAGCTGCACTGGATGATCCTTGGGAGTCCCTTCCAGCTCAGATATTCCATGATTCTATAATAGCTTTTTTTCCCTCAGAATCCTTTGTCAGAGTGCTGAGACCACCACACAGGAGGCTGGGGACATTTCAGCCGTGAAATGAGCCTGTAAATTCCCCAGGTGCACCTTCCATCATCAGCATTACTGCTGGCATTTACTGCCATCCCCATAAAATGCATCTGCACAAAGGTTGTGAACTGCTGATGGGAGACTGAACCACAAATGCCTGAATGAGAAGAGTCTTGAAAATTCCCTCTGGAAGGCTGGGAGGACAAAGGACCATGGATTCTATGAACTGCTGAAACAATATGAACTTTTTTTCTGGCATCTATAGGTTTCTTTTCAGAATCCTGCAAACTATTGGTTGTCTTGTTCCTCATGAGGAGGAGAAGTTTCAAGTCTATGTGTAAATTTTTTCACACTTCAGTAGACAGATTTTCCTGGACTACCTTCACCAGCACCCCTGAAACCCTCTTTAACACCTGGAATGAGGATCTCTCATCCTAATTTCTGCCGGGACAAATTGTGCCCACGCACACAGTTCTGCAGGTGACCAAGTCCTGGCCTATGGGTTGGAAATTGCCATCCAGGTCAGGACTGATATTTATAAAAATCCATCTATGGCAAGTTCTGCGCCTCAGCTGCCTGGCTGATACTTTATTTTTTGTCTCCATGACCATGCACTTATTTCCTAAATCTTTTTCTTTAGAAGTATTACCATAAAACAGTTCCTTCAAGAGTAATAACAAAGTCCCATATTTTCAAGTCCATCAAAAAGACTTTGTCACACCACAAAATAGAGGTGTCTTCAGAGATAAACCTCTTGCTCCCTAAAACAGTCCCTCTCTAAACATAAATACAGAGTCCAAACACCTTCTCATGTAGTTCACAATTCACCTCATATAAAAACTGTTTACAGCAATTCCATCAGCTGTCACTTGACAGCACTTCTGTACCAAGTATGTGATTAATCCCTCATGTGAAAGTCACGAGTTATGTCAAAATAAATGACAACCAACCCGTCTCACTACTCACAGCAGGGAGGAAATGCTGAGAGAGAGGAGCTGGGCACAGCAAAACCGTCGGCAGGACGAGGACCAGGTACAGAACAAGAAACTTTCAGATTTCTGCTGGATGCTGTTCCTCAGTGAATTCACATCCATCTGTCAGCCTCATTTGGGACCACGCTCCCTGATTCGAGCTGATGGCAAGGATCTGAGTCAAATAAGTGAATATTTTTGCTAAATGTTGTCTGTCACATCCTGTTAGTCCCGCTGGGTTCCCCGCCATACGATGTGGTGTATCGTCGCATGATGCAGCAGGGATGATTTCATGTGACATGACAGAGCAGCATTGCTGCAGCTTTTGGAATAAACACCTGCTTTTAGCAGCTATTTCATCTGCTGCCAGTGGTTTCCTAAAACAGATAACCTGGACATTGCACTTTGCTCTTTGTATATCTCTAATATCTTCCATTATACTTCAGTCATTTTCTTTTACTCCATAAGCATGTTCCCATATGGGGCTGGGTTTTCATGATTTTTCTTTTCAACAGAAGTTAAAAATAAACTTACAAAAACTAGGAGAGAAAGAGCTCTAAACCATCATGGAGACACATGGAAAAAGTTCCTATTATGGAAGGAAAACACTGACTCTATTAACAGCAAAGAACATATTTACCCACAGGTAAAAATAATAACAGGAACAAAGTTTAGAAGACTTGTTCTTCCTTCAGAAACTTCAGCAGAATGTTGTAAGTGAAATCTGGGTAAAAATCTTCTCTCCTTGGAGAAATACAGACACAGAAAAGGCAAACATTTAACTGTTGATTTTGTACTTGCAGATGTAGGTTTTATGAATGGGAACATTTGCAATTTAAAAAAAAAAGTCAAGGTTTGGGTGACCCTTTCTAGAAATCTTCTTCATTATCCTTGACCTGACTGACAGAAATATTAGCAGTGAGGAGTAAAACTGCTGGTTTAGTTATTCAAAAACTGAAGTAATTTATTCATCTTGAATAGATTCTCTCCTTCCAAAAATCCTTCCATCTGCATGTGAATGCATGAGAGCTAATTAAATTGGCAGCCATGGCTCTACTTCTCATTTGGAGGACCTTCATCTCAAGCTAGAAGAGCTTCATCCTCCAGGACCTTGTTAGAGAAGAGGGAAAGGGAATCAAACACAAGTGCAAAGTTCAAAACAGACACGGATTTAAAAAAAAAAATCCCAAAATAATTAAATTTGGATCACCCCAGTCTTCTCAAAGGGAATAAAACTGGTTTTATGAAGCTCTAGAGATGGTTTCTGCGCGCTGGAGCTGGCAGAGAGGTTTGGAATGTTCTTTGTGTACCTGGCACTTGTGATGGAAAAGCCACAACTGTCACCGGGTCCCTGTCAGGATTCCACCTGTCCTTCCTACCCCTTGCCCAGGACAAGATGCCACCTTGCTGCATGGCTGGCAAGCCTAGAACTAAATTTCAGAGAGCCATCACAAATCTCGCCCTTTGATAAGACAAATGAAAATGGCCCCAAATTGCAGCAGAGGAGAGGGGTTGGATACTGGGAAAAAATTCTTCAGAAAAAGGGTTGTCCGGCCCCAGCACTGGTGGAATAACCATCCCTGGAAGGATTTAAAAGATGTGTAGAAGCGGCATTTGGGGACAGGGTTCAGTGGTGGCCTTGGCAGTGCTGGGTGGACTGGTTGGACTTCTTGATGGGTCTTTGCTAATGTAAAAAATTCCCTGATTCCGTACTTCTATGATTCCATGAAACGTGGGCTGGGCCTCTGGTCAGCAAGGAGGAGAGGGCCTTGAGCCCTGCAAGGAGGGAGGAAAAGGCTGATTATTGTAGCAAACGTGTCCTCCCACAGGGACTGTGCCGCTGTGTCACCCTGTGGTGGCCCTGGGGACCCCAGGGTCCCTCTCTGAGCACGGGCAGCCCCGGCAGGCAACAGGAGCTCGGTGCTCCTCGTTGGAAACAGGTGCCACACTGGGATGCATTTTCTCCAAATGCAAAACACCTTTTGACCTTCAGTAAAAATTAAACACTCGGAGGGATTGGGCAAAGCAGATTTTAATTTATAATAAATCAAGGCTGCCGTTGCCTCTCTTTGTACAAAGGCCCCGAAGAGCTCCCGCGCTACGCGAGCCCTGCGAGCTGGCAATGTATTTTAATGTATTTATTTGATGATGCATTCATTCTTTCATTCATTCATCTATTCAGTCATTCATTCAGACACTTGTTCATTCATCCCTGTCCTTTTGCAGGAAGAGAACATAAGCCAGCAGTGGCATACTTCTTCACTGTCCTGATTTACAGCCACGGCTCTGAGTTGGTATCAATAAATCTCTTTGGCCCTCCTCAATCCAGCATTATCCCTCATTAGTGGCTGGGATTTAAAAAAAGGGATTAAAAATAATATCAGATTATAAATAGATAGGTAGATATGTGTATTGGTTGCACTGGTTTGATTAAAGTGCTGAGTTGCTGATAGGTTTTTTCTCTTTTATTTAAGATCTCTCACATTCACAGTTCTCTGGACCTTGCAATTATTTTCACAAACAGTTCCTGATGTTTTATCAACTGGCCCAATAATTTTTTCTATCAGTGCTGGATAACTGCCCTCCCAGAGGTTGTTGATGTTGAGGGGAGCTCTGCTGAGCCTGGCTCTCACCTCTACCTTCTTTGCCTGTGTGAGATATTTGGTGTTTTCTGGCCCAGGGAAATAGTTATTTAAAATTATTTAAAAATAACCTTTGTGGGGCCATCCCAGCTCTGTCTGTGAGACTGTGTGGGTTGTGTCTAGAATTGCTTCCCCATCACGCTCTTCTCAGCCCAAACAGGCACATTTTATCTGCTTCTGAGCATGCCTTAAACATGGGAATATTTTCTCTGAGGAGGACTGAACTGAAGGGGAACTACTCTTCGAGTTGGGATTACTCACCCTCAAATAGCTGCTGGAACAATTTTTCTCCCATATCTCTGAAATACCCTTAATTAATCTTGCCGACAACTTGCAACATAATTGTGTCCCTAAACTGTTAACCTTGAAACATATTTGACAGTGTATTACCATCTCAGAAACTTGTTATCACAGGGAATTGAGTAAATCCATAAATATCCTGGTTTCTCTCGAAAGTCACAGAATAATTCTTTGTTGTCAGTCTTTTTTTTTCTTGTCCCCTTAGTTTTATTTTTGACCTGGTGGCGGGAGATGCGGGAGAGAAAGAGGGCACGTCAGAGAAAACAAACCAACCGCAGTCTGGAAGAAAAGGTGGTTATATATTATGCATAACATAGTGGTTTTTATACAAAGGAGCTGTCCCTTGCACTTCTTCCTCATTTGCATATCTTCAGGGCACCAGAGGACAGAGACACTGGATGGCACCAGCTGCCATCTGCAATCGGGTCACAACCGGTCCCTGGTAAACCAAACAGACAAAAACACAGCCCTGCAGTCCAGGGAGTGCAGAGCCCGAGCTGGCCCATCCACACAGCTGCTGCTCCCCCAGTATACAGCTCCTGCTGAAGCCTTCAGTTTTACCTTTCATGTTTTCCAGATTCTGCGACTCTGAACTCCACGTGAAGTGCCAGCAGCTCTCCTCACAGCTCAGCCCCACAGAACAATCCTTTTCCAGCCCCAGAACCAAGGACACCGCTGCAGCTTCAGCCCCAAAAGTGCAAACAGCAGGGAAGGGAGGAGAGCAGCCTGGGAGGGTGGGACTGCAGAACCTGGAGCTGGAACTGGATAATTGACCCCAACATGGAAAGGGACCAAAACTTATAAAGTGTGAAAACTCATGACTTGTGATCTATCTCGGGTGCAGCCATGGCTGGGCTCTTGTGCTGCCCAAGGAGGATCCATTGAGGCCTTTCAATAAATCCCTACTTTATTCTGTAACTCTGTCCAGCCTCTGGTCCAGGCAACCTCTCCAGGCATCACTGCTTGGAGGGAATGATGATGTCCCCATGCTGACACTGCTCCCTGGTGCCACATTCACTGGGGCTGGACCCCCAGAGGGGTGAGGCACCTGCCCTGCCCTGCCACCAGTGGCCTTAGGAAAGCCATGGCCCTCCTGCAGACCTGGGTAACTTCCATTAAAGTCATTAATATTTCTTCTGTTGGGTACAAGCTCGGGAGCTCTGTTCTGTTTAACAGCTGATGATAACAGTGATGGGCCTCTCCCAGGCCTGTCTGCTGTTCTTACTATGCTGCCATTTGAAATCACCAGGCAAAAAAATAATCAGGAGCTTAAAAAAGCTAAAGCAGACAGGCTGTTTCAGATTATTTCAGTATGTGTGCTCGCTGCACCAGCCAAATGTTCCTGTTAAAGTCATAGTCTGATTTTTCCCCTGAAAATCAGGTTATAAACAAAAGGATTAGACAGAGACCAACCCAGGCAGAGAATTTAGATCTGGGTACAAATATGAGCTGGAAATGATGGAAACCCCTTGGTTTGAGGCTTCTCTATTTTTATAATAGTTCTTTCCAAATATATGTATCCTTTATGCATTTTTATATCAGGGATTGGCTGTATATCTTGAGAGAAAACAGAAAAGGAGATCATAATTTCACAATTCAGTTTGGAGGAATCGGAAGGTTGGGATAGGTAGGGAGAGCAAGCACAGCTGCATTTCTTATAATTGTCCCATTAGAATATACTAATTTCCACACTACTGCTCCCTCATTTTCGGTGTGTTTGTAGGCATTATTCTCATTTTTGGATGTAGCAGCCCAGAAACTTGCAAAGAAGGAGTCTGGTTTTCACTAAAGGAACACCTTCTCACTTAATTCAAGCACTCGTTCAGTTTGTATTTGCTACTCTTCATACAAAATTAAAAAAAAAAAACAAAAAAAAACCCCAAAAAAAACCCATGCAGCTAAATGACAATATAACATGTTTGTGATGTTTCAATGTGTATTCCCAAAAATGAAACTCAATATATATGATATATTTATAAAACTGTACCTAAAAGGGTTCCAAGAGAGATTTTGGGCAAGGGCCTGGAAGGACAGGACAAGGGGCAATGGTTTCCTATTGACAGAGGGCAGGAATAGATGGGATATTGGGAATAAATTCCTCCCTGTGAGGGTGGAGAGGCCTTGGAACAGGAGCTGTGGCTGTCCCTGGATCCCTGGAAGTGTCCAAGGCCAGGCTGGAGCAACCTGGGACAGTGGAAGGTGTCCCTTTTGAAGTGCTGGATTTCCTCCTCGAGGGGAAGATTTGTTTGGCTCACTCCTTTTCACACACAAGAACACTCAAAAGGAGGCTTTTACTTCTCACTAAACAAAAGGACTAAAATGAAAATGAAAAACCCCTAGAAAAGCTTTCCAGATGTTTTTACTCATTTAAATCAGCTTGTTCTAACAAGAGCAATTCCATCAGCAGCGCCACACCAATCCTATCAATTTATTTACCCCAGGAATATCTTTATCCCCGGGATCTGCCACTCTGCAATTCCAGCTCCTTTGGGAGGGTTTAGTTTTTTGCAGAGCTCTGTTTGTCCTACACGTGCCACAGCTGCCTATTGAAGCACCATAAAAGCAAAAGCTTTGGGGAATTCCCAACAATGAAGTTGAAATCTCTTTGCTGGTTAGTATTCAGCCACGCCGTAATACTTAGCAGACATTTTCCCTTCTCCCAGTTTTCAATAGGCTGCATTTATCAGCATGGAGTAGCAATCAACATGTATTTGCTCATGTATTTATAAAAGTCAGCTGTGTGCTTCCACATTATTTCAATTCTGCCTTTAAAACCCCTTTGCTTTGTTTGTCTTCAGCAGGAAAATTCTGGGTAGATTTGATGTGTGGATGGTTGGTGTGCAATAAATCCATGAGTATTAGCACAGGTATTTCATTATTAGCTCAAGTGAATTATTTATGTAGCTCCTTGTTCCATGCCCAGGTTTATTTAATATTGGCATTATAGTATTAGATAAGTTATCTTTAAAGGAAAAAAAAAAAAAAAAAGAGGTTTGTTATTTGTATCTCTGCACTTAAAATGACAATTTCCTACTGGGAGATAAATTCTAATACCACTGGATTCTTGAGAAAATCATATATTCTGCAAAGCTCTGAGGGTGATCTGAGATAATTAAGCTGTGAATGGACAGCATTTCTAAAACTGTAAGGAAGGACCTTTCTGGATCAAAATAAGCAGAACATCCAGGATTTACCCTGAGTGACCAAATCTCTGATGTGATTGTTTTGTCCCTCCAGCAATATTTTTCCAAAGTAAAAAATGCAAAAATGCCCTATCCTTGAGGAAAGCCTTGAGGAATTTAATTCTGAGAAGTCACAATTTGATTTTTTTTTAGTGCTGCTTTTCTCAACCAGTTGATTGCAGCTCCAAAGGGTCGTGAAAGGCAATTAGAAGACACAAGACATTTAAAATCTTACTATCTCCCAAAATAAAATAAAAAGTCCAACTCCTACTCCCCCATTCTGCTCATGCCACAATCCCCCAAGGTCCCACCAGCAACCTTCCCAAACACACCCAGCTGCCCCACAGGATGGGGAATTATAGTCACAGATTGGAGGGGAATTTATTTTACTGGAAAGGGAAGGGGGTCTTAAACAAATTACACAGGAAATAAAGGTCCACTTGACTGGAAAGAGTGAAAAATATTGGAGTACTCATTCAACAAACGTGTAAATTATGCATTCGCTTATCTCTGCTCTTTATCTCCTTGGCTTCTCTCATCAAATTGTTAAAATACTGTGCTTCCAGACATTTATACCAAGCCACAAATTCTTTGGGTTTTTTTTTAATAATATCCAGTTCAGAAGAGCACTTTGGCACTTGCCTGGACCCCACTGTCTCCATCTTAATGGGCATTAACTGTCCCAGCTGAGTTTCTGGAATAAAACCCATTGATCTGTGTCAGTCAGGATCTTGAAAACTGAAGACCTGAGGTTTCAAATCCCAATCTGCTCATATGCATTAAAATAAGCTGGAAGACTTCACTGGACTTGGGCTCAGGCTCTGACAGCCCCAACTCCAGCTAAAATTCATTTGAGTAAACCTCAAAATAAAACTGACTATTTCCCTGGCAAGACAAAAAAATTGAGATGATGATTATGATATTGTTGTTATTATTTTCATTTATCATTATTATTGTTGCTATTCTTGTCACACAATCCCTTCTCTCTGTTCAGTGGAATATCCATCCTGCAGCAGCAGTTGGGGATTTCTATTTCACAAATCAAACCCCAAATGCATTGAAAATGCTTCCTGGTGAGAGCTCAGGAAAATTGTTCAGAGTTGAATGGATTCATCCAGGATGCTTTCCCTGTTTGTTGGCACCTCTGGAACATGTGGAGATCAGCTGAGCTATAATTAAAGACAACATCAAGAGCAGTCTAAAATTTCCTGGGGCAAACACCCCAAGGAGGGGAAGGATCCTTTTGGGGGCTACAAGAAGGATAAATGGGATTAGAGGGGAAATGGGATTGAATATTAAGGATATTTTCCCAGCAGCACAATCAGCTAAACTGAAATAGTCCCCAGGGAAGGAACAGAAATGGGGCTGTTTGGTGTCTCTGATGTTGGAAACACAGAGTGGAGAACAATTTTACATCTGCCCAGAGGTGTGGGGGCGTCCTGAACCAACCTCACAGAATCCCTGGCCTGTCCAGCTGCCTGGGTAATTTGCAAGGAGTATGGATCAGATCCCTCATTCCTGCACTGTGATACCTCCATTTGTACATCATGGTAGATCACAGCAGGTGTGCAGAATTAATGAGATACCATCATTAAATTTAAATTAATTTCTCTTTTTCAGATACAGAAAATTCCCACACACCAAGTGGGGTTAAAAAAACAAGAGTATATTTGTTAATGCTCCTCAAGAAATGCTTCTCCACAGAGGCCAGAGTCATAATTAAAACTACTTAATCCAATCCCTGGAGACCTTTCCATACATGTTTCATGTCCCAAAGCAATTAGAAATATAAAGTTATTTAAAGTATATCTGTCAGGAGGAAAACTGGACTGGTTTTCCTGCTCAGATCCCAGCGGGACAGGCTGAGTCTGACTCCAACTGTGCCAGCTCCTCAGCACGAAGGAAAACAGGCATGAGAAGGGGAGGTTTGTGACACAGAGGTGGGCGAGCTGGAGGAGGAACCTCCCACTCTGCTGAGTTGTCCAGAGCCTAAGGAGCAGCAGAATTTAGTCTGGCCTTTATTAAATCCCCAGTCCTGGCTTTTAATAGGATCAGCCTGTATCCTTGATCCCCAAAATCCGGATTCAGCCCTGTCGCTTTGTGTTGCTGTGCTCAGGCACAAACCCTGAGCCAAAGCCTTGCACTCCTTCCCCTGCCACTGCTGACAGCTGATGATGTTTCTGAGTGGCTCTAACGATGCAAGCCTCTCCAATTCCCTCGTTTGGGGCTGACTTCATTAGTGACTCCCCAGCGCAGCGTTGTTCCGAGTCAATAATCACATTTCCATTTTAACAGCAGGACTGCGAGCCTTGACATTGGGCTGGGTGGAAACGAGGCCTCAAAAATCCTGGGGTATCTCACCACCTCATCCTGCATGTCCAGGAGGAGAAGCAAAATGCAGCTCTTCTTCATGAACCAGGCACCAGCCTCTGTAGAAGCCCAGGGAGATGAAATTTAACTTGGTCACGACCCACAAGATTGTTCTTATCATTACATTCTTCTCTCTTCTCTCTCATCCTTCTGCCTCTAACACAGAGCAAAGTGTCCCCAGTTCAGGAGCACCACAGAGGTGAGGGGAAGAGCAGGTGTGATTTGGCATGGCCACGCTTCTCCTGAGTTAAAAGAAAACAGGAGCAGTCCCAAATTCAGGCGAGATTAAGAAAAAACAGAGAGGCAGCAGAGACAAAAACTGTGGAGTAACAAACAATATGAGTTTTGCCTCTCACCAGAGGCACAGCCACCAGCAGCCTTGGAGTTTTCCTGCCCAAATCAAAACTTCCACAATCTTCAAGTGAGGCCAAGGATAAAACATCTGTCCCTGCAAATTACATGACTTCTGTTGTTATTAAATCTTAGGAAGTTTGAGATATCTGAAGGCCCAATCCACACAGGTGTTTCCTTATAGGTGTGAATAATAAATGCTAGATGATGTAAATTATGTATAGACCACCAATCCTTCCCAGACAAAGTGAATTTCTGAGCTTTGTACCAGCTTGGTACCAAGGCTTGGCAAGGCTTGTCCTTGCACTGGAGGATGTTCCATGAGAATGGAGCTCTTGAGCTGGTCCAAAAGGATTGAAAGACAACTTATGAGGTAAAAAGAAACTTGAAAAAGCCTTGGAAAAGGCTGGAGATTTGCTGCAGTGCTGTATCCAAAGGAAAGTAAACACACATGGCTTTGTTACACAGCTCACTGCACCCAGCCAGGGAGATGCAATCCCCATTGCCTGGCCACATCCTCCATCTCATCAGCGCTTTCTGTCCAGGAAAGCCAATAAAAATAAGAATGTGTGTTGCCAAGGTGAAGCTTCAAGAGTTACAATTTTAAATTTCCTATTAGGGATAAGGTAAGATTTACGGGTGATATACTGATTTATAAATATGTTTAGACAGTGAGTATTTCTGGCTTTAGGCTGGAATCAGAAAGCTCAGTTTAAAGAAAGATTTTTAAAGGTTTTGTGGTACATAAAATAAATCCAACTTATACTTTCAAAGATCAGTCTGACTGTATAAAAGATGATGACAGTGACAGTGGGAAAAATGTTTCTTATATCCACAATGCTCCATTATTTTCTCATTAACTTGAGTTTTAAAGGGAATCATATTAGTGCCTCCAGAGGATGAGCTATATAAACAAGAGCTACAAATTTATCTGTGCATTAAAACGAATGCTATGGTAACAGGTTTGATTGCTTTGGCTGCAGTTTCAAAACCTACAGGGTGTATTATCCCGAGATAATCTCACCCTTGGGTCCTTCTATATATTAGATCTCCTACCTCTAATCCTGGGAGACACAGCCTGGCTAATAATGCTCCCCCTGCCTTTGGTTTGTCACGGCTGAAACCTGCCTCTTCCAACTTCAGATAACACATTGCCTACGCCATTTTATTCTGATCATTCAGAATCATTAGTTTATGGCTGGAGAAGGTGCAAAGATTAATTTCCTTGGACAGCAGGGAAGATTTCCTGCTGCTGGTGGAGCAGGGGCAGTGCCAGCCTGGGAGGCCAGTGATGGATAATCAGGGCATTGGGCACCCCAGGATGGACTTGATGGCCCTCACAGAAATCCCAGAATCACTGGGTTGGAAGAGACCTTCAAGATCATCGAGTCCAACCCAGCCCCAACCCCTCAACTGAACCCTGGCACCCAGTGCCACATCCAGGCTTTGTTAAACACACCCAGGGATGGGGACTCCACCACCTCCCCGGGCAGAACATTCCAGAACTTTATCACCCTTTCAGTGAAAAACTTTTTTCCTGATATCCAACATAAATTCCCCTTGACAAAGGAGCTCTCAACAGTTCATAGGCTCAGAATTCCCTGGATTGGCAGGGGCACACAAGGCTCACCAGATCCAGCTCCTGGCTCTGCACAGCACCACCCCATCAATCCCAACACGTGACTGGGAGAGTTGTCCAAACACCTCCTGAAGGCTGAGCTGCAAACCATCCAACACAAAATTTCTTTGGCCACATCTTGGCATTCCCAGCCTTTCTGGGGTCCCTCTCAGCCCACCAGGGCATGGGCACAACTTTGGGCTGCTCAGGCTGTGCTGTCTTCCCACCCATCTGTGAGAAACCCATGTGGGGCTGGACTTCTGTCAAGAGCTTGTATTTTTAAATCCTTTGTTTGAAGTCCTATGGGTATAGATTTGCTGGATTCAGAATGATTTTAGCCTATATCCATAATTTTCAAGTCATCACAGCAATCCCTTCGAGAATCCCATCAAAATGTGAGCTGCAGGGGGCGAGGGATCCTCAGGCTTTGGCAGCAGGTTTGTGGTGGGCCAGAGTTTGGAGAAGTGCACGTGGATGAGGACACAGGACCCAGCTCTTGGCACTGCAGATGAGGGGGTCCCTGAAAGGCTCAGATCCCCCTAACACAAAAACCTGGGAAGCTGAAGGCATTATCCACTCTCCAGGCCCGAGCCTTTCAGCAGCCAAAGCCCTCTCAGAAGAACCTCACACCTCACAAGAGCTGAAGGAAATCGACCTCTCAGCACATCCCCTCCATGCTGAATCAGCCAGCAGCTGCTTTTCCTGCTTTCTCCCACTCACCCACAGCTGCCCTCACCGTGTTCCCCGCATCACCATTATTCCCTGTTAGTGATTTTCCTGGATGAGCTGCAGCGTGCTGGCGCTGGGGAGTGATTTCCAGGTGATGCCTTATGAAAAGAAAATGCTGCTGCTGCTGCTTTTCAACCTGTACAACAAATCCTGAGGGTTAGCAAAGACCCCCCGAGGTCTCGGGGAGCTCGGATGGCTTTTATATTCTCTTCCCAGGATAAATTGCTTCTGAGCAAGCCTTCACCTGTCACTTCTGCTGAGACACTTGTGAGTGTCATAAACTCCTACATCTTCAAGCCAGCTGTTGAGAGGATCCCTGTTATTATCACGACGCTGTCAGCGACAATAACAACAGTTAATAAGTGATGATAGGGACATAAATGTCTGGTTCCTGTGTACAGCTTGTCATTTGCAGTCAAATCTAACACTGCTAAAGGAGTCTTTGGAGTGAGTGCTGAAAAAAGGGATCTCTTCTGGGAGAGGGCTCTGTTAAAAAGGCATCCATGTTTAATTCCACTTAATCTTTCCCAACTTAGAGGCGCTCATAAAAAAATCAGCCTGAGCCTGCACATGTGTGCATGAAGGATTTGTGAATTTAAAAGGCCCGTCCCAACCTTCAGCAGGGTGAGAGTGGAGGCTTGGACACACTGGCTTGGGCAGTGCTACCAAAATCTCATTTGGGGCCAGAAGCAGGAGTCTGGACTCTCAATTCAGAGACAAACACAAAAAAAGAAGGTAATTTGTGCACATGCTGCCTCTGCTCTGAACACAAGGTCACATTTTTGCAGGACTTTGTTGCATTGTGGAGAATTTGTTCTCTGTTTTATATGAATTAAAATCAAGGACTCGCTGATATTTGCCTCAGCAAATTGTTTATGGAGTGTTTTTTTGTGCCTCTCATGCAGAAAAAAAATTAAAAATGGGCCTGAAAAGGAGCTGTCACACCTGAGGGAGACCCATCCCTGCGCTCTGCCTTACCCTGCTCCTGAGCTCTAGGGCTCTGCAAACACCTCTTGCAGGAAATCTCCCTCCCTTACACACACTGTGTATATTTTACCTCCAACAACATATTAAACAGCCCAGGTAAGTGGATGAATTATTGATCCTGTGCAGGGGAGAACAGGGGGAACAGAGAGGATGTTCCGTGATGGGATGCAGCCAGCACACTTTTCAGGGGGAAGCCAGGTGGAGGGAACCCCGTGGTTCGTGGCTCGGGGCACTTCAGGTGGATCTCAGGCACTTTTCTTTCTCACTGTGGTTACCTCGCTCAGGTTTTGAGCCTAAGCTGATAAAAAAGCTTCTACAAATTATTTAAGTGAGAAGTTCAGCTCTGTCTTCAAATGGAAACTGAAATTCCTTCCTTGTAAATCCAAGCCATGGGGAGATCCAGGTTTCCTGTTTCATTTTGATCTTTTGTAGGATTCACTGACTGTTTAATTTTTTTCCAGTAAATTATTCCTTTTGGCTGGGAGGGGAGTCTTTGTCTTCCACATCAGTCTGAATTTTCCCACCTCAGATAATTTTATCAGATAATTTCATTCCTGCATGACTGGAGGGCTTTGTTGCCTCCAACTGACCACAGGTAGATGATCAAACAAGGCAAAAAGTCAAGGAATGCCATAATTTTGTCCACTTGGGAAAAAGCAGCAACTGCAAGATATGGATCTTCCTCATTTTGTATCTTTTTCTAGCTTTTTAGAGTTCCTTTTTTTTGTGAGTGGATGAAGGTCAAAGCCCATTTTGTCCAACAGCACAGAGTTTTGTGCTTTGTTTTGTGTCAACTTCATGTTATCAGTTCTTTTCCTTTGATTGAAGTGGAACATCAAACTGAAAATCACTCCTTCATCTCTTACACTGTGAGTCAGGGAGAAAAATCTTTACACTTTTTAGGAAATAATTGGGCAGTGCTGCAACAGGACCTCCTGAGAAAATCGTGGTAACAGCCTGTCATGGGCTTTGAGAGCAGAAAGGAGAAAATTGTTTCATGAAAGCCTTTAAACAGTTGTATCTGCAGCCTTCAGGTGAGTGAATTTCATGTGGGCAGTGAGGAATAAATCAAGCTCTTACATAATTTTTTTTTCTGTCTGTATTGTTCCTGTCCCGAGCTCTACAATTTTGCAGATCCTTTTGAGCGTTTCAAAACTTGAATGTTATTTTTAGCCCCCTAAGAAGTAGCTTCTACATAAATAGTTGTTGCTAATGTATTATAAACTAGGATTAGCTTAATTAGGGACTTCACAGGAAAGTAATGACTATTAAAGCCCTGAAAACAAGCTAATTATTTTGTATCACATCGTTGCTAACGCTCTCCTCAGTTCTTCTTAAGGTGACTGTTCAAAAAGATGTGTGGCAGACATGCTAATTAACAGATTTCTTGCCATCATGTTACCAGTTTTTGTAATATATTAAAATTCCTCCTTTATGTAACACTTCAGATATATTTATATATATATACATTGCTGCTCAGGTTATTTGACAGCCCAATTCAGTGCTTTTTTAAGGTTACATCACCATCAAAGTGGCTGCCAGAGCTGCAGAAGATCCAACAGTGATTTCTCTCCCTCTGCTCTGCTGGAAAAGCCAGTATTTTCAGTATTTCTGCCCCAAATTTTCATAAATTCCTTCTATTCATATCACTTCATCACAAGCCGTTTTAAAATGTTAAATAAATCCAAATTAATAAGGAGAAATTGAGGATCTGAGTTTCCAAGGAGCAAAACCCCCTTAACAGCACCTGAAGCCCCTCTGGATCATCCCTTCCCAGTTGTCCTTTTCCTGCCACTCCACTTGTTGGGGCTCATGTTAAATACCAGGAGTTAGGGATAGGAAGCCCATAAAATCCCCACATTTTACAGAATACAATGAAATTTAATTTATGGCACCTTTCTGTAACTAGTATTTGGAATAATATGGAATATCCAGCACTTAATTCTTATTGCTATTTCCCCTTCTTTTGCAGATGATCGTTGTCTTTTCTTTAAAATGATCTTTTTCTTTTCAATTCCTCTGTTCTCACCTTTCAAATTCAATATTTTTTTCACTGTGGCAGCCTCTGCACATCCCATTCCTTCAGCTTCCCATGCATTCCCACACTTCATATCCCCATCCCCAGATCCCACTGGTGGGTTTGCAATTAATGACTCAATTTATCCTGCCACACCACCTCTCACGAAGTGACAACAAAAGGTTCCTGGTTAGAGCCCTGATTTCCATAAAAGAGCACTGGAACTGCAGCAGATGAATTCTCAGCTCTGCTTTTAACTGGCACTGGCTCTGCCTCATCCTGAATTTCCCATGGTGTTAGTCAGTGGAAATCCTGCCTTGGAAAGAGAGTAAAATGGATAAATGCAGAGATAAATACAAAGGTGCGTGGTTTCACAAATATATATAAATACAAATATCTCTGTTTGGGCCTGAGGAATGCAATCCCACAGATCCTGCTGCAGAGCAAGGGGCTGGCAGGAAATGATCACGCTGTGATCAAGCACCAGGCAGTGAGTGCTGCTAGGTATTAAAATCCAGATTATTGACCTTCATCAGGCAGGGGCTGCTGTTAGGGATTGTCAAATCCAAATTACTGAGCTGATGCCTTTCACAGGATCCCCGGGAATGAAGGCCCTTCACGGAGGGCAGAACATTCCAGCAGCGCCCCTGCTCCAGCTTTTCCTCCCTCTGCAACTTCCCATGGTGTCATCTGATCTAATCACGGCTTGGCAATGATCTCCAGAAGAAATCTGCCACAGAAAATGAGAGTTCCTACAATTCCTGCTGGAAATGCCCATGAGTTACAGCCCCAGCCAGCACCGAGCAGCTCCAGCTCTGTGGAAAGGCTCTGAAGGGAGAGAAATTCCATTTTTATTTTCATTTCCTATCAGGGGCATCCTCAGGATTGTCCCAAGCACTCGAAGGAATATTAAAGGTAGTGGAGGTCACAAAGAAATCTTTTTTTTTTCCTTCTCTGGGCCACAGCCAGGGAGTAGTGACACTTTCTGTGGCACAGTGGGCACAGGGACAGCCCTTCTTTTGTACCCTGAGGGCAATTCTTGAGATAAATTTACTCTGAGCTCAATTCTTGAGGTAAATTTACCCCTGATCTCAATTCTTGCAGGTGAGAGCCCCTGAGCAGCCCTGGGTGAAGCTCTCACATGCAGGACACTTCTACTTTCCACTGACATTCCCATCAGCTGAGTGTCGCTGTCATTTATTTTTGTCATAACTGGATTATTCATTTTATGCTCAATATTTTGATCCTGAAGCAGATCTTCATCTCTTATAAATATTATCCCCAGCTCTGCACCCTGGGGGGCCCTGGCAGAGTGCCTTGGCCATGGACCCTCCTCAGGTGTTTCCACTTGATGAAACAATTAATTTTTTTGAGGTCTCTAATTGACATTGTGATCCCAAGAGCATCGTGGGAGTTAAATATTTCCCTTTTATAATTGCACATTTCACATGCTGGAAGCAATTTCTGGATTATATCCCCAGGACCATATTCTGCACCAGAACTGAAACTTTGTGATGGAAATTAATTACATTTTCGGTATGTCTGAATTACAGATGATCCAAAAAAAAAAAAAAAAAAATCAGTTAAAATGTGGTTTTTGGAGAAAAAACCAGACGTGGTGCTGTGATCTCTTTTGTAAAATAACTTCTCATGTCACCATAAAAGTTTGTTCTCTGCCTAAAAGTCCTGCATGGCAAAACCATGGCTACAGAGCGTGGCCTTTCAAAGAAATGTTACACGAGATGAAAAATATCACATCGGCTTTCAGAAGAGAAATCTGAAAGGAACTTGGAAAAATAAAAGCATTTCCAAGTCAAATATTTGAGATGAAGTGTTACCCATGGGAGCTTTCTTCATAAATACATAAAAGCAGCTTTTGGGGAATGCCCATAATTGCTGCATTACATATTCCTGCACTTGGCAAACTGATGCTTGAGTTTGAAAATAAATCAATTTGGGCTTTTGCAAGCGAGAGGGAGAGGCAGAAAATATGTTTGTGTTGGGCTGCAGTAATTTTTGGAGTTCTTCGGGGGCTTTAATGAGTTCACTGAGAAGGGAACCAAGCACGAGTGCACCCCAAAATCAGGACAAGGGACAGGAGGAAGTCAATTCCAAGGGGCGTGGATGGGCTCTGCCTTGCCTTGGGGTGTTTACAGAGCTGTGGGGATGCTCTCAAGCTGAGCCAGGCTGGAACTGGGGCTGGGCACAGCCCGGAGGGGACACGCAGAGCTGATGGGAGGGGAAGGCAAGCAGAACAAAGGAACCACAGAGACAAGGTCGGGTCCTGTGGCCCTGAGGAGGAGCAGGTGTGGGCTGGGCAGCACTGAAAGAGCAGCTGGATAAAGGACAGGGAGCACAGCACGCCCAGAGCAGGAGTTACTTCAAAGGAAAGCTTCTCCTCTCATCCTACAAAAGGTTCGGCGTGTGCAAGCCCTGAAAGGGAAGCGCTGGGAGATGATGGATGGGGCCTGGAGCTGGGCAGGAGCTCCTGACCTGCCCTCCACACCTCTCTGCTGCTCCTGGAGCACCCGCAGCGCTGCTCCTCACCAGCTCAGCCCACCTGGGCTGCCCCAGTTCCACAGGGAATGTTCAGCTGCTCAGAAGGGTTGGGGTCGTGCCAAGCCCAGAACTGCTTCCCCTCATACACGCTATGGGTCGTGTGTGGGCAGGTTTTTGGGGGGTTGTGAGCTAATCCTGCTATCCTGGAAATATCCACTGTGTTTACAGATGGATTCTGACCTGCCCTGGGAAAGGCTCTTGGGGTGCCCAGTGTTTTCCCCATTAACCCTGCACACCTGAGGCATTTAAACGGGTTGGCAGACACAATTAATTGATCTTCCTGCTGTTCCTTCATTGGGTCGCTCAGGCAAATTCCAAACAGAAAGAAAAAAAATAGTTCCCTGTTTTTATTGCAAGACTTTCAAATCCAGTGCAATAGGGTTTTTTTGTTTTTTTTTTTTTAATTATGTCCTGCCAGACTTTGCAATAATTCTGCCCTCCCTTCTAAATCTCCCCAGTTTTGCTGATTCCCTTCCAGGCTGGTGTGGCTCATCCTGGTGCTGATGCCAGGACTCTCTGATCACATGCAATGTTAAGGTTTCTCATTAAATCTTCCAAAAATTACATGCAGAATTCTGGGAATCTTAAAAAAAAAATTTAAAAGCTGCAGATAACAATAACTATTGACAACCAGCACAATTCATTGTATATTTGTTTACAGTTTTATACATATATGTGAACTTTCCAGCTCATTTATTGCCTTTAGTGACATGAATAACCCAGGGCATGATTTATAATGATTTGTCATCTGGTATTAGATTATAAAAAGTTTAATTAATTTTTCATTAGCCACAGTTAATGATGGGCTTGTTAAGCATCTCGAGGTGAAGCCAAGAGCTATTAGCTGTATTAAAGACGAGTTTCAAGAAAATTACTCCTTTTATAATCCCCAAAATGAGTTATAATGTTATTTTCCCCTTTCAGAAAACTGGTTTAAGCTATACACATATATTAAAATCTATACAGAAGACAAACTTTGAGGCAAACTGATCATACAATAACAATTCTTGATCAATTTTTCCACCAATTAAAATGAGATCAAATTTCTTGAGGATACTTAAAAATCAACACATTGGTTTGTCATGTAGCAAAGAACTGAACCAGAATGAGTGACTATTTGCAGGAACTGGCTGCCACAACTCTTCTGCTTATTGTCTCAACTGTTTACCTAATTAAAAGATAAATTAGGGTTTGAAAATTTATTTGAAAATGTAATTTGATTGAAAAATCCCTTTGCTCTGCTCTGGGGCCTGTGCTGGGTGTGCATGGCAGAGTTTGTTAGGGAAGGATCCATGACTCAGAGAACTTGCAGAAGAATAAGAGATACCTGTGAGTAATCAACATGGAAAAATGGGGGGAGAATGGAAATTTAAATTATTTCCCTAGCAAGCTTTCTTTTGATTTCCAGAAAAAGGGAATACATTAAAACTGAAATGAAAATCTTAAAAATAAGTGTCTAAACATAGAGTGCTGCAAGGTGAATAGTCTTAAAGCTTATTTTAAACAGGTGGGAGGACCAGGCCTATGGAAATCGCTGGGAAACGTGCACAGAAACTCCAAACCCTGTGGGTTTGGAGCTCAGAAACCTCAATTTTAGCCTCAATTTCAGCAACCCTTGGCCATAATCTGCATTTGCTAGAAGTGTATTTAACTGCTGCAAAGAGCTGTACGAGGGTATTGGGGTATGGCTGTGGCTGGAAATGCCCAGGGCCAGGGAGACAGGGCTTGGAGCACCCTGGCGTGGTGGAAGGTGGATGATTGGATGGTGCCCTCCAACCCAAACCATTCTCTGATGCTATTCTGAGATGTTTCCTGAGATTGGGAATCTCCTCTGCACAGATCTGTGCCTGTCCCTGTTGGAGTTCTGGATGCTGAGAGCTTTAGATTTCCTGTGCTGACAGACTCTGACCCCAGGAGAGGGGGTCACCTCCACCTGAGGCCGTGGAGAAGGCTTCCAAAATTGATTGATAACACTGGGATTATGGGTGTGGAGTTTGAGTGGAAGTCTGTGGTGTCACAGGGTGGAAAATAAGACTTTGGGGTTTTAGAATATAGTAATATATAGAGAGCAAGATGGAGGTTTTAGGGTGCAGGCTTCTTTTTTCTTCTTGGGTTTGGGTGGTATTTTGTAATTGGACAGGAAAATCCACATTGTGTACTTCGAGGGATTAGTTATTGGGTTGCAATTTAGGTGTTATTTCTTAATTAGGTAGTTTAGCCTTAAAAAACCTTGTAAAGAAAGCTAGTTAGCCATTTTGCAGCTCGTTAGTAGAATACTGCGGAACTCACGCCTTGTGATGAAGAGCTAAACCAGAACGCCAAACACCGTCTCTAGCGCTTCAATCCCCGCTTCGACAGAGGCAGGAAAAAGAAGCCGAGAACCAGCAAGTACCCAGCCATGGAATCATTCATTGCCCGTGCCCAGGGGCTGGGATTAGATTGGCTTAAGGACCCTTCCAACCCAAGCCATTCTGGGACTGCAGGACACAAAGCAGACAAGCAGCAGTATCTGGATGCTCGGTGAGCTTCCTGATGGCCCCAATTCACCCCCGGGCAGGATGCCCGAGTTTCCCCCGGGCAGGATGCCCCGAGTTTCCCCCGGGCAGGATGCCCCGAGTTTCCCCCGGGCAGGACGCCCCGAATTCCCCCCTGGGCAGGACGCCCCGAATTCCCCCCTGGGCAGGACGCCCCGAGTTCTCCCCGGGAGGACGCCCCGAGTTCCTCCCGGGAGGATGCCCCGCGTTCCCCCGGGAGGACGTCCCGAGTTTCCCCCGGGATGATGTCCCGAATTCCCCCCGGAGGGATGCCCCGAATTCCCCCCGGGAGGATGTCCCGAATTCCCCCCGGAGGGACGCCCCGAGTTTCCCCCCGGGAGGATGCCCCGAATTCCCCAGGGGGGATGGCCCAAATTCCCCCTGGAGAATGCCCCGAGCAGCGCTCCCGCCTGCCTGCAGGTGTGCTCAGCGTGTCCCTGCCCGGCTCCATCCCGGACAAGCAGCGCTTCACCGGCAGCGAGAGCAGGCGCTTTGAAAGCACAAAGAAGTGTAAGACCCTCTAAGTGTCTTGCCCGAGGCGATCAGTTTCCTTTCGCGGGTTGTTCAGGAAAAAGGGCTGCTCCCAGCGCTTCCCGGCGGCGCCGCTCGATGAGGGCACGGTTCTCACCCCAGATCCGTGCAGAGATCCCAGAAACGCCGGGGGCCGCTGCAGACCCACCCCAGCCGCTCGTCCTCCATGTTCCAGCCTCTCTGCCCTTCCCGTGGGACACAGAATTCACGGAATTTACAGAATTCGCGGAACCACTGGGTTGGAAGAGACCTTCAAGATCATCGAGTCCAACCCAGTCCCAACCCCTCAACTGAACCCTGGCACCCAGTGCCACATCCAGGCTTTGTTAAACACACCCAGCGATGGTGACTCCACCACCTCCCCGGGCAGAACATTCCAGAACTTTATCACCCTTTCAGTGAAAAATTTTTCCCTGATATCCAACCTAGATTTCCCTTGGTGCAGCTCGAGGCTGTGTGCTCTGGTTCAGTGCTGCCTGGAGAAAGAGACCAACTCCACTTGACCACAACCACCTGAGCTCTGCCAACCCCATCCTGAACCCATCCCAATCACCAGTGCAGATCCTACACCTCTCCAGAACCTGTGTGACCAAATCCCACCCCAAAACTAAGGGCAGGAGCCACACCTGAGTCCCTGCAGGGGTGGAACTCCAGGACCTTGGAACATCAGGCATGGGGTCCCCTCTGCAGCAGAGCATCCCTCTGCCTTGATGTTCCAGAAGTCTCCCTGCCAGGACACATCCTGCTTAGATTTGCTTCTGAAATAACCACCTTCAAATTATTCTGAAATGATTAAACATATTTGTCCATCTTCCCTTTGATTTTTTTTTTGAGCTAATAAAAGCAATATACCTATGTTTGGCCAATACAAACATGTAATCAGTGTAAATTATAAGGCACAAAGCATGAGTGGAAAATACAGAGTTTGCTCCTCACAGCTTTTCAGCACACAGGTACCTTGGCACAGGTGAGTGGAAGGAGCAGAAGCTGAGGTGCACAAATTGCCCTGCCCCTGGCCTGTCTCACCATCTCTGTCCCCGGTGACACAGCCTCAACAACCCTCCTTTACCTCAGGACCTTGCAGGGGTGGAGGTGTTGCTGAAACTCCGCAGGATTAGAGGAAAGTCTCGGTGACCTGTCTCATGAAAATTACAGGGTTTTATTGCTCCTGTTAGCAGCAGTGGGTGTCTATCATTTGTTAATCAGTCTTTACTGAACACTGCAGTGCAAAGGAAGAAATTGCAGATTTCACAGCTAAAAATAGGGGGAAATGTAGATGGAACCTCCTGGGTCTATCCTGAGCTCTCACGGACCTGGAGAGAGGATGTAGATCACACCACCTCTGCAAAAGCAGCAGATCTTCACCCTCCATGTATCCTCTCCAAATTTCCCCGTACCTCTGCACCCCACAGCTTCCACGGGGAAGTCTTTCTGGTGCAGATGAGTAAATTCCAGCAGCTCTGGGGCTGCTGCAAAGAGAAATTGCTGAAGCTCTGGTGGAAACAAATTCCAGCTGGTTCCAATGAAGTGGTGTTCTGTCCAACAGCGCTGGGCAGGAGCTGTGCCCCTGTGCCCATGCAGGGAACAGAAGGATGCTGCACGACAGCTTAGGACTTACTGGATCGCACAGCTGTCAGACACAAACTAGTACAATGTCCTCAGGGAGGGGGGAAATCATTTTATGACCTATAAACCACAAAAGAGAGCAAAATCAGAGGCCATTGCGGATGAAGATGGAGGAAATGTGCACTGCTAAACTCCCAGCCTAATGTGCTGTCTGCATATTCTGGACTGGAGGACTGAATTTAACAGCCCTGCCAAAATGACAGTGAGGAGATTGGAAGCACGTCCCCCAGTGCTGGGGATGTGTTTGGCACTGCCCCTGTCACCCAACCCATCAGCTGCTGTGCCCAGGGCCCCTGCTGGGGACAGGGCCACGGTGTGCCAGGGCCAGCACCTCCCAGAACGTGCCAGGGCAGCGAGGGATTGGAGGGAGAGCCGCGAGCGGCAGCAGTGCTGTGGGAATCTGTCACGGTGACACCGGCGGTACGGAGAGTCCTGCATGGTAATGATTGGTTTACAATAAAAATTACTTCAAATGCTGGATCAGAAAAAGGATGGTTCAGTCCATCAAATCGCTGTCAGCTGCAAATTAGGCTGCCCATCCCTAGGCAATGGAGAACATAATTGGCTTTGTCCATGGCTGGGTTTATTTTTATCTGTTCTGTTAAAGTCAGGCTCTTGCCTCGCTCGCACTGGCACAAACAGAGAAAAAAGGCCTTGGTGCAGAAAGGCTTTTTTGCTCCTTCCGCCTGCAATAAATGGGGCAAGTTACCCTTGGATTGCTAAAATTAGCCAAGGATCCTTTCAGGGACTACTTTGTGTCAGAGCCAGGTTACCTGTATGGGAGAAAGTAGGAACAAATAGTATTTTGGTGAGAACAAATGGACTTCCAGGAGCCTTTGACTGAAACCACCTTCCAATCCAAGCAGCCAGGGCTCCAATCCAGTCCTCAAAATTACACAAGAGAGGCTGGAGGAGGTGGGAACCTTCCCTAGTCCTGTGAGAATCACAGTACCTCCAAAACCTGCTCTGATTTCCTGCAGACAGGATGGAGATGCACACACCTCCCGCCTCCCTTCCCGGGACTGATCATCCCCACACCGCCAGGCTTCCTCCCAGAAGTGCTAATGTGCGACTGAAATAACCACCAGCACACTTCCCTGGGGCTGGGTGAGGAGCTCAAACCCCTCACTATTCCCAAAGTGCCAGGGATTTTGGGTTTTGCTGCTGGGAGCACCTGTGCCACAGGCTGGGCGGGGAAGGAGTCTCGATCCCCAGCACCACTGCCAGACAGTCGAGACTTTCCAACTCTCCCTCAAATCCCCACCTCTGTCTGTAAACTCCAGATATCCCTCTCTGCTCCCCTCCCTGTGCTCAAGTAGAAGACCATGCCCTTCCCTGCGTGGCTGAGCTTTGTTAGCACATTTCCCTGACACTGCAGGGCACAGGGAGACTCCAAAAGGGAGAAAATCCACTGAAAAAAATAAACATAGCTGACTAAGTAGGAGGGGGGAACAATGCCTGTCATCTTAACCTGCCTGTCATCCTAACCCAGAGAATTCTCTGCTCTACTTACTTGGCTCTGCCTTTATCCCCCTCCAACTTCAGGGCGTTTGAGCAGCACCTGCTTACCTGGGAAATCCTCTGCTGTGCTAAAGGCCTGTGAGAAACAAGGGAATGCAGGCAGAGGGAAGGTTTAGCTCAATTTCATGTTGCACCAAGAACAAAAGAGCTGCCTGTGAGTAACTCCTAGGACTGTGCTCATCAGCAAAGGCCAATAATTCACAGCGGCAACAAACTGGAGACCTCTCTAAGGTACACATGGCTGGAAAGAATTAATAATTATTTACTGTCCACCTCCTCCTCTAGGTTTGTGTCCCAGTTTGATCACCCTTGCCTTGCTGCAGGGGCAGAAATTATGGCACTGCCAGGGGCTGCTGCCACTTGGAGTATGAAGCAAAGAACAAAAAAATGCTTGAGAAGATGCATTAAATAATGATCAAGGTTTATAAGGAGCTAGGAAAGGTAACGTTGTTATTGTAATTATTGTTGTTGTAGTTGTTGTTCTTGGTGGTGGTGATGATGATGAGTGTTGTTGTCATTATTGTTATTAAGTAGGTGAAAATCACACAGGGCAAGAGGTTTGCATCTCATCCTCTGCTGGGGAGGCAGCTCTGTCACTAACCTGTAGCCTTTATATTATTTTTACTATGAATTATTACATTTATAATCTAAATATTTATATTTAAATACAAAATTATAACATTTTATAACTTTTACCATTATAAAATTATAATTTAATATAAGTGTTAATAGAACAATAACTTCTATTATTCTAAAATAATAGAAATCATTCTGGCACACCAAAAATCCAGCTGTGACCTCAGTAAATCCAGCATGCTGAAGAATCCCAGGCTGGGGAGCTCTGTACTCAGGGCTGCTGCAGATGGGCTGGGGTGGGTTTGCCCTGATCAGGCTCTCACGTGACACTGCCTTTGGGTTGTCAGCGAAAGTCCTGCAGATTAGTGTCCCCTGAAATCTCCCTAAGCAGCTCTAATGCCCTCAAATGTGCTTGCTGCGGCTCACTGGGAAGGCTGCACGAGACAAAACATTAATTATTAGTGTAAAAATAGAATTTCCTTTAATGATTCCGATCACCGCGCGCTTCTCCGCTTGGGATGCGCCGCTGAGAGCTTCGCTCCTTCTTCTGAAGTCTGGAAGGAAATTCAGGATGTGACCCTGCTCAAAACCGCAAAATGAAAAATCAGAAGCAAAAGATTTTTACCTTTCTGTGTAATTGAATCCAGCTGGCCTCCTCCTACCCTGCCTTGCAGTCATTTACAGATATGCAAATGGAGGGAAAGAAGTGGTGCTGCTTGCATCTGCATTGCACACCAAAAAAAAACCAGACAATGCCTCTGTTCTCACAGGTTTGCAGCAGTTTTGCCATTCTGCTGCCTTCTTTTTGATCCAGCACAACAGGACAATGTGCTTTAGTCATGTATTTAAAATGAAGGAATCAGTCTCTAGCTGGGCAACCCTGGTGTCCCTCTGACAGCCTGAAATCTTTAACTTCAACAGGGTTTTCAGGACGCAGAAGAGCAAGGAGAGGTGGGAATGGAGCCCTGGCAGGGAGTTCCAGGGGGCCTCATCTCCCTTGGGTATTTAAGCTGGAAAATTGTTCACGTTTGAGGGACTCTTCAGTGGCCTTCATGTAAGGCTGGCCCCAAATGGCTCCATCAGGAATGAATTCTTCCCAAATAAACTACTGCTTAAATGGCAAAATAAAAGATTACAGTTTAAACAGCACAGCTTCACAACTTAACAATGCTATCTCTAAACATTAAATAAGCAAAAAAAAAAAATAAAATATTTTGCACTAAATCCTACCTAAAGTCCCAAAGAAGTTGCTGAAGCAAGGAGCTGGTTTAGCAGCTGGGGTCCAACCCTAAAATCAGTTAGGGGATTATCTGGGGCAAATATCAAGCATCCAATACTGGATCTGCCTCCATGGCTTCTTCAGAAAAATAATGAAAATGGCCTGTTAAAATTAGTGACCTTTGGGAGATTTATACTAACAATTGAGCTGAAATTATTAGGCCCTGATAAGGAGTTGTAGGTTTGAAGAGGAACAATCACAGGTAGATTCACACACTCTGGTCACTGGCTGGAAGCTTTCGTGTGTAAAGTTTCTGTTTCTTCAGTACCCTGCATAGAGGGAATCCTTGGCACTCCATAGTGCAAATTATTATCACATCTCTGATGTTATTTGTAGAGAGCAAAGCGTTCCCTTTACTTTTCAACACAATTTTGTATAATTCAAAAGTATTGTCATTTTCCTTTTACTCTTCCATTCAGAACTATCCTAATTTACTCTTTCCTGGGTGAGTCTGACTAATTATTATTATTATTATTATTATTATTATTATTATTATTATTATTATTATCATCATCATCATCATCATCATCATCATCATTATCATTATTATCATTATTATTAATCCTTATTGTAGAATATTTCCAACCTTCAGAGTAACCTCTGTGGGAAAGTGCAGAAGCTTGCTGGGAGGTGAAAACATCTGCTGTAAACCTATTTTCATTGATTTTTTTTTTCCCCTAAAAGTGTTAACGCAATAAAACACAATTAGCCTTGAATTATCCTGGATTTGTTGGATGTTTAGCTTGAAACATTCACATCACCTCGGCTGCAGTGGCACCATTTCACTTCAGCCTTTCACTTCACCCCTTGGTATCGCTCAGCAAGGAGGGAAGGACAAACCAGACAGCACCAGCTCGAAAATATGCTCAGAATTCAGCAGCCTGACTGTTGCTGACCACCCAGAGGACAGGTGTGACACATATTTATGGGCTTGATTGTAAACCAATATCTGTTCATTTCATTTATGAGCCCATTACATGTTTTATTTTGACAGTTGCGCCGCCGTGTTCCCGCAGTCTTCTGGCCATAAACTGCTCGCGGTGGGATGTGGAGCTTATTATTTGGTGTGTGGGCACTGAGCACCCCACAAGCTGATGAACTATGGACAATTTATTCATTGGATTTTAAGCCCAGTTAAATCAACAGCTAAAAGGGAGCCTGGCTCACACTCCCTGGAACTGCAAACATTTGAAGCTGTGAAAGTGGGGAGGAAATTGTTGCTTATTTTACATTCCAACATTACGCTCATGCCTAAGATTTTATCCCTATTCAGGAATCCCAGTGCTCAGAGCTTGGTGTAAATCTGCTTATTTGAGATGGTTTTTTCCCAAAGTTCTGGTTTCTGGAAGGTGACTTCCCAAGGAGCTGGTGCTTCCCAGCTCTGCAGCCAGCCAGGGGGAGATGGATGCTGCAGAAAGAGAGAAAATGAATGGAAAATAAAGACCCCAAACACAAGAGCCTTGACAACTTGAAGATGTGGACAAATATTCCAAGAATGCAGGTGTGCAGGCATGTGGGTGTCTGTGTATCCATGTATCCATGTATATACTTCCAAGAAGATGATTTTAGCCAATTCCATGAATTCAGGGCCTGGATATGAAATGCCCAGAACATGAGTCAGCCATGTTGATCTAGGAACCTTCAGTTCTTTCATCTTACATTTTTTATGTCATTGTTTCTATTGGAATCTGGTTCCAAACCTGCTTTTTACTGGGTTTCCCTCCTGTGTTTATTGACCATATATTTATTTTTAGGGACTGTAGTATATGGTCACAAACAATTTGTCCCTCAACAGGAACAGCCACAGGATTGTGGGGTCGTGACCTCCTTAGCCAGTCTCTGCCATCCTCTCAATCAAATATGTTTGATATCAATCTTTCTAGTTCCAAATTAAGACCAAATAACATCTCTGATGTTATTTGTAGAGAGCAAAGTGTTCCCTTTACTTTTCAACACAATTTTGTATAATTCAAAAGTATTGTCATTTTCCATTTACTCTTCCATTCAGAACTATCCTAATTTACTCTTTCCTGGATGAGTCTGACTTCCTAGACCTCAGATTCTCTTTGTACATCCACATGTAATGACTCCCTGGATGCAGTCACCAAAAATGACAGTTCCCAAAGTTCCTGGGGAAAGAAATTTGGTCTTTTGTAAAAGTGCCAAAAGCCTCAGAATTTGAAAAAGAAAACCAGCAATTTTCCTCTTCTACAAAATTGTATCAGAGAAGGAATCAGGGAACTCCTGCATGTAAAGTAGCCACGATGTTTGATCTCTGATGGCAATTTCCAGAAGGATTCCTGGCTGGTGGGAAAGAGGGAGAGCAGCTCTCTTCCAGAGGTCACTTAGAGCCGGAGGCTGAGGAGGACACTCAGGTACTTCAGCTCGTTCTGGCTCTCACCATTTCATAATTTTAGCATAAGAAAAATTATGTCCTAAGTGCCTGCTAATGAGGTAATGCACCACGCACTGGAAACCCAAGTATTGCAGCGTTTGGTGTTAGGAGAGAGCCACAAGTTCAGGCCCCACATCTCTTTGGCCATTTTTAGAGGTGCATTAGTCCACAACTTTCATTAGGGATCAGTGAAATGAGAGTGAGTCAGCTCATCTTGAACTTCCCAGCTGAGCCCATTTTGGATGAAAGGTCACCTTCTTCTGTCATTGGGAGCAAAAACAAAACTGGGGCAGGACTTGCAAGAGCAGAGCAGACATCATTGCCACCATCCCCTCCTGACTGGCAAACCCCTTTTCCTATGAGGTTAAAATGACTTCATCTCACTGCCTCTGAGCAATCAGCTCTGTCTCCATGTCCTGACTGTCCTCAGAGAGGAATCCTGGAATCACAGACTGGTTTGGGTTGGAAGGGACCGTAAAGCCCATTCAGTGCCACCCCTGCCATGGCAGGGACACCTCCCACTGTCCCAGGTGCTCCAAGCCCTGTCCAACCTGGCCTTGGACACTTCAGGGATCCAGGGGCAGCCCCAGCTGCTCTGGGCACCCTGTGCCAGGGCCTGCCCACCCTCACAGGGAGGAATTCCTTCCCAATATCCCATCAATCCCTACTCTGGGTCAGTGTGAAGCCATTCCCTGTGTGCTGTCCCTCCATCCCTTCTCCAAAGCCTCTTTCCATCTTTCCTGCAGCTCCTCCAGGCCACCCTGAGCTCAGCCCAAAGCTTCTGTGCAGGTGAACAATCCCAGCTCTGCCAACCTTTCCTCCCAGCAGAGCTGCTCCATCCCTCTGCTCATCCTGGAGCCTCCTCTGAACCATGCAAGGAGAGGGCTCCTAGGAAAAGGAGGAGAGGGGGAGGTGGACAAGCAACAGCAGTAAACAGAAAATTCTGGCACCACTGGACTGAACGGAAGTGGCACCACTGACATCACTAAAAGTAGGCTCAAGTCTGGTCTGAAAAGCAATTTAGAATATGAGCTTTTCTTTCCAAATGAGCAGTAAGTGCCTTCCTTCACCCAGAATTCGGTGCTTTCTATTACATTTTGAATTGATTGGCTGTATGGCCCAGTCCTGGGGAATTGCCCTAGCATGATCTCGTCTGGCTCGTGTTTCTAATTCTGGCAACTCTAAATCCAGATGCCCTGAAAATCCAGGCTGTTGCTTACAGCATGTCCTGGAGGTTAATCTCCATTTTTTGTGTACCCAGGCAAAATCCAGGAATTGGGATGCATGGAAGATTAGCCCACAAGGTGAAAAGGAAAGGAAGCCAAAAGAGAAATTGCAATAGAAAATATCCACATGCAGAGTGTGCAGGTGTCAAAATAAACCCCAACCATCATTCCACAACAAGAATTCAAACAGCATTTTTGCATTATCAAAGATTTTTCTAACGGGAACAATGAAGTTGCCATCTGAAGGTGTGTCCTGCCACCAGGGTCTGTGGGCAATGGATGGAGAGATTCAGAAAACACAGTTCCAAGTCCATGCTCTTCCTCTCTGTGGTCCATGTTCAGCCTAATTTAGGGCATTAAAACCTCCACTTGGGCTGCCAGGGGACAAGAAGCCTTTCTACTGAATAAAAAGGGTTAAAAAGGCTGCAGGATGTTGTTGTGATGGAGGAAAGGAGGTTGTGGACTCTCCTCCCACGTACCAGGCGAGAGAACAAGAAGAAACAGCTTTTCTTTGTGCCAGGAGAGGTTTAGATCGGGTATTATGGAAAATTTCCTCACCAAAAGGCTTCTGAAGCACTGGAAGAGGCTGCTCAGGGAAGTGGTGGCATCACCATTGCTGAAACTGATTTAAAAACATCTTAACGTCCATTAGGGACGTGGTTTAGTGCTGGGTTAACGGTTGGACTCCATGATCTTAGAGATCTTCTCCAAGCTAAGTGGCTCCATGATTCTGGGACGTGGCTGCAGAGCTCTGTGAAGGATGGGAAGGGCTGGAGGAGCCCTCTCAGGGCTGAGGGCGGCTCAAAACTCTCAGTTTGGATGGGACACATCTCCCTGGGGGCATTATTTTGCCTTGGGTGCGTGCATGAAATTCCAGCTGCTGCCAGAGGAAGCCGTGCGTGCCCACCCAGGGCTGTGAATCATCCCAGGAAAGGCTGAGGAGAAGCTCATATATAAGTGGAGTGTGGAGGGTTTTTTTGGCACTGGCTATAATAAATATCAGCACATTTAGAAAAAAAAAACAACCTGTGGGCCTAAAGGGAGGAAAAAAGCTACAGCTGAGTGTGGTTCACTAGAAGGAAATACCCAAGGCTGTTGAAACATTAGATAAGAAACTGATCTTGAAATGTCAGGAATCAGCGAGGATAACAACTGTCAATTTTGTCCAATAAAACCTCCTTTTTATTTAGCCTACTTTTCTCTTTTATTTTTAATAGCTATCCATTAAAAATGCTGCACTCACAATTTGCTGGTATTTGCTGTTCTGTTTTAATGCTGTCTATTAGTTCTTCCCTCCTTTCCTTTTAATATTTACACATATCATCAAATGCTGGGCAAAATTTCTCTGCTGGAAAAAAAAAAAACTCCCATGAGTGTAAACCAATTACAAATAACTTCCTACTGAGGGCATGGCTGGGCTTCGAGTGCTGCTCCAGTGTCCCTTTGAGTTTCAAGGAGCTGAGGACACTTTTATATTAGAAATAATCCATGCTAATATCACGTGGTGCATTGTTATTTCTCAACTTCATCAGAAATAGCACAACTGCCCTGAAAAAAAAAAAAACAAAAAAAAAAAAACAAAAAAACCCAAAACTCTATGTGTGCCTGAATAAATAACTGATAATGAGGGGGCTGAGAAAAAAATGTGGCCGGGATCATCAGGTTGACATAAGTTACTCCAGCCTGGAGGATTCCAGCTGGAAAAGCCCAGTTTAAAATTCTTACACTTCCTCCATTTCACATGCACTCAGCAATGCTTCTGCAGCTCAGATAATCCGTGCCTGTACTTTATATATGGCGTGGCAAATGCCAGCAGTGTATGGAAAACAGGATCCAGCCTGCAGCAGAGCAGCCAGAACGGGATGAAGGGACCTCAGCAGCACCTGAGCCTTGGGCTGAGCTCTCCCAGGGCAAACAGGACCCTCCAGCAGTCAGGGGAACCTCTGCAGTGCCTTGAGGGGGACAGGAACACCCCCTGAATCCAGCTGGGGACCCCTTGTAGTGAGGCTGAGCTGTTGATACAACAGCAAGAGAGGTGGTGGTCCCTAAAACACCCCTAGGGCAATGTGACAGAGATTTAACAGAAATAGTCTCTTCCTGAGGAGGGCTAGAGGTAAATTCCTGCTGATGATTCTGTTTCTCTGTCTGCGTTTGATAAATTAATTAAGGGACAGAGAGGGAATAAGAAAAGTGAAGCCTCATAAACTGCTTCACTAACTGCTGCGCAGAGAAGACTCTCAATCCTCATTTTCCTCCATCAACATTTTCAAAAACACACACATTTCTTCTTCTTCTTAAACAATTGCTAATGTAGAATCCCAAGAATATTTGAATGGGAGAGGGGAACCTCAATATTGACTATGAAGACACCATGCAATACAGAAATCTCATGGGGACAAGCAGAGGGGTCATCGGGGCAGGGAAGGAGGTTAAGCTGAGCTTTGAGCCCAGTCTAATGGCATGAGCCTCTCACAGCCTGTGCAGCTGGGAGTGTTCCTACCCAGGGCCGCTCTCTGTGTGCTGGAGAGCTCAGCTCTGTGTTCTGCACAGCCCAGCTCTCTGGCCTTCCCTAAATTCCAGGATTGCCACGTTCCACTGAGGAACAGGGCAGGGAGAGCCATGGGATACTCCTCCTGAGCCCTGGGCCTGCTTCTGGAGCACCAGGCTGGCAGCTCTGCCACCCAGGAGATCCCAGCAGGGATCAGCACACCCTGCTGGGGCCTCCCCTGCCACCCCGGGCATCCCACAGCTTCTCCTGCCCCGGAGCTGGCAGCTGGAGGCCATCCCTGACTGCCCAGCAGGGCTTTTGGGCAGAAATGCAGCTGGAGCTGTGTCCAAACCCTCCCAACACTCAGACCCAGCACCCCCAAACTACTCCTAATCTTAAAGAACCCAGCAAGCTGGGAAGCAGCTCCCATTTGCAGTAATTACAGCAGAGCTGCCCTCCCCCTTGCACTATTTATTGCTTTTGCCCTTGCTGTGGATTGCTGGAGACAGAGAGACGATTAAAGCTCAGAATATTTCTTTCTGGACAGCCAGGGCGAGCTTTGGGATGAAACTCCCTCTTTTCTCTCCGCCACTGCCACTTCTCTGGGAAGGGCAGGGAAGGGAAGGGGATGGTTCCCACTGCAGGCTGCCTGGAGCGCTCCGTGCCTGCTGAGCAGTGACTGCAGCAGGGGAACGCTCTCCTCTGGTGGAAGCAGAACCCTGTAAGGATGTTTCTGCAAGGTACAATGATTGCCCAAGCATCCACCTCTCAGTTGGGTCTCCTCCCTTATTCTCACAATGAGGGGGGAAAGGTGCATTTCAGTGATGACAACTGAGGCTGGCGAGAGGCAGCCAAAGGGCACCTGCCAGCTCCCACCCTGCTGACAGCATCCCCACAGCTCCACGATGGGCTTTGGCAAGGAGATAGCTCGCTTGCCAATAGTAATAATTATCATTAATAACCGAGTGACGTCCTAATCTTGGTTACATCAGCCGTACCCTTCCCCGGAGCTGCTGCCAGTCCCACTCACACCGCTCTGCGAGCAGACACGAGGGCCGGGAGCTGCTGCGGCTGGAGGGACACGCAGGGGATGGCCCGCGGTGACTTCTGCCTCCTGGCTGAGGGGACAAGGGGACACGGCCCGGACAAACCCTGCGAGAGCCGCCTCTCTGTGTCGATTTGAGTCTCCTCAGCCCTCTGGGATACTGCGGGGGAATAAAGGATGGGAAGGGAGGTGCGGGGCCGTCCCCTCCCTCCTCCTGCCCCGGGGCATCCCGCGGGGCTGTCCCGTGTCACAGCCGGGCAGGGGGCACAGGGGTGTCCGTGTGTCCCGGGCCGGGCCGTGCCTGCGGGGGGACGCGGCGGGATGTCCGTCCATCCCCGCAGCGCTCCCCGCTCCGCATTCCGGGGCCATCCCTCCCCTCTGGCAGGCCCTCCGCACAGCCCGACGGCAGCAGCCCTGGCAAGGAAAACGAGCGATATTCGGGGCCATTTGGGAAGGTTGCAAGGTCAGGGGTCCCCCCGCACACCCCGACCCTGCCCCACGGGCGGCATCCATGGGGAAGGGGGGCTGCCCCCCAAACCCAGCGGGGTTTGCTCCCTTGGGCCGCTTTCCCGAGTTGCTGCCGAGCCCGCCGTGCGAGCTCGTTGCGAGAACAAACTGTTGTGATTCCCCCTTTGGCCCTTTTTCCCCGCCTCCCCCCCATTCCGAACGGGGGGTGTCGGTGCACGGAGCCTGCCGTACCCCATGTCGCTCCCGCGTCAGAAAATGAATGATGCAGCAATTTAATTAGGAGGGAGCGGTGCGTCCATATTGCACCGCTGGAGGAGAGCTCGGCAGCCGCGGGAAGATGCTGCGTGTCCGCGGGCGCGGAGGCTGCGCCCCTGCCCGCGCAGAGCGGCCCCGGGGCGGCGGGACCCCGCGGAGCCCCCGGCACCTGCCGCCCGCACCCGCGGCTCTGCCCCTGAACTTTCCGCCGCCGAGCCGCGGTTCCAGTTAAGTCTCTCCCGGCCGAGGCACCGCGGGGTGCGGGAGGGGGATCCGCGTTCCGCGCCGAGCGGGGGGTGCGGGATGTCCCGGGAGTTGCGCGGGGATGCGCGCAGATGCGGGTGCGGACAGCGGGGATGATGCGCGGAGCAGCGCGGGGCTCACCTCCTGCCCTGCCCGCAGCCCTTCCCTCCCGGCTGGCCGAGCCCCGGGGCAGGCAGAGCCCGCAGCCCCCCGAGCCCCCCGCGCATCTCACCCACCAACTTTCACCCGCTGCGCTCCCCTCCGCGGATCCGCCGCGCCCCGCGCAGCCCCGTTACCTGCGGCGGCTCCCGGGGCGGGCGGGCACCGCGGGCGCGGCCCCTCCGCCTCCGCGCACACGCCGGGAGGATGCTGGAGGTGCCGGCTGTCTCCCCGAGGTGTTTGGCTCCGCGGGAAGCTGCGGGATCCCGGCGAGGCTCGGGGCGGGAGCGGCCCCGGGACGGGCGGGCAGCACAGAGCGGGGGAGGCGGTGGATGCGGGGGCAGCGGGGCGGCCGGAGCGGGACCCCCGGGCTGCTCCCCGCCGCAGCCCTCGGCTGGCACTCGCAGTCAGAGCAGCTTTGATTTCCTCCAGACTTGGGCTTTTTGTTCCCTTTTATTTCCCTCTTTTTTTTTCCTTTTTTTTTTTTTTTTTTTTTTTTGGAAATGGGAGTGGGGGGGTGAGTGCAAATTCTGCCCCATCCCGGCGGCTTTTTTCCCTCTCTGATTCTTCTCAGGTTTTTTCCTCCCCCATCTGCCCGTTTCCCACTTCCCTTCCTCTCCGCCAACCAGCCCCCTCCTTCCCTCTTAAAAAAAAAAAAAAAATAAAAAAAAAAAAAAGGGATAGGGAAAAAAAAAAAAAAAGGAAAAGGAAAAAAACTGTGTAGTCAGGGCTTCCCAAATGCGCGCCCCCGACCTGGAGCCGAGCGCGCCCCCTCCGTTTGTTCCCCTTCTTGAAGCTGATTTTCATGACGTGGAGGAGCCGGATCCAGGGCAGAGCGGCAGCGCACACACACACACGCACGCACACACACTCACACACACGCACACGGCCCCGCAGCGCCCCGCACCCCGCGCACAGCCGCGCACGCCGCGCACCCGCGCTCCGCCGCCGCGCCCCAGCGCCCGCTCCGCGCCGCCGCTGCTGCCCGGAGAAGGCGGCGGCGGCGCTGGAGCCTGCAGCAGCCCCTCTCCTCCCTCCTCCATTGAGTGTGCCAAACAGCAGCTCTGCATCCTAAAAAGGATCATTGAGGGGCTCATTGCATTCCCAGCACGTTTCAGGCTTGCTTCTTTTTTTTTTTTTTTTCCCTCTCTTTTTTTTTTTTTTCCTCTTTTTTTTTTTTTTCCTTTTGCCTCAGCTTCAGCAGGAGTAGAGAGAGAGGGAGAGAGAGCCACAGAGAGGGAGAGGCAGAGACAAACCAGCAATCTTTAAACTCGAGCTTTCTTTTTTTCCCCCCTTCCTTTCTTTTGCTTTTTTTTTTTTTTTTTGGTAACGATGTGCTAAAATCTCTCCTGCAAACCGGTAAGTACAACCTTTCTGGATCCTTTTGTTTCCGCCTAGGGTCAAAGACACCCCCCTCTTCCAAAAAGAAGATATAATAATCCTCTTTATTTATTTTTTTATTTTTATTACAGCCCTTGCAGAAGAGAAAGAACTTAAGTGGCTAATATTTTGCAAAGGAGACTGAGAGATTGATACTGCAATATAGCTCTCGTCTCTCTCCCTTCTCCCCAATTAGATGCTGGTTTTAATTGCAGAGGGTATTTCTCTTTTCGTGCTTTCAACCATCTCCTCTTTCCCACAGGGGAGGGTTTCATTTGCAAGTTGATCCCAAGGATTTCTGTTCCTCTGGCATTTCTCTCCCCTAAATGCATCTTTCTGCGCTTAAGTTTGCGGATGGGGGGCATTTTTTTCTAGTTCTTACACGAGGAAGGCAAAAAGGACCTTTTTATTGGGAGATTGAGACTAAAAGCAATGATCGCTCCGAATCATTCTAATGGGCATTTCAGGGATTCAAGGAAGGCTGCATCACCACTGGTATTATTCCCATCCTTAGCGTTTCCCTGTGCCCATACATTTAAAAGATCTGGTGAAAGGAAGGGTGAAACCATATGTTGAAGGAGCTGCATCTCATTAGGGCACTATTATTTTCATCTGATTGGAGAAGAATGGTGTCTTCATTCGGAATCGTGTATAGTAGGATAGAGAATTTATCGGCTGGTAAGTGTCAAGGTATTTTTTTTTTCTTCCACTTTCAGCTTTTTAACCGGGTCTCCTGCTTGGTCCTGGGGGCACAAAATGCCCTAATCCAAGGCAGGCTGAGCGTTTCAATCCTAGGTGCCTCTTCAGCTGTCACTTCCCTTTAGATCTGCTGATCGCATGGGCATGTGCTTTAGAAAGATTAATCATCTCTAAATGCTTTAATCAGCTAAAATGACTAATATGTGGCGTGTATTTATCTGATAATATACCAGTTGCATTAATTCACCGGCGCATTTGCCAGGGGAAGATTTCCTTCCCAATCAGGGTCGTTAACCGTTTACTCCGGTGTGGGGATTTCTGAGGGGAACCGTTCTGCCAGGGACATCAGCACAGCTCGCACATTCCGTGGAACTCGCGCGTGGAATACATCGAGCCGGGAGGGAGGGAGGGAGATCTGAGGGTGTGGAGGTCCAATAACTTTGGGAGTTTGCATGGATGAAGGATGTGGTGCGACACTGGAGAAATGTGCCCACCCTTGGTGTGTTTCCCCCCTCGGAATCGAGGCGGGCTGTGATGGCTCCCGGGCTAAAATTGCACCCGGGGATGAGATCCGGGCAGTTCCGAAGCCTGGGAAAACGTGGAGAGACGCAACACGTTCGGTGTGCTCGCGGTGCCGTGTGGGGCTGCATGTGCCGTCCTCTTTATAGGTGGCATTTACCACGGGGAGGGGAGCGAGGCAGGCTGCTATCGCGTGATGGAGCCCTCTAACATCTCTCAAGTATAAATCAGGGCAAGGCTCGCCCAGCCGACACCCCCGGAGTTGGTTGGGCACGTCTGCCCAACAATTGCTGAACTTTCCAGGAGCCCGACATGAGTCCAGCAGGTAGGGGCTTAGGAAAAGGAGAGGGGCAGGGCAGAAGTACTGAAATCTGTGTTTCTCTTCCCGTTGCAGTTTTGTAAACATCAACAGATGATGAAACCTTCCACGGCAGAGACGCTTCATAAAGGAAGGATGTTGTGGATAATTCTTCTAAGCACAATTGCTCTAGCATGGACTACACCTATTCCCTTGATAGAGGACTCGGAGGAACTGGATGAGCCCTGCTTTGATCCATGTTACTGTGAAGTGAAGGAGAGCCTTTTCCATATACATTGTGACAACAAGGGATTTATAAATATTAGTCAGATAACAGAGTCGTGGTCGAGACCTTTTAAACTTTATCTGCAGAGGAATTCCATGAGGAAATTGTACACCAACAGTTTTCTTCATTTGAACAATGCTGTATCTATTAACCTTGGGAACAATGCACTGCAGGACATTCAGACGGGGGCTTTTAACGGGCTCCGAGTTCTGAAGAGGTTGTACTTGCACGAAAACAAATTGGACATTTTCAGGAACGACACTTTCCTGGGTTTGGAAAGTCTGGAATATCTGCAGGCAGATTACAATGTCATTAAACGGATTGAAAGCGGGGCATTTCGAAACCTAAGTAAATTGAGGGTCCTTATCCTAAATGACAATCTCATCCCCATGCTTCCCACCAATTTATTTAAGTCTGTGTCCTTAACCCACTTGGACTTGCGGGGGAACCGCCTCAAAGTCCTTTCGTACCGCGGGATGTTGGACCACATTGGCAGGAGCCTGATGGAGATCCAGCTGGAGGAGAACCCGTGGAACTGTACGTGCGAGATTGTGCAGCTCAAGAGCTGGCTGGAGCGCATCCCCTACACCGCTCTGGTGGGGGACATCACCTGCGAGACCCCCTTCCACTTCCACGGGAAGGACCTCCGGGAAATCAAGAGAAGCAAGCTCTGCCCCATGCTGTCCGACTCCGAGGTGGAAGCCAGCCTGGGCATCCCTCAGCTGTCCTCCAGCAAGGAGAACGCGTGGCCTACGAAGCCTTCCTCCATGCTGTCCTCCTTCCATTTCACCGCTTCCTCTGTTGAGTACAAAACGTCCAACAAGCAGCCCAAGCCCACCAAGCAGCCCCGGGCGCCCCGGCCTCCCCCGACCCCCCGTGGCCTGTACCCCGGGCCCAACCAACCGCCCGTGGCTGCCTACCAGACCCGGCCCCCCATCCCCATCATCTGCCCCACCGGCTGCTCTTGCAGTTTGCACATCAACGACCTGGGCCTGACGGTCAACTGCAAGGAGCGGGGATTCCACAACATCTCCGAGCTCCTGCCCAGGCCCTTGAATGCCAAGAAGCTGTACCTGAGCGGGAATTTGATCCAGAAAATCTACCGCTCCGATTTCTGGAATTTTTCCTCCTTGGATCTCTTACACCTGGGGAACAACCGGATCTCCTACGTGCAGGACGGGGCGTTCATCAACCTGCCGAACCTCAAGAGCCTGTACCTGAACGGGAACGACATCGAGCGGCTCACCCCGGGCATGTTCCGGGGCCTGCAGAGTTTGCATTACCTGTACTTCGAGTACAACCTGATCAGGGAAATCCAGCCGGCGGCCTTCAGCCTCATGCCCAACCTGAAGCTCCTCTTCCTCAACGACAACCTGCTCCGCACGCTGCCCACCGACGCCTTCGCCGGCACCTCCCTGGCGCGCCTCAACCTGCGCAACAACCACTTCCTGGCGCTGCCGGTGGCCGGGGTGCTGGAGCACCTACACGCCATCGTGCAGATCGACCTGAAGCTCAACCCCTGGGACTGCACCTGCGAGCTGGTGCCGCTGAAGCAGTGGCTGGAGGCGCTCAGCTCCGTCAGCGTGGTGGGCGAGGTGCTGTGCGCCAGCCCCGAGCCGCTGGCCCGCCGCGACCTGCGCTCGCTGGAGCTGGCCGCGCTGTGCCCCGCCGCCCTGCGCCCCGCCGCCGCCGCCGCCGCCTCGCCCCCCGCCGCCGCCCCGCCGCCGCCCTCCGCCACCGGCGCGGCCGCCTACGAGCTGCCCCCGGCCGCCGCGGCCGCGGCCGTGCCGCTCTCCGTGCTCATCCTCAGCCTCCTCGTCCTCTTCTTCTCCGCCGTGCTGGTGGCCGCCGGGCTCTTCGCCTTCGTGCTGCGCCGCCGCCGGCGGAAGCTGCCGTTCCGCGGCCCGCGGGCGGAGGCGGCGGACCTGGGCGCGGTGCCGCTGCGCTGCCCGCGGCTCTTCCCCGAGGGCGGCGGCGGCGGCGGCGGCGGGGGCGGCGGCGGCGGCGGGGGGGGCCCCGGGGAGCGGTCCCCGGAGAAGGCGCCCCCGGCGGGCCACGTCTACGACTACATCCCGCACCCGGTGACCCAGATGTGCAACAACCCCATCTACAAGCCGCGCGAGGAGGAAGAGGCGGCGGGCGGCGGCGGCGAGGCGGCCGAGCTGCTGCGGGGCGGCGGCGAGCGCGGCTTCGCCCACCCCGCCGCCCCCGCCGCCGCGCCGGAGCCGGGCAGCAGCTACCGCACCTTGCTGGAGAAGGAGCAGGAGTGGAGCCTGGCCGTGTCCAGCTCGCAGCTCAACACCATCGTGGCCGTGCACCCCCAGCACCCCGCGGGCGGAGGGCTGGCGGCGGGCGCGCTCGGGGCGGCGGCGGCGGCGGCGGGGGGAGCCCCGCGGGACCGCGACCGCCCGCCGCCCTGCGCCGTGGGGTTCGTGGACTGCCTGTACGGCACCGTGCCCAAGCTGAAGGAACTGCACGTCCACCCCCCCGGCATGCAATACCCGGACCTGCAGCAGGACGCCAGGCTGAAGGAGACCCTGCTCTTCGCGGCCGGCAAGGGCTTCCCGGACCACCAAACCCCCACAAGCGAATACCTCGAGTTAAGGGCCAAACTCCAAACCAAGCCGGATTACCTCGAAGTCCTGGAGAAGACCACGTACCGGTTCTGACCGCCGCCCCGCCGCCCGCCCGGCCCCGCCGCCCGCGAGCAGAGGATACAGCTGTGCGCTCTGCCCCGCCAGATGTGCGCGCTGCGGGGCAGGGCCCTTCTCAGATCAGTAATCGACGAAGTGCCTTCGCAGACTTTTGCCAGCAGATGTTAATCAATCATTATTTTTTATACTGAAACTGAGACTTTGACTGTGCCATGTCTAAAGGTATATTATTATAATATTATTATTATTATTATTATCGGGGATCTTTGTATTGATCCTGATTGAGTAAAATCTATGTGTGTCTCTTTCTCTCTTTTTTCTTTTCCTTTTCCTTTTATTTTCTTTATTCTTGTTGTTTGTTTTGTCCGTTGTTTGTTTTTTTTTTCCCTTTTTTTTTCTATTTTTCCGTTGGCAGTAAACTTCCTTGATATTTTCCCTTGGAGGGGAGGGGGAGGGAAGATGGCATTTTCTGGCCTGCTTTCTTCTTGCCCATCCTGGCACAGATTCTGTACATTTATTTAAAAGAGGAAAAAAAAAATAATGCAAAGAAGCAAACGAGCGCAGTTTGCTGCATGCCTGGAAACTGCAAGAGGGAAGGGAGGGGAGGGTCTTGCTCGAATGTCTCACTCTTGTCTCTCTCCCTCCCTCGCACGCACACTCCTCACCCTCACCCTCACCCTCCACACACCCCCCCGCCAGCCCGGCCCCTCCAGGGGGGCTCGGGGGCCGCGGGGGGAATCCCGGGGGCAGTCCCGGGGGCTGGGGGAAGCCACCCGGAGCCGAGCAGCCCCAAGGATGTCACCACGTGGCGCACACACCTAGGGGATGCTCAGTGACACTTCATCATGACGCCATAGTTTTTTTTTTGGAGGGCATCCGCACTTTCCTAATAAAAGCGACATGCAAATATACAGAGAAAAAAAGAAAAAAAAAAAAAGGAAAAAAAATCAAAAGCTAATGGGCACCTCTCACTAACAGCTTTGTAGGAAGCACTTTTAATGTTTTCTCTCATGCACCCATACACGCACACACGCACACACACAGAAAGGTACAACAATGTGCATATATTTATTCTGTAATTTCAAGTGAATATAAATTGTAAAGGTAATGTTAAATCATTGTACAGTGATGCGTCTGGTATAGCTTTCCTAATAAAACGTTTTGAAAAAAATTGCATATATATATATATATATACACCCCCAAATATATATATATATATAGGAATACAAAGCTTGAACCTGAAACTTCAGCTTCCTCCACAGAGATTTTCTTCCCCCCATAACCTTGAACGCTATTTTATTAATAACAGTTCGATGCACTGTGATGTTAACAGAGGAAAAAAAAAAAACCCTGTACAGCGTCTCTTGCCAAGATACCACCCGAGACTGTCACAAATCCGATTTGCGATCTGTATCCCTGCCGCACTGTCCTGACAGTTAAAAATATCGGGAAAATTGGGAGCGCATCCCGCCGGAGCGCTGCTTCCCGGCCTGCTGGAGGCACCGGGAGGCATCGCAGGGATGTTGCCGGTGCTGGCAGCGGGGTGAGCACTCAGAGAGCTCCCACCCCTCCGGATTAAACCGCATGTCCAGTTAGGAATGGGGGGATGCGATCTGGGAAAGCAGAGCATCCATCCCAGCGGCCGTGCCGCTCTTCTCCCTCTCCCGCTGCAGCCGGAGGGAGACCAAAGACCATGGGATTTCCCTGCCCGGGCGGGTCCCGGTTGGTATCTTGTCCGCGTTGGTGTCTTGTCCCCGGCGGTGTCCCTGTGTCCCGGCGGTGTCCCTGTGTCCGGCGGTGTCCCTGTGTCCGGCGGTGTCCCTCTGTCCGGCGGTGTCCCTCTGTCCCGCCGCTCTTGTGTCCCGCGGGCCCGGAGCGCGGCCCCTCGCCGCCGCCAGGTGGCGCCCCAGCCCCAGCGCTGAGGGGCGGCGGCGGGGCCGGAGCGCCCGGGCTCGATCCCGGGCTCGATCCCGGGATTGATCCCAGGATTGATCCCAGGATTGATCCCGAGATTGATCCTGGGCTCGATCCTGGATTCCATCCCGGCCTGGAGCAGCTCCCGACGCCGCTCCCTGTCCCCGTCCGCCCCGCCGAATGAACCCGCGGGCGCCTTATCCCGGGGCGGGCAGGGCCGCCAAGGGCAGCCCCCACAGCCGGGCGCTGCCCTCAGGGCCTCCGGAGAGCGGCGTTTATCCAGAAATACCCAATGTGTCCATCAGCACCATGTGTCCGAACAGCGGTCAGGGTGGTTTGTCCAGGTGAATCGAGGTTATTCCCCCAAAGGTGCTGCTGGGAGCGTTCCTGCCGCTGTCCCGAGGGGACCGGGGTGTGTCACCTCCTGGCAAAGGGTCACAGTGCCAAGGTCACCCTCCCCACCATCAGCCCTCTTTCCTTGGGGAACAGCTCGGATTCACCCGGCACAATGTGTTTTAACAGAGATAAACGCATAAATACTTGTTCTCCCCACAATGTTGCTATTTACAGCTCTGGGCAGGATGCTCATGGTGAGCCTTTTCTCTTGGAGAGTCGTTTCCCCAGCCTTGGCAGGAGCTGTGTGTGTCTGGAGATGGAGGGACAGCTCCAAACCTCTGTAAATCTGGCATCACCCTCCATGCCATCAGTAAAGATATTACACATTGCAATTTCCTCTGTTGAGTTGAGATTGTGTTTCCTCACTGCTGCCTTCAGCTCGGACCCGTTGGGGTTTGCTCATTTGTTTGTTTCGCTGAGTTTTTAATAGATAGTGGAAGAGCATGCACGTGCTAAGAGTATTAAACATGCAAGTGCAAAGGCCAGATCCTTCTTATCATAATTGTAATAATTACATTGATAAGCCTACATGCAAGTGATGCGTGGAGCTGTATAAATCAGGTTAAAGTACAACCCCCAGTGAGAGTGGTGCTGTATACATTTGGCAATGTCCTCAAAGCCCCAAGTGTTCATACTTGTATCCAAATAGAGTAAAGCCAGTTGCAAATAATGTTTATATTTTAATTAAACTGCAGAAAGGCAAGAGAATTTCATCCTTACTATAGGCAGTAATCTCGCCCGTGGATGGTGAGCAGATCTGTTTATTCAGTGGAAATAAATTTGTTCTATGAGAATGGAATTTTGTATTAAAAGAGATAATTTTTGGCTTACTTTGAATTATTTTTCTTTCCTTGCGTAGGAAACTTCCTTTCCCTTGTGTACTGAGATGATTTGGGGATGATTTGCTCTGGAAGTGTTGACAGTGTCTAAGTGTGATGTCTAAAGTGTGTTTTGATGACTTTCATTTTGCTTTTTTGTTGTGTTGAGCTGAGGCTGAGTGGGTAGCAGCATTCCTTTCCACTGCAGGGGGGGAAAAAAGTGGATCCATCATCTCTGACCTGGTGACACTTTGCATGCTCCAACCCAGGTTCCTCCTAATTAATAGGGAGTATTAATGATAATTCTGTCTTTATCAGCAGTATCATTGGTAGCATTAATGCTACTGGGAAGGAATCAAATAAAATCAAATGATCTGCAGTTGCATTAGAGCTGTTTGATGGGATGCTATGTGAAATAAATAGTTTTTTTAGCTGATTTCATGGTTGTACAAGTACCTGATGTCAGCCTGAGCAGCTCAGCCTGTGGTAGTAAAACCTTCAGCAAGTGTTTGGTTAATTCCCTCACTGACCATTGAAATTCTTCCTACAGGTGGAAAAGAACAGCAAGGCCAGGTAAGCCCCAGTCCCAGCCAACAGCTGCACACAGGGAAATGGAAAGGATGATCCTGGTGCTCAATTATTGGTGCTTTTTGTATTTTCTGGATGTTGTCATTGATGTCACCATCATATTGTACCCTAGGTTAAAAAATTTGTTTGGACATGGCTTCATGGATCTCTTGAGTGTATCAACAGTGATAGAAAGATGTCAAATGTTATGAGTGATAATGTGAATTTTGGAAAGCCTGTTGCCTACTGCTGTGATTAGAGTGTTACTGGAGAGTGAGAATCTCATTCTTAGGAAGCTTCAGTGAACATGAGTTAAGCTCTGGCAGTTCCAGATTTTGTCAGAGACCTTTCCAGACAAAACCACCTTTGAGTGTGGCAGCACAGCTGATTTGGTTTTAAGCTAGAAATGTGTGGGTTTGTCCAACTTGTTCTCTGAGATCTTTGAAAGGAGGGAAAGGTCTCTCCAAAATGTGAGGCTGTTCTCCTGAAGCACTTGGGTGTGCCAGCAGCACTCGATGCTCTCTGTGCTGCCTCCACTTGCTTCAAGTACCCACTTCACGCGCAGAAGATGCGATGGTTTCGGGTTGAGGTTTAACAGAGATGTTCACGTGAAGAACAGCATGTAGAATTTGGCCCTAAGTGTGGGAGTTCACTGCTCAGGACATTGCCTTACCACGGGTGCAACTCCTGGCAGAGCTCCAGCCACCCCAGGGTGAACTTGTTCCAGGATTGCCCTTCTTCCAAAGGCACTCGCTTTTACAACGTGGATTTATGGACACTGGGAAATCAGGCTGCTCTGTGCTGCATATTCCTATTTTCTGAGTTTTTCCAAGGCTTGGTTTTCAATCTGTAGCTGAGGTTCTCAGTGAATTTATGGATGTATGTATGTATTTGTGTGTACACAATCATGTATTGGTGTTGTACACAGTACAACACAGTTTTTCTCCATGGAAGAAATGCAAATTGACCCAGGATGTAGCTCACGACAGCTCTTTGTACAAAAATTCCTATTTTTTAATTCAGGTGTGAGTGGAAATACATTTTTTTTTCCAGTTCATGAAATATTTCTGTTTTGATTGGGCAGTGGAAGAATTGGAATGTGCTTGGAACAAACCCTTGAGTGGGAATGGAGTGGAGGCCCAATTCTGCTCCCTTGGAAGCCAATGTTGAGACAACACATTATGCTCAGTTTTAGTCAACAGACTTGAATGAAGAGCAAAATCTGATCTCAGAAAATTACAACATCTTTTAAGTGGATTCAAGTATTTTGAGACAAGTACTCCGTGGGACTGTTTCAGAATAAAATGAGTAATGGTACAGGGAAAATGGGTTTGCCATCAATTCAATGATTCTCTGACTGACCTCACTCACAAATTAACCAAACAATCTTTAAGGCTTTTGAATTTTAAAGACAAATTTGTTTAGCTCTAATGTCATTAGTGACCAACTAGCCAAGAAGATTACTAATGTAGCAATTGCAAATTATTTGGAAATACTTTATTAATGTTATCTTTTTTTCTTTGAGAGCAAGAATATGGAGGTCCCTTCCAACCCAGAGCATTCTGTGTTTCTGTGATTGACAGGCTCTGACAGCCGTGTTTCCTGCAACTTCTTTAAAATGTCTTTTCCTTGATCCTTATGATTTCCCAGTTGTAAAATTCTGTCATTATCTCAGTTTTGTTCAGGTTGTTGGGGCAGTTTGGCAGATTTCTACGAAACCATTGACTTTGCTCAGAGAGCAAAGCACAGAGGTTCCCCAGGAGGCTGCTGGGGTGACACTTGTAGGTTATTTTTGATCCCTGTGGAAGTATTTGGAAACACTTTCCTGTGGTGGCATTTTCTCTGTTAAATTGGTCCGTATTGTGGTGTTTTCTAGGATGGTGTCAGATGGATAATTTTTGTAGGAAAATGAGAGGAAAAGGCTCAAAGAGCAGAGCTGTAGGAATGCTCTGTCCCACTTTCATGCTGGGTGGTCTCTGGAGGGTGGGTGGTGCATCAATCCTGATATTTTTGAATGTTAAGGATGTTTATCTGGAGTGTGAGGTTATTCTTAGGCATTATTTAGAGGCTTGGACATGCAAGACTCAGCTGTTGGGTGCCTTAAAAAGAACAGATACTAACAGAGGGTAGAGCAAATATAAAATATTCACAACCAAGTCCTATGTCCTTTCCTGAATCTTTAATGTCCATCTACTTTTCCTAATGTCTTTCTTTTTCCACTAGAATTTTCTAAATCTCTCAAGAATATTCTACATATTCTGTGAATCCTGAAGGATATTTCAGGTTAGCCAAGGAGTGATTCTGTACTTGGGAATTCCAACAAATGCCACTGCCTGTGGAGGAGCATCCTGCCCATGGCATGTGGCACAGCAGTTTGGCTTGTCTTTGGAGCACAGTGCCAGGGTGGGAGGTTCTCTGCAGTGATCAGATTTTGCAGTAGGGCTTGAATGATTCCAAGCAGGAATTCCTGAATTGCGATAAATCACTTTTGGAATGGGAAAGACTTCATTTGTGCTGCTGCTTCTGGTGGCACTGCCGTCCCTGCTGGTGGTGGTGGCACCTGGCACCATTCCTGAGGAGGGACCCCTGTGACAGTTACTCTAAAAACCAACCAAACAACCAAAAAAAAAAAAAAAGCTGAAGAAAAGTTTGGGACTTTTTATCCTACAGGGACCTTATCTGAAGTTAATGGCATGCCCCAAATGTTACAGTGGCATTAATATACTGCTTAGGGGGGTTATATGCTTTTTTTTTTCTTGCTTTCCTTTGCTTTTCCAGAAACAGTAGGTGGATTACACCGTAAAGAATTACAGGAATGTATTTGTTGATCATTTTTTGAGGCTGTACTTGTTTAAAACTAAGTCAGTTCCAACAGTAATTGTCCTAAACAGAGTTTTATAGAAAGATACATAAACCTTTGGTTTTGTACTTGGTCTTTAAATTATTTTATGTGTTTAAATATATATATATATATATATATATATATATATATATATATATATATATAAAATGTCCGGTATCTGAATAACCCTTGAACCAAAGTCCATCTTTGAACTTTGGAGGCTTTGGCTTTGCAAATCAAAGTTAATTAATGGGTTTGTGGGTTTTTTTTGTTCTGTGATTGTTCCGTTTGATTTTATCACTGGTATGACCAGGGAGAGGGAAACATTGCAGTGTGAAAATTCTCATGACAGGACTTTAATTCTTGTGCTTCTTTTCTTTGGAGGGTGAAGGAGCTCTGCTCCAGAGAGCGTAGGAATTGCCACTCAGAGCTGAAATGTCTTCACTCTGCTGTGTCCTGGGAGTGCCCAGCACGGTCTGACTCAAAGGGAGATGCTAGAAATCCCCATCAGTGAGATTTCAGGGTTGGATGGGACCAGCCAAGCTGCTCCACCTGAGAAATCCAGTCCTTGGGGTCCTGCACCACTGGAGCCACTGGCCCCGCGTGCGCTGGCAGCACTGAGAAAAGTCATGTTGGCTGCTTTGGTGAAAAACGAGCTTTACAAAAATTAGGCATTGGTAATGGATGCTGGTCAGTTCAGTTTGTCTGTCTTTTTTAGGGAACACATCCAGGTTTCTCTGGTGCTGTTCAACTGCCATGCAGGGCAGAACTGATCAGTTGTCCCCAAAGCACTGCTGGAATAAATCTGTAGCTACATGCATTCTTCTTAATCAGAGAGACATTTCCTGTGGCATCACTTCTGTTATGTTTTCTTGCAGTGACCCAAAAACCTGGCTGCTTTGGAAAGTGGATAGTATTGGCAAGCAAAGAAATATGGCAAGTAAAAAGTCTTTTTTAGATCCAGTTGATGTCAGTGTTTTCTTCAAAAAAAGGGCAAGTCACAGCCCTGAGGGGTCCTGAGGAGGAGTCAAGGCACTGACTAAGGCAGAGAGTAATTGTTCAGTCCATGCTTAATTGTCCCCTTCAGTTTTAAACCAATGAAGAATTATGGATGGATCTAATTTATGTAGATAAATGTATATATATGTATTCCTCCTGTTAGCAGTGGGGGGCTGTGACACTGCAGCCAGGGAGGCTGATGGAAGGAAAGGCAATGGCTAAGCTGTGACAAGCGGGAATTTTGCCAAGGCTGACAGTGAGAACGGCACCTGAAAGTCAAGTGCCTCTCGCTGGCTTCGAGGCAGCCAATAACTACATGAAATTCTTGTTTCAAAGCCTTGTTTCAGAGCAGGTAACAAATAGCTCCCAGATCCTCTTTTTGCTGCCTTTAGCCCAAGCTCTCACCAGCCTGCAGGTCACTGGCATTCCCAGAATTGCTTTTACCTGTCTGCATGCACAGATCCTCCTTGGGCTGAGGTCACACCCTGACCCCTCTGTTTGTGCCTGGAGTGGAGACCAACTGAAAACACAGTTCTCTCTGTTGGGTTTTTCTGTAGAGTGGTGTTTTGCACCTCGAGACTTCCCTCTGCCCCGCCTGGAGTGCCCTCAGCTTGCTGGCAGCCTCGCCAGGTTGGCCATGGTGGTGTCACAGGCCTTTGCCAACCAGAGCCAACCAGAGTCTGTCCAAGCCTTCAGAGCACAAAGCCCTGATAAGAAGGATCTCTAACAGGTATGCATCAGGGAGAAGGAGGAGATGTTCCTAAAATTAGTTGCTGTCAGCTCCCAGCAGGAGTGCCTCGTGTGTCACGGAAACGCTGAGTATGTGCTGTATATACTGTGTGTAAATCTAAGTATGTACCTATAATTACACTACTGATGTGTAAAATTCAATCTTTGCAAACTTCTGGGAGATTCAGGAACGTGGCTTGCTTTGGACTGTAATTAAAATATGGGCATTTGGGTTAAAAATAGCTCCTTTCCAACCTACATTCCCGATGTAGGTCAGTGGAGGCACTTCTCAGACATATTAGCATTTTGGACACTTAATCTTAGCAGCATATTGCATCTCCTAGAATAGGTTAGGAGAGGCAAGGCAGGAGGAATTGCTGCATCTCGAGTCACCCGGAGAGGTTGCCAAGTTTCTCAGGCACCAGAGAGGCAGAATAATGAGGATTATATTTAATTCGGGCTGGAGAGACAACCGTGGGGTGTTGAGCAGAGGCAGCTCGGATCATCTTGGCTCTGTGGGGGAGGGAGAATTTATAACTCTAGCTGGCTCCAAAGCAAGCTGTGTGTGCATTTGCGTGTGTATGTATATTTATATATATGTATATACAAATCTGGATGTGTATATAACACCCTGTGTATATATGTATGTATGTATGTATATGCCTACAGTGTACAAAATGTGTATCTATAGAAATGTATACATTTATATGAATTTCTATTTCTCTATATAAATAGTCATGCAACTAGGGGAAATCACATTTCCACGGCGTGTCCTTTTCTGTAACACCCCCCCAAAAAGAAGCTGGTTCCATTAATGTCATATTGGCACAAATGACTTAAATTTTCTTTTCTGTTTTGAAAGGAGTGGTGCTTAGTGGCTGAGGACAAGCCTGGAAGGTTTTTACTCTTCCAGAGGACTTCCAGTAAATCATGAGCTGCTCCAGAGCTGTTCCACTTTTGTGAAATAAAGGCCAAAATGACTCAGGGCTGGTTTTATAGGCAAAGGAAAGGAGTTGTTGAGTGTGCATTGAAAACCTCTGCTATGCTCTCAGAGTTCTGATGGTGAAATATCTGCACTGCTAATTACTCTGGTTGCTATTAATTTCCCAGCAATTGGCTTGAACACGGGGAAAAAAAAAATCCTGCTCTAAAGTAAGTTATCTGAAGTCTGATTATGTTGCCTCAGTGATGTATGGATTTCCATTTAGGGTCAGGATGTTGGGCTGTAAATCAAGAATCTGAGCTCAGTGAACATCTAGTTTGGGATGTGTCTTTTCTGTTCTAATTGATTTTAAATAATTTCAATTCATCATCAGAACAAGCTATACCTTAATTCATGATAAGCTCAAAGAATTTCTCATTCATATCAGGGTGAATTTTGCACTTGACTTCGGTGGGGTTGAATGAGGTCAGAGCGTTTCATTCTGCACTGGCATAAAAACAATCTTGTAGTTGTGCAACTATTAATTCAAATTGTAATTTTGTAATAAAAGCAGCCTAAAAATGATTTGCTAGTTATGTATTCTATGGTTATAGCACCTTTCTATGGATAAGATGTGTTGGAGCTGGTGTTGGTTTTGATTTTGTGTTGTTGATCCTTACTCTGGGTTTGGCCCTGGAGCCAGAAGCGGCTCAGCCCCTGGAATACCAGGCCATAACACACTGCATTTGAAAGGAAAAGCTGCAGAGTACAGATCTCTCAGCATTCCTTGAGCTGTGTGCCCAGAGTGCTGCCTGATTGCTGAATTGCCACATGCATTGTGCAAATATTCCAAGAAATGTAGGTCACGGGAGCGTGGATTTGTCACGGGGATTTTGGCTCCCTGTGGCAGAGCCCTTGTCCGATCCTGCAGTAAAAACCTCCTTGTGCCTCCACCCTGACCTTTCCCAGGCTGCCCTGGTCCCCGGAGCAGGATGGAATTGTCCTGCTGCCCTTCTGCCATTGCTTGGAAGCTGGGATGCGATTAGGAAAGAAAAAAGGGAGAGAATGGATTATTCCTTCCTAAGCCTTTCACTTCCTTCGGGGAGAAGACAGAGAGACAAACATGAAATCATCGTGGAAATCAAAACAAACACCCAGAACATATGACATTGAGTGAAATGTTTCTCCTGAGCTTCTGGATTGTGCTTTGCCTTATTATTTCGTCTGGGGGAAATCAGCACTTTATGGGAAAGTGCTTTCCAATCTCTTTTGCATAAACGTTACAGTGAAACTTCTGTGATGTATAGCTGCCTGTTCAAGAAAATGGGTCATTTCCATACAAATGTCATATTTCTATGCAGAAAATATGCTGAATTCATACCCTATCTCCTACTTAAAGCAATCCCTTTGCTGGTTTTGTGATTTCAGCATATTTGCCTGACTGGAGACAACCAGAAGATGAGAAGGAAAAATTATTATTTTTTAATTAACTCATGCAGGCCTAATATCAGACCAAGCACTTGAGTGCAGCATCTCTGGGGCACGCACAGGAATATCATCCTCCGATGGCTATTTTTTTTTTAAGCAGCATGAACCACAAAGCTCAGAGGGCTGCTGCTTTGCTCAGAGTCTGGAGACTTGGGGGAAGAAGTTTTTCTGATGTCACTGTTAAAGAAGATGCCTGGATGTCCGTGTCCTCAGGGCAGCAGCCGTTCACACAGGAACCCACGGGCTGAAGGCAGCAGGGGGGTGATGAGCTTTGCAAATCTCCTCGCGCTCTGCAGCAATCTCCTCCTCGCAGGATAAATTTAATCTAAAATGAACCTGAGCTCCTGGCACTGCCGCTCAAAAGAAACAACAAACCCACCCCGCCTCTGGAAAGCTGAATTTTCCGTGTCACTTTATGTTTGGGAAAGGAACCGTGGATTTTCGGATGGGAGTTACAGAGTGGATGCTAGAGATGGACAACCAAAGAAATGCTGTGCCCCAAAGCCTGCAGCGCCTGGTGTAAATCCTCAGACCCCACTGCTCCCAGCACAGCAGTGCTGCTGGCCTTGCTGCTCAGGTGACATGAGATCTTTGGTACCTGCTGCTGGAGCTTTCCAAACAGCCATTAGAATTTCTTGAAGTAATTCAGATGAACCTGCTCAACTTCTCCGCTCGTGTGAGCTCCATCCAGCAAAGTTCTTGGGCTGCTTCACTCCGCTGGAGGCATTTTCTGCCTTTCACCCGTGGGAATGTAAAGAAGTCACTGCTGTGGGATGGCCTTTGGTGGCAGAAGTGTCCCCAGGCCCCTGGTGAGGCTGTTAATTCACAAGGGGTTTTCAGGCTCCTGTTCAACCTCTGCATGAGCTTCTACACCCACCTAAAAGCTGCTCCTGTCCTTGTGTGCTGGAAAAAATCCCTAAGGAAATCTCCCTTTACCAAATCCTGCTAAAACCAAATACAGATATTTCACAGTAATAATAAGGATAAAGCTCTATAGAACACATTTTATTAATAAATCATCAGGTATTGACCACCAAGGTCTTGACACAACTGCCAATTTTTCATCTGACAAAATATTTTCCTCCTCCTCCTCCTGGGAATCTTTTTGGTGCAGACTCATCCAACTTTGATGAGATAATTTGTTCCCAAAGCAGCAAATGGGAAAGGAAAGCAATCCTAAGAGATTTGTGTCTGGAGGAGAGCAAAACATTCCCAGGAAGAGGCCTCTCCCACCCACTTATCCTACCTGGAGCTTTGGGGAATTGTGTCGTACCTAAACACCAAGATATTTAAAGTTAATTAGAGTTTAACTGGAATTAAACTTCTGTTCCCAATTCCCTGTCTCCATGGGAAAGAGAGTGAAAATTTCCTTTCTCATAAAAATATTCTGAGCATAATGTGTGTTATTCGATGTCCAGATCCTCTATTTAATGAACTTTGCAGATATACTAAAAAGGGGAAAGTTTGTTACTTCCTTTCTATGGGAAGAGTTTTAATAATTAAGTAAAAATTAAACAAGAAATTACATTCTTAATATCAAAATAATTATTAGCATAACAAAATAGTGCACTATGGTAATAAATCCATGACAAAACTGGATAGAGATGTTTTAGGATTAAGTTCTGAACACTTAAGACTGTGATTAAGTTCCTAAAGATTTTTCATCTTCAAAAATTCTCCATTGAAAAATGTCTGCTTTTAATTGGAAAACAAAATCCTCAGGCTGACTTTTTTAATGAATATTTGGTAGCTGAAAAAAAATGTGACTCCTTGAATGTAACGTCAAACGAAAACCTTTTCAATGTTGTTTTCATCTTAAGAAAAACCCCACATTTTTTATCTGAAGGAAACTCTCTTTTGAAGCATAGAGAAGCTTTCTGGAAATAATACTAATTTAGAAGAAAGTATGTTTTTTTAACAAAATTTCCTACTCATAGAAAGAGCAATTCTTCTTTTTTTTTTTCCGCTCTTTTATTACCAAACTTTTCTGGGCTTTGTTTTGTGTCAGTTTTGTCTGCAGGGAAAAAATGGTACTGTGGAAAAAAACCCACTCAAGCATACAAAGGTTTTGTTTTGGGACTCAAAAATGTTTTCTAAAAGATATTGCACATCTTAAACTTCAGTAATTGATGGTTTTAAGGGATAAATAAATGTTGTATCCCTGGCAGTGCCCAAGGCCAGGTTGGATGGGGTTTGGAGCACCCTGGGACAGTGGAAGGTGTCCCTGCCCACGGCAGGGGTGGCTTTATGGTCCCTTCCAACCCAAACCATCCTGGGATTCTCTTCTATTAAGGATAAACAGAGGAATGAAGTATTGAAGGGAAGAATAATTAAAGTATTGGTGGCAAAGGTCTTAAAATAAAAAATAAAACCCTGGGTTTCCACTGCCAGAAATGTGGGTGTAATCAACAGGTGCTTGGGAATGCCCAATCCTTTGGAATTAATATCCAATAATTTTCTCACTTCTGGTATTGCATTAATCCAAATGCAAACTATGACTGAGTTCACGAGCTTTGTTGCTGCCACTTTGTCATTACTAAAAGTAATATTTGTAGCAGATGAATAACTGGGAATAGGAAAACCCACAGAAAAATTGCAATTACTTTTTCTTCTCAGGGACAGGCAACACCTCACCCAAAAGCCGTTCTATGTATAATCAATTTAATGAAGTAACTGTAAAAATGACTTATTAATTATGGAGAGAATGGGGAAAGAGGCCAAATGTGTGTCTTTAGTTGGCCCTGTAGCATTCAGCTGTTTTTGGGCAGGCCCTTGACTGGTTAACACCAGAAATAAGATTTTTTTCCGAAGTTTGACCCTTTTACACATCCTATTTTATTTCCACGGGAAAATGTCACTGCAATATGAGGAGGACGGTCTCAATGGCCTAATTTATATTTATTTTCGCTTTTGTGCTACAACTCTTGTCCTGAATAACCCAGCGGTCCTTGAAGGAGGGCAAACAAACAGGTTTTCATCTGTGTATTTGTGCGTGAAACAAAAAAATGTGCAGAGAGGCTGAAGCTCCGTGTGCGCCTAGGACAGGGCTGGCAGCACGATGTTCATGGATAAAGGAATTCTCTCTGGCGATGTCGGAACACTCAAATTAGCCCCCGGGAAGACAAAGGCTGTGCTGTACACACCTGCAGCTGTGGGTAAACGAGAGAACAATGGCCATTGTTCGGTTGTTAATGCACTGGATTTCTGTCTTACCTTCATTATTGGCTGACTTTCAGTCCCTGTAATTAATGTGCCTGGAGTGGGTGGATCTCTTTACATTCGCCTGTTTCTTTTCGCAGCTTAATCAGAGCAGGAGAAAAACTTAAAATTAAGATTCTCTGTGTTTTCCAAGTTTCCTGGTGCTGTGGTGAGCTGGTTGGAGAGAGCCCAAACAGGGAGATGAACTCCTGGAGATGAATTGATATTTGATCCTGAAACTTTCCAGTTGCTTGTGTTTCGGGCTGGTTTCCAATTCTTCTTCCAATTCTTTGTGTCACCTTGTAAGGAAGAAAGGAAACTCCAACATTCAGGAAGTCCCAAACTGTGGAGCCATGCAGCTGATAGCCAGTCCATTCCCTAGGAAACTCTGCCAGGGCCTCACCATCCTCTGAACAAAGGATTTCTTCCTAATATCAGAAACTGCAAGATCAGCCCTTGAGTTTCGATAGGGTCAGGTGAGTGCAATTTAGAGCAGAATTTACCTACAATGGTTTCCTGACATTAAAAAGCAACATTTCAGTTCTGCTTTAAGAGGGAAAATTGATCACAGTCAGCAACACAAGAAGGGAAATAACAAAAGCTGTTTCCACAGTGGTTTCTCCAGTTCAGAAACCTACCAAGGCTGGTACCCCACAGAATTCCATCCACAAGAGAACCCTAACAGAAAAAATCAGGCTATAATCAGGAAATTTTTTAGTGCTCCTGTTTGGCTTTAGGCAGACAGGGAGGATGCGAAGAGCAGTCTCAGAATCTGGTGGATTGCTGTGTATGGAGACATTGAGTTCATATTTAGCAGTGCCTGAGAAACATCCACATTCCATGGGATCAATTTCCTTGGATCACCTGGAGCTGCCTTAATGGACTGAAGACCAGATATTCTTTTACCCAGACAGAGCTCTCAGGATTTGTTGTAACCGAAGTCTTAAAACACATTTCTTGTAGTGTTTCACCTCAGCAACAAGAAGGGAGGAGTCTGCAAAGAACCTGTGGGCCCTGTCCTTGATGCAGCTCCTTCCCTTCCTTGCAAGCAATCTCAGCATCCTCAGCAGAAGCAACCTTAGCCACTGTCATGTTTGTTATGGCTCTACATATTTCACATTAAGTGTTATTTACTGTAACTCTGCCCATAAAGGACTAACAGCATTATTGGGAGCTGTCCTTTGCATGCCTGATGTCAGCTGCAGCTGCAGATCACATTTACAACTCCAAACACATGCAATGGAGAGTCATAAATTATACAGGAAACAACACAGAGTAATGAGAGACGTGTCAGCTCGAGTTTCTCGCTGCGGAGGCAGCACTGTGGCAGGCAAGATTTATTTACTATTCCAGCCACTGGCTTTTTTGCAGTCAATAGCTCGTCACTTTTAGTCTACAAATAGGAATAAAGATGTTTTGCAAGAAGGAAAACAAAAGACAGCAGAACTGCTTGGCCTCTGGGGTGAGTTACTGGGATTTTGGAGCTCCAAGTCTCACTCTGCACCAGCCAGTTGGGAAAACTCTATAGTTTTTGCACGTCTCTCTCTCCTTATCTATTAGCACAAAAAAGCACCAAATAATGTATGGAAAGCATAATGTGAAAGCTGGCAATTAGTTCAATTTTCCCTAAAGGGGACACACTGGTCCCCAAGAGCCAGATCCAGGAATCCTGTGGTCCTGAGTGCTGCCAAAGAGCAGGAACAGCGGTGGTGAGCAGAGAGGAGAAACCCGAGCAGGGACGGGTGACAGCAGGGCTAGGGTGGCTCTGCAGAAATGCAGGGAAATGTCCCCCAGTGAAGGCGGTGAGAAAGAGGATGGTGGTTTCTATTCAAACCAGCTGGACTGGGAAATAAACAGGGAACAATGTTCTGGATGTAATTTTTTACCTATCTTTAGGGGTTTGCATTGTGTTGGGGTGCAATGGTCAGACATGAAAAATTCCAGCCGAAAATGAAATCAAGGTGAAAATATTTCCTCCCACCTCAGGTGCAGGTTTTATTTGGGCCATTATTTCTGCATCAGCTTTGCCACCTTCTCCCACCCTATGGGATTTATCTGTGCAGCACCTGGGGGGGGTTTAGTGGTTAAAGAGAAGGGCTGGGCCAGCACAGACACCTGCAGAGCCAAGGCATGGGGACCAGGATGGACACGGGGATGTGCCCCAGGGTTTAGGGACAAGCATGGACACAGGAATGTGCCCCATGGCCTGGGGATAAAGATGGGGATCTGCTCCAAGGCTGGACACAGGAATGTGCCCCATGGCCTGGGGACATGCATGGACACAGGGATGTGCCCCATGGCCTGGGGACAAAGATGGACACAGGGATGTGCCCCAGGGTTTGTGGACAAGGCTGAACATGAGGATGTGCCCCATGGCCTGATGACAAAGATGGACATGGGGATCTGCTCCAAGGCTGGACATGGGAATGTGCCCCATGGCCTGGGGAAAAAGATGGACACAGGGATGTGCCCCATGGCCTGATGACAAAGATGGACATGGGGATCTGCTCCAAGGCTGGACACGGGAATGTGCCCCATGGCCTGGGGATAAGGCTGGACTCAGGGATGTGCCCCATGGTCTGGAGATGCTCCAGGGGGGATCTGCTTTGCCCCAGCATGGTGGAAGGCGCTGCCCATCTGGGAGGGAGCAGATCCCATCCCTGTGAGTCAGGACAGATCCATGTCTGCAGGGAACGCTGCTCAAGCCGAGTGCAACATGCCTGTTTGGAGGCTAAACTTAGTCCTCAGTTACTGGGAATGTCAGCTTGCATCATCAGTAAACTCGGAATGGAATTAGGCCAGAAGGGATTATGGATAATGCGTTTTATTTTGAATATTTTATCCAGGCAAATCTGAACTGAAAAATCACAAGAATAGCCTTTAACAAGAGGAACAAAACCATAATGCATTGCCTCTTTTTGTGTTTATTTGGGAAAAAATAACCACCTAAGGTTGGGAAAGAATTCTTCTGATTGCTTTTCCAGGGCATGGTTCCCCCCATGACTTTGTGTGGGCACATCCCTGTGGACACAGAGCCCAGCAAAGCGAACTGGCTGCTGCATAGAAATTCATGGAAACAGAAAGATCCTTTCAATGAAAGAAGTTTCTTTCCAGCCACTAAAGCAGTTTGCAACACTCAGAAGAAGCACTGAAATGATTTCCTGGTGGACTCCCTCACCATTTTATCATGTTGTGTCAGATTGTGCATGTTGCTGAGGAAAAGCAAAGGAGCTCCCAAAAGTTATGTAGGCAAAAAATCCTTCAAAATCCTCGCTGCCTTTTAAAGGCTAAAAGTCCGAAAAGTCAGGTTTCAGTTGGGTTTGTCTCTTTTGTAAGAGTATTTAGAATTATTCAATAGACTTTCCCATCTGCTGGGCTGGAAAATCTCAGTAGAGGAGGTGGATTTGGGTGTGATCAGAAATTCCAATGAGGGTAACTACAGTCAGAGGAAGGGCTGATGCTGCATCCATCATGAAGGCTTTATTTTAGCAGCTGGAATAGAAACCATGCTGTGATTCAAGGCATGTATTCAACAGAAAAATGTATAAACATTCACAAAATAGGGAAGAAAAATGAAATTTCAGTTAATGCAAAATCCCCACATTTGTTAATATTTTTATCTGAGTTTAAACAATAAATTGAGACGAGTTGATTGACTTGACCTTGACTTGAAAATCCAGAATATTAAAGCTTCCAAGAAAATAATATCAAATGTAAAATCTATGGAGTCCTTTGGAGCATTTGGATGCTCTAACTGTGTACAAGCTGTTGGATGTCACGAGTTTGTGCATTATTAATAAAAGTTGGATCTGTGCATCTTCCCAGTTATAATTACTTCTCTAAATATCTCCAGGAAACAGAAGCATAAACTAGCGAGCATTTAAAAACCCTGGGTAAGCATCTTTTGGAGAAAGTGCCTATAAAATGACTCATGCTTCTGTTTACAGTTTGAAATTGGTTTTCAAATCATAAAATAAGTGCAAGGTTCCAAAACTGCCCAAATCAAGGCTGTGGCTGGGAGGTCACAAGTCTGAGTTGAGAGGATCTTGCTGACCTAGGGATGAGAATCTCCGCCAGGATTGATGGATAACTCTTGGTTTTTGATGAAGCTCAACAAAAAAAAATATGTAAGAATCACCTGTTTCAGGAAAAGAGACCACATAAACTCCATATCAGCAGCAGTTTTTAAACAAATAACACGTCACCCCTTCAAAGTCACCCATTTTTACACGTGAACCATGTATAAAAGCCCCAGCGATTTCATTTCTGTACACATGACTATTATTAGATGTAAAACACACACATTGCAATCATTTGTGAGATGTCCTCAGGACTTCCAGAGATCTTGAACTCTTCTCCAGAATGATCAAAATCTGTTAAAAATATCATCTGGCTCATCATAACCACAGAGACACAAATTCTGCTCGTTGGCCTCTGATGGGATTTGTCATTGTTACGTGAACTCCCTGACTGAGGATTTTGTCTCCCTAAATAAAATCCTGTCTAGGGCTGATCATGTCCTGTTTTATTGCCTTCAGAACCCCGCTGTGCACTCTGTATTTTCCTTAAAGGAAAATACTTAGGGTGGTTTGACTCTTTCTTAAATATCATGATAGGAAAGTCAAACCAATTTAATTTCTTTTTAAAATAGATTTATTTTTAATTCCTTCAACACTTCTCTCCATTGAGTTGTATCCCATACAACAGAATGGTGATGCAGTCAATATGAAGTTGATAGCAGTAATTCCTTTTTAATTTATAGAGATATTGCAGACTTTGCTGAAACACCACCCTAACGAGCTGAGTTACTTTGATGTTCATTTTCAGGAGATGTGACTTTGATGCAGAGCTCTGAACTGTCAGGAGAAAATTCCCAATGTGCAGGTCTGGGTTATAAACAGGAATTTGTTCCATCAGATGCTCACTCCATTTACAACCTTGTATTGTTGTTTAACATTTTTCCCGGGAAATAAACAGATGTTGAGCTGTGGTTGGCCAGAAATAAAAAGGAGTTAGGAGGAAATCTGGTCCCCCACTTGAAAATTATACTGAGGGAACACCCCCAAAACTCCACCTTTTATGCAAGATAAGCATGCTTAAAACAAAACAGGAAAAAAAAAACCAAACCAAAAAACAGATTTTTAATTAAAAATTGGTTTTAACACAGACTTAAAATGTGTCAGGGATTTAGCCCTGCATTTGGGTACATGGATTTCAGTGCACTTGGTGGAGATATCTTGGGTTTAATTATATGTTTAAAAAGCATATTCTGCATTTAAGTACCAACAGTCATTTGCTTGAGAACTCTCTGAATTTTGCGTAAGTGCCACACAAGCACAAAAGTGAATGTAAATGAGGTTCTAAAGCACAAGGATCAGATATTTCATTCAATAAAACACCCCAGGGGTGCAGAATTTGTGCAAGTAGAGATGGATTGAGACAGGGGTCTGAGTGGGGCTTTTCCAGCTGCAGTGGTGACTTTTGGGGGACCCAAAAACACACAAAAGCTAAACCTAAAAGATTTCTACAGTTTCCAGTTTCAAACTGAAGATGTGGATCCGGACAGGGAAGTGAAAAATGTCAGGGCAGACAGTGAAACTCTCCCAGAGTTGAATCTCCAGTGTCTCAGTCAGGGTTGGCTGTGCAGGGAGGACACAGGGAGTGCTCCTGACATGGAACAATAACTGTAGGATGCTTCCATATGGCAAACATTCCTTCTTCTTCCTTTTTAATCAGAAGATGAAATACATGAAGTTTTTGAAGAGACATCAAGAACTTAATCCTTTTGGAGCTGACAATATTTTATTTTACTAACATGAGACCCAACTATTTGCATTTTTCTCAATTATTTTATTCGTTCTGGCCGGGGCAAACGTCCCTAATAGACACCCAGGAGCTAGGGCAATTTGCAGAGTAGATCTCCAGCAATGTTCCAGCTGATTCTCTGAACACCAACAGTGCACACCTGAAAAATGAAACTGGCTCCTCATTTAGAGCAGGAGCTGACCACGCAGCCACTTATTAAATCAACAGAAATAACTCTCCCACCCCAGGCTACAGACTGTGCTGCTCTGTTTGCATCTGCTGTTTTCCCTTGTTTCCAAATGCCTCAAATGCCAGCTGAGGAGCAGACTTGATCCTGCGCCAAGCCTCCAAGCAGGGCTCAGTTCCTCATCTTGCTCCTAGCAGCAATTCCTGGGGGGAAAATGTGGAATCCTTTGAACCCCTCAGGGTCTTGCCCTGGAACAATAAACCATAGAGTCTCCACCTGGCCTGAAAGAATATACTTCCCCATGGAGCCTCTCAACACTGATCCAGCCCAGTTTGTGCTCCTCATATGTTCCTAATTCTCGTGGTTTCTCCTTCCCCTTTTTCCCCATTGGCTGTGGGATCCCTGCTGGCCAGCCCCATCTTCCCTGTAGGGCAATGCCCTTTGCCCTGCCCTTTGTGCCACCCCTGTGCCCTCAGACCATTGGCCACTGACCCCACACTTCACCTCGTGCACACCACAGGGTTTGGTCTTTTGTCCCTGATCCCCTTCGGCGTGCTGGAATAAACCTTGGCTGGAATTTGTCACACAAAGGCCATGCTGCCTCTCTTGGCTGAGCTGGCCGTGGTGAGTGTGCTGTGTGCACTTGACTGCTTTGCCTGAATACCTCCCCAAGTGGCTTTCCCACAGGAAATAAGGAGCTTTTCCACCATCTAAACCCTCGTTGTTACAGGGAATCTCAGAGCCTGGCTCAAACCACGCACAAGGAAACCCTTCCTGCTCCAGGAACTGCTGGAGGACTGCTCCACCAGAGCTGGAGGGGCCAGGACAGGCAGCTCCTGGAGGCTGTGACAGCCACCACCCTTGGGGAGGCCCTGGCATATTCCTGATTAAGGAGAAAAGACACAATTTAAAGGTAAGGGATGGACAGGTGAGGATCTGGAGGATAAAAATCCCATCCCACCCTGTGTGGATGACCGCAGCTGCTTAAGGCAGGTGATGGAAACTTCAAGAGCAAGATGAAGGAATGGTTTCAGCTATCTCCAAGACTTCTCTCAGTATCATTTGAGCTTTAAACAAAGCATCCGTGGCCACACAGTCCTGGTTAAGTGTGGATAAATGACAAAACCCTACCAAGAGGTTACCCCTGCTCCAACTGAAACTATCAGAGAATCCCAGGATGGTTTGGGTTGGAGGGACCTTAAAGCCCACCCAGTGGCAGGGACACCTTCCACTGTCCCAGGCTGCTCCAAGCCCTGTCCAGCCTGGCCTTGGGCACTGCCAGGGATCCAGGGGCAGCCACAGCTGCTCTGGGAATCTGTGCCAGGGCATCCCCACACTCACAGGGAGCAATTCCTTCCCAAAACTGAGTTGGACCAAGGGGAATGCCAATAAAAGAAAAGAAGCTAAAATGGGAGTAGCTGAGGAAAAGTTTTGTTGTTGTCTCCTGGATGTCACATGAGAAAAACATTTTCCCATCATCCCAGTGATTCTCCACTTCAGCTCTTGGAATGTGGAGGGTAAATGAAATTAATTTAAATGAATCAGGCACAGTCCTTCTCTCTGACAGTGCATCTAACCAGCTTTGACTTTCACTCTTGGGGTAGGATTTATTTGGGAAAACTAGAAAAAAAAATTGTCTGCATTATTCTTCAGACAGGAAAAATTACATGTTAACAACCAACAGTTCATTATCTATAAATAGTTTACAATTACATAATGCTTTCCTCTTTCAGAGCAAGATCCGTGGTAATTTGGCTTGTTAGCACTTTTTTTTTTTTTTTTTTTTTTTTTTTTTTGGTTTAAATTTAGCTTAGGATTGGTCAAAAAGTTGTTCTGGTTCTTTGTCCGTGTGATTTGAAGAGGTGGCCTGGATCAAATTCCTTCTATCCCAGTACCTGGAATGTCATCATCCCTTGCAGGTAACTGATGCCTTTAGGGAGGGATTGCCCAGGCTGGAGGTGGAAGCCACACCTGAACTTTCCCTGCATTTCCAAACCATCCTTCCCAAGGCAGGGGTCAGGCACGTGGTCCCTCTGCTGTGCTTCCTGTCACATCTAGATCCATTTGTTTCATTAAAGTCTTTTTGGGACAAACTGCTGAATATTCAGATGTTTTAAAATGTTTGTAATTCCCCTTGGAACTGATGAGGTTGTGCAGTTCCCCAAGCAGCCAGAGTGTTCAGGGAGGATGTCAGGACAGGCTACAAGTCCTTTTAGATCCAGGGCTGGACACAGTGTGGGATTTGAGCTGAGCTAACCAGCAGGAAATTCCATGTGCTGATTTCCCCTCACCCTGAGGAAGCCAATTTTTCACTTGCTCTCTTCACAGTGGACGGAAGAAAGGGAAGAGAAAGCAGCAACTGCAGCAAAAGAAGAGATCCATCAGTGTCACCTTGGCAGGGCCGGGTCACTGCACTCCAGAGTGTGACACTACAAACTGGGGCTGCTCCCTGGGGAGTGAAAAGCAGCTCAGTGAAAGCTGTCAGACAGCTGGGAGCTCCAGCACTGAGAGATGGAAGTGTGAGAAATATCTGAGTCCTTACCTAGAGCAAATAGGAAATGTGAGCACAAGGCTAAGCCCTGTGTGTGAGAGGCAGGGACAGGGACAGGCAGGAGGTCGGTGACATCTCTCAGTTAGTCTGAGGCACAGCAGGAGGTTTCTGACACTGGGTTGTTCCTGCAGAGATCCAGCAGCAGCTGAAAGGCCACAGAAAGCTGTGACAGCTGCCCTGGTGTCTCGGTTTGAAAAGCCAGGTGTCTGCTGAGGAAGGCAGGAGCTTCCCTTGAAATGGAAAATGTAACCCCCTCCTTCCGATTTATTATAATTTGAAATTAGGGGCTCTCAGGCAAAGATATGGGAGTAGGAATAACAGTTCTTTATCAGGAAAAAAAATGCAGTAATATAAAACAACACTGCCAGAGTCAGAAGAGGAGTTGACCCCTGTGTGTCAGGGTGGTGGCAGCAGTGCCATTCCATGGTGGCTCAGCCCTCCTGCAGTGCCAGCTGTGGTTCTGCTGGAGCAGGGATCCTGGACAAGGGGGGAGTTTTCCTCTGCAGCTCCAGGGCTGCTGGAGATGGGCCTGGGCTTCCTCCCCTGGGAATGCAGGGGAGGAGAAAGCTGCTCCCCTGGGAATGCAGGGCAGGAGAAAGCTGCTCCTCTGGGAATGCAGTGGCAAAGGCTGCTGTGCTGTTCCAGGCTCAGATTGTATCCAGGTAGGAATGCTTGGCTCCTCCCCTGGGCGGAGCATCTCCCCATGGGATGATGGAATTTGATCAGCCATGCAGGGACACTCAGTGGCCATGGACAGCAGAGATCTCCTGGAGGGAGGATTGGCTGTGGAGAGATAAAGAAAACTGCCCCATGGACAGCAGAGAACTGCCCCAGCTCTGGCAGATGGGAATTGAATACACACCCCAGCCACAGCTTGCATTTCCAGCCCAAGACACCTGGAAATTAAGAAATTAAGAATCCATGGACAAGTGGCAGCACAGGTGACAGGAACCACTTAGCGAATCATCTTCCAGGAAGAGGGGAGATATAAGCACAGGAGCCCAAGAAATAATCCCCCTTGTGAGGAGATTTCCAGCCCAGGAGGCAGCAGCTCCTGGTTGCTGCCTTGAATGGAATATTTTAATTCCCAATAGCTTTTTCCAACACCAACTCAGTAAGTAGCCAAACTAAATATTATATATTTCCTGCTCCTTTCTTGTGTTTCTTGTTTAAGATCAGGGAACGGTTTGGGTTGGAAGGGACCTCAAAACTCATCCTTTTCTGCCCCCAACACTTTCTCAGGTTGCTCCAAACCAGGTTGCTCCAAACCCCATCCAACCTGGCCTTGGACACTTCCAGGGATGCAGGAGCAGCCACAGCTTCTCTGGGCACAGACATTCCTGCACTTTCTTAGCTAAAAAGAACCAATTTCTCTGCATTTAACTCTGCTTTATGAGGTTAAATGCCCTTAACCACAACCTAAATGCAGTGGTAGCTGCCAGTGTGTATTGATCTGGCTGCTGAGATTACTTTTAATTAGTTTTAATTAGTTTTAATCAGTTTGATTGCTGGTGCACAGTTCGGTGTTGATGGCTCTGGTTGTTCTCTGAGCCAGCACAGTCCCCTTGGCTCAGCACTCCTTGCTCCACTCTGCCTAACTAAAAAATAAAAAGAAATTTGAGAAAACCATGAGGTTTTCAGCAATTTAAGGCTGGAGAACATCTAAATATGCTCCCATATTTCAGCTGGGATTTCAGCAGCCACCAGTGGAGCCCTTGTGACAGTTCCTGCTGCTCTCTCTGAGCTACCCCTCTGGTGGCATCTCAGGGCTTGTGCACAGGATCTCCCTCTGGACAAACAGGAAATTCACCCTGTTACCTCTGCCTTGCTTCTTCACATGTTCTGAGCATGTTAGAGAGCTCCTTCGAGGCTGTGGTAAATTTATTTTTAACAAATCAACAACCTCAGCTGGACATTACTTCTAAAAGAGGTAAAAAAAATTAAAAAAACCCCAAACAACCCAACATCTTTGCCTTTTCAGGAATTTTAGTAACCTGCAGGAAACTCCATAGTTCATCTCAGGAGAAAATTGTTCCCTGTGTGTAAAGTGCTTTTCAAGGAATAAAAACCACTTCCCTGTGCTTGCCCACTGGTGTAATAATGCTGTAATCTGTGCTGGGTGAATGGTCCTGAATTGCAGATTTATTTCACAGAGTCCTTGAAGAATGTTTGATTTAAACCCTGAGATTAGGGGGCACGATTTAAAACCTGAATTATTTATAAGTGTTGATAATCGAATAAGTTAGTGATGTAATTTGTGGAGCTTTCCCAGCTGTCATTGTTTTCCTTTTGCCAGTGGAGTCACTCTGAGTCTGGATGGGCAAGAGGAATTTAGAGGGCTGGAGTTGCCCCTGATCATCCTCTGCTGCCTGGTGACAGTCACTGGATGGGTCTTCCTTGGATTTTAGCATCAGCACACCTCTGATCAAGGATCAGGAGGTTGAGGGAGCAGAAAAACTGTGTGGAAAAAACCCCTATAACCATAAAAACATTTACTGGTACCTCAGAAAGCACTGCCTTCCAGGGACGTGATGCAGAGCACCTGCTCTACTTCCAGTCCCATTCTGTGTAATTCCACTCACACTCAGGGACTGGAGCAAACAGCTTGGAGGTGGAAATGGCAGAAAAATAAAAATTATTGCTTATACAAGGCAAACACCTCGGTGTTTTAGTAAAGCTGCCCATCCAGACTAATATTTGCATTTTTTCCTGTTTCTGTCAAAAGCAGGAGTTTCCCTGAGCAAAAAGCACAAGTGCAGCTGATGCAAAGCGGCAGATTTGGGGGTGTGTGTCCTTCTCAGCCCAGGGCACATCCCTGCACTTCCCAGTTCCAGCCATAATCGGCTCCCAAATACATAAAGTAACTGCCACTGCAGGTGACTCTGTATGTAAAATAAAATGGATTTATCCATTGAATTATTTCACCACATTTAGGAAAAATGAAATGAATGGAACCAAACCCACCAAGCCACAGGTGCCCAAGTGCCCTCAGAGCAGGGAAGTGCCGGATGAAGGTGCTCATTAAATCAGCCAGGAATGATTACCTGTCACAGGGCTGGGCCACGTGGATTAGCGAGGCTTCGAGTTCAATTAATTAAGGGTTGCTTTTTGCTCTTATTAGTATTGTTTTCTTGCTTGGAATCCTCTGCAATGATTGATTTGCAATTACAGAGGGCACAGGAGATGGACTTGGCAGTCAGCAGTGCCTGACTGATTAAACAGGTACAGGGAGGGGGATGAGACACCTGAGGGACCACACTGAAACAATTCTCTGGAATAGTGTCTCTGGAAAAACTTCCTTAGGCCTTTGTTTAATTTCATAAAAGTACATTGTGGTCTCTGGAGAAAAAATTACAATGGTGCACCAAACCTCTTAATTATCCAGGTAATTAGGAAGCCTTCCATCAGTATTTGTCACACTTGAGCCCCCTAAAGAGAGTCAGTGTAGTTCTCTGTGTGTTTGTTTGTTTAAGGACCTCTTTAGGCATAAACATCTTAGTGGTGATGAGGGGATGGAGTGATTAATATTTCCATAATGAACAAATAATCATATATTATATAACTATGTATTAATAACTATCTCAGGGTGATAAACACCCTTAAAAATAATGTCTGTGTAAAGTTGAGAAAAAGTTGTGCTGCTCTCCCTGTGTGAATATCATGCCTGTTAAATGTCACAAATGTCACACAAAAAGAGAGACAAACAATTCCTCTTCCAAATAAAGATTATGGGGGGTTTAAATATTTAAGCCAAGCTTACTTTCACTCCTTTTTCCCTTGGGGGAAGCTGTGACAGAGAAGCAGACTCTGGTCTGGCTTGGCCAGCAAAGTTTCAGGTGTGACTCCTCCTGTGGTCCCTGATGGTGCCCAAAGGCTTCCCTGGGCATCTCCTCCTGAGGGATGGTGGGAAACATCCTCAGGGATCTTGTCCACAGGCAGGTGAGTGCCCACACCTCCACCAAAATGTGCTATTTTCTCTCCTCTGCCCAAAATGGTGGGATTTTCACTATTTGTTTAGCAGTAAAGATAAACAACCCCCAAAGAAACCAACTGCACCAGAACGGCTGAACCACTCTGTATTTCCCAAGCAACATCAAAGGGTCTCCCACAACCCAGGGAACCAACCAAAATACTACATTTCATTCCTTTTGTGGTTTATAATGCTCGTTTTCCTCTTAGATTTTGAATATTTCTACTTGGCAAATGCATCAGACTTGGAAGTGGCCTGAGTTTCCATCAGCCATCACTTTTAAAATGAAACAATCCCAAATAGGATGCAATTGTGAGTTAAAGCAGATTTGAAGCGGGGAGCAACTGCAATGAGGCTGATCCTCAGATTTGAAGGTTATTTTCAGCTTCATTAAACCCAGAGCTTACAGGGATCTCCAGGAACCCAGCCTTGCCCTGGAAGCAGAGAAAATTGCTAACTCTGAGATGCCAGAATACCTCGGGGTTTATAAACATCACCCACAGTTTCAAAGGAATATCATTTTATCCACTCCCTCAATGGAGTTTTAAGTAGAAACTCTTTTTTTTTTTTGCCATATTTTTGTGTGACATTTGTGACATTTAGCAGACATCACACCCACAAAGGGAGAGTAGCACAACTTTTTCTCAACTTTACACAAGCAGATATTAATTTTAAGGGTGTTTATCACTTCAGGAGCTATAACTGCAGATAGATATTAATATATAATGATATAATATGTGATTATTTTGTTCATTATGGATTTATTAATCACTACATCATCTCCATCCCTGTGGATGTTTCCCACCCCCCATCAGGAGGAGATGCCCAGGGAAGCATTTTTGGCACCACAGGAGAAGTCACACCTGAAATTTTGCTGACCAAGCCAGTCCAGAGTCTGCTTCTCTATCACAGCTTTCCCCAGTGCTTCCCATAGAAAAAAGGAGTGAAATTAAGCTTGGCTTAAATATTTGAAATTCCCATAATCTTTATTTGGAAGTGGAATTTTTTGTCTCTAATGAACAGGAAAGGTAAAATGTGCAAAATAAATTAACAGAAGGAATGTTATTAATGGAATTGACTTTGCCGTGTGTTTTGCTAACAGCTGGAAAGAGGAATATTGATCTGTTCTTGTTGATTTTTCTTGTACACTCATCTCTGAATCTGTTTTCAACTCCAGCTTCCCATTCCTTGAAAATTTAGCTGTTCCTTTATGCAGAATTTGCCCCTGGAGGTGTGGCAGCCTTCAAATGGAATCTGCACCACGTTAAGGATCACATTATTGCTTAAATCTGAGCTCACCTAAGCTTGGTTTACTCCAGAGCTGGCACTCAGCTGCAGTTTCTCTCCTCCTGAGCTGCTGCCAGCAAAGGGCTCAAGCCAGGTCTTGTTGCTTTTCCCCAGCAGGCAGAAGCTGCCCCTGGTTTGTGAGATCTGATGGAGCAGGTTATTTCTGGATTGTCTCAGCCTGCTCGGAGCCCTGGGTGTAATCAATACTTTGGAATTTGTTCCTCTGATCCCCAGACACATTTTCTGGGATTTTTTTTTTTATTGAGGGAAGGTTTTACCACCGGGTTGATGTGGGGTGAGGGGTCTGTCTGGTGAGGCTCCCTGGCAAGAACTGGTTATATATGGAGTGAACATCATTAGCAGCTAAATTGTTAATTAATTAATCATGAAACATGTGGGTAGACACTTCTGCTGGTGAGCCCTGGGGATTTATGGCTCTTTGAGGTGTCCCTCCTGTGTTTTGGTACCTCTTTGTCCCCGCAGAGCTGGCAAGGAGGGCTCACAGAAGAAGGTCTGTGCTGGAAGAGCAGGAATAGGATAAAAAATGCTGTTCTCAGCCTCCTCCTCTGGCAAATGGATATTCCCGGCTCTGCTGGTGGACTCTCCCCAGGATTTGAGCCTCCTGGTTCTTGTCTAGATCCAGCTGGAGTCAGGAAAATCACGGTTCTAAATTAGCCCTGTGTGTGACTGCAGTAAACACACACATCCCACACACCCCATCCCGCTCCTCGTGTCTCCTGAGCCTTCTACCTGCGCCTTGTTTCAGTTTTTGTTTCCTTTGCACATTTGATGGCTGTGGGGGAATTCGACTTGAGACACTAATTATGCACTGCCAGGATATAATTACTAAAGAAGGCAGTGCGGAGCATGATTTGGCCCAGTGAAACATCATGAAGTTAATTTGGTTTGCAGGGCTAAAACCTGAATTAGCTCCCATTTTTTCTCACGATAAACAAGGTCTGTTGTAGAAATAATCACATTTAATTTCCTGGCTTTACTAAATATTCCTCCTATAAACCACCTCATCTTAACATTGAGGTTTGAAGACTTTTAAAATGCAAAGTTGAGTGCACGGCTTTGCTTTGAAGCATTTCTTTTCCCAGCTCCAAGGCCAACATCATTATCTGTCCCTCTGCTTTAGATAACACCCGATCTGGTGATAACAGAGCTGGCTCTTTCATTTACAATTCAGCCACTGAGCAAGGAGCAGATTTTCTGGACAGCGCTTAACGACCTTAAAGCCCTTGGGAACTTTGATATTGCCATAAAGAGAGGAAATATCAGGCCAGTTTGGATTTGTGGGAGGATGCTCCACTGGCAGCATGCCAGGGCAGCCCTGCCCGTCAAGGCAGGGGTGAAATTGCTGCCAGGACGGGAGGGAATGTCTGATCCCTGTGCTGTCAGCCCAGTCTGATGGGATTTGGGCACTTCAAGTGGGAAATAATAAACCACTAGGAGGAATATTACTATCTTTGCTGTGTGTGAGCTGAAATGGAGCGACAAACCTCCTCCTGTTTGCAGAGGTACCCTAACAGAAATCACTGTGATAAATTACACAGCTTGTGCAGATATCCTTGCACTTAAATTTTCAAGAAAAATGTGAGTTTTAAAAACTGTCTGTACATCAGCTCCCAAGTTATTCTTTGCTGCCGGCTGAAGAAGCACTTGTGCAAACGAAGACGCGTTGTAATAATAATTTATTCTGGTAGTAAACCTCCCAAGCAGGAAGACCTTTTGCATGCAAAACACATAAAGCCCTGTAACTGAAAAGTGAGCATCAATATTTTATGTAACCTGGTGTCACTTCAGTCCTCCATCCGTTAGGCACAGAAACTTGGGGGATGTTGCCTTGGTGCTGTTCTTTTGTAAGGAGGTTTTTGCTGTTCTTTTGTAAGGAGGTTTTTGCATAGCCAGAGCTCTGAATACAGCAACCTTTTGGAGGTAAATTCAAGCTTTTTAACATGAATAATTGTTTTCCATGGATATTTTGGTTCAGTGCTAGCACAGAGAGCTGCCACCTCAGCAGCAAAATTCTTGAGCTGTGCTCATCCCCGAGCAATTCTAGATGTGGCATTTGCTGTCTTCACTTTTGGAATTTTAGCTGCCACTTCCAAAGCATTATTGACACAGGGAAAGCAAACAGAGGCTGGAAATGTTGGATGGCATCAAACAAAGGAATGAAGGATCCTAGGAAAGTTTGTCTTGGAGGAAATAATTGTGGCACATTAGTCTGGTTTAATTGCTGTGGTAATTTAAGTGACTTGTGTATCTTTGCTGTAATTATGGTGTCACTAAAGCTGCAAATCCTATAGAAAAATAAGCAAATAGTGCCTTAATGAAGCAGCAGTTTAGGCAATTATGGAGCTCTCGTTGGAGAGCAGCGGGATTTAGTCAGGGCAAGTTTCTGACATGTTTTGTGTTTGGTTTTTGCTGCAGTGATTCAGGGTGCAAAGGGATTGTTCCAAGGAAGTTGAGCAGAAGAGCATTCACACCAGTCAGAGAAAGGAGTTTGTGTCCCTGGTTGCTGGTGGAGCAGCTAAGGAGCATAAACTCCCATGAATTGAGTGATATATTTAATAATTTGAGAAATGGAGTTAATTGTTGAATGTGCATTAGCTATATGACCATCAGGACAGCAAAGGGAGGGAAAATGTAAGCAATCCTTTTTCCTTCTAGGTCTGAGGGAGTTCAGTCTCTCTGGGATATTATCATTACCTTCTGTAATGATTCTGTTCATTATTTATTCCAATCAGATAATTTTCAAACTTTCAGAGAGGAGTTGATATCTTTGGCTTTCCCAAAGACTCAGAGTATGAGCTGTGTCTCCCCTGGATGTGTTTTACCCATATTCCAGGAATCACAACCAGAAAGGAACAAGGGTGAGTCCCAGTCATGGTTTTGTGCCCCCAGAGGGGCTGCTCTGGGATTTGGACCCTTGAAGGAAGCCTGTTCTAACTTTGCTCTCACTGAATCAAACTCTACATATTTTCTCCTCTGTGCCATTTGGATTTCAATGAGCTGCAGCAGGGCTAACATGGAGATTTTAAGGCAAACACACTTGAAGAAACAGAACTGACCTCGGTGCTCTCAGCCCTAATTGCCCATAATTATACAACAAATGAGAAAATGGGGCAGTGTAATAAGATGCTGGAGTGAGACTCAGGAATTTCTGTGCTCTGCCTGTTTGCCACCATCAGATATTGTATTTCTGCTGAAAGGAAAGGGAAATAATTGCCTAAATGGAGGCTAAGGAGTGGAGTGGAGAAAGCTGTAAAACAAGATAACTGGGAAAATGAAAAAAAAGGGAAACAGCACTTGTGTTCCAGGGAAAGCTTCAGGTCCAGCAGAGTGGAGCTATTTAGATGGCAAATATCTAATGGATTAAAGTCTCCTTTTCAAAGCCAGCTGCTTTATCTCGCAGCACACACCTTCCACGGGCCCTGAAAGCCTTCAAAATGCAGATTCAGGGTTATCGTGGTGCTTCCAGCCCTACCCAATTTGCCAAGGTATTGTTCCCTCCATTTAATAAAGACTGGAGGCTCTCCTGACAGCAGTCCTTGGTGCCTCGGCCTCTTGCTGCAAGCAGAGGGCTGATGGACCCTGGGACGTGTCACGCCTTGGGGACACTTTGCATTAAACATTTTTTCCAGGATTTCCTCTGAGTTTTTATCAGCTTTTCCCCTTTTTAGTTCCCTGCTTATTGTTTTTAGTGTTGCTCGCTCCATGATCAAAGAATAAATAAATGGAGGTGTTTAAATAATTTGTTGAAGAGACATTTCAGTAGTCTCAGTTCTGAATCTATGCATGGATTTCCATCCTCATGGTTCCAGCCTGACCAGGGCATCTCTGTGGTCAAGGACTCCTAAAGGCAGCTGAAATAAATGTATGTAAATGTGTTTATATGAATAAATGTGTGCTAATATTGAGGAGGTGTCATTCCTGTGGAGAATCTTCCAGTTAGGAGCAGAACTGCTGAGGTGTGATGAACAACACCCACAGCCTCACTGGTCCCCAGGCTTTGTTCAAAGTCTGACACTGTTGGATGCTTTCATATCCACTCCCACTTGAATTACAAGAGACTTTTTAAAATGTCATTAAAAATCCCCAAACAAATACATCTTCCAGCTGTTGTGTTTGGAGAGAAAACTTGGAACCAGCATGATCAGAATCTGTAAGGATTTGTGGCATCTAATGGCATGGTTGAGCGTTTTTCATGGAGGATTGGAATCCTTCATCCCAGGGATACCAGAATTACCCCTGGGTGCAAGTTTGGAGGTCACTAGGTGTTGGAGCCCTGCTCAGTGAGAATTTTAGTCTGTCTGTGCTGGCAGGCACTGACCCCCAGGAGAACACTGCAGTGACCTGAGGCCGTGGAGAAGGATCCCAAAATGGAATGACGGAACTGGGATCGTGGGTGTGGAGTTTGAATAGAAGTGTGTTATATCACGGGGGGAAAACTTAGAGTCTAAGGGTTTAAAATATAGTAAAGCAAGATGGAGGTTTTAGGGTGGAGGCTGGTTCTCCTCCTTCTCCTCCTTCTTCTTCTTCTCCCTCTTGTCCCTGGGTTTGGGTGGTTTTGTGTAACTGGATAAAAGAGTCCACACTGTGGGCCATGGGTGGTTGGTTATTGGGTTAAAAGTAAAAATAATTGAGGTGTCATTTCTTAATTGGAGAGTTTATCCTTCAAAGGCCTTGCAGAGAGAGAGAGATGGGGCTCCATTTTTAGTTTGTGAGAGTGAAGTGCTGCAGAACTCAGGGCTTGTGAGACTGCGACATGGATGAGAACTAATAAACATCTGAGTCCCAACAAGAAATATCTCACACATTTAATCCCGACCTTGGCAAAAAGAAGACTCGACAACCAGGAGTTGAAATTCCATGGGGGTGACAGTGGCGATGAAGGTCAAAGCTGTGAACTTTGAGTTTTCCCTCATCTTGGATGGTGTTGGGATGAGCTGCTGGGTTCTGCCTCAGCAGTGTCCCTTGCCCAGCCCAGCCCTCCTGGGCAGCGCTCCCTGAATTACCACACAAGAACAGGTGTAAGGAAATCACTTTCTTGGCACTGATGCTTTTTGCATCTCTCAGTTGTTATTACAAATATCTGAATATTAAACATGCACCCGAAGCTCCTAAGCCTTTAATCCTTTTGTTTTCCTGCAATAGCCATCTATTATTTTTTTACTGGTAAGAAATGCAAAGCTGAATAATATCCAGCAGTATCATGTCTAAATAAGCAAAAAGCTGGCGAGGAATCAAGAGATAATAACGGTGGCTTTGCTTTGTTTCCTGCTCAGGAGCAGCAAGGAGCTCAGGAATTGGCTGTTGGACCATCTGCAGCAAGGACAGAGAAAGTCATGGGAGCAGCAGAAAAGCTCTGACAAAAAAACTGCAAAGGGTCAAAGCCCTGATTTCATTAAGCAGCTCCTTTCAGAATTATCTTTTCCTCTCTCCAAAAGCTGGGGCATAATCTGTCATTTCAGCTTTTGTTCAGTAAAAACATGAAAAACTCAATGGAATAGGGTAGGAATGGTGGATAATGAAGTTAGGACTTTATAAGGTGCATTTTGAGTGTAATTTACTAACTGGAGCTTTTTATTCCTTTTAGGTTGTTCTCATTATTGCAGATCTGTAATTTCACCTTTAAATGCTTTATTTTGATTATTACTATTGCAATTATTAACCTAGATATTAACCTTCATTTTTCAAAAAAACCCCTAAAATTTCTGGTCTCTCTGGTGATAAAAATATGCATATTTACAATCCAAGACATTAAGAGTCCCCAGTTTATTGAGTTTTTTTCTTAACTAGCATTACAAAATCCATCCAAGGCTATTTTGGACCTGCCTGATGTATGACTCAAGGATCTTCGGAGCTGGCAGACTCCTGGGTGTCCTGGTGGTCTGTGCATATGTGTCTCCAAACTGGCATGAAGGGGTGGTTGTGTCAATATTTATTTTACGTTAGTGAGTCTTTGGACAGCCTAAATGCAGAGGGGTGATTTGGGCTCTTAAATCCAAGACTCATTTGTCCATATTTGAATTCTTGAAGAGCATCTGCTTTACTTAAGCACGTCACATTTGAATTTATGCATTTCTAGAAGGCACAAAATTAATGATATGCCTTGGGAGGTTTAAGAATTTCCCCTGTTTTTAAGGAATCAAAGGAGAGGGAAGGACGTTTTTAAAGGGATTTAAGACATGATACATTCTTTCTTAACCAGTTCTTCAACTTTTCTCCAATTAGGTTTCATAGGAAGCAATACCCATCTTTTTGTTCAAAACTTTATTCAGATTTAACTTGAATAGTAACCTTGATATGTCCCCATGCAGAAAACATCTCTGCTGTTTCTAGGTCTGCCAGCAGGAGTGAAAATTCCTTTCTGCTGGTACATTCCAGGTAGGAAGGAACATGGAAAAAAAAAAAACATATAAAGCTGAAGAAGTTCAGAAAAGGATGATTTGAAAATAAAGCCTGAAAAAAAAATATAAAGCTGAAGAAGTTCAGAAAAGGATGATTTGAAAATAAAGCCTGACACTTGTTCCCAGCCAAAGGACCCCAAAACCAGCACCCACAGTGGGCTTGGTCTGAAAAATCAACAAATTGTGAATTCAGATATTTGAGGAGGAAGGAGAATTACTAATTTATTAAACTTCTTTCTGCTTGTTTGGGATTTTTTTCAGCTTTTCTGTGGTTGGTGTTTTCAACCAACTCCAAATGAAGAATTCCTTCCTCTCCATTTTGCCCAGAGCAGAGCTGGGGGGATGCAGCCGAGAGTCACTTTCAGCTTGGTGCATTATCTGGAGCCAGCAATTAGCTGGAAGCAAATATTAATTATTATTTTCCCCTTCACTTACAGGCAGTGAACTCTATCCTGGAGTGAACATTGTCAGCTACAAATGCCAGGTTCAAATCTCTTGCTTGTAGGATATTTCCGTTCTGGAATATCCCTGATGTTCTCTTATTACAGCTTAAAAAAAATCAGAAAGCAGATGATAGATTGTGATCAAGTAATAATGCCAGGCACATTTTGATATTTCCACATATTTATGCATGAATGGCCAACAGAAAAATATTCTCTTTTTTTTCGTGCAATCTTGTAATTTCTTTGTCAGTTGAGAAGGTAGATAATAAATATTGGCAATACATAAGACTTGGCTGTACTAAGAGCTACCCTTTGCTATCTTGAGCAGCAGCAGTTATTAATTTTCAGACATAATCAAGTGATTTATATTCATGATTATGGTTCAAACCATCCTGACACTTGTTCCTTCTACATCTGACGCCTTCTCGCTTCGTGCTTTCTGTGTTCAGCAGCAATTAAAATAAGAATGAGAGGGTTTGGGGTTTTTAGGAGTATTGTTATAACATTTCTCCTCTGATTTCAGGTCTTACCCACTGAGTCATCACCTGAGCAGTGTGTTCTGCACTGACTTCCAGTAATTATTTTTGTGTTTTAGAGACTCCCAGCAAGTTATTTCCTCATTTGCACTCAGAACTGCAAAATTTATTCCTTTTTCTATGTGCCATCGATCCATTGGAATTCTTCTCTTTGTCGTCATTATCAAGATCACTGATCTCTAATTATCACTGGTCTCTAATTTGACCTTATAAAAATTCATAAATAGCACTGGCATTAAATTTTAATGTTCGTCACCTCTGCCATACTTTGTTGGATCAAAAGTGGTATTGGCATGAGAATAAAGATCCATTGTTGAGACATAAAGAAACATATTTATCTAGAAAAATCATTTCTCAAGAATGTCTATTTGCATTTCTTTGAGAAGAACTGCACATACTTCGAAAATGAACTTCAAATATGTTCTGCTTTTCCACAGCAATGAAATGACTCAGTTGATATTATTTCTCCGTCTGTTTGGTAAACAAAATCAAAATATTTTGGTTGTCAATTACTATAAAATGAAAACTGCTTTTGTCTGAGTCGGAGCTCACAGCATCTGACCTTGAATTGTGATGTGCTTTGGGAAAATGACACAACATGGGATGAATCCAAATTCATTCTCTCCAGAGTCTCTTTGGGGAAAAATCTGTTTTCAATGCCTTGGTGAGGCTTCTCAGCTCCTTGCCTTGCTCAGCCGAATGTCTGGAGGAGACTCCTCTAAAAACAGCTCAGCCTTTCTTCTTGCTTGGATGTGGCCAGGGCTAGCCTGGAGAGCTCCCAGTTTGGAGAAGTGGGAGTGCAGGATGGGTTCAGCCACGGAAAGGAGGAATGTGGGGATTACAGGAGTGTGTTCCTGCTGGATCTGTGCCACACATCCTTCCAGGATAACAATTATGGTCCTGGCTGGACTGGAAATGTGCCAGCAGATTCTTACAGAAATTAAGGGCTGTAACTCTAATTTATATTAAATATTTGACACCAAAACAGTGAAAAAACAAATCTAGTTAAAGTGTAAACAAAGCATAAGCCATTTCTATTTCCCTTATTGAACTGCAGACAAAGCATAAGCCATTTTTATCTCCTAGCATGGTCCCATAGCTGAAACCCCAATTTTTAGCCCTGCTGACTGAAGGAATGCCAGGGAGCTCCCTCTGCCCAGCTAACGAGCTTTTCAAGTTGTGTGTGATTTAATTAAAAATGGACCTGTTTAAAGCAAAGAGATAAATGCTTCTTTTTAAATCACTGCATTTTTAACAGTACCTCATTTCCTAGATTGCTTTCCTGTGCCATTTTCTCCAGCCCAGCCTGTACCGCTGGGTTTCCAACAATTCTTCTTCCCAGCTTTTTGTCAGAAAGGAATCAGCTCTGAATTCCTGGAAACCAAAGCAGGAGCCAGCAGAGACCACGCTGCTCCAGCTCTCCACTTAATGGAGTTCTCATTGTCTTTATGGCCTCTCAGTGTCCCTGGCTGAGGAGCCTTCCCCATTCCTCCGCCTTGGAGATTGATCTCACACTTTCCCTGATCTCCTTTGTGGAGTAGCAAAGCTCACTCAGCTGGGAAAGCCTCCCTGGAGAGCTGGCAGTTCCTGGGTCTGTGCTCTGGAGCGGCAGGGAAGCGTTCCCTGGGTGATGGATAACAGAGCTGTGTGGCACTGCCAGTTCAGGGAAGCACTTAAGCAAATGGTTTTATTGATGGCAGGGAGATTGTTAAATGGAACCCCTGGAATATGCTGTGCTGGGCTTTTCTGGAACAGTCAAATGAAATAAATAAACTTCGGAAAATAAATATCCATCAAAAAAACCCCTCAGGCTTCCCCAGCCATTGTCATCCTCATAATCCACACTAAATCATTTTGGTTTTATCACAGACACTCATAAAACAGCATTTCTAGCAATTTTTAGCAGTTTCCAGCTTTTTCTTGGACTTGGGGGATGTTCCCATGGAAAGGAGGGGTGAGGTTTGTTTGGAAACTCTGCGTGTTCACCTGAGTCCCTGGGAGTGGTGGCATTGATCTGAGGGGAGATGGATGATGGATGGATGGGGGATGGAGGGATAGATGGATGGATGGATGGATGGATGGATGGATGGATGGATGGATGGATGGATGGATGGGGGATGGAGGGATGGACAGGGATGGATGGATGGATGGATGGATGGATGGATGGATGGATGGATGGATGGATGGATGGATGGATGGGGGATGGAGGGATGGACAGGGATGGATGGATGGATGGATGGACATGGATGTAGGGATGGATGAATGGATGGATGGATGGACAGGGATGGATGGACAGGGATGGATGGGGGATGGAGGGATGGATGGATGGATGATGGATGGATGGGGGATGGAGGGATGGATGGATAGATGAACATGGATGGATGGATGGATGGATGGATAGATGGATGTAGGGATGGGCGGACAGACAAGGAAGGGAGGAAGGGAGGAAGGAAGGAAGGAAGGAAGGAAGGAAGGAAAGCAGGAAGGAAGGAAGGACTCTTGTCCACAATGTGTGTGCCATTGATTTTCCTTCCTTTAAGTGCTGACTGAGGAAAAGGGGCCCATTCCCTCTGTGATTCATCAGGAAATATTCCAAATTTCTCATTCCTGGGTCTGCACAGGCAGAGTGAGGGATAGAGGAATTGGAGTAAAAAATGCAAGTGGTACTTCTCAGCCTTTTCTTTGTTATTGAAAAATTGCTTGTAAATACTTTAATAATATGAATTGCAAGCTTTCCTTTGGAAAATGCAGATTTAATCTTAGAATCCCACCTGTCATTTGCAAGAAAAAGACAAAAACCAGTAAGGTGTGAAGGATTCATATTAAGGTTAAGATTGAAGCCTCTTTGCTATAAAATTTTAACATTTCCGTGTTAATCTTTCATCTTTTTTTATCTGCGTTTGACATTTATTATTACTATCCCTGAAATCTGTTTATATTGATTTAATATTAATATTTTATAGCTAATTCCAATAAAAAATTTTAGTGGTGATAAATTTGATTCTCCCCTGCAACAGGTTCAACAGCTCTTTCCCTCAACAGTTTGAGAGTGTTTAATGACTTCTTGTGGTGATTAAGCAGAAGTAACACGCGAGGAGCATGAGGGTTCCATGAAGGTTAAAGTAACAAAGATACGGAAAAAGAACAGATTAAAAAAACCCAGCCATGCAACTGGATGAGCTCACTGGCGTGTCATAGCTGCTTTTCACTCCTGTGCAGAACCTGATGCTTCACAGTGAAGTCCAAAGAGTGTTTAGTCCAAAGAGTGTCTGTAATCTGCCTGTCATTCTGGCTGTGCCTGCCATTGGCCCAGGGCTCTGCAAACACAGCTGAGAACTGATAACAGCAGCTCATAAAGGCCCAGGGTTGATGCTGAACTTCACAGTCAGGAGCGGCAAATGAAGGAACCACAGGAACTTTAAGGTAAGGCTTTCATTTTGTTATTTAAATGTATATTATATTGCATATTATTTATTCCAAGGTTCTGGAGAGCTTTGCCATCTCTGGTGGGGCTCATCACACAACGGAGCTTAGATTTATGAATTATGAGGATTTATTTCTAATGTTTTAGGGTTTGGAGGGAGACCAGGAGAAGAAAGAAACTAAATTCAGTGAGATAGGAGGCTTTAATGACAAGAACTTGAATCAAATCCTGCTTTTCAGAAAAATGAATGTTGAAGTTTTTAAGTGTTAGGATGGTATCATCTGGGGCAACACAGCAAAAGGGGATCTTAGGTTGTGATGGAGGGAGGGTGATGGGTTAAAAATGGCAACAGGTGATTTAAACTGTTATTTCACATACAATATAGTTCATTCTAAAGTATTTTTCCCTTCTGTGGGTCATCACTAAATGTGAAAGTGTTTTGGGGTGCCAGTGCAATGCACATGTGCTCCCACACTTCCTTAACTGAAAAGAACCAATTTCTCTGCATTTAACTCTGCTTTATGAGGTTAAATGCCCTTAACCACAACCTAAATGCAGTGGTAGCTGCCAGTGTGTCTTGATGTGGCTGCTGAGATTACTTTTAATTAGTTTTCATCAGTTTGATTGCTGGTGCACAGTTCGGTGTTGATGGCTCTGGGTTGTTCTCTGAGCCAGCACAGCCCCCTCGGCACAGCATGCCTTTCTCACCAAAACTATAAAAAAGGAATTTGGGAAAACTTCGTGTTTTCCAGCTGCTTAAGGCACTGACTCCATTGAGTTATTTCCCATATTTCAGTTGTGATTCCAGCAGCAACCACTGTGCCACGAGCTTGTACACAATCTGCTCTGCCACTGCACAAAAAAGCAATTTATCTCTGTCTTGCCTTCCCCACGTGTCCTGAACACGCCCTCAGAGTTTATTCCAGCTTTCCTCGGGTATATTTCTAAAAAATCAAGTTCCTCCTTTTCTAAATTAATAGACTTGTGTTTGCTCTAAAGGAGAAAAGGAAATTTAGAAAATGGAAAAATGGGAAGATGATTCGACCTGTTTTCTGTTTCAGGAATTTTAGTAACCTGTGGGAATCTTCGTGGTTAATTTCAGGAGTAAATTGTTCTGTGTTCAGTGATTTTCAGGGACTAAAATTCATTTCTTAGTGTAATAATTTCCTAATCTGCACTGGGTGAATTATCCTGAACTGGAGACATACTGCAGAGTAGACTTTAAACTCTGCTCTGCAGAAGTAGAGTTTTATTTAAGCCTCTGGATTAGGTGATGTGGCTTAAAACCAGAACAATTTATTAAATTAGCAGCGTTTATAAAGCGGAAATGTAATTTACAGCTGCTCCTTGTGTTTCACTCTGGCTGACGGAGTTTCTCTGGGTTTCTAGATGGGCAGGAAGTTCAGTGGGCTGGAGCTCACCCTGATTGCCCTCTTCTCCCTGGTGACTGTCATCGCCTGTGTCCTCATTGGGCTGCTGGCCTCGGGGCAATCCGGACTCAAATCTCCAGGTGAGAGCTTCCCATGGCTGCTGGAGGAGCCAAAACCCCAGTGGCATCTGGCTCAGGGCTCCTGCTCTTATCATTATCCAAATGCTCTTATCATTACCCAAAGGTGAATCATGGCCGGTCCTTCCTGAGGGTGATACAATCAAAGTTATCAGTTATGAATGCAATAAATGGTGTGAGTCAGGGTTTATTGTCGTGGAAAGTCTTTTATCTCTCCCTCCACTGATTGCACTTTCTGTAGGAACATAGAGCTCGGATAATTTCAATTTTTGGGATATTAAAAAAAAGATAACTCTGAAAAAAAATCTGCCTGATCGCTATGTGGGAGCAGCCAAATTGTGTGGAACATTATTATAATCCTAAAATCCCCCAGGGTTTCTTGCTGATGCACTGATAAATCAGGAAACCCTTGTGTTCCAGGGATGTGATGCAGAGCACCTGCTTTACTTCCAGTCCCATTCTGTGTAATTCCATTCACACTCAGGGACTGAAGTAAAAACCTTGGAGGTGAAAATGGCAGAAAAATGAAAATTATTGTTTATACAAGGCAAACCTTGGTGTTTTAGTAAAGCTGCCCATCCAGACCAATATTTGCATTATTTTTCCTGTTTCTGCCAAAAGCAGGAGTTTCCCTGAGCAGAAAGCACAAGTGCAGCTGATGCAAAGAGGCAGATTTGGGGGTGTGTGTCCATCTCAGCCCAGGGCACATCCCTGCACTCCAGAGTCCTTGCTCCAGACACAAACAGTTCCCAAATACATAAAGTAACCTTCAGTGCTCCCTGTAATCAGCTGAAGCTGCCCACCTTGAGTTCAGTCCCACAAACCTGAAATCTAAAGGAGCATTTTAATGGAGGTGCTTTTCCCTGATGCTCTAATTCCAGCTCCTTCTGGCTCAGGGGAAGGAGCACCATGACAGCCCAGTTTAAGAAGAGAAAAGTTCTTCCAATTTTCAGTTTTGCGTGTATTTTCAACGGAGCACATTGACAGGAGTCACTGAAAAGTGGACTAATGAAATAAAAATATCAAAATAACTTCACTGTAAATTTTTGAGCATATAAGTATTCATGTCTGAAATAACTGTATGCCATTTTCCAAGGGTAAAAATGAATCACAGAAGCCATGGTTGATAGTGATTTGGATCCCTGTTGTTGTTAGGGAAGCAGGCAGCAGAAGCAGGTGCTGAGTTCAGAGGGAATCAGGATATTCCTGCAGTTTAGAGATCCTGGTATTAACCCATTCCTTTATTTCCCTGACAGACTTTTACCCACAATGTCAGAACACACCAGTAGCAGAGAGAATTGACTGCATCCCGGATCAATTCGCCACACAGGTCTGGTAACGTTCTGGAAAATTCTAGAAAAGAGATTTCATCCCATAAAGCCTCCTGCTTCTTTATGGAAATGTCATTTGTCTCTACGGGATCAGGTGTTTCCTTAACCTGTTTAAAGGTGTGATTGCCCCAGTGTTTGCAGGGGAGTTCCACTCCTGCCATTTCAGCCCATTGACAGGAGGTCTGATCTCTCTGGTTTGGGGAGAGGGGGCAAAAATATTGGTCAGAAATCAAGCAGTTAGAAGAGTCACCCTTGGTTTTTAACAACTTTTTCTGAACTGCTTCATTTGGTGTGATGGTCAAAAAGTGGCATTTACAATAACTCAGAAATGCTGGCCTTTGCTGAGATGTGCCATTTTCCAGTGTACAAGGTGTGCTCAGAGTCTCCTTTCAGACCCACTTTGGGTCCCAGTTTGGTTGGGGTGTCTGAGAGAGCAGAGTGTGGAAAAGACCTTTTGGCTTAAGAACCCTGGAGTTAAAATTCCCAGTGAAAAGCATCATCTCAGGCTGGATGAGGCTTGGAGCAGCCTGGGATGGTGGAAGGTTCCCTGCCCAGGGAAGGAATTGGAATGAGAGGAGCTTTGAGGTCCCTTCCAACCCAAACCCTTCCATGCTTTTATGATGCCCTTTATTATTTTAGTGCTTTCACACTGAGAACCTTTCTGTAATAGTTACTCTTGAATGACTTATTATTATTTTTCATATTTACTATGAATTTTCTTGTTTTCTGGTGGATGCCTGGTATCTATCTTTGATCTGGGGAGGGGCAGCTTAGGAGAAAAAAACCCCAGTGTGATGTGGGTTACTTCTGTCATTCACAGAGGTACAAAAATTGTTACCCAGCTGTTTGAACCTCGGAGGAAATTCTCACCTAACTCCAGAGCTGCCTGTTGTTACAGCCTCTCCTGCCATGGGTTTTGTTATGATTTGTAGTTCAATAAAGTCCTGCAGGGGATGGGTTAGGAAAGGTTCAAATCACAGCCTGTTCCTCGCCTCTCCAGGTTCCTTCCCTGCCCCAGGAAGAGGCAGAGCGCTGCAGGAGAAGCCATGCAGATCATTTAAATCTGTAATTACTGCCTCTCAACCCGTCACCCCGGTGCAGGGCTGCACTCCTCAAGCAGGGAGGGGAGCAGTGGTGCTCTGGTTGCAGCTGCAAGGCTGGCGGTAGGAGAGGATCAAAAACAATCCAATCACAGCTCCCCGCAGAAAAGTAGATGCAGGTTGCAACGCTGAGGGTGCTTGATCTGGAATTAGAAGTAAAAGAAATGATTTCTGAATATTAGTGAAAAGCAGGCAGCAGATTTGACAGGGTTAGAGATAAATATCACCTTTACTCCCTGGGGAAAGCCAGAATCCCATCCCAGTGATTCCATTCATTCCTGTGCTCATTTTGCCCTGGAAGTGATTTGGTCGTGCCAGGCTGCACTAATGCAGGGATCTGTAAAACTGCAGGTCCTGCATCACTCTTCTGCAGGGGTTTGTGTTTGTGGTTTTCAGAGTAAACAGCAGCTGGGAAAAATGGTTTGGCTGAGCTGATCTGCAATGGTTAGTGTCTGCCTTGAGTTCCTTGGTCACTGAAGATGTCCAGGGTGAGCCAGAAAATGAGTAGGATTGCAGAAATGAGAAGTAAATAGAAGAAAGAAAATGAAAGGAGGGAGGAAAGAAGGAAAAGAGGAGAGGAGAGTAAGGCAGGAAAAAATGAAGAAAAGACAAAGGAAGGAAGAACGGAAGAAAAGACAAATGAGGGAAGGAAGAGGAAGGAAGAAATACATAAAAGAGAAAGAAAGATATTTCCTTACTTTCTTTCTTTTCTATTTGATGTGTTTGGTGAAGATAGAGATGCTGGAAGAAGGAAGATATTTAGGATCTATTCACTGCTGTGGAAAATTGCCAGGAGGTCTGATCAGACAAGCAGAACACAGCAGTAAAACAAGAATTCCACTGAGCAGAGCTCGTGTAGGCCAGGCTGACACCTCTGAAAGCTCAGAGAAGGGGGAGTTGTTGGTTTGGGCTTGGTTTCTGTGCTTTTCTTCCCAAAATCCCCTGCTGGTGGGGGCCTGTGTGGATGCACAGAGCAGCACATCTCAGTTCAGCACCTGGCCAGGCTCTTCTTGGAGCCCTTGGTGCTCAGTTCATGCTGTACCCCAGTGAACACAGCTTCCTGGTATCCAGGGTTATTCCTAGTGAAGCTTTGGGTGCTGGTATCTATTGTGCTGCTTTTACAGCAGGGATCACATCTCTATTTACAGCAGATGATTGCTTTTACAACAGGCTCCCCAGTGTCTCTGGTGAACTCTGCTCCTTCCCCTGTGCCAGGCACAGCCAATCCTCAGCTCCTGGGTTTGCTTCCTTGTGCAGAAAGCTCAATATGCCACAAAAATAGAAATCTGCCAGGATAAAATACAGCTGGAAAAATATCACTGGAGTGTGAAGGAACTGGAAAATAGTTGAGGAGTATTCAGGAGAAATAGCTGGGGAAAAGAAAAGGATGCTTGGGAAGCTGGGAATGTGGATGCTGGAACTGCCAGCTTTTAGGAAAATCAGTTTGTTCTGCTTTTTATGGGATGGTCACTGGTCTGGGGAGGGAGGAGAGGATGGAAGTAGTAAATCTGTTCTTATATTAAGGATATTCCCCTATATATGAAGGAAATAGAGTAAGGGGATAAAGCTGAGATGTCTGCAGTCTTGGAGGGCTCGGTGCTTCCTCTCCTTTACCCTGCAATGGTCTATAAATGGGAAATGGGGGGTTCTCAGGTGGCATCTGGGGAGGTGGGAAGTGAGCCTGGGTTTTTCACAGCCTTACAAAGGGCTTTGTGTCTCAAAGGGGGGGAAATGAGTCCCCAGCTGTCCTCCAGCCCTTACTTTTGGCTTGGAACCTGATGGAAATGACAGCAAATGGATTCTGATGGGATGACTCTATGACAGAGAGGAAAAACACTCACCAGTTTGGTGAATCTGGGGTTTATTTTGGGTGGTCTTGAGTGATTTCTGTGCTCTGTAAAATCTATCAAATAAATGCCCTGAGACTTCCCAGGCCAGTGGCTTTGTGAGCTCCCTCAGCGCTTCCTTCAGCACCTGCCTGATTGCTGGGCTGGAGCTGCCTCATCTCTTATCTGTCCAGAGCCTCTGGAAAGAATTTGACCTGCACTGAGCAGTTTGGGCTCTCCAACCCCAAAGCAAGGACAGCAGCAATGAAGCTCTGGGGTCATGTGCGCCTATTTCAAGCTGCAGAATATTTTAAATATTTATTACAAAGACCAAAAGCGTTTGAGCACGATCAGATGAAGGCAGAAAGAGCTTCTGGTAGTGGAGAGGTGAAAGCGAGGTTTGGAAGGTGTCCCTTTTGGAACTGGGGACCTGAGATCACTGATGGACTCACCCTTTGCCCTCAGTGAGAGTTGTTTTGCCACTGTCCTTTGCCCTGTGTAATGAATGGGGGTTTAAGGAGAGAAAATGGGTGGAAACTTTGTGATTCATTGCCCCAATCTTATCTCCAACATAAACCCCACACACAGAGCACATGAACAAGTTCATTTCTAACAGCCAAGCAAAGGAATTTCAGCTTTCCAGTGAATGTGTGTGCAAAGTATGGTGCCACTACACTGAGACGGAGGCTTGAAAAAATAGGTTTATTTAAAAAAATAGATATATTTATCTCAATCTGAGGTTATGCAGAAGCAGTCTGACTATTTCTGATACTGGAAAATTGCATTAAAATGTAGATATTATACACAATGTTCAATTATGCATATATAGATGTTTATTAGATGTTAATCCCATGATAAATTTCACCCCCTCTCCAGTGTGTGACTTTCGGTCAGACTCTGCTGTATCTGTCACAGTGGAGAGATGTAGATTATTGAACATAATCAATAATTCAATATTATATTGAATAATATAATAATTTGATAATTATTGAATAATAATTCAATAATTATTTTTAAATATTTAAATAATTCAGTAATTCTTTTTAAATATTTATTTTACCTGTGGATCTTGGGTCTTAAGAAAGAATGCATCTCCAATAAGCAAGTTTACTGTGAATCCAGAAAAAATCTTCTTTAGTGCTTTCTGTGCCACCACTCCATGGGGTTTTTCCAAGGAAGGGCTTGACCTGAGTGCAGAAATTATTAAGGTTTCTGCTGTTTGAGGTGAAATATGCACTTTTAACTGGTTTGGTATGGGTTTATTTGTGTAAGCCCAGCTGATTTGTGCCCCTCTGTCCTTGCTCAGAGCACCTGCTCCCAGCGTGGCTGCTGCTGGAGCCCCCAGAACGACGCCAACGTGCCCTGGTGCTTCTTCTCCCCCAACCACGGCTACCAAGTGCGCGGCTCCCAGAGATCCACCGCGGCAGGTGAGCTCTGGGCTGGGCCCCCAGCTCCCACCCCTGCTGCCCCCTCCCACACATCACCCCATGTGTGTCTCCCAAGGGTTTGAGGCCACGTTGGACAGGCTGCCATCCCCTTCCCTCTTCGGGAACGACATCCAGACCGTGCTGCTGACGGCGGAGTATCAGACCGCCAACCGCTTCCGATTCAAGGTCAGGCTTCGTCCTCGTCTGCCCAGGGTCTGTTTGCTCTGCAGGATGTGAGGCTGCCTGTGCAGGGAGTGCAGGATTGATGCCTCTGGAGCACTCTCATGATTCCCACTGAAGTTCTTTCCTTGTCCTCCCTGCTGTTGCAATGCCTCAGGTCAACGGGGACTTGGCACGGTGGGAATTCTGCTTGAAAAATCACCGAGACCTGTGGAAAGCTCAGCTTTCCTATTATCTACCATTTGTCCTCATCACAGGAAGATTTGGGGGGATAAATGCATTTACTTACTCTTCGTTTATGGCCCAATCACATCTCTCAATCGTTTTGACAGACAATATTAGCTTTTCCAATGGTTTGTGTTTTCCATGGAGAGCTCAAGAGCCTGTGCCATGGATGTGGGGTACCAGAGGCTTGTGGGGTTGAGAACCTTCTGTGGGAGACTTTGTCCCGTGGTGGGTTCCTGGTGAGACAGGGAAACACAGAGTCAAATATTCTGAAGAAAATGGCTGAAAATGAATAATTAAACTTGGAAGTGGATAACAATAAAAGCAGATGAGGAGACTGGGATAAGGGTGGAAATAAACCGAGTCAGAACTGTAGATAATGCTGGAAAATGCTGGAAAATGTCTGTATTTGGGATTAATTTTATAAAGGCCCAACGCTTGTGTCAATATGTGCAGATCACTGACCCTAATGCTCAAAGGTTTGAGGTCCCTCACGAGCACGTGAAGCCCTTCAAGGGATCCATGGCCTCCAACCCCAACTACAAGGTGGAGCTGAAGCAGAAGCCCTTCGGCCTCGTGGTGACCAGAGCCAGCAATGGCAAAGTGCTGTAAGTCCTGCTGGGCCTTCCTTGGTGACACAGATGTCACTGGGAGCTGGTGATGCCACCTGTGAGGTGCCCTCTTGGACAGACTCTACTTCTTCCCTCTTCTTGACTGGTGGATGTCCCTCAAGGACTCTTGGGATGACTTTGGGAACAAAATCTGAGGTTGGAAGATCTGTCTGAAGGGTTTCAGGTGTGGCCCTCTGATCACATTCCCCCAGTGCTGGGGAAATCTCAATATGGAGAATTTTTATTGCCTGAGAGACTCTGCCAGTGCTTCAAACCATGTGGGAAATCTCCTGATTGCCTTTTATCTTATTTACCTTTTCACCTTTATTTTTTTTACCTTCCTTTACCTTTTACCTTCTTTGCTACACTCATGCTGAGGCCCTGAATCACCAAAACCAGGCTGCCCTTTGTATCACCACAAAAATCAGGCTGCCCTTTACACCTGTGATATCCAAGGACAGCTGTCATCTAAGGCCTTGTCTAAAATATTTAATGAACTTGAACACTGGATTGTCTCATCCCATTTATGTTCTAAAAATAAAGGAATGGAACCAAACCCACCAAGCCAAGGTGCCCAAGTGCCCTCAGAGCAGGGAAGTGCCGGATGAAGGTGCTCATTAAATCAGCCAGGAATGATTACCTGTCACAGGGCTGGGCCACGTGGATTAGCGAGGCTTCCAGTTCAATTAATTAAGGGTTGCTTTTTGCTCTTATTAGTATTGTTTTCTTGCTTGGAATCCTCTGCAATGATTGATTTGCAATTACAGAGGGCACAGGAGATGGACTTGGCAGTCAGCAGTGCCTGACTGATTAAACAGGTACAGGGAGGGGGATGAGACACCTGAGGGACCACACTGAAACAATTCTCTGGAATAGTGTCTCTGGAAAAACTTCCTTAGGCCTTTGTTTAGTTTCATCAAAGCGTTTGGGTTTCTAAAGAAAAAAATGACAGTGATGTTTGACTCTGAGTTTGAGGATCTCAAAGGAAGCTGTTGCTACTATGGGATAAGGGCAGAGATAAATCCTTGATAAATTTCTTTGCACAAGGTTAGCACTGATTCCCCCCAGCTCTTAAACAGAGAGGCCTTTTTATGGAAGGACAATATGTCACAACAGTTCATTACAAAATCCTGATTATTCTGATAAAGTCTGTGACCTTCCACCGTCTTTTGCTCTACTTGAGGCCCCAAAAGAGAGTTTCTGATTCCAACAACATCTGGAAGAAAACCTGAAAGATCTGGGTGGAGACCTGACTCTGCCACCCAGCTCCAGCTGAAAGGAGCAGAAACACTTCTTGCAACAGCTCTTGGTAAAACTCTTCCTTTTTTCCTCTTTTTTTTTTTTGCACTTTTCCACCAGGTTTGACACCACCATTGGGCCCCTGCAGTACGCTGACCAGTTCCTGCAGCTCTCCATCAAACTGCCCAGCCGCAACATCTACGGCGTGGGGGAGCACGTGCACAAGCGGTACAGGCACGACCTCAACTGGAAAACCTGGCCCCTTTTCAGCAGGGACACGGGCCCCTCTGCAGTGAGTTTGGGGCTGTTTCCCCTCAATCTTTGCAGTTCTGTCACCCAACCCTCTCAGGCTGTGAACACATTCATGAATCCTCTGAGTTTCCCCTGAAGATTTTTTCAGGCACTGCGTGTTATTAAAAGCTCTGTGGTACTGATGGGTGTTCCCTGATTGTTATGTTGGTGTCCAGTGGAAAAACAGTGGATGAACCTTAATAGATGAGTCCTCAGCTTCTACTGATAATGAGAATAAATAGCATACTAGTAAATAACAACAGGCTTTGCTGAGGGCAGGGTTCAGTTCAGATGGCCCAGGCTGCTTCAGCAACATCTTCAGAGCTCAAATTATGGAAAAATTCTCCTTAACAGCTGTTTCTTTCCAAGATAAAATATGTCTGTCAGCTGTTATTTGTTGCTTTAGTTTTCTGGCTGTCCCTTTACGAAGCGATTTCTGTGACACCCATTTGGTGATAATTGTAAGATTATTTTCACCATTACCTCAGCTTCATGAAGCAGCTCCCTGCTTCGAGAGAGAACTTCTGTCCTCCTGCAATAGGAGACAAATGGACTGAAACCCGAGGGTGAGATGGCTGCATGTAGTTAATTAATAATCTGGAATTTGTACCCATTGCCTTGAGATTCCTCCTCACTCTTTGCTCTGGATTGAAGATAGTTCTTAACTGAATGGCTCCACTGAGTGTAGACTCATTAAGCTAAAATAACACTGAACAGCACCATGTCAGGCTGATTTCAGATTGCTCAGGTTCTGTTTATTGTTCAAGTGGACTGAATTTGCTTTTTCAGGAGAAAAAGCACAACTATTGCAACAATGGTTAGCATCTCTCAGGGGTTATGATGCTAATAATAACAGCAGAAATAAAAAAAATAATTAGAAAGGAAATGAAAAAGCAGCAAGGCACTCTCCTATTTCCATAGATTAGGCATCAAAATTATTGCCTTGTAGGAGGAATAGAAATATAGATTAGATGTAAAACCTTATCTGTGGTGAAAGGGAAGCACCTCTCAAGTTCTTGATGAGCACAAGCACATTTATTCCCCAGAAATAGAGCTGCAATATCTGCCAGCTTTCCTGGAGATCCATCAGATCTGTTATCTATTTATTGGGTAAATTCTTGTTTTAATGGAAAATAAAGGAGAATAACACCAGGAAAAACAGAACATATAAAACAGGGAAGTGTCAGGATTTAAATTCCTGCTGTTTGCTCCAATTTGAGACGATTCAAGTTCTACCTGTGATGTATTTTGGAATGTTCCAGAGCAGATCCTGTCATTAGATGTTAATCAGCTTGCCTGTTCCCTTCATTATTTTAGGCAATGGATAACTTGTATGGAACCCATACCTTCTTCCTGTGCTTGGAAGACAACACTGGAGCCTCCTTTGGTGTTTTCCTGATGAACAGCAATGCCATGGGTAAGAAACTTTTCTTTGGGGCTCTGAGCAGTGCATTTTGAAATTATTGCAATAAAACTGAGCTGATGTAAAACCAGCTCAGTTCTTCTTAAAAACACCCCCAATATCTGAGGGCAGTCATTACCCCGTGTCTAATAATATTTCAAACACAAGCAGTGAGTAGCTCCCAGTTGACTGGAGGATTTTGATGGAAACCTGAGGGTCAGGAACTTATCCAAAGGCTGTACAGGTCTGCACTGGAGCAAGAGACTGAATTTGGAGTGAACAACAATTTGGAAGTAAATGTCCTTTAATCCCTTCAGATAAGTGTATTTGTATTTATGTTTACTGAGCTCTGCACATCTTTGGGCTGGAAAGTTGTACTAAAAATTCAGAGATAAAAGTTTGAACCTTTGGATTTCTTCTAATGCTCTTCTCCGTAGGATGTAAAGGAATGGAAATAGGGACACATAAAGAGTTGTCTGATTTCCCCTTCTTTGCAAGTTCAATTAATGATTTAGGGTTCTTTAGGCATTTTCTGGTTTTTACTTCAGTAAATTTTCTAATCATCAATTAGAGAAGTTACTTTAGAATTTCCTGTCCTTCAGAACTGTTTTTGTGCACTCTTGTCTGGCAGAGTTTGTGGTGCAGCCTGCTCCAGCAGTGACCTACAGGACCATTGGAGGCATCCTGGATTTCTACATCTTCCTGGGGAACACTCCGGAGCAAGTAGTCCAGGAGTACCTGCAGGTACCTTTACCTACAGGGATCATGCATTGGACAGGTTTTTTCAAAGTGCTTGTGATTTATTTTATCATATTCTTTTTCTCTGGGTGCTGGAGAGGAGACCATTTTCCAGGCCCAAGAGCTCCAAAATTCATAAATCTGTAATTTACACTGTGGCCATTAGGGCTGGAGATGATCTCTAGAATAATTTATGTTTCCTTGCTCTTGCCACGAGGAGAAATTCCTGTTCATGTGGCAATATTATGGCATAGAGAGTGTGTTTACAGGATGTCTGGATCTTATGATCACAAGATATCACTGAGTGCCTTTTGCACTTCTTGAGATCTTCCTCGGTTCCAGTAACACCTTAAAGAATGGGCATTGTCCCAAAATACCAGTATTTATTAAAATAAATAAATAATAAGAAAAACTATTGTATTTAGGAGCGAGCCATTGGAGTAGATTTGAGAAATGTGGTGATGCCTTTTATCAGGACTACCTAAAACCAGAGGGCAGACAGAGTTCAGGGAATACAAAGCAGTTCTATTGCCTGAAGCCCTTCAGGTACATTCAGGGCAGACCAAGCCCCCCAGGGGCTGCACCCAAAATGCACCACGGGTCAGGGGGCACGCTTTTATAAGTTTGGCCCGTTTGCATTTTGGGGGTTCATCCTCCAATTCCAGCTGCAGGCAATGAAGTCACTGACCCCCAGTTTGCTCCCCCAGGTCACTTTTGTTCCCATCTCTGGGGCCTGAGGCAGTGAGGTGTCCTTGACTGCCAGGCCTGGAGAGGAATTGCTGTGTCTGCCCAAAATGGGAAAGCAGCAGCTGACACTGGGGGTGGAGCTCAGAGTTACACACTGAAGAACTGCAGGGGTACAGATGGATGGAAACAGAAAAGCTCAAATCCTGAGGCACCAGTGGGTGCAGGGGGAGGGAATGAGGTGACACAGGGTGCCCAGCAGCTCATGGGGTTTTTGTTTTCCCCTCCCAGCTTGTGGGACTGCCAGCCCTGCCTGCCTACTGGAACCTGGGATTCCAGCTCTGCCGCTATGGCTACACCTCCCTGGATGAGGTGAAGGAAGTCGTGGAGAGGAACAGAGCTGTTGGACTGCCCCACGTGAGTATGGGGTTTGGGGAGCACAACTGGCTCGTTTTCCAAGAGCTTGGATTAGGAAGCCAGTGGTGTCAAAGGTTTTTGTGCATTTTGATGTTAGGCCCATTATCAGAGCGCTGGATGGGAGGTGGGTTAACTGCAGTTGGATTTGTTCAAACACTTTCTTGTAATAATTTTTATTTTATTCTTTCCAACTCTATCAATTTTTCTTCTCTTGCAACAGTTTTTTAATTGTCCTATGGACAGTTATGGAACCATATATTAGTCTTAATTGACAGTCAAAGGCAAAGTACAATTAACTTTTAAAATTAGACTTTAGGGGACATGAACCTGATGTCTTCAGTAGAATAAAATACCTTAATATTCAGCTAATATTTGGGAAGGAAAATAATAAAATAATATAAATAATAAAAATCATTACCTATAATAATAATAAAAATAATAAAAATCATTACCTATCACTTCTCATGGAACTCCCTTCTCTTTCAGGATATCCAAGTGATTGATATTGATTACATGGAGAACAGGAAAGATTTTACATACGACAAAGTGAAATTCAAAGACCTCCCTCAATTTGCAGCGTATTTGCATGAACATGGACAAAAATATATCATCATATTGGTAAGTACTGAATTACTCCTTTCTTCCCTTGTGAACACTTCCATTGCAGTTATTTATTATTATTATTATTATTCTTTACTTCTTATTATTATTCTTTACTTCTATGGAATTACTTCATTTGCAATTAATTGCAAATTAATTGAATTAATTGCAATCCTATGCAATGACTTCATTTACAGCCAATAATAATGGATGGAATATCCTGATTTCTTCTTTTCTTTGTCATTTTCTAATTTCTTTAGGATCCTGCTATCAGCACCCAAAAAATGGCTGATCAAAGTCCCTATGGCAGCTACGTCAGGGGAACGGAGAGAAACGTCTGGGTTAATGAGTCGGATGGAACAGCACTGGTTGGGGAGGTAAGCGTGGTTTTCCACATTTGAATTGGCTCTGTTGTCACTGCTGTGATTTACTTTAGCTCAGGGGGCTTATCTATCAGTGAGGGCAAAGTTTGTAAGGTCTCTTATAAACTGTGATAATTTTCAACCTTTCTTAGCTTTTTTTTTTTTCAAGTGTTTATTAAAAAGGTATTTTTCATTGATTTTTACATCAAAATGAACATATGTTTTAAATTTTAATTTTTTAAAGAAAAATATAACTAAAGTAGCAATTAAAATTACACTTGCTCACATTAACCTTTTTTTTTTTTACAATAACACTAACATTTTTTTACACTAACATTTTTTTACATTAAAGGGTAGTTTGAAGGCTCAAGGGACATTTCATCAACCAGCTCCTATTTATTTCCAGTAGCAACTGAAGAGCCAGATCCCACATTATCCTTTTAATTCATAAACTTAATTTCTCTTGAGGATTTTCTCAGCTGTGTATTGTTGACTCACAAGAAAAGCAATTGAAAAATTCAAAGTTAAAAAATACATACTCTCTGTGTTCTTCAGCCTCCCATCCAACCTGAGCAAGTCTGTGATCCTGTGGCAGGACTTTTTAATCTCGTTCAAAGTTTCATTAATTATTTTCCTTTGAATATTCTAGGTGTGGCCAGGGGAAACTGTGTTCCCAGACTACACCAGCCTCGAGACCACCAACTGGTGGGCGAATGAAAGCAAATTGTTCTATGACTTGGTGCCCTATGATGGAATATGGATTGTGAGTAACTCAGGATTTCTATTTTTATTTTTAAAATACAGGTGATAGCAGATGTTTATTACATTGAATTTTTATTGGATTGAAAGGTATTTTTGCAGTCAGAAGGAGACATTGAAGAACAGCTACTAATGATTCCTCAAAGGATGACAGAATAGAGTGGAAGAATTTTTTTTAGGGAAATGTACTTAAGGCAACTTTATTAGATCCTGCATCTTTCCTTTCCAGGACATGAATGAAGTGTGCAACTTTGTTCAAGGCTCAAAAAAAGGTTGTGCAGACAATGAGTTAAACTACCCTCCTTACACTCCCAGTAAGTCCGCCTACTTTAATCAGAATAATAAAATATCAAATAAAATGTTAATTACCTTCAAGGATACAACATGATTTTAGTGTAGTTCTTGTGGGTGGGGCTTGGACATTCCTGTTGACAGAAAATAATATTTATATGCTTTTATTTGTATACTTCAGGTGTGGTTTATAGAACTGCCTCTTTTATCTCGTCAGATAAATACTGGATGTTGTCATTGCCTTAATTATGTCTGATAATGCAATGATCCTCATGCACTGTCAGTAGTTTTTCTGCTATTTGCAGAACTAAAATGGAGTTCATAGTTTGTATTAATAGTAGATTTAAGTAACCTTTGCCAGTGTGCTGTCAGATGGTGATTCAGGAATTCAGAGCTCAGTTCCCTGGATGGGTGCAAAGCTCAGGAGTGGAAATCTCACAGAGCAAACCAACAGCCAAGAGCAGCATTTTGGTTTTGGAGTAATTAAACTGCCTGAGTGAACGAATAAAGAGAAAAAAGGGGCTTGGATATCATGAATGTGCATTAAAGACTGGAAATATTAATAATAAAAATGTACCTTATCAGTGCCATTTGTATTCCTTCCTTCAAGGGATCCTTGACAGACTCATGTACTCCAAGACACTTTGCCTGGATGCAGTGCAGAGCTGGGGCAAGCAATATGATGTCCACAACCTTTATGGATATTCCATGACCCTATCCACCAGGAAGTAAGGAATGCTTGCTAAAATCCTGCTGAAGGGTTTCAGAACAGTCCGTGACCTGTGTTTTCCAAAGCACCACGAGATGTGACTGCTAGAGGAATGAGATTCCTGGAAAATGCTGTGTTACCTTTGAGCCAATTCCACAAAAAAAATCCACAAAATCCACAGCCTGGAGGTGGTAGGGAAAGCCACAAATTGGCTGCCAGAGCTGTGTAAAGAGATTTATTTCAAATGAATATCTTGAGCTTTGCTAGAACACACCTGCAAAGGGATCCACATCCTTGGGATGAACAATCAGTGCCAATCGGTGTAAATCTGCTTTGTTCAGAATTGTCAGTGTCTGAGCTGGGTTTTCCTCTGTGTAACGCCAGCCTCATTTTTTTCCAGAGCCATTGAGACGGTGTTCCCCGGAAAAAGAAGCTACCTCATCTCGAGGTCCACTTTTGCAGGATCAGGAAAGCACGCGGGGCACTGGCTGGGGGACAATGCAGCCACGTGGGACCAGCTGAGATGGGCAATCCCTGGAATGCTGGAGTTTAACCTCTTTGGAATTCCTTATGTAGGACATCAGTTTGTGCCATCCTTTTAAATCAGAGAACAGATTGTCTAACCAAGCACTCTCAAAATAACCACTTACACTGGCACCTCAAAATTAACCATTTTTTAGTAATCTCCTTTGAACATTTCAATTATCAATTTTTGATTTAGGCTGTTTGATTTTTGTGGCTGTGGTGGCATAAAAGTGGGTAACAAGCTTATTATCTTATATATCCCAATCTACCTCTTATTTTAGTAATTTTTAAACTCCAGTGAGGGATGTGCACCAATTCCTGGTTTTCTTATCGTGTCAAATCAGAGACATCCACTTAGAAGGGAAATAGCCAGAATCCTTTTTGTGATTTAAATTTGAATGGCTTTGCAGCTTTTTTCCCATTCTGTGCCTATGATCACCAAACAGGAAGGTAAAATTTGGAAGAAGCAGTTAGTGAGGGGTCAGTTCAATTTTTTGGACAGCATAGCTGGATTTGGGAGAGGAAAGTTACAAATATGTTGTACCTTTTGAGGTGCACTGTACATCCAACACATTCTGATTTTTTAGTTGTTTTTTTTTTAAGGTTGGAGCAGATATTTGTGGTTTCAGTGAAGACACCACAGAAGAACTGTGCAGACGATGGATGCAGGTGGGAGCATTTTACCCATTTTCCAGGAACCACAACGGTGAACATGTCATAGTAAGTTGTGCTTTCTGTTCAAAGCTGCTTTGTGTTCCACGACCACATTTCCCTTAATATCGCTTCTAACCCTCACTCTCACTGCCCAGCTTGAAAACAGAACCTTAGGATGTCTTTATGAAATTATAGATGGGAGAGGTTGCGTTTCATGAGGGTTAATTGAGAATACAGTTGTTTGATTATTGGTTATTATTGATGATTGGTTATTATACAGTTTTATGATTATTGGTTGCTCCTACCACCAAGGAACACCGAGGCCTGTGTGAGCCACCAGGCTGAGCCCTGGGAGCTCCTTGGCATGAACCTGAGTGTCAGGATGAATCCTGGAATAACCCTGATGGACAAGGAGGGATGGGCAGTGCAAACAGCCCAACAGAGGGACAGGACACCAGGTCACAGCAGCAGAAAGGAGAACCCAGTGCAGAGCTGCCCCACGGAACCCCAGCCCCTCTGAAACAGCTTTTCACACGTTTGGCAGAGTGTTTCTGAAAGCCTGGCAATAACAACAGTGGATATTTGTTTCCAGCATCAAGATCCAGCTGCGTTTGGAGCCAACTCCTTGCTGGTGAACAGCTCCAAGCATTACCTGAACATTCGCTACACTCTGCTGCCCTACCTGTACACGCTGCTCTACAAAGCTCACACCCAGGGGGACACGGTCGTGAGGCCACTGCTCCACGAGTGAGTCTGGGAATTCATAACCAGTAGGGAAATCTGACACATTTCATACTGCTAAAGGGACTTTCTAAACCTCTGTCCTCTGAAAAAGCACATTGAATATCTGTAGGTGTTTTCCCAATCAGTGAAACCCCTTTTGGCCTAATCAGGAGGTGATTTTTATATGGCATCCAGTCAGTACCCTGAAACCTTGGGGTTGCTGCTGATATAAATCACAAAAAACCAATTTCTAAACCAATTTCTGCTCTATCCTTCACATTTATTCAGGTTCTACTCTGATGAAATAACATGGGACATCGACAGGCAGTTCCTGTGGGGCCCTGGGCTGCTGATTTCCCCTGCTCTTGAGCCGGTAGGTTTGGCTGGTTTGGGATCTCTCTGGTGGCCACGGGCCATGTTGAGTCACCAGCTCCCTCTCCTTCATTTATTGCTTCCAGTGAGACAGCCCACAGCACATTTTTACCCCTGCTGAAACAGAAAATCTCGCAGTAAAATCCTGCTCCTGTTTTCCAGTCTTCTATGGAGTCAGGGATATCTGGTCTGATATTCTGCTTTACCTCATCTTCACATCTCTGAATTTCCTTTGGAGCCAGCTCCTCTTGCTGCATTTCAGCTTCCCTGTGGTACAGCAAGAAAACAAAAAGGTTGTGGCTTATTCTGTGGCAGGATCTTGTAAATAATGATTCCTCCTGCCAGCAGCACCTTTGCCAGGGAGAAACATAAAACATTTGGTAAAGACAGAAAGGGAAAGCAAGAATCTGGAAGGTGCCAGCCCCAAAATAAATGGAAATAAAGACAGAGAGATCCTCGTGGATAGGATCTGGTTCACTGGGTTTGAAGCATTGTGGCTTTGGGGGGCTTTCAATGATCTGCCACTTTGCAGAGCAGCAATTCAGTTACAGCCCAGCAGCTTTGCAGAAATCTGCTTGGATTGCCCTTCCCCCTGTCTGGACACCATCCTAAACACCAGGAAACAGCAAAGTGCAGGAATATCAGTGATTTTCTTCTCAGAGTGAACTTCAGCTTTATCAGAAAATTGAGTTTTATCTGATTAAGTTGAAATATGAAAGTTGTTTCTTTATTCACTTTCAGGGCGTGGAGTCCACTCGTGTGTACTTGCCTGATGCAGAGTGGTACGAGTATGACACGGTAAGGAAAGGCAGGGATATTATGGGATATTACATCATTTTCTAAATGGGATTGCGATGAAATAGGATTGTCAGCCCTGCCTTGGGGACAGAGACCTGAAGGAAAGACTTTGGGGTTACTTGAGAGACAAGGGATGAAGGGTGGTGGGATAAGCACAAGAACTGGTGCTTCAAGAAAGGGCTCAGATTATGACATTAAATCAGAGTGATAAGCAATTATTTTCTTTATGTGCCCATTAGCCCACAGATATTTACATAACTTTAACTTTTTTTATAAGGAACAATTTGACGAAACTCAGGACTTAAGAAAACACTCCCAGTAGCGGGTAACACAAAATTCCTGTTCTCTTTTTAATCTCTGTCCATCAGGGTGAACCACTGCAGCTGAAGAAAGTGTGGCACAATATACCAACCCCAGGAGACAAAATGGGGCTGCACCTGAGAGGAGGATACATTTTCCCTACTCAGAGACCAAGCACCACCACAGTGGCAAGGTAGAATCCCAAACAGAGCACTTTTAACATTTATTTTTTCTTCCCCATAAAGGGGCTGAGGATTTCTAGGCTACAAATAACAGCAGCCCATTGTATTTAGGATTTTCACCGTGAAATGTGGGAATAGCTGTGAGCCAAACCTCACTTCCACACCTTTAGTGATGAATTATTTGCACAGAAATTTGTAAACTGACTGGGTATTTTAATCCATTTGCATGAGAATTAAAGGAAACCAAGGATTAAACTTAATTAAGGCAATTCTCCAAGGATTGCGACCCTGTTGGGTGTTTCACTCTTGCACGAACATGCAGGATGCACCAAGAATGTTCAGATGTTTGTTACACACATGAATCTCTCTTTCCACAGCCGCAAGAATCCAATGGGACTCATAATTGCCCTGGATATCAACAATGAAGCTTCTGGGGATTTGTTCTGGGATGATGGAGAATCCACAGGTGAGCAGCCACCAACAGCGAAATAAATATGGTTAACGAAGATCTAATGTGCTCAGATTCCAGTGTTCCTGCTGAAAAGAAGGCATTGTAACACACTGCTGCTACTTGCTCATAAATCAAATGGTTTTCATCCCTTTGAAGCAGAAAACTGTGACTATTATTAATGTGAGGATGAAGTCACGACTTAATTCTACAGGAGTAAAGAAAAAAGACACAAGGCTCTACTCTAAGGTCAAGCCTCTGGTTTTCAGGAGAAATCTTTAGGTTGTCAGGAGGTGACAGGATGGGATTTTCCCATGGGATTTAGGCAAACCACTGCCCATCCAGGAGGCATCTGAACATCAATATTGGAAAACCTCATCCATTCCACTTGCACAGCTCCTTTTCCTGGTGGCCTGTACCAATTGTATCTCCCAGGAAAACTCCAAAGCCTCTGCTTTTTGGAATTTAGTGAAAGCTGGGGCTGCTTTTAAGAAAGAGAGCAGTGATTCAGCTGATTATTGCTGCCATAAATCCAGCAGGCCTTGGGTGGCTGCTGTGCATGGGGGTGACAGCTCCATGTGCTCCTCTGGCCTAAAATAACAAAGCCATTACTGCCCTCACTGCTGCTGCCAAGCAAAGCAATAAAACATTTCATCATTTTATGGCTTGCCCAAAACTTATAGGTTGCAGTTTTATAGGGGAAACCATTTGCAATTTGCTTGTGATGGCAGGATTTGTCTTTTCGTATGTGAAAAAGAAAAAAAATCCAAATTGACCTTACTTTGTATTTCTTTTTTCCTGGTCATGTGTTATTTCCTCTCTTATGGTTTCATGGCATTTATCATTATTATCACCACCATTATTTTTGTATGAAGAATACTTATTTAGGTTATGTTAAAGGATTAGTTTTGATCAAAACTTTTATATCTAAGACGAACTAAGAAGAAATAACAGTGCGATAAAAATATCACTACATTTTAGAAGAGCTGCTTTCAATGAATTTTTGTGGAAAAAATTAGGTCTCCTGGGAGACTGGCCAAAGGAAAAAGGGACATTTCAGTTCCCCAAAGAAATATTAGTAAATATTTGAGTTGCTTAGTGCAGCTTTGAACACAGTCCTGATCATTAACATTTTATTGGTCTCTAGCAGTGGCACAGCCCTCCTTCAATTTTATTCTTTTCTGCACTCCAATGTAACCTCTTTCTTTACCTTTTAGGCACAATTGACAAGAAAGCCTACATTTACTATGAGTTTAAAGTTTCCAACGTAAGTATTTGATTTTAATTTCTGATTTTTATCCAGTATCTTTTAAGACCATTCTTTCCTCTCTTTATTCTCCTGTAAGATTTGCTGGAGAACAAAACATTTGCCAAAGCCAAGAGGAATCATGTTCAAAATACTCCCATTTAACTGGGATGAAATCTGTTGTGTTTTTTTTTCTCCTATTTAGTAGAAATATCTAAATAACTCCTATTTCCTTCCACGCAATAAACTCAGTAGCAATATTCACTGAACAAGAGAACTCTAAAGCACAAGAGGCATTTAAAGCAGTCAAAAAGGAGAAGCACGGAGTGTTTGTGATTCTCAAAATAGTGGCACTGTAAAAAATACATATTTTTATACTGTGAAAATCCAGCTGAATGTCTCCAAAGAGTGAGGGAGACCCACACCTTGCCTGAACCCTCAGAAACTACATCAGGGTTGAGTTTTATTGTGTTATTTTAAGCTGAAAGTGCCTTTGCAGGGTTCATTGACAATCAGGATGGAGTCCTGATAGTGTTTCTATCTAATATTGACAGTAACGATCACAAAACAAGGATTGCCAACAGCATGGTAACATATTATTTGTACAATAATAAAAATAATTTAATTAATATCGCTAAAGGCATTAATTCCTTTGCCATGATGAAAGAGCACAAACTAAGGGAGAGAATGCAGAGGAACACGAATGGAGCACAGGAATTAGTAATTTTTTTAATCATAATTAATCAAAGAATTATTTGTAGATATGACACCCCAGTTGCTGTTGGAGTTTGAAACCCCAGTAGCCAAATTGTGACTTGGCTGCGACGCCGATTGAATTAACAATTAACCCCAATGTTCCCATGGAGGGCAATAAGGAAGTTCCACACACGTGTCACAGCCGTGGTGCTCTTCCTCTGCTTGAACTCTCCATCTGAAAATAACGAATGGCACAGCATAGGAAGAGGTGTTTTTATATCAAGAGAAGTGAGAACCTTTGGATGTTGGAACCCAGCGAGTCTGGAGTTTATCTGCCCTGTCACAGACCCACCCCGGCCCTTCTTTATTTCCCAAGCAAGGAAAAAAAGCTGAGGCTCAACACTGAAGATTAGTTTATACGTGGTAGGAAAGCTTTATTGTGATAACAACAAGCAGAGCAATAATTAAAATGTGTGGAAAAAGATATTGGTTTATTTATGCTACGATGTGAAAATCTTCATAGAAAAAATTGTTAAATCAGGAGGACTTTTGGCAGATTTTTTAAAAGAAGAATATGACCACTGTATTATTTTTCAGAATGCTCTACAAATGACTGCTACACACAGCAATTACGCTGATCCAAACAACCTGAAATTTGAGGAAATCAAGATATTGGGGCTGTCCCAGGAAATAGCATCAGTTTCTGTGTCTCAGAACAATGTCGTGCAAGATTATACCCCTGATATCACCTATGATCCTGCAACAAAGGTAAAGCAATAACAGGGAAATGGAGAGTGAACATATTTAAAATTGCTTTAAAATCAACTTTATTTTATACATTGCAAAGGACAGTACCCAGTGCCAATGTTGTTTCAATGAAATACAATGTGAATTTTATTACAGAATTAAAGTACAATTGCATTCGACTCTGCTGCATCTAAGTTATGCTCACGGTGCAGCAGACAGCTTATTTCATGTATTTATTCCTGTTTGCTTCCAAGGATGCTGTGGGATTAACTCCATATTTTTAGAGTCTTAATTCTTCAGATTTTATCTGTAAAAATATCAGTTGTGTGTCTTTGTAAAAGTGAGACTGTATCTAATCTTACAGGATGGGATTTTGTGAATTTTCAATTTTTAAGTGTAATATTCTTAAGGACCAGCATCTCTTTTGACTGAAGGAAAGCTGGATGGGATGGGACATTTAATGACTGTTCATTGTTTCATATTTATAAGGTTGCTGTTATAAAAGGACTTCAGCTTGAACTGGGAAAATCTTACACAATCAAATGGACTCAAAGTATGAATATCAATGAAAGATTTAATTGTCATCCCAGCCCTAATGCAACAAAAGAAAAATGTCAACAGCTTGGTTGTTCCTGGGAAGTAAGTCCTTATTTCTCTAAACTAATAGGACAAAAAAAAAAAATCCAGAATAAAAGGGTTTCCTTTGTGGTTGTTACAGAATAAAAGCGGTCTGGGAGATTTGTCAGGTTTAAATAAAATGGACTGGACTGTAGTGATGGATTTTATTTACCTCAGTAGCTGACAACCATTTAAATTCCAGCACATTGTATCAGGGGTTGAGGAAAAATGAGGTATTTTCTGAAAGGTGAACAGAAATAATATTAGAGTTATGAAAAAGCAGAAGAGCATTTTCAGCTGCCCCTTCTGCCTCAGTGGAACCATGGCCTGCAAGGCTCAGCCCCTTTGTGTCACCTTTGTGTCACTCAGGGACATTTTAAGCCAAATTAATTCCTCTGGATCTCAGTTTTACAGGAAATCCTTGAATTCCACAAAAATCTTGATGCATTTGGAAACTTGTTTATATCCACATCAAGGAGCTACTTCCAAACCTTCATCTCCAACATGAAGTTCTTTAACACATGGTTTCATGTATTATTGATAATTATTAATGAACATGTGGGAGCAACATGGCCTGGTGGGGTTGAACTTCAGAGGGTGACTCCAACTAAATGACTGCCTGTTCTTCTAAAGCTAAAATGCCTATTTTTGGCCTTTCCTGTAGGAGTGAAATCCAAAAGTCAGTGCTGGCTGCTCCTGCACCAGCACCTGCTGAAGCAGTTGATGAGCTGCTCTGGTTTTGTTGCACTACTAAAAGGATTTTTTTATAGTTTTGGACATTTGGAAATGTCAGGAGATCTCAGATGAGTAGGATGTAATTTTCACTGGGTATATTAAGGATAATTTGTGTGAATTAAGCCAGTGGAAAGTCCTGATGCTGCCTGAGTAAGAAATGGGTTTTGGGCACATGTCCTTGAAGGCAGCCAGAGAGAAATGGGATTAAAAGGGACGAAGTTTAGGAATTCCCACAAGCCAAGATTAAACCATGTTGAGGGATTGATCTGAAGATCAAAGAGATGAGGAAATTAAATCCTTCTTAACTGCACGAGGATTCAGTTTCCTGACTGAACTATTTGTACAGCCTTCACAGGATGGCTTTATTACACCTGAGTCAGCCTAGAGACCATTCTGTATTATTTCTTCATTCAGGATTCCATTAATTTTCCCCCCAAATTCCACATTTGACACAGATCTGATAAAAACAGGATTCCATGCTAATACCTAATTAAAAAATCCAGCTGATTTGCTAACCTGGAAGTCCTTTCTGTTTGCACCAGGAGACAGCAAATCCAGATATTCCTTCCTGCTACTACAGCTCCAGCAATCCTTACCTGGTGAAGAGTGTCAACTATTCCTCCGCTGGAATCGAAGCCACACTCAGCTTGGATGGCTCCAAGGTCAGGGCTAACGAGGCTTACACTGCCCCAATCAGCACCCTGCGCCTGGAGGTGAAATACCATCTCAACAACATGCTGCAGTTTAAGGTAAAGCCATCCCAGAATTCCTCAAATGTTTTATTTATGGAAATTCAAAGGGCTTTTTATGGCCAAATCTGTAATTCACAGACAGAAGCAGCCTTGTGTAAATATGTTTCTCCTTCTAAGCAATTATTATTGCCCTTAGCTTGCATTTTTTTATTTCTTGTCCTAGAATCCTAGCACTCAATTTTACAAAGAAATTACATGAATCAAAGGTAGAATGCCAGTGTATGTGTGTAATGTCAAACAGGAACTTTGAAACTGAAAGTATTTTGTTAATATGCAGGTAAATTTATCTGTAAGTGCTCTCATGACTCTACAGTTTATTTTTACATCCACCATTGCACTTCTATTCTAAAATTGTCCGTTCACTGTTGTTTAACTGTAATTTGCTGTGATGTGTTTAATAATGTTGAGCTAAGTGGTCAACATCAAAAACTAACTTCTATCAGCTTTCAAAATACAGAAAGCCTGAGAAAAAATCCTAAAAGTTGAGTAAAAGATGAACTAGAAAATTATTTATCACACTTGCAAAGTACATACACCGAAGTACATATACCTATATTCTAAATATAAGAATATACTTCAAATTCATGTAGATAATTAGATGAGCCATTCATGATCCAAAAGAAATCTTTTAAGTTTCGTTGGTTGGGATTCGTTTCCCCCCAACAAAACCCTGTGAAAGAAATGGTCCAAGAACATGCATTTGAAAGAAAACACTCCCCACAGCAGGTGTTTTAAAATCTGCATCAGATTCAGATTTTGAACTACTGATTTGCTTAACTAAGCCGACCTTTTCTTCGCAGATCTATGACTATCAAAACCCACGGTACGAGGTCCCCGTGCCCCTGAACCTCCCCAGCTCCCCCACGAGCTCGAGCCAGGACCGGCTCTACGACGTCTCGCTCCAGATCAAACCCTTCGGGATCCAAGTGCGCCGCAGGAGCACGGGGACAGTCATGTAAGCCCCTGCCACCCTTTGTTGCTTTGTGTCACACGTTTGTGGGGGCTTTTTTCACGCCAAGCGCTCTCCTCTGTGCACGGGCTGGAGTGAAGAACACCGGCGGCTCTGAAGGCTGTTCCTTGTGCGCTCCCCAAGTTTCTGGGAGGCAAAAGGACTTTTCTACAGTTCCTAAAATATTCCTTAGGTGACCACAGCACTGCTCATTAAGGATTGGCCATTTGGGTCAGTTTTGGGGAATGGTTAGGGAAAAAAAATAGAAGGAAGTGGTGTCCCAACTCGAGATGGGTTTTGGTAATACGACAGACGAGTCTGGCAGGAGCTTCATTTTTTCTTGATTGAGTCAGAGTTACAAAACAGAGAACAGTTGAGTGTGTTATGCTTTTTCTTCAAAAAACCAATTTAATTTAATTTTTTTAAGTACTCAAAACTTAATTGCGAGTTGAGTTCCCTTTTGCCAACCAGAATAATAATTCAACCTGCAATTGAAGCTCCTGGAAGGATGAAATTCTCTGGCAGAGCCCACCAGGCTGCAGTTTGATTTCTAACTGGAAAGATGCTGATTTATAATAAATGTGACCTCTGAATGCAATTCCAGTGTAATCTGCACAGAAAGCTCAGTGAACTGTAAAAAGCACTTTGTTTACTATATTCCATGTGGCTCCAGTGCTCTGTCTGGGAGGAAAATAGGATTGCAGTGTCCTAAAACACATTTCCTCTCTAAATTGCCAAAATACAACACAACTTGCCATGCACGATGCCTGTGTGCTATTCCTCTGAGAGACACAGAGGATTTGATGTCCCGAAACTCTTCAGCAATTCTTACACACTCCCATTTCATGTCCTTTAAGTTTTTTTGATAACCACAACATTTTTAGTCCACTTTTACTGAAGAGTGAGATTTGCAGAGAAAGAGTGGCTCAAAAGGAAATGTCTGCCAGAAACACAGCCCTGAGGACGCTCTATTCTAATTTTCCCTTTCCTCTTCCCACTTCAGCTGGAATTCAGGCCTGCCCACCTTCACCTTCAGTGACATGTTCATCCAGATTTCCACCCGCTTGGCATCCCAGTACATCTATGGGTTCGGAGAAACGGAGCACCCCACCTTCCGACACAACATGAGCTGGCACACCTGGGGAATGTTCACCAGGGACCAGCCTCCAACTGTAAGCAGGCAAAGATGTGATTTCTGAACCAATGAGTGCAGGAAGTGTTCAGCACGACTTTAAAATCCAGTGGATGTCTGCTGGTACTGGGCATTGGCTCTGACTGTATTTATCAGAGTTTACAATTTCGATGGTGTCTCCATGGCAAAGGTCATCTGTAAACCCATTATTTGTGACCTGCAAGAACAATGTGAGGAGCTCAGGCCCTCAGTCAGCTGCTGGAAGGTGACAGATGGCTTAGGAGTAACAGCACGTTCCTCCTTTTTTTTATTCTTCTCTGCTCATTGTTTTGAGAATTAGACATGAGTCAGAACAATTCCTGTTGCTTGGGGATTAATTTAGTACTTACACAGGTAAAGCAGAAATCTTATCTCTGTTTATTTGTCCTATTTCCTACAAGATAGCAAATTTCCAATTATCAGGGGATGGCCAATGAAATAGCAGCAGCTAATTATATCTCCAACTTCCAGGTCAGGCTGGAACACATTTTGAGAAAATTAAATACAGTGTCACCAGCACCTCCTGAGCACGCAGACACCTGGTTCTGTTTGCAAAGAAGGGAAAGTTTTGTCCTGAGGAAGCACCTTCTCATTAGTGAAATTTAAGTGCAGCAATACCTTTGCTTTCCTTCCTGCCTGAGCAGTCTGGAGAAGCCTGATAAATTGTGAAGCTCCAAGTGACCTTCTCCAGGTCTGTTTTGTTGTTAGGTTAGGGTTTAGGTGTATAAATTTAAAATTTATTTGCTATGTTTGGCAATTGTCTCATCTTTTATTAAATTTATTACTAAATGTTAGTAAGCAAATGTTTGCAATGTTTCTCCAGTAAAACGTATTTTGTTTTATTTGCAGTACAAGTTGAACTCCTATGGTTTTCAGCCATTTTATATGGCTCTTGAAGAAGATGGCAATGCCCATGGAGTTCTCTTGCTTAACAGCAATGCAATGGGTAAGAAAACCTTCACTTTATCTCATAAAATCATGGAATGGTCTGGGTTGGAAGGGACATTAAAGCTCATCCTATTCCACCCCCTGCAGGGACACCTTCCACTGTCCAGGTCACTCCAAGCCCTGTCCAACCTGGCCTTGGGCACTTCCAGGGATCCAGGGGCAGCCACAGCTGCTCTGGGCAATCTCAGGGCCTCACCCCACTCACAGGGAGGAATTTCTTCCCAATATCCCACCTAAGCCTCCTCCCTGTCAGTTGGAAGCCATTCCCCCTTGTCTGGTCCCTGCAGACCTTTGCAAATTGTCTCTCTCCATCCTCCTCCGCGTGCTCCATTTTTACAGTCAGCGTTTTGCACCAGTGGCAAATCCAGGCCTCCTTTTCTCACTCCCTTCCCTTCCACTTCCAGATGTGACTTTCCAGCCCACCCCTGCCCTGACCTACCGCACCATCGGAGGAATCCTCGACTTCTACATGGTTTTGGGCCCGACCCCCGAACTCGTGGTTCAGGAATACACCGAGGCAGGAGCCTGACTGCTGCTGGGCTTTGGCGGGTTGGCTTGGTTTCTCTTCCCCTCCTCACCACGAGCATCCTTTCCTCTTTTCAGCTGATAGGGCGCCCAGTCATGCCACCCTACTGGTCCTTGGGATTCCAGCTGTGCCGCTACGGATACGCCAACGACTCCGAGGTCGCCACGGTTGTGAAGGAAATGCAGGCGGCTCAGATTCCCCACGTACGTTGGGAGCAAATATCATTTGAGCTTTTGGCTTCGTAGCATTGACTAAATCCATTTAAACACTAAAGCAGTAAACAACCAAAAAAACCACTGTGGTAAAGAAGAGCAGGTTTTGTGCCACGGGCTCTGGGCTGTGTTAAAAGCTGTTTAATTTTCTTAATTATTCACACCAAAGAATGAGAGGAAGGAGCAGTGATTAAGAAAAACCAGCAGGGAGAAAAGTGAAGCAGCATAATTTCATTGCCATAATGCTCTGTGTCAAGTCAGCTGTGATATGGCCCAGGTTCTCATCAGGGTACTAGGAATAGCACCCAGACCTAACAAAATTATGCTATAAATTGACTTTGAATTAGTTTTGAATATAATAATATCAATTTTTCAATTGACAACAGCTATTCCCATTGTTTCCTTATAGCTATGGAAATATAGGTGCAATTTCTGTGTACATATGTACAGAGAAATCCTTTTTTTTCTCTATTTTGTATCAATTTCTCCCCTTATTTTAGATGCAGCAGTGAAAGGTTTATTTTGGTTTGGATCTGCTCATAGATTGTGTAATATTAATTTAACAACTTCAGCCTAAAGTTACCACTGCTTCCAGTTTTACACATAGAAAGCTCCACGTTTTACTTATTTTGGCCAATTTTCAATATTTGGCAAAAAAGAGGAGAAAATAATTTAAAATTAATTGGGTTTTTTTTTAACTGCAGGATGTCCAATACGTAGACATTGACTACATGGAAAGGAACCTGGACTTCACCCTTTCCCCACGTTTTGCAGGATTACCAGCTCTGATCAACAAAATCAAAGCAGAAGGAATGAGATTTATCATTATCCTGGTCAGTCTGGAATATTGTTTTTAAATTCCAATACAGCATCACAAAATGGAGAATATATTCAATGTGAGTTTTGAGCCTAAGGGCAAAAGTGTTTCTAATTGTAGGATCCAGCCATTTCTGTGAATGAAACCAACTATCCTGCCTTCACCAGAGGTGTGGCCAATAATGTCTTTGTGCAACGGCCTGATACCAAAGAAATTTTATATTCCAAGGTACTGTCCAGGGATGAGTATTCAACTGTGTGTTGTTGATGCTCAGATTGCATTTAGTGTGCCTTGATTATTTAAAATATTCTTTGTCCCATTAGGTCTGGTCGTTTCTTCCCAATGTCACAATCAATGAGTCACTGCCTCATGAAGACCAAGTAGAGGTAAATACTGACATGGTTTGGTTCTGGACTCAAATATAGATATTAATCAAAATAGCAGCAAAATCATTGATAAGTCTCATGGCAGGAATAAAGTGCAGAAACTGGTTAAGTCTTCCTAAAAGCCATAAAACTTAGTGAACAAGCCATTATTTTTTGTTGTTTTTTTTTTTTTTTTTTAATTCTAGAGTTTTATGTAATACGTTCAGTCCCTTTATCTGTCTTGTTTTCCTTCTGTTTTTACAGAACTACGTATCCCATTGTGCTTTCCCAGACTTCTTCCGCAATTCCACAGTGGAATGGTACAAGAGGGAAATCCTGGAGGTCTACAACAATCCCGACCCCTCAAAAAGCCTCAAGTTCGATGGGCTGTGGACTGTGAGTGTGGAGATGCATCTGATTTCTGGATTGTTTTTCTCTGCCCGACCCTGGTGGAGAGGGCCCCAATTCCTGATTCCCAGTATCTGCACTGCTCTGGCAGAAGTATCCCGTGTTAAATTCCCATTAAGGAAATGTTGGACTTGACAATCTTGGAAGTTGCTCCCTTGAAACAAAGAATTGCTGAATCACAGAATAGTCTGGGTTGGAAAAGATCTTAAAAATCTTCTATTCCTATTCCCTGCCAGGGCAGGCACACCTTCCACTGTCCCAGGCTGCTCCAGCCCCAATGTCCAGCCTGGCCTTGGGCACTGCCAGGGATCCAGGGGCAGCCACAGCTGCTCTGGGCACCCTGTGCGAGGAACTGCCCACCCTCACAGGGAGCAATTCCCTCCCAATACCCCATCTAACCTTGCCCTCCTTCAGCTCAGGGCCATCCCCCTTTTTCCGTCACTCCATGCCCTCATGGAAAGCCCTTCTCCTGCCTTTTATGGAACACGGGATGTCCAACTGAGGCTCCTGAGGAACCCTGCAATGCTGTTTGTTTGTAATTCAGAATTTATGGTGTTCTGGAGAGAACTCTAAGGGGTTTTGCTCTGTGTTTTTAGGACATGAATGAACCGGCAGCTTTTATGAATGGCGCCATGGGTGGCTGTAAGAACGACCTCCTCAATAATCCCCCCTACATGCCTCGTAAGTCTGATTCCTCCTCACAAGACTTTTAGGTTTTTCTGGTTCCTACATAAATTCTTATCTGGTATATGGGGCATAAAAGTTGAAATAAAGATGGGTTTATAAACCCACACATCCTCATGGACATGGCCCTTTATTCCTGAGATTATGGGCACACTGCAAGCCCAGCTATTTCAGCAGGAGCTGTGCAGCACTTTGTAAAAGTAAAGTTCTTTCCAGCTCCTCACTGCATATGGATTTGGGTCCCTATTTTGTGTCTAAGTGCTTTGCTTGAGGCATGCCAGAGAATTGAGCTCTCTGTTTTTGCACTTTTCTCAGATGAATAATGCAATTAATTAAATATTTAGAAAATATCCATGTGTCTCCTCTCATTACCATTTATGTGAGCAGTCAAATGCTTGAAATGCTTCGCTTTCTTAGCTCAGCTTTCCTGAAGTACTGGTGTAAAGTAGTACTAATTAGGAATTATTTATTAATGGTTTATTAGCATAGTCTCAGTGCTTACTGTTGTATTCAGGTTTCATGAGTGGTTTCTCAGGAATTTCCAGGAAATTAGTATTCAGACATAGACCATACCCCCACCACATCCATTTTTCTGTTTATGTGATTAGTGTGACAGTGTTCAAAGAAGATTTAAAATATCTTCTGATGTACTCTGTTTATTCTTTGAGCCTCTGTAGTAAGAGCATCTGAACTATTAAAAGTATTAAAATTCAGAGTAACTGAACTATTAAAACATTCACAGGCTCAGATACCTGAATAGGAATATTGGAAATATTCCATTTTGGAAAGGCTATTTTTATAATTATAAATAAATAAGTGACAGTACAAAGAGACTGAATGCCTAACAGATTATGAAAATTAACAAAAAGTAGCTCAAATGATTAATACATTAATAATATATTTCTTCCCTTTCCACAAGATTTGGGATATAGTTCAGCAGGATTAATCCACAAAACTCCATGCATGGAAGGTCTACACTACCTCCCAGACGGGACCCCAGCCAGACACTACGATGTCCACAGCCTTTACGGATGGTCCCAAGCCAGACCCAGCCTGGAGTAAGTGCTTTGCATGTTCCATGCTGCCTCCAGGAGATGTTCTGGTGCCTCAAGGAGCTGGAACAGAGGCTAGATGGGGTTAGGAGTAATAAAAGTGGGTATTTATCAAAGAGCCTTCAAAGGCCAAACCCTGGCAGGACCGGAGCCACAGCGGTGGCTCTGCCTGGATGGCTCCGAGATGGAAGCAAAAGAGGGTTTGGTCTCAAGATCTCACATTTTTGTAAGTTTTAGTCCTAGGAGTTTTAGTTTTGTAGTTGTAGTAGTTTCAGTTTTGTAAGTTTTAACCTAGGAGTTAACTGTCCAATTAATAGCTTCAAATTATGACGTTCCATCCTCCTTGCTTGCTTGCCCGCCCTCCTCTTCTCACGTTGTTCATGCTTTGGGCCTGAAGTTTGAGCAGCTCCAGTTGCTGTGGGGAGCTACATTTTCCCTTTCTCATTCCTGTTATCCGAAGTCACTCAGTGCTGCTGATGGGCTCAGCCAGGGGCAGGTCCCTCTTGGCTCGATCAGAAACAGGGAAGCTCCAGAAGTTTCTCACTGGACCCAGCCCTGCCAAGACCTTGGGTGCAGCCAGCGGAGTAGACAAGAATTTGATAGGAAAAGGAATATCACCATCACATAGTTTCTGTGTTTTAAATATGAACTATTTTCCTCTGTTTTGCGAGGCACTGCAGCAGAAACTACTAGAATAAATCTCACAGCTCACACAGATACTCTCACACTGGAAATTTATAGCAAATGTTAGCTACAAAATATATATATATACACACATACATTTCAGTCCCATATTTATTTTTTGGCAGTAACTGAAGGGGTACTTGTGAAACTGAAGAAATGCAATAATTTATTTTGATACTAAACCATCCAAACAGAAAGATTATTTGCACACAAAACTCACAAAAGACTGTAACTGAGAAGTGAACATCAGTATTTTATGTAACCTGGTGTCATTTCAGTCCTCCATCCATTAGCCACAGGAACTTTGGGATATTGCCTTGATGCACTTCTTTTGAAATGAGGTTTTTGCATAGCCAGAGTCCTTATTAGTGAATACAGGAACTGTTTGGAGGTAAATGCAGCCTTTGTGACCTGAATAATTGTTTTTCATGGATAGAGCTACGGAGCTGCAGGCCTGAGGCTCCAGGCACTGAACACTCCAGGTCCTGCTCATCCCCGAGCAGTTCTACACGTGACATTCGCTGTCTTCACTTTTGGAATTTTAGCTGCCACCTCCAAAGCACTACTGACACAGGGAAAGCAAGCAGAGAATTAAAGTGTTGGACAATATGTTACAAAGGAATAAAGGATCCTAGGAAAGTCACTGTTTGTCTTGGAGGAAATAATTGTGGCACATTAGTCTGGTTTAATTGCTGTGGTAATTTAAGTGACTTGTGTATCTTTGCTGTAATTATGGTGTCACTAAAGCTGCAAATCCTATAGAAAAATAAGCAAATAGTGCCTTAATGAAGCAGCAGTTTAGGCAATTATGGGGTCTCACATTGGAGAGCAGTGGGATTTCATCAGGGTGATTTTCTGACTAATATTCATATTGATAGTCTGTCACCTTGGTCTTTCAGAAGGGACTAAAAATCCCCGACTCTCTCTCTTTTTATTTCAGCACCTTTTAGTCAACTAAACTTATCCTGAGAGGTCAAATATTCCTGCTACCTCTGTTTTCACTCTTGTGAGCCTTTTGCTTTGATTTTTGCCAAATCATTTCCAACTGTTGCTTCAACTTTTTGAGTACTTTAGGAAAGGAATGACGTGCCCTCACACGCATTGTGGAGCACTTAGAAAATGGGCTTAGAAAAGTTTTGCTACATTTCCTATTTTCCCACAGAGGAGTTAGCCTGAGCTGGAAAACTCCTTTTCAATCCCTCATGTTTGCCAGTTTGCTGGGATTGAGTCTGGATCACATTGAATTGCCATAAAAAGCACAAAGGGACTGGATGTATATCATGTAGCCCTTCTCTAGGATAATACAAACCCAAATATTTCTTTCCAGAGGCTCTTCTGCAGTAAATTCTCGTGCAGTGTTTCTCCTGTAACCTGTTTCTGTGCCTGTTTCTGTTCTTGCAGGGCTTTGCAAGCTGCCACCAAGGAGCGCGGGATCGTCATCAGCCGCTCCACGTATCCCAGCAGCGGGAGATGGGTGGGGCACTGGCTGGGGGACAACACGGCAGCCTGGGACCAGCTGCACAAATCCATTATTGGTACGTGCCAGGGAAAAGGTCTGCATGCCCGGGATCACTGAATCACGGAATGGTTTGGGTTGGGAGGGACCTTAAAGCCCTAAATCTAGTTCTGCCTCTGCCATGGCAGGGACATTGTCCACACACCGGGCTCCTCCAAGCATTATCCAAGCTGGCTTTGCTTCTCCTTCACCTCCTTGCTTTTTGTATTCCTGTGATTTTTTAGCTGAAAAGACTAGCTCACCAACCAGAATTTGTGGTAAATTCCTTTTTAGCTTTTTCTTCTTACTTCCTTCTCTACAGGTGCTGGGAACTCCTTTAATTTCCTTGGGACCAGGCTCCTCCATGCCCTGTGTCCTGCTACTCTTTTTTTTCTTTGCTCCCGTCCACCCACATTCCATCTCCTTCTCTAGCAGGAAAACACAACACATTAGAGAAATTGTGGGGCTTGGATGTGGTTTTTTCTCTTCTGAATCAGTAGTGTAATAAACACTGTCTATGTAACCAAAACATAAAAAAACCCAGCGAGTAACTCCAATTTATTTCTCTTTTCAGGCATGATGGAGTTCAGTCTCTTTGGAATATCTTATGTAAGCTAATGAGTTATTAACTTCTATTTAATTACCGTGATGCTGTACATGATAATACAGTTTTCCATTTGGGTTATTCTGAAAATTTCAGACAGGAGCTGATATCTGTGGCTTCTTCAAAGACGCACAGTATGAGATGTGTGTCCGCTGGATGCAGCTGGGTGCATTCTACCCATATTCCAGGAACCACAACGAGAAAGGAACACGGGTGAGTTGCAATTTTTTAATAGTTCTTAGCAGCTGGGCCCTTGCAACACACAGGCAAAACCAGCCAGAACAATGCACAATCGCCCTGGCTCAAAAAAAAAAAACCCACCCAAACCATTCCAAGTCAAATGGAGAAGAACAGAACATTTTTGGCTCTTTATCAAATGAAAACTGTCATTATTTCTACCTGTCTCTGCTGTGAGGCTCCCCATCACCTGGGAGGTTTTGTGCCCCCAGAGGGGCTGCTCTGGGATTTGGACACTTGAAGGAAGCCTGTCATAACTTTGCTTTCACTGACTCAAACTCTACATATTTTCTCCTCTGTGCCATTTGGATTTCAATGAGCTACAGCAGGGCTAACATGGAGATTTTAAGGCAAACACCTTGAAGAAACAGAACTGACCTCGGTGCTCTCAGCCCTAATTGCCCATAATTATACAACAAATGAGAAAATGGGGCAGTGTAATAAGATGCTGGAGTGAGACTCAGGAATTTCTGTGCTCTGCCTGTTTGCCACCATCAGATATTGTATTTCTGCTGAAAGGAAAGGGAAATAATTGCCTAAATGGAGGCTAAGGAGTGGAGTGGAGAAAGCTGTAAAACAAGATAACTGGGAAAATGAAAAAAAAGGGAAACAGCACTTGTGTTCCAGGGAAAGCTTCAGGTCCAGCAGAGTGGAGCTATTTAGATGGCAAATATCTAATGGATTAAAGTCTCCTTTTCAAAGCCAGCTGCTTTATCTCGCAGCACACACCTTCCACGGGCCCTGAAAGCCTTCAAAATGCAGATTCAGGGTTATCGTGGTGCTTCCAGCCCTACCCAATTTGCCAAGGTATTGTTCCCTCCATTTAATAAAGACTTGAGGCTCTCCTGACAGCAGTCCTTGGTGCCTCGGCCTCTTGCTGCAAGCAGAGGGCTGATGGGTGATGGACCCTGGGACGTGTCACACCTTGGGGACACTTTGCATTAAACATTTTTACTGTTTCCCCTGGGTTTTTATCAGCTTTCCTCTTTCTAGTTCCCCTCCTGGGGCTGGCAGTGACAGCCACAGTTTTCACTTGCTCCTGAGGTGAAGAATAAACAAATGGAGATGCTCTGCTTCAGAGAGGAAATTTCCTTGGTTTTGCTGTGTGGATTTGGTTTTTTTTAGCTTTGCAATGCAATCCAACCCAGCTTCTCTAACAACGCTCTCTTTCAGAGGCAAGATCCTGCTTCCTGGGATAACAAATTTAAAGAGATGTCCAGGAATGTCCTGAACATAAGATACACCCTGTTACCTTACCTCTACACCTTGCTGTACGACGCCCACGCCCACGGCAGCACCGTGGTCCGCCCCCTTCTCCACGAGTGAGTGCAATTCCCCTGCTCCCCTCACCAAGAATTCCCATTAAAACTCCTCTAGTTGTGACCCCCTAACAACAGAGTTCTCTCTTTGTTACAGCATTTCCCCTTTCAATTAAAAAAACAAAAAGTCTTGGCTGGGAAAAACAGAGTTTTTTGCATGTAGTGATTTGTTTTTACAAAGAAGCTCAGTGGCTCAAATTAAAAAGTCTGTCCCAGTCTGTCCAAGATTCTATTCCTGTAAAGAACAAGCATAGGACTTTTAGAGTTTTGTTGTCCCAATGTACTGAAAAGCAAAAGAAAAGAAATGGACCAAAACCCCTAAAGCTAAGCACTAACTTGCATTTCTCTACTGAATGTCACATCAGGATCTTTGTGCAGCCATTAATTATCTCTGAATTATTAACAGTAATAATGAGGAAACAGACACTAGAAAGAGAAGGTGAATTTACTGACAGCAGGGTCTTCCAGGAGGGACTCTTTGGGAAAGCTCAGCTCTGGCTGTCTCTTCCTGACAGGTTTGTGGGAGACAGGACCACGTGGGATATCGACGAGCAGTTCCTCTGGGGTCCTGCCCTGCTCATCAGCCCTGTGATGAGAGAGGTGAGCTTTTAAACTTATTTATTGCTGAGAGTCAGTTTAACTAAGCTTCACTTTTTGATTCAAGGCGCCTAAAATTTGTGTGTTTAACTGCAGAATGATCGGAGTGTGATGGCTTATTTCCCTGATGCTCGCTGGTATGATTACCACACAGTAAGTCATCCTAAAAAAACTGTATTTTAAAACTTGTATTTTCTGTCTTTTCACAGTGCTGAGTGTGGCAGGGAGGTGGGAACACTCTCCTGCCTAATTTGCATTTAATATAAGTTCTTAGAAACAGAAAAAGAAATAATAAAAATCCTCGATTCCTTTATAATAATGTATAATAACATGACCAGAGTTATGATAAATGAAAAGGCGAAGTTAATACCTTTAATTTAGACTTCTTTTCACTTTTTGTAACCCTCAAATGATACACAGAAGGTTTTTGTAATGGAATTCTCTAATGAAAAAAGAAAAAATCAGGTTTAGCTGCATAATTTTTTCCTGGAAATTAATAAAGGATTTGGAAATAGGAAGAGCAGGATCACAACTCCTTTCATTAATCACAGGTTTGTGTTTCACCCACTTGGCCCCTTTGGTTCAGCTGCCATCACCCATGGTCAGGCCTGGCTTTTACAGACCCAAAATTTCAGGGTTTCTCTTATTAATAGTTACTCCTGCAGTAACAACTCCTAATTAACCTGTCTAGAGAAATATTACATTTTGTTCTGAAGGAAAACCCTGTAAAAATTCTTTTTTTTTTGTACACAGAACTCTGATACTGGCTTTAGGAAACAATTCCAAAATCTATCAGCTCCTTTGGAGCACATCAACCTGCACATCCGAGGCGGATACATCCTGCCTTGGCAAAAACCTGCTACGACAACTGCTTCCAGGTAGGAAGAAGGGAAAATTTTTAAATTTAATTTATCTTTTTGGTTGGTTTTTGGGCTCTTTTTCCTAGTGGTATTTAGTAGTGTGGGATGGGAAGATGGCTATGGGAGGTCAGTTCGGCAGTACACGACTTTCCTGGAAAGGAATTACCACCTGGGGAATATGGAATGTGATTGGCTGAGGGAATTGAGAGAAAACTGTGTTTTCCACAGCCGGAAAAACCCGATGGGACTCACGGTGGCCCTGGATGATGCTCTGCTTGCAGCAGGACACCTTTATTGGGATGATGGCGTTCGCATCGGTACGTCCAGGCCTTCTTCCCTTCCTAAAACCCTTTTCTTTCCTGTGAGAATGGCTGGATGCTGCCAAGTGAGGCTCCATCCATGGGGATATTCAAATTCCAAACTCAAGAGACAAAACCAGAGCCAAGGATGTGAACTGGGGAGAGAGGGAACGAACTCTGGGCTGTCCGAGGAGGAGCAGAGGGAAGGGATGGACTTGGCCAAGGCCATTTCTGGGGGACAGATCTGAACTCACTTTCAGAGGCAAAACTGAAATGAAACCTGCTGACCAACATTACAGAAACCTGATCCTTCCTGACTGCAGCCACACCACGCTGTGATTTACACAATTAATAAGTTATATAAATGAACTCGTGCCCGGGGCCTGAGGAAAGGCAGGTAACAAAGATTCCTCCTCAAACCCGTGGGAGCCACAACCACAGATCATGTGAGAGCTCTCACCAATTTCCTCAACGTGGCTAAATTTAAACTGTCTGCAGGCAAGAGACACTGAGCTGGCATTTCTCCTCCTCACCTAGGGTGCACTACCCTTGTAATAACAGTGAGATTCCACCAGGAATGCAGGAAATGTGCCTTGCACGGTGACCTGGGGGGAGTTTGCAGGAGGCTGGAGGTGGATCTGGAGGTGCTTCACACCCTCTGCCAGCACTGGAATCCAGAAAGGATGGCCACATTTAGGGAAGGCTGGTGATGAATGGAATTTGGGTGGAGCATCTCCCAGGGTGACACTCCCAGGAGTGTGGGAAGGCAGGACAGGAGCCCCAGTGCCCAGGGATCAGCACTGCTCTGAGGGCAGTGACAGCTGAACACAGCACTGGGGAAACACCAGCAGTGACCTCAGAGAGGCAACAGCCATCGGGTGTCACCTGGAATTGTCACCTGGCAATGGAAGGGGATGTGGGAAATGACTCTTCATTTCTTCAATGTTTCAAACGAGCATTTTTCTCCTCCTCTAAACTCCCCTGATCTCCCTAGTGCTGTTTCTTTGCCTGCTTTTATATCTTACCCCTAAAATATTCTCCTTTTATCCTCATTTCAGCTTTATATACACGGAAAGTATTTTCTGTCTAATAGCATTCATCTTCTGGAAATGCACAACTTCTCTTTATTTACATATAAATACATCCCTTGTATTTGTAAGCTGTCTGTGGACACAATCCTTGAGCAGAAATTTTGATAATGTGTTAAATAAGGTAGCCAGCAAAGACATTTTATTCAATTTCTTTCATTCTTTCTTTTCAACAGATGCATATGAAGATGGTGTTTACCTGCTGACATCCTTTACTGCTAAGCAGGTAATCACATTAGCTCATATTTATTTAACAGTCACTTCAGGTGATTTTTTTATATTTTTAACTATGGGTATTTCGATTTGGGTCTCCCTAATGTCTATGTATCCCAACCTTACATTAAATTGTGCTCTCAGATGATTAGGCTACAAGAAATGTTATTAAACTGTGTTAAGAATGAATTTAGGAGTGAATCTGAAGAGTATTGTTAAGCACAATTGTCAGATTTCATTTCCATAACCAGTGGAATATCTGGAAATAAATTAGGCTCTAATTACAGGGACTTTTGGCTTAAAAGAAAAGCTCTTTCTATTGTAGGAGAAAACACACTTTCCTATTTCATTATTTTCCAGTGTGCCACAATGTCTTCTAATTTTATCCACACTGTTCTTTCCTCTCATCTAATTCTGTCTTTGTCAAATAAAAGGGTGTTAATTGCTAAGGAAGGGAGTTTGTTTTGCTAACACTCAATATTTGCAGTTGTAAGGGGATTATAAAATAAAAAGCACCTTTCCCTGCTCTTACAAAAACTTGCTAAGGAAAAGCCTAATTAAAGAGGTCTTGAATCAACCAACAATGAGAAACACTCACCCTCTGAGCACTAAAAACGTGGAATTATGTCACAGCACTTCTGGGTACCTCCTAAAGAAACCCAAAATCTACTTCAAATCACAGTAACGGAATGAGAGGAGGCCTGTGAGTGCTGAGGGAGGGGATGGGGAGGCAGGAGCTGTTCTGGGAGGGCAAAAAGCAGGAGGAGAAGAGCCTGGAGCAGCTCCCACAGCACCTGGAAGGTGACAGGGGGCAGGGAAGAGGGCTTTATCCTGCAGCTCTTGCTGCCCATCCAGGGGTTGGGAATTTCTTGCTCTTCACAGCTGGGTGGCAATTAAAGCACAGCAGAGATTAGGATTCGGCCAGGTTCACAAAGTGGAGGAAAGGTTTCACTATCTGAAAAATAAATAACAACACACCGGTATTAAGAAATAAAAATTTTTAAAAAATCTGGAGTGAGGACAGCAAATGAAAAGCTGAAGTGGACTTCACATGGTTTGGGTTGGGAGAGACATAAAAGTCATCTCATTCCATGGCAGGGACACCTTCCCCTGTCCCAGCTGCTCCAGCCTGGCCTTGGGCACTGCCAGGGACCCAGGGGCAGCCACAGCTGCTCTGCATTTGTACCAACCCCTGATATTTGCCTCTCCCTCTTCCTTCTAGAATGTTCTGGAGATCACAGTTACACATCAGAATTACACGGACCCGAACAACCTGGTGTTCACTGCCATCAAGGTCCTGGGGGTGCCCAGCAGGGTCACTCAGGTGACAGTGACACAGAACGGGGCAGCAATCCCATCAAGTCACAAGATTGCCTATAACAACAAGGTGAGATGCTGCTTGAAGGGTTAAAATCTGCATTTGTGCCCGTAAACCGGTGGAGATACCACATTTAAAATGATTATATATTCAAAATATTTATTTATTTACCACATTTAAAATGATTATATAGTCAAAATATTTATTTATTTACCACATTTAAAATGATTATATATTCAAAATATTTATTTATTTACCACATTTAAAATATTTTTACTCATTTAAAACATTAAATTTAAATTTAATAATTAAATATTTAAACTATTGAAATGTTTTTACATATTAAAAATATATATAATATAAAAATTTTTATATTAGCCTGTTTAAAATATTTATATATTTACCATATTTAATAGATTTTACTTACCATATTTAAAATATTTGTATATTTATCATATTTCAAATATTGGTATATTTACCATATCTAAAATATTTATATATTTACAAAATTAAAATTAGTTTTGCTTACCATATTTTAAACATATATATTTAGCATATTAAATTTTTATATTACCCTATTTAAAATATTAATATATTACCATATTTAAAATATGTATATATTTACCATATTTAGCATATTTGCATATTTAGCATATTTAAAATATTTTTACTTTACATATTTAAAATATTTATATATTTACCATATTTAAAATATTTATATATTTACTAAATTAAAAATATTTTTACTTACCATATTTTAAACATATATATTTAGCATATTTAAAATTTTTATACTGGCCTATTTAAAATATTTATATATTTAGCATATTTAAAATATTTTACTTACCTTGTTTAAAATATTTGTATATTTACCATATCTAAAATATTTACCATATCTAAAATATTTGTATGTTTAAAATATTTAAAATATCTATGCATTTAGCATATTTGGAATTTTTATATTAGCATATTTAAAATATTTACCATATTTAAAAATACATGTCTTTACCATGAGATAGAGAACTATTTACCATATTTAAAATAAACCATATTTCAAATATGGTTTTAAAATAGAGATCTATTTAAATAGAGATCTATTTACCATATTTAAAATAAACCGTATTTCAGAAAGAGGCACAAGCTGCCATCAGGTAATGATTCCTTAATACCATTTAATGCCATTTCTGGCAGTGTTGCCTAACAGCTTCCTTGCAACCTGGGAGATGTGACAGGAGAAAAAGCTTCTCTGAGCATTCTGTGAGATTCTGCTGATGGAAAAAAAAAATCATATGCACTGCTGAATTGCAACGTATTCCAAATTTTTCTAATTTAAAAAATTCCTTTATTTTTAAAACAAAAGGAAGCTCAGCTCCGAAAGAGCCTGTAGGTGAAGGGAGGGATCAGAGACTCATGGTCAAACTCTCCCAAATCTGTGCTGTTAAACTCTGTCTGTAGTGATACAAACACAAATGTAAATTTCAAAAGGGAAATAAATTCTTGCAGTTTCAAGTGAGAAGCCAGTTTCTCCCTGGAACAGAGAATACACCATGGATCTTCAGGCTCAGTTACTAAATGTGCATCTTGTGTGTTTTATTCCCAGCTCCTGGAAATCACCGATCTCCAGCTGAAACTGGGCCAGAACTACACCCTGCAATGGAGCTAGGAAGGAAAATTACATCAGCCACGCCTCTGCATTTTTTTGTATTTTTAAAACCATTTTTCAATTTTCAAAGGGCTTTTTTGTCACCTTGGAATGCTTTTTCCCTTCCCAGCACAGCAGTACAGTGAGTTCACAGCCAGGTGTTCTGTGTACAAAGCAGTCAGGAGCCAGCAGTGCCACTTGAGGATAAAGTTCATCTTTCAAACTGAGAACTGAAGGGAAAAACTCTTTTTTTAGAGTAGAATTCCTGTCTGACGTCATATCTGATCAATTTTTTAAAAAAAGATGCAGTTGATGTTACCAAAGTGGATTTGAAGCTGGAATTTTGCCTATATTTAATTTCCATCCTAATTTTAATTATACCTATGCAGGTCATTATTATGGAGAATTTAAGGCCAGATAAAGTAGAAGCAAATGTTTTCAGATGACTGATTTAGCATGAAATAATGTGTCAAGATGTTGGTCTAGAAAATATTCAGATACTTGAAAAAAATAATTTGAAGTTGGGGGGGTGTTACATGACTTCAGCCAGATTTGTGTTCCCTGTGTTTTAACCTGAAGTTGTAAAAATAAACCTGAAATTTTAAGGTTAATTAATGAACGTTGGTCTCCGATTGAAGGAAATGTTGTTGTTGTGTGTTTACCATAATAATAATTCACATTAAAGCCTCATTTTATCCCAAGAGTGCAGCATATGAACTAAAGAGACTGGGAAAACATATTTACAATTAAATTTGATGGGAATAAATGCTGCAGGAGGTAGTGGTAACCTCCTGTGACTGTGCTGTACGTTCATTTCAAGGATTGCTTTAAAATTCTGGGGTACAAAACGCAATAACCAACATCTCATAGGTGGATTAATGCAATTATAGAGGGCGAATTTATTGAAGTTTCACTGTGAAATGATAATGAAGTTGGCAAAGAAAATGCTCATTTAGGAGTAATTTTAGCCTTTGTATTTTGACGAATAAAACTTCCCTGTTTCTCACAGAGCTGATGCAGATGTGTCCCTTTGCTGCAGAGAGGGGTGAGGGGGTACAGAAACTTCAGCCCCCTCCGTCTCACTTTGTCCCACCATTTTGCACCCTCATCTAGCATTGGAAACATCAGGGACAGCCAAAGGCTTCAAAAAAACCCCCAGTTTTTCCTTATTTATTTGGGGAACCTTGTTATTGGCTTTTTTTTCAGCTTTGAGACCCTTAAAAAATACATTTTTCCTTATTTATTTGGGGGACCTCATTCTTTTCTATTTGATTGCGTTCAGAGTCCCCGGACATCAATTGAATCCCGCGTTTCAGCCCCAGGGAAAGGTTTTACTGGTAAGAATTCCTGAGGAACTCACCCAGGCTGAGAAATCCCAGCTTCAAACTCTCTTGGCCGCCCCTGGGGTTGCCCCCTTGGAGTCTGTCCCACCCCACAGTGACCCTGGATCCAGCCCCAACATGTCCCATTGCAGGAAATCCCATGAAAATCTACCATCCTGAGCAGTGGGGGTGTTTCCAACAGAATTCCACATCCTGCTTGTGCTGGGATGGGTTTTTCTTACTCTCACTCCCCTCACACTTTGACTTTCCAGCATGTGTGAAATAACAACACCCAGACTGACACAATCCTGCTGTCCATCCCACCAGAAAATCCTCACTGAAGGCAAAAAGTCTTCTGAGAGCCACAAAGCTCTGCATTCCAAATCTTTTTTATGAGCTTCGTTTTCTGGAACTCCTGGAATTTTGTTGGAATTCTTGAGGTCTGAGGGCAGCTGAAGAGAAATTCCCACGTGTGGCAGCTTAAGAGGGAAACCGCCACTAATTGATGTGGGCAGGAAATGATGGAAAATCAGCTCTGATTCCAAAGGGCTCCCAAATGATCCCTGCACTGAAAAGGCTCCTCCTGGACCCAAATTTTGGGAGAGACTGGATGGGGTAGAACAGGAGCAGATACTGCTGCACTGAAGAGCCACGGGTGCCCCTGGAATTACAATTCCACTCGTGGAAAAGATGAAGCCTTGTCACACTTGGCTGTGCTTGTTCGGATGAAGCTGCCAGAAATGCACAGGTAATTGGATTTTTCCTTGGAGCTGGAAGGAGCAGCTGGATGGCAACATCTGGCAGCACAGCTGGAGCATGGTGGGCTGGGAAAAAAGAGGGTTTGCCACCTTCGGGGATTTTCCTTTCCTATTTCCCCTTTCTCCTTTTTCCTTTCCTCTTTACCCCTTCCCACAAAAAAATCACTCTTGTGAATTTTGTCCTCTCAGCTGAGGAAGTTCTGGGGTTTTTCCAGCTAAACCAGGAGATCTTTCATAAGTGATGCAGAGTTAGAAGTTTCTCTTTACATTTCCTGGAAATACCAATCTCCTGTGATTCCAAGGATTCAGCCAAGCTTGGTGGTGTTTTCAATAACCAATACAAATACATTGCAATACGAATTTTTGCAATTTGCAAGTAAAATGTTAAAAATTAATCCAATGCAGTGAACTTCAAATTAGCCCATGTGGAAAGTTTAAGTGTTTAAATACACATTTGGTGCGTGCTATATTTACATATATAATTCACAACTGCATGGCTAAGCGTACACACTTAAACATACCCTATGTATATTAGTTACATTATGAATATTTTAAATTCTATTATGTAAAATAAGGGGCATTTCCCTTTATTATATGGTTGCTCTCACATTCAGAGTCATTTCAGTTGAATGTTTAATGCATATGAGGCATTATGCACATTATAATAATTATGGAATAAGAGACTCAGAAATGCTCCCTGACCAGTGGGGGTCCCTTTTAATCATCTCAGGAGACCTTTCAGAGCCCCATTTCCTCCCCTTGGTATAAACCCCACACTCAGGGTCAGCCCGGGAAGCAGCTGGTACTGGAATATCCCAGCTCTTTTTAAAAATGGATAAAATTTGCATCGAGTACCCGGTACAGGAAAGGCAAATAAAATGACATTTAAGCAAAATGTCCACAAAGTATGTCTAAAAAAAATTATTAACTGAGCCTTGAAAGCACCACAGGCTTGGAGGAGAGCAAAGAATCTGATCAAGAAGATCCCTCCTGATCCATGGGTTTATTTGCCTGCATGGGAACAACTGGAAGAATCTTCTGTGTAAAGGAGAAAATATTCAAAAATCCAAACCACCTCATCAGGACACAGCCACAGCAGCTGGAATCAAACCAGGTGAGCCCAGGAGCTGATATACCAGCTTCCAATGCCCTGCATACATGGATAAAAACCTCGTAGCTGGTTTTCAAACAATCATGGAATGGTTTGGGCTGGGAGGGAATTTAAAGCTCATTTTGTTTCACTTCCACAGTCCCAGGCTGCTCCAAGCCCCGTCCAACCTGGCCTTGGCATCTTGATTTTGGTAACTGGATAAAAGTCTAGGACTGAGGTGTTTTGCATTTGGGTGGAATGCAAAAGAGCTGCTGCCTAAAAATGAGATAACTCGGCAGGTTTGTGTTATTTTTCTCCTGAATTTTAATGTACTGGTGAGTTACAAACTGGGATGTGTTTGAATTAAGTTAGCAAAGAGAAACCTGCAAAGAACTGAGCTCTGTTTCAAGTCCAACTTATTGCTTTCACTAAGAGATTTAATTATATTGGTTATTATTTTAACAGATTAATGAGAAATTAAAAGCAATTCTTAACAGTGTTCAGACTGTCAGATAAATACTTAATTAATGTTCTCTGTATTGACACTTCTCCTCAGAACAGCACAACTCTGGACATCCCTCTAAGACAACAGCCACAAAATCTCCTTTCCTCTCTGTTTTGATCCACACAATTCTTCCCACATTTCTCTCATGTTCAATAATGGAAGAAAACAGATTTTCCTGCTCTGCAAATACAACCTCTCCAATTACTCTGTGCTACCCAATATTCCCAGCCATGCTCCAGTGCAGGGATGCTGGGAAGGGCATGTTGTTGTTTTCTATCCAGGCAGCTCCTGCTTCCTCCCCAATATTCAAACTCCTTCCATGAAATCCCTCTCCCACTGCACTCCTGCTCCCCTCAGCTCTCCCTTTCCCATTTTTCCTATCACCATTGGCTCTGTTCAGTGCTCTGAGCTGTGACCAGGCTGGAGAAAATGCTTTTCCAGACTCTGCTATTCCATCTCTACATTATGTCTCAGGTTTAGCTGGGTGTGCATTCAATTCCCATCTGCCAGAGCTGGGGCAGTTCTCTGCTGTCCATGGGGCAGTTTTCTTTATCTCTCCACAGCCAATCCTCCCTCCAGGAGATCTCTGCTGCCCATGGCCACTGAGTGTCCCTGCATGGCTGATCAAATTCCATCATCCCATGGGAAGATGCTCCGCCCAGGGGAGGAGCCAAGCATTCCCACCTGGATACAATCTGAGCTTTGGGAACAGCACAGCAGCCTTTGCCCCCTGCATTCCCAGAGGAGCAGCTTTCTCCTGCCCTGCATTCCCAGAGGAGCAGCTTTCTCCTGCCCTGCATTCCCAGAGGAGCAGCTTTCTTCTCCCCTGCATTCCCAGAGGAAGCCCAGGCCCATCTCCAGCAGCCCTGGAGCTCCAGAGGAAAACTCCCCCCTTGTGCAGGATCCCTGCTCCAGCAGAGCCACAGCTGGCACTGCAGGAGGGCTGAGCCACCATGGAATGGCACTGTGCCACCACCCTGACACACAGGGGCCAGGGCCTGTTCTGACTCTGCCAGTGGGGTTTTTTTTGTTTCTACTATTGCATTTGTATTTTTAGTAAAGAACTGTTATTCTTACTACTCCCATATTTTTGCCTGAGAACCCCTAATTCCAAAATTATTGCCTTTTGGAGGGAGGGGGTTTACATTTTCCATTTTAAGGGAGGCTTCTGCCTTCCTTAAGCAGACACCTGGCTTTTCAAACCAAAACACATTAGAACAGGAAATATTTCCTTACCACCTCTGCACGCTGCCATTCGGAATGGTTCCCATCAGTTCTGCCCTCTGCCCTTTACAAACAGAACCCTTTCAGAGGGAAAATGGAGATATCCCATCCTTTGGAGAGCCTAATCCCTTCCCACACATCTTTCCAAGCAAGAAAAACAAAGTTTGCCTGACTTTGAGAACTTCCCCTCAGCACAAAAGCTTTTTCCAAGGGTTTTAATTGAAGCCAAGCACCTATTTGGGTTACGATGTCCTATATTTAACTTGAATGGAATAATTTCTTTTCTTGTATTTAACCTTTGATCAGCTGCCTACCTTTGAACTCTGGATATCGATCCCCTCCTTGTTATCCTTGTCCCACTTCTCCTGGAGCTTTTGCATAACCTCAGAAATCAAAATAAAATTCTCTCTTTGCTGAAATAACTTTTTATTTACCTTTTTTTTCTTTTTTTTTTTTTTTAAAGGAATGGCTTCACTTTGTTCTTTTGTTTTTTAATGTAAGCACCACAGAGTTCTGGAGCACAATAATGAAGATGTTTGTACAGTTTTGAATCAAATTCAGCGCTTGGGGAATGTGTGGTTGCACAAACAATAAAAATTAAAGAAAAACTCAAAATCAGGATAAATTTAAAAACAACCATTAAAAATCTTGTCATGGTCTGAATTTTCCTTTTTTTAGTATGGCTTAGAATGTTCTAAATCATATAATTACCTCATTTCAAGTGCTTGCACCAACTGATTTGTTGCTTCAGAGTGATGCAGGTAAAGATCTTTCTCAGTGATATTTGTTCCTAAATGAATTCCAAAGAGAGAAGTGAATTCCTGCACTCAGGGTGCACAGATAAATAAACTCTCACCAATCCCTTTGTCCCCAAATCACTTCAAACCACCCAGACCTAAGTGATTCATAAACCCTGGGCCACCCTCAGGCTTGTGGCACATCCAAAGGTGGTTTTTCCCTTTTTTTTCCTTTTTCTTTGGAAATATCCTTTCATCCCACATCCCACCCCATTTCTTTCACTGTCGTATCCCAGATGGAAAATGAACATCTTCTTACCTAGGGACGCAGAGAAATAAAACTGGTCTTAGCAAGACCAGCAAAAAGTAAATCCCACACTGAGCAGCAGCAGCACCTCTGCATTTCCTCAGCATTCCCTGGAGCTGGATTTTCCCAGAATTTATGTCAGGTCATCCCTGAAACCTCTGGAATGACACAGAAAAACCTACCAGGAGAGAATTTCCATTTCTTTTCTACCAAGAGATTATCCTGACTGTTTCTCAGAGTCTGCTGGTTCTCCTCTGTACCCCAAAAACTGAACTCAGCCCAACGTTCCCATTCCAGGACATCACCTCAGCCCAACATTCCCACTCCTGGACATCACCTCAGCCCAACATTCCCATTCCAGGACATCACCTCAGCCCAACATTCCCATTCCTGGACATCACCTCAGCCCTTCTTGTGCTTTCTCCAAACTGAAATTTTGGCTATTTCTTCACCCCTTTTTTCTGCTTTCCTGCCATTCAAGAAGTGAGTGTTGCCATCAGTGTCCCGTGCACCAGAGGCTTTTTGAGTCCCTTCCAACTTCAGAAATTCCATGATTTAAATACTCAGGACCTAGAAAATAGAACCACTCATTAATATCTTATGAGAATAATTTTGGGTCAGGCTTTTTGCCTCTTACAATGCATTTTTATGCACTTCTTACTGAGTCTTCCATTAGAGCTCTGCAGAGGTAATCCAGATTTTCCTTTTATTCAGTATTTCCTCTCAAGGGAATAACAAAAGCTGGAATTCTCCACATCCTGTGAGACAACTCCTGTGAGATTTTTGTATTTATTGCTTTTAGATGTCAGACAGGGAATTCACTTCCCACCGTGCCATAAAGCAGATTTGAGAATACAAATGCATATATGGGTCAAAATGAAATATTTTTTTTTCCTTAAATGAAGGGGGAGCAAAACTAAAAGAAGCTTTTAAAATAATGACAATGCAGTGAAAATATCCGATTTCAGGTTATGTATTTCAAACATTGAAATTCCATACTGAGGAATAAATCAGAACTTTATTTTTTTTGTTGTTGTTCTGGTCTAGAAAGAGCACCTGAGAGAGGAAATATTTTCAGCTGCTGGAAATGTGGCCTTCACACTCATCTATAGCAGCAACCTACAGAGGATGTGTTTGCTATGATAAATATTTACATGTGCAGACATAAATGTCCATATCCTGCAGAACTGATTACGTCAAAGGAAAATATTTGGGTACTTGACAAAAAAAAAAATCCCACTTTTAATTTTTCTTTCCTCTTTCTTTTCTCTCATTTCTTTTTTTCTTTTTTTTTTTGTAAATGAAAAATATATATAATGCATATTATATGAAATATATTTTAATATTAATTCCTGCATCTTTCAAGGATAGAATCTTCATGCTATGGAGACTTTGTAAATAGTCACCACCTTCAGAGATTGGTTTTATTCGGACTTTTTTTTTATTTCTATTTATTTACATTTATTTATATTTATGCTTCATCTACATGCCCCGAATTCACGTATGTTCACCTGTGTAGGATGGATATGAGCAGTCTGCTTCCTTAATTTTTTTGTGATAACTTTAAATAATAAAGGAAATCCCTCAATAAAATAGCATATAAGACCACATCTAAAAAAAATTAAAAAAAAAAAAGTAAAATAAAATAAAATAAAATAAAATAAAATAAAATAAAATAATTAAATAAAATAAATATAAGTAGCATACATGCAGTAGCAACGTTAAAAAGACTACATTCTGAATAGCTGGGTAATTACCTTCAAGAATGAGGACAAAATAAATGTTTATTTTCCTGAGGGTGATTTTTAAATAATTTTTAAATGCATTTTTTATTTTTTTAAATATAATATACCCTGAAAGCCCTCAGTTGTTTTCAGTATCCTGGAAAAGTAAAAGTAGCAGCTGTGGACTTATTACAAAAGGAGTATGAGAACACCTTACAGATGTTCTTCTTACAAAATGAGTATGAGAACACCTTACAGATGTTCTTAGTACAAAATGAGTATGAGAACATCTTACAGTTGTTCTTCTTACAAAATGAGTATGAGAACATCTTACAGATGTTGTTCTTACAAAATGAATCTGGGAGCATCTGGAGGTGCTCACTGAGGTCGCACTGAGTTATCTGCTGCAACTGCAAACGGGATTGTGCTGCAGCAAATCCACAGAATTTTCCAACCAAACAGCAGCAAGAAATGTTTTACATGGAGAGAAAAAGCAATGTGAGTCCCTCAGTGCCTCTCCTGCAAGGATCACGCTTCTGTTCTTATTTGCTTTACTTTTATAATATTTATACCTAATAAATATTTAATGTGAGCAGGGCCCATGGAACACAATGAGCTCGGAGCACAGGGTAACCCAGGGGTTTCACCTGCAGGGACAATTACAGGTTTCTTGCCATCCTACTGGAAGAGCAGGGGCGGAAAATGTGGAATTCTAGACTTGGTCATGTTGGAAAAGACTTTCAAAATCATCAGGTCCAGTCACGACCCAGCACCACCACCACGCTCCCACTGAATCCTGTCCTTGAGTGCCACATCCAGAGATCTTCGGAACAACTCCAGGGATGGGGACTGGACAATTCCAGGGATGGTAACACCACCACTGCCCTTCCAATGCTTTACAACCCTTCCCAAGCAGGAATTTTCCCAAATATCTGATCTGAACCTGCCCTGGCCCAGCCTGAGGCCGTTCCCTCTCCTCCTGTCCCTGTTCCCTGGGGAAAGATCCCAATTCCCCCCGGCTGTCCCCTCCTGTCAGGAGCTGTGCAGAGCCACAAGGTCCCCCCTGATCCCCCTTTTCTCCAGGCTGAGCCCCTTTCCAGCTCCCTCAGCCCCTCCTGGGGCTCCAGCCCTTCCCCAGCTCCACTTCCTTCCCTGGATATGCTCCAGCATGAGAGGAGAGATAGGGAGGGACAGCCCAGGTCCTCCCAAAATCCCAGTCTCTACATTCCTGAATGCCAAGGGCTCCCTACATCCCTAAATCCCTGCAGCTCCTCAGCAGGATGGGAGGGATGAGGCCACGAGCAGGGGAGCAGCACCAAGAGCTGCAAACGAAGGAGAAAAAAAGTTTGCTTGTAGTATGAGAAAAACACAAAAACTGGGAAAACTTCTCCTGTCTTTTCTTCTATTTTAAATGCTAAGTCACAGATTTTAACAACAAGGAGAGGGGGGGGAAAAAAAGAACATTGTTGTTGAAACCAAAGAATTTCAACTTCCCAGCCTTCTTTATTGTTGTCAACTTCAGAAATTTCCAAAGCCTAACAACATCACTTCAAAAGCACTTGGCCTAAACGAACACCAGATAATGAAAGAACATCTTTTAAGCATATTTCCAGAGACATAAAAACCCCCAGCAAGCTTCCACGAGCGACACTTTGACAAACGACGCTCCCAAAAAAAGCCAAAACCCCCCGAAAAATCTGGGCACGGAACTGAAGGTGCTGGTGAGAGTGACACTTTCCCTCCTGCTAATTGACAACCTGGGGAAACAAAGCCACAAAAAGAGAGACGTTCTGCTGCTCCTCTGGTGCCTGGAGCCTGTCAGGAGCTGGAATCAGCTCGGGTTTGATCTCGGCAGCGCGCGGAGCCGAGAGGGGGAGCAGAAGGATCTGGCTGCCAGAGCACAAAGAGATGCAAGAGGCAACCCAGGTGTGTTTGAAGGCCCGTAAGGAGCAGCCAGGGAGGCTGGAAAAGCAGAATTTTCAATATTTTTAGTGCTCTGTGGGTTCTTGTTTAACAGCTTAGCAGGGCTGCATTATTACAGCCATTACAGTCATTCCCCAGTTAGTGGGGAGTAACTGCAAGGTGGGAAATTGAGAGGGTGAGATGCTGGAGGCAGCACTCAGCCACTCTGGATTCAGGACAGTGAAACACACCCAGGAGTTCTGTTTGGAGAAAAATCCAGAAATTTTGGCTAAAAAGTGCTCAAGGCCAGGTTGGCTGGAGCTCTGAGCAACCTGGGCTATGGAGAGTGTCCCTGTCCATGGCAGGGGTGGAACCAGAGGAGCTTCAAGGTCCCTTTCCAGCCCAAACCATCCCATGATTCTGTCATTCTGCTGACTTAATGTTTTTAACTAAATCCTTAACTGTTTTCAGAATTAAATGCTACATTTTCTCCTAAAAATGAAGATTTTCCTTTTTTTTCCCGGTATTTTGAGATCAGTAATTATTTGATATGCTTGCTATAGAGCTCTCTGTGTATTATACAGATTTATAGATATAAATCCCACTACTATAGCAGCCAATAGTTTTTGTCTTGTGCAAAAAATCTGAAAAATACTGAGCATTTTATTAACCCTTTTTTTAATTCGTTCTCTATGCAAGCCTGAACCAGCCTTAAGTTTTAAACTGGAAATTTCAGTTGAAATGATTGCAAATCACACGAAAAGAAGTTCAGGATTTAGCAGTCTCTTATCAGATATTTTTATTATAATCAGAGATCCTATGGCATCCAGATTAGATGCTCTGCTGCCTTTTTTCCCTTCAACTTTGCAATAATCCTGTGTCTATCTGTACCAAGAGGGCTCTTAAAATTCTACCTTTACATGCAAGAACACCGCTCCAGTGGCTTCTTTTCCCCCTTCATTTTTATTTCTGTCTCACATAAAAACCAATCCTCCATGAACTTACCGCCAGCGAGGCCAATAATAGAAAACAAAATGCACTGATGGAGATTTTAGTGCTCAGTTTCATGCTACAACCCACTCTCATGGCCTGGTTAGAGGGGCAATAAAATCTGCCTAGTTTAGGGGAAAGCTGACACTTTCTTTTTATCTCTGAATCTCCAAAGGCTGGGCTGAGGAGTTTGGATGATTTTGCCACGGGAATTATGAAAAATTTAATGAAAGAAGGCCAGCAGACATCATACTTTGCATCAAAAAACAATGTATGGAGCATTCAGGTTTGTTATTTGGAATAGTGATCGTGCAATTTAGCAAATTATTAAAAGTAAATGACAATTGCACACCAAATTCTGGGCATTTCCTCTGCAGGCTCAGGCGTGCTGCATTTTATTCCACTTTGCAGGGAATTGCGTTTGGTCTCCTGCAGGAAGATTAGCATCAAATATTAATAGTTTTTCCCTATGCAGAGTCAGAAGATGGGAAGTGTTTGACTGTTTTCCATCACTCTAATAAACTGCTCTGAAAAGAAAGAATTACGGAGTGTCTGAGGTGGTGAAAACATTGCACTGGCAGTTAAAAAACGATCCCCAGTTCTGAAAATCACAGCAGAGAGCAAGTCCTGAGGACTGATGGGAGAATGTTGGGGCTCTCCAGGTACAAATGCACCTGGTCAATCTTTGTATTTCCCTCAATACCAGAGCACTTCAGACATTTTTTTCACCCATTTCTCCCATTTCTGAAGTTCTGTGGGAGGCAATGAACAGGAATGAAAGCTGCCTTGAGGTTTGAGCATTTTTTTGAAAGGCCACCCACAGAAGTTCACGTAGATCTCCAATAAATGAGGTTAGTAACATCCAGTCTTTCAAAAAGGTGAATGGCAGAGCCTGTCATTCACCAGGAACTTGTTTGCCTTCACTGCAAACTCAAAATTTTGCTCTTTTAGCAGAAATTGTTGACTTGGAGAAGGTGAACACATGAGGTACAGACTCATTTCTCATGCATAATATGGGCAGGAAGGAACTCAGCCTCCAGATCCACCTGGAACTCTGTGCCACCTCTGGATCTCGTCACCTCTTTCCTTGTTTGGATGCATCTAGAGGCAACCAGAACAAAGCTCAAACAGCTCGAATTCCTCAGAAATGTGCATTTCCTTCCTGAGAGGCTTTCAAACAAGAGCTGACTGCAGGAGAAAAAAGACATCGGCTCCGTTAAAAACGAAGCCATTCCTTCCATAACATTTTAGATCAAATTAATGATTTAGTGAGTACAAGTATTGCTGCCATCAGGCTTCCACAGCACTTCCAAAAAAACAAGTGGATGGCTGGAAAACTCCTGTGGAGAATTATTGCTCACACAGACGTGGCAGAACAGAGTTACAACCTCTCGCCAGCGACGAGAGCAATAAAGTCTGACGAAGATAATGCAACAAACATAATGGTTTGCTTTGCATCTTAAATAGATAATGAAGCAACCAGAGGCAATGGATCCAGCAGTTCCTGCACTCAGGGCTCCATAAATAACAGCTCCGAGCAGCAGGATTTACTGTGCTAATAAAGGTAACAGACGGCCGAATTCCGGGCGCTTTTACTCTCCCCACTGGTGATGTTCTCCCCGGGAAGTTGGGGGTGTCACTCCCAGGAGGAAGGCAGCAGCAAAGTTTGGAACACTGGAGCCAAATATGAGTTAAAATCATGCTTTGTGGATTGGGAGAGGCCATCTTCAGGGATTGTGAATCAAATGTTCCCAGAGCAGGTCCCTTGGGAGCATTCCTTCTGCCTCCACAGCTCCAACCCACAGGAGAAGGCTCCAGACACTGCTCCCTGTCCTGATCCACACCAGCCTCAGTGATCCAGTGATTCCGTTCTGTGTTCCTGCTGAAGTAACCCATTCTGGGGTTCTCCTCACCTCCTTTTAGCTGCTCGCACAGCTTCAAGCTGAACAAAGCTCCCCGGCTTCTCCAGCTGCAAGAAATCAGCCAGAATTAGAGCACTAGAGCAAAAACCATTTCTCCTGATTTAGGAAAGTGTCTCAGGAGGGAAGGGAAGCGGAAGGGTTGCCCAGAAGTTGCAGATTCATTATTCCAAGCGTCCCAGGCCAGGTTGGATGGGGCTTGGAGCAACCTGGGCTCGTGGAAGATTTCCCTGCCCATGGCACTGGAGGATCCTTGAGATCCCTTCCAACCCAAACCATTTTGGGAGTCAGTCTGGAGAGGGATGAGCTCTGACAATGAGGTGGAGATAAACAATCACCCAACAGCAGCTGAGGCTCAGGCTGAAACGAAACAATCTTGTACCTAAATGTTCCCTTTCTATTCCCACCAAGAAAATCCTCTTGACATAATTTAATTACACCTAAGAGGACATTGCACCTCAGCAGAGGCAGGGAATTCTGAGAACGCTGTGTCAGAGCTGGAGACATTATCTGAGCCACTTTTGATGGGATTAATGTTGTTTGAGGGGAGCTGAGGAGAATTTTGCTGCACAAGATAGAACAGCAACAGAACAACAGGTCCAGAGGGTGAACACGGCTCTTCCAGGCAGCGGTGGATAATTATGAAATGTAATTATCCTTGGAGTTTCTCAGGGAAAAGAGCAAGGCTTGATAAACATTTTAGCACATTCTTGCTGTTAGGAGGGAAAGAAAGGGAAAAAAAAAAGGACATTTCAAGGAAATTAAAAACCTAAGGCAGCAGGTTTGAAATGCTGAATGCTGGGATTTGACAGGTCATTTAAATACACGAAAATGTTATTTAATTCATGTAACCTAAAACTGTACAAATAAAAGTAAATAAGAAGAAAGAGGGTTATCATACAGATGTGTGGGTGTGCATGTAGGACGGGAATTTTAAAATCTAGAACTAGTCAGTGCCCAAACCAAACACAGAGCCCCCCTCTCCTTGTTGGTGGTTTCTCTACTCCCCATCCCTCAGATCCATCTCATTCCAGCAGCTCTAGTGTGGAGTGGATCCAACCCAGGTGCAATTTTCTAAAGTTTTCATAATATTCTGAACAAAATTATGTAAAAAATCCCCACATGGGAAAGGAATAAGATAAAGAATCCTATTTGTTCTCTTCCCCTTTCCTTTTGCACTGAATTGTGAGTAGCTCACACTGATATTGCCCCAATGGATTTAAAATTCCTTTTCTATTATTAATTGGGAAAAAGAATAAAATAAAAGAACACACTGGCTGTGACTGCCAAAATCACCAAACAAAGTGGATAAAGCAGCAGATGTTTGTCCACTCCTTACAATTTACACTGAAGTATATTTTTGCACACAGCGAAGAACAAGTATTATGAACAATGAGCTCCCTTCTCTCTCCTCTCCATTTCTACATTCAGAAAAAATGAGATGGGTTTTGCTGAGGACCCTGAAAACACAAAGAAAGCTAGGAAAGTAAAGGAAAATATTTTAAGGGAAATCTTTTTCAACAAGTCAATTTTAGAATATTTTTCAGTATTATTTTAAAATAACTCCCATTTGGATACAGTTCGATTCCAGAAAAGGTGACTGACTCCTCAAAATCGTTGCAAGATCTCAAATCCTAAAACTCTGCTCCTTGGCATCATCCCAGCACTGGGACTCCACCTTATCCTGCTCCAGTTCAGGACAGGTGTTGTGGGGCCAGAAATGTGTGATGCTGCAGAAACAGATGTGCTACAAAATGTGCAACTCTGGAGCTGCCTGAGCTGGCATCCCTCGCCTTTTGTCACTTCAAATCAAGATTTCCACGTGCGCTCCTGCACGGCTGGGGCCATTCTGATGAATCTGTTCCTGACAGGATTGTGCGTATGTGGAAAGGAATATATGGAATTTTGATTCCAGCAGATCAAAAATCTCGCAGCGCAATCAAGGGCAGATTAAAAATGCTCTTTGTGAGGCTCACCAGGAGTGACTGGGGGACACACCCAAGCGTGCATTTTTGTCATTTGGTGTCCCCCTGAACAATAAAACCCTGCCAGCTGTCAACGTGTCAAGGTGTGTTGGCTTCACAACGAGCAAGGGAAGGCAAAAACCTTCTGGAAGAGCACGAGAATAGAAATGCTGCAAGAGAAAACTTTGGCTCAGCAGACATTCTTCAACATTTAGTCAGATCAGGTCTCTAAAAATAAAGATGTCTGCCTTTCCCACTAAATTAGCCTCAGCCAGGGATTCTTGTCAGATACATACATTACATAAAGCCAAAAAGAGTCTTAAAAATAGAAGAAAAATAAATAAACCAAAAAATAGAAAGCCAGCAAATCTCTTGCTTTGAAAGGAGAGATCCGCTTTCATATACATAAATACAAATGAGTCTTTTATCCTGGTGTGTGTAGCCTTAATTAGAGCTGGATGTACAGGAATTTCCAGGCACTACAGAGGAGGTGTCAATACAGATCACAAAGTACATCTGAATGGGTGCACAAAACCCCTGGGTGCAGCAATTCCTGCTGCAGAACAAATACTTGTTCCTTATTTATACTTGTTGTTCTTCAAAACAAATTAAAAAATCAAAAATCAATCACTTCTGCACTGAATATTTAATGGAGAGATCAAAATATCTTCTCTACATGGTGATTTTTTTTTCCTATAAATTTATTTATTCTACTGAAAACAGTTCTGCAGCCTGTTTGACTTAGTGCAGCATCAAAGGGGAATAATTTTTACCATCCTGGTAGATTTCTACCCCCTGGTACATTCCTGTCCTCATTAGCCATGGAGCTGGGTTGGTTCTTCTGTCCTGGGAAAACTCAAGTCACAAATTGAACATCCTGGACTGATCTCCATGGGAATGGCAGAAGGGAAAGGGAGAAAAAGGAAGGACAGACAGACAGAGGAATTGCTACAGGAATTGAGTCCAGAACTGAAACCTTTCAGGAAGGAAATCCCCAGCAAAGGGAAAATTTGGGTGCAAAATATCCTGGGAAATTATTAGAAATTTCTGGAAATCCAGCAGGGTTTTTTCATTAGTAAAAAGTGCTGTGAAAACACCATTACCTCCCACACTGGCGATGGGAATGAAGAGCATTTTTTTGAAAGTTCAAAAATTTTCAGAGATCTCACTCAAAAACCTTCAAATTTAAAGCTTAAACAAATTTAAACCCAGTAGGAACCCCAATTCATGAGCAGTGAGCAGGACGATTCAGTGTTTTAGATATGTTTAGATAATACAAGCAGGTATTTAAAGACCTGATCCATTAACAGCAATATTTGTAATCTTTTGAACTTCTGTGCCATTCCCTCTGGGCAGGAAGGGATTTTTAACCCTGCTGAAGACAGACAAAATGCAGGTGTGAGAGCACATTTGTACAAAAATGCAGATTCAGGTCACCAGAACTATTTATACCTAATTCACAAGATTGTCTCATCTGAGGGGAAAAAAGTTTTGAGCAGACATCAAAGGGCATTTTTTTTTTGTTTCAACATTTCAAAGCAAAATTGTTGCTATTTTTTACTTCCCATGTTTCATTTCAAAGTACTCCTTTCTTAAAGAGTAAAACATGAAGACATTTTGAAGATTTTTGTTTTGTTACAGGAGCTAATGAAAATAGTTTAGACTGACAGAGAACAAGCCAGGAGCTGTCTCAGGCATTTTGGGCTCACCTGGCAAAGCAAGCAGCATTTAGTGATTTATTTCAGAACTTCCCAAGTCAACTGAAATTATTGAATTTCAGAAAATACAGCACATCACTTGATAATAATGTTAAATGAGTAAAATACACTTAATGGCTATAAATTACTGTAATCCATGTGACCCCTGTCCTCAAATTATATTTTAATTAAGTTTTGTTTTAATTTTCCCCGTTTTTATGGAGTTAGTATCAAATAACAGGAATCCATGCAAACACCTGCTGGTCTATGCTGATACTTCAGGTTCAGGTATTAAATATTAATATTAAAATTATATATATATTTATATATATTTATTTATTTATTACACACCTTTTAGTTTCTATATTCATGTTAAACACTGTAATGCACATGCAAAGATGCATATTTGCTATGCATATTTATTTTATTTATTTGTGTACAACTGTAGCCACTTCACACCAACATCTTTACAGAACACCACTGAAGCGTGCAGAGTAAATCTGCATTTTTGAGGATCCCACTCACTCCTCTGCCTCTGCCCCAGAGATGGACGTGGCAGTTTGGGAGTTGAATGGTTTTTTTTTTCTTTCTGTTCCCTTTCCTCTCCAAATCTTTTTCCCTTTTCACATTCCATGACCCATTTTGCTCAGGGGTTTGCTGTTTGTTGGGAAGGAGCTGCCAGCAAAGGCAGCTTGATCACAGCTGCTGCTCTCAGCCAGAAAACTCACCAGAAACATCATTCCCCAGTACAAACCCCAGCAATCCCTGCTTGTAACCACACACCACAAAGCCAGGAATATTTGGGAATTCTGCCCCTGGGGTCCAACACAGAAAGGACCTGGAGCAAATCCAGAGGAGGCACCAAGATGGAGCAAACCCCAGGGTGGTAGGATTGCTTTGAAAACCTAAAATGAGATAAAAATCAAGCTTGCAGACTGCACTCCAGAAGAAAATAAGGGAACAGATTCTGTGAGAGTCGGTCTAATACGGGAATTAGACCCTAAATAAGGAGCTGGGTTTTTACAAAGATTCAAAATTTAGGTATGGGGAGCTCCTTAAAGCTCACTGGGAGAAGCAGCGCCACAAACCTAAGAGAAAGGAAATAAAACTGGATTTTTCAACTGTATTCCCACTGAGAAGGAAAAACAGGCCAGCAGGAGACTTCTCCTTCAGGATGAGTTTCCAGAGAGCCACCAACCTCCCCAGACAAGAGCAGAAATCCTGCAAGAGCCCACGACCCCCATTCCAAATCAGGATCTTTGCATTTTGATGCTGTTCTGATTCAGCATCTCAACTCACCGGGACACATTTCTTGGAGGATCTCACAAAGATCATTCTGTAAATTGCTGTGGGGCCATTTCATGCAGATGACAGAGATGAAAGCCAAAAAATAGAGGCTGGATTGTCCAGAGTGCAGTATGCACACACGTGTGTACACAGAAACATCACACTTCAGCTCTCTCCCAAACGCTCCGAGAACCAAAATAATTGCAGTTCACAACTATAATTCAAAAATCTGGGTTTGTTACTTTTCAACCCTTTTCTTTTTTTAAATGTTGAGGGAAAAGTGGAGAATCTGATGCAGTGAACTCATCCGGCTTCGGCAGTTCTGGAAATCTCAGGAATTAATTTGAATTTGTGCTTTTTATGTTTTCTGTAGCTTTCTTCAAGGCTGCTAATGAAAATCTGGCCCATGGATGGCACAGAAACCATTTCCTGGAGGCTCCTGCTCTGCTGGCCTGGCAGTAAATCTCACCCCTGCAGAAATACAAGGAATTTTTCCTTCTTCAATACCCGCCAGCAAAGCCAGTTGAATTTTTTTTTTTATTCCAAAAACTCAGCCCTTCAAATTTTAAACTTCTCTCAGAGATGCAGGGTGATACCACAACTCCTCCAGAAGCCTATTTGGATTTAGGAAATGAATTTTCTTGGGCTGTCCTCAAATCCAGGCCATCCACATCAGGCTTACAGAGAAAGCACAGAATTGTATTTAGCACACAGGTGGTTCCTCTTGTGGGAAACGGATTTGTAATGGATTTTTAAAATTTAATAGAAAGTTTTTAATACGACGTTTATATAGTTTTGTGTATTTGTATGTAAATATTGAGATGAGGTGTGTTGATTTAAGAAAGTTATAGAGATGATATTGTTGAGAGAGAGACTGAATTAGAAGTAAATTTCAATTTTAAAAGATGGTTTTATAAAAAGATTAGGAATTTTAGAGAATTAGAATTGTGAAACGTGTATTGTAGTAAAATTATGCAGAAAAAAAATAGAAGTGATTAGTGTTAGAATTAATAGTAATATTGTGAAATAAAAATTAATGAGCTGAAAAGTATTTATAAAGTATTGTAATTAAGAAATAAGGTTTGATAGAAGGGTGCTGATTTTTATATTTTTTGTGTTTTATCATTTATTAATAATAAAATAAATTCTAAAAAAAATATTTTTAAAAATTATTTTATTACCTCTCAGTTACCCCATCTCTGTAAAAGCCAAGAAAACCAACACCTCTTGTAAAGCAAAAGGAGAGAGATATAGACAGAGTATGTCTGAAGGAAATGTCTTTATAGCCACAGTCACACACAACATATCCCTACAATTAAAAAAAAAAAAAAGGATTGGGAAATTTCTCATCAGGATCCATCTCAAGCCAGGGACTGTCACCAGTGTCCCATGGAATTATGTCACGTGCAAAGAAATGGAGGGAAAGAGCATTTGAGAGACACTACCCGTCATGTTAAACACAATAAAAGCTGAATTCCAAAGGCCTGGAGGTCCCTGAGGAGATTTTTAAAGCACTGGAATTTCTGGGATTCCACCCATGCTTCCACTTTGTCCACTCACATTCCCTGGGCTGAGGGATTCCCTCACCTGCAGGATTCCTGACACATCATTCCCTTATTATTCACACCCTCCAGCTGTGCCAGGAGAGGCTCAGGGTGGGTATTAGGGGAGATTTCTTCCCCCAAAGAGGGCCCAAGCACTGGGAAAGGCTGCCCAGGGCAGGGGTGGAGCCACCACCCTGGGGCTGCCCAAAAACCAGTCAAGGTGGAACTTTGGGATTTGGTTTAGTGGTGATGCCTTGTGCAGGCTGCCCTGGAGCAGGGGCTGGACAGAGCTCCAGAATAAAGCAGGGATTTATTCAAAGCATCTCCTCCATGGATCCACTTTGGGCAGCACAAGAGCCCAGCCAGGGCTGCCCCCAAGAGGAACCCAAATGGTCCCAAAATGCACGAGCGCTCCCGGGGTCTCTGCCTTGGCTCAGCTCTGCTCCATTTGCACCTTGCAGTTCATTGTCCAGTTCCAGCTTTAGCCCAGGCACTCCCACCCTGCTTGTTTTTCTCTCTGCAGCCCACGCTGTTTGTGCTCCTGGGCTGAGCTTTGGATCATTTGTCCTTGGTGCCCAGCTGGAGCAGGAATTGTTTTGTCTCCCTGCTCTGTGCAGAGCTCACCATCCCCTGATGTGAAGCTCAGACCCACACACTAAAGCAGCACAGAACCTGAAACACAGAAAAGCCAAACCTGAGGCACCAGTGGGCAGGGTGGGGTTCACCTGAAAGTTGGATTGGAAAACCCTGGAGGTCTTTTCCAACCTTAGCAACTCCACAATTCTTTGCCATTTAAAGAAAGAGCAGTGAAATAACCTCAGTGACACATTTAGGATTGTGACACAACCATCCCCGCATTCCACACAGACTGAGCATCCTCATGGAATGTCAGTGCAGCCCTGGAGTGCTGTGCAAAGCCAGCCAATAAAATAATAGACAGGAATAAAAATCCTGGATTTAATTTACTTTGAAACAAACCAAGCTTTGCAACATCACAAATATTATCAGAGAAATGAGAGGACTCAGGCTTGGGACCAAACCAGGGAGTGAACTTTTGACAGCACAGATTTATTTGCAAATTCAAACAACTTTATTGTGTTTTTTCCTCTTTTAAATTGGTTGTTTATCTCTTGGTTCTGATCAGAGGCATCTCCTCTTAAAGAAAAAGGGAAAAATATGCATAAATATCACCTTTAAAAAATGTAATAAAAATCCATTTGCCACTTTTTCCCCCCAAAAGCAGCAAAGCATTTGCATAGCAATGCCCAGGCTGTGCTTCTCCTCCCCACAGGCTCTGACACGACAGAAACACAAAGAACAGAATAAAAATCAGTCCCCACTTCCATGACATCCCCTGATTTCAGCTGAGAGCCATTTCCCCGAGATGGATTTCTCCAGCTGGGAATACTCTGCACCAGTTCTCCTCCTCGTCCTGGACATTTCACCCACTAAAACATCCTTCTCCTCTGAGGACAGGAGGAAACAGCACAATTTGTTCTCACAGGAGACTGCCTGCTCCTGAAATGTGAAGAAGCTCATGGCAAACGGGCAGAACGTTAAGAATAAATAAGAAAAAAATGGGGCAGCGGAAATAAATCTCCCACGATGACTTTTCTCATTCATTTCAAATGGGAAACAGCCTTTGCTGGGCTCCCAGGAATCCAGACACAGCAAATTTGCAAGTTGCAGGGGAAAAAGTGGGTTATCTGCTGTTTGAAATATCAACTGGAAAGCAAAATGTAAAGACAGAGGCTCCCACAAACAGCCAGCAATTTGAGGAAATTATATCAGCCAGGGGACAAGAGATGTTTGCTGCAGCCATTTAAACAATAAATTGCTTTAAATTTCTAAGTGAACCAACGAAACGCTAAATTTCACCCTGTTTTTTAGGAAGCTGCTGCTGCACCCCAGCAGGGATTAAATAACACACACTGCGCTTGATTTTACAAACAAGTTTAATCTCGGTGCCCCTCTGTGAGTGCCTGAAACTCCATCTGCCCAGAGATTCACCTTTCCCAGGTGTTATTTCCTGCTGTCCCCTTGCCTGCAGCAGAGTTTTCCCTCTGCAGATTCATCCGAGGCTCCTCAGGTGCTCAGCAGAGCCAAATGGAAGTGGTAATTCCTGACCTGGGGCCGAGCCTCTCTTGCTGCTCCTCAAACCACCAGGAAGGTCCAGTGCAAGTGCAGAAAGCTGCCCCAGCCAGACTCCAGCAGGAATTTCCTGAGCAAAAGCAGAAGAGATCTCACCTGCCTGAATTCTCTGTGGATTTTCAGGCCACGCAGTGATCCAGACAGCTCTTCCCAGAAGAATTTCACCCTTGCTGGGACAACACAGAGGAGTTCCCATCACCACTGCAACAACCAGAGAGAAGATGAATTAAACAAAACTTGCATTGGAAGCATTTTCTGAGGCATTTCCAGATTTTCACCTTTAGGAGGCGGCTCAGACGGCAGCACAAATCTCAGACCTGAGTGAATGTCTTATCCAAAAGAGTCTTTTAATTCTGTTTTTTCTCATTTTTTCAGGCCAGAGAGGAATTCCAAGAAACTTCCACAACCAAATGTGTCCAAAGAAGGTCCCTCAGAACTGTTTGATTTCAGTAATGTAAGTCCATGAGTTTGTTGAATAATTTCTTATTTGTTCTCCTCAACATTTCACTTCCTAATCAGCATTTTCATTCCCAGCGTGACAAGGTGATTGATTATTTTTGTTATCTGTCTCAGAGCTTCGTCACTGAATTTTGAAGAGAAGTTATAGGGCAAATAATGCAAAAGATGAAGTGATATAAATTAGAAATGTTCAGATTCAAGACCAAATTACAAAACTTCAGCTCTTTCTGTAACTTTAAACCATTATACAGCAGCTGAAGTGCCAGGACTTGTATTTTGTAGAGCACAGCAAGGCCCAAGCGACATAAAAAAGAACCTATTTGAATTTCCAAAGCATTTCACACCCACATTAAATGCCTGAGCAACTCTGCTCCTCCCTTTTATCTCCAAGAAGAGTTAAATTGATATTTTTATTTGGCCCAAGAGGACAAACGGGTGACTGGAAATGTGGTTCTGTGGTGGTGAGGGTGAGTCCCCACCTCTCTGGAGAGGGAAGGTGACATGGCAGGAGTTAGGAACTGCTTCTGTCTGGATCCCCCTGAGCACAGACACATTTAGGAATTCACTCCATGAACTTCACCCATTATCCAGTTAATTTTTCTGGTCAAGTCTGTGCCTGGCACCAGCTCCAGTAAATCTTTGTCATGGGAAATGTCCCATCACCACTGCAGCTTTCCAAAGGGCTCTACAATGGAGCCTTGCCACTAACAGAGCTTTGCAAACCTCCAGCACGGCAACAGCCAGGATTTTCCTACCTCTGCACATGAAAAATTTCCTTTTCTAGAATTTTACAGACAATAAAATGTTGGGAGCAGCAGTGGTCCCCATGCGCAGGAGGTCTCTGCACCGAGGGAAGGCACAGAGCAATGAACAGGCTGGTCACTTACAGTCAGAACCCTGGACAGCAGCACCTCAAGGAATCCCCTGGAGAAATCTGGGAGAGGATGGAGCAGGAATGACGGAGAACATTGCTCCTCTAAATGTGAGTAAATTCACTTTCCAAATACTGCAGGCACAGCAAGACAGGATGCAATCAGCCTAAAATAAAACTTCATCTGCCTCTATGCCAAGGCTTAAAACTGGTAAGAAGAGCCAGAGCAGCTCTGTGAAGGGATCCTGGCAGATGTGGGGTATGAGGCTGGAAGAGGTTGAAGCTTGAACCATTTCCACCAAAAATCCCACTGAGGCAGAGTTTGGTGGAGCTTCAGATTGGGTGAGTCTGTGAAGCCACCCAGAGATAGCTTCAAACATTTAATTTTACCAACACACCACCCCAAAATTCCCCCAAAAACTGCCAGGGAAGGTTGGTCTCACACTCAGCCTTGGGGCTGGACTGGGCTCTCTCCTTCCTCCAAAGCCAGAGGTGCTCCTGTTCTGGTAACATTAATTCCTGCTATTCTCATACAGATGTTAGCACCCAAAATGTTATCAGAATCATTATTTCATAAAGCTAAGATATTAAAATAAAAATTATGAAATATAAAATACAAAAATATATAATGAAAATAAAATAAATATATATAAAATATAAAAATATATAAAACAAAATATATATAAAATATGAAAATATTAAATATTAAAAGAAAGCTAAAACTTCATCAAGTGAAATTAAACAGCTAAAAGGCTTTTGGCCAGAAAAAGAGGAAATGAGGTTGTTCAAACAAGGCAGAACCCCTTTAATATCCAAGTGTTTTCCTACCAAACAAAAAGCACTGAACAGAGGATGCACCAGACAAATGCAAGATGAACTAAACTTCACCACAGATTTTTCCCTGCATGAATAAAATCTCTGTCCACACAGTGTTTGCAGTGTTTCACATTAACTCAGAGCACTCAGATCTAACAAATGTGCTAAGCTCAAAAATAGGTGCTGTAAACTTTAATCTCCTCTCTGGAGTTATGTTTTTATTAGCAGTGGTTTCCAAAGCTGTGTAGCCAAACAGGAATGGATTTTAGCCAGGACTTTTCCTCAGGAATGCATGCTGCAAATGGCTTAATTTAAATGTCAGGGAGGGAGAGGATTTCACCTGAGCAATATTCAAAGGTTAGGACAATATGTCAGTGGAGATATTTCCTTCCTGCCACTACAATGCCTGTGGAACCACGCACAGCTGAGAATCACCAAAAAGCAGCTTTAATCAATTGAAAGCTCTGTTAGAAGATGTTCATAAAATGCATTAAATTTCTCTGTGAGTTACTCAGCAGAGTGAGGGAATCTGCTGGTGGTGTTGTAGGAAACAGCTCTTTTGAAATCCCAGCCAACACTCAGGCTCCACGCAAAGCCTCTGCTACAGAAAATTTCTGTCTCCAGCATTAATTTTCATGCCTGAATAGTAGCCTTGCATATTTTCTCCTCATTTAGCACACCTGAGAACAATGAACACCACAAAAAGGAAGGGAAGCTTTGTAAGTTCAGCTGAGGTGATGAATGCCTCAACTTCACCACAACAATGGGACACGTCTGACCTGCACCACTGAAAGGGATGATGAGCAGACATGCACATCTTCCCTAATTACCTCTCTTGGTAAAAAATGGGCAAAAAATGGGTGGCAACTTGAGGGAGAAGCAATCAGTCAGTCAAACCACAGAGCAGTGGAAAGGTCAGATTCTTACAGCCCAAACGTCGCGGATTACGAAAAATACAAAGCATTAAAATTCCAAATGGCTGCTTTTTGACAGAGGCTTTAATGAGAATGCAAAAGGAGACAGCAATGTGTCCTCACGACAAAAATTGTAATGAGAATGTTGTCCTCTAAGTCTCTTCAGCAGGGAAAAGATGTTCCTGTGCCAGGACCATGAAGGACTCAGCTCCTGTTTGCACATTACACAGTTCAGGAAACTCACGTGATCCACTGATTTGTCCTTCTCCCATCCCAAAAAAAAAAATAATGCTGAGAGGTCTGGTCTGGCTTCCAGCCTCCCTCAGCCACGACTCCTGACTCCCACAGGGTTTGTAAAACACCCCAGCTCTCCAGTGGGCAAGGAGCAATCAGGAAATATGCAGGAAAAATGACAATTAAGAGCTGAACAAGCCTGACACAATGATGAGACTTGAACCCCCTGTTAAATCATCCTGCTAGCGAGACCAGAAGATGGACACGGTGTTGTTTTTCCTCTGGAACACTCCAAAACCCCTTGGAAGAAGCTCCCAGAGCTCAGTCCCATCCCCTCCCAGGCAGCACAGATGGGCTGTGCAGGGAGCATGGCTCTGCTGGCTCTGTCCTGCTCCAGGGTTCACTGAACGGCCACTCCCTGCCCACTGCCCACCCAAAAGTGACTCCTGCAGCTCCCTGCTCGTTCCCTGAGCTCCAGCAAGGACTTCCAGAATCCCAGCTGCCATTTCTGGACTCAACAACCCTTGTTTGGAGCGTGCCTGATGGCTCTCACTCTGTGTGAAAAGCAGCATTTTTACCCTTCCCATTGCTCCCAGCTGATGTCCCTCCAACAAGCTCCGGAGAGCAGCAGCTGCCGAGTATGGAAGTGTCTGACTCTGCTCCTGGCTCCTCTACTGTGCCTTCCACCCAGGATTACAGAGCCAGGCTGGCTTTTTCTAAGAAAAGAAAATAGATTTTTTCAGGAGGGGTTTGGTTTGGATTTTTTTTTATGGTTTTGTTTGGGGTTTTTTTTGTCCGTTTTGCTTTAAATTTCTTTGTGTTTTTAAAATCTATCACAAACAATTACCACTTTTTGGCACGAGGCAAATAAATAACATGCCTTGCTCCAAGGTGATCACACCTTTAATGACCCCATCATCACCACCACAAGCAGATATAACAAGTCCTCCTTTCCATCTTTAAAAATAATCAGGATATCATGGTGTTTTACCATCTTTTTTCCCCCTCTCTCACCGCCTCCTGCCCCACAGGAAGCAATCATTTCTATGCAAATGCTGGGTAATAGAAATATAACTCCTCCATACCCTGCCTTTCCTTGGGGAAACCAATCTGCTGGCTCTGTTTGGAGAGGCACAGAAAGCACTGAGCTGCAGAATTTATCCGATATTAACAGTTTCTGCACCATTTACATATTCCTGGCTCGCTTCTTGTGCCCTCCTCTTTCTGGAGGAGCAGGAACCACCTCGTTTCCACTGGCCAGGAATAATGGGAGGTGACTGGTGCAAACCCAGTTCAGGTCAGAAACCACTCAGAAAACCTCTTGGAAGGCTCATGGAAGCTGGGAGGGAGGAACATTTAACGGCAAATTGCTCCAAATTCCCTGTTCTCCATGGGCTGAAGCACTTGGTGACCATTTTGGGCTGAAACACCAGGACCTGGCCAGCTCACAGGCAGGCAGGAGGTCACTTGGCTTGTCCCCTCCTGCTCAGGAGAGGACATGTGGCAGATATGGGTAATTATGAACAGGAATTATCAGCAGAGAGGGTTTCTGGCATCTTCATCACTCAGACAAGCACCTTCTGGTCCCTTGAGTAGGGCAAATCCTGCTGCTGCAGCAAATATCCCACATTCTGGACAGCAGGACAGGCTGCCAGCTTTAGGCTTCAAACTCCTATTTTTTTCCCTTTTTTCTGTGATCCAGAATGTCCCCCTGGGGTTCTTGCTGTGGGAAGGAAGAAGAGGCTCTGCCCAGCATCCCACAAAGCCTTCAATGCACAAGCCAGGCTGGGTTCATTTCAGCCCAGCTGGCAAAAATCTCCCTTTCTAAGACAGATTTTAATTCTAAAATAATTCTAAGATAACTCTAAATGAATTCAACTTCCTGGGAAAACGATAAACATGAAGGGAGGAAATTTATTTGTGAGAACCTTTGGATTTACACACAGGGTGCTGATCTCAGCACACACTCCAGAGTGTCAGACATTAACACTGAGCTGCACTTTGCACCTTTTTCATACTTCTGCTCAAATACCAAAAGCAAAATAAATAAATAAACAACCTGAACCCTTTGTGGAAGAACAAATGTCTCAATCACTGTTTCCAGGGAGTCTCAACTGCGATTTGCACATGCTACAGTCACACAGGTGCCTCCATCTCCTCCCATTTTCAAAGCTCAGCAAGAAGCAGCTCCAGGAGTTCCAAGAGCTCCAGGAGTTTTGTCTCTCTGAACACCACTGGCATTGCAAACCCTCTCCGTGAAAAATTCTCTACTGGGGAGGTGGTGAGGCCATGGAATAGAATTCCCAGAGCAGCTGTGGCTGCCCCTGGATCCCTGGAAGTGTCCCAGACCAGGCTGGACAGGGCTTGGAGCAGCCTGGGACAGTGGAAGGTGTCCCTGCCCATGGCAGGTGAATTGTTAAGTCAGAAATTAAAGAGTAAAATCCTTCACCTTTTAAGGTAATGAATACAGGTGGAAAACAACCTCTGTCTGAAAAATAACATTTTCTTCAAGCAAGAAGTGCCCCCAGTTATTTACATGGGAATTCCTACTTCCTATAGTTTCTACATGAAAACTGGTAACTGCATGCAAGCTAATAAGTTTAAAGATGTCTCCTAAAATAACTCCTAAAGATCTAAAAAACTCCTTTGTATTAAATTTAGCTGGGTTTTTTTTCTTTCTTTTTATCAAAGCCCTTGATTGTACTTCACCTGAACTTGCTCATCTCTCTCATCTTCTCTGTGGGGAGTGAAACGAAACCCAACTCATTGTTTGGGGCTGATGAAGCAGCTCACATTTCCATTAATAACTCAGCCCTACCTCTAACAAAAGATCACATTTTCAAAAGAGAAAACAAAGAAGAAAAAAAAAATCAATGCAGAGGTGTCATTATCTGAGGAAATAAATAGGGAAAAAACCCTTTTTTTTTGCAAATCAAGAAGAAATAAAGTGAAGCAATGCCTGAGTCAGCAGTTTGGAGCCAACCTCGCTCCTCCCTGTCTGCCTCCACAGGTGTCCCTTGGTTTTCATTCTTTCTGTCTCCACGGATTTGCTTTGGGTTCATTTTGGTGTCAGATGTGCTAAGTCAGCAAAATTTTCCACCAACCCGGAAATTCCACTTTTCCTGCAGCTGGAGAGCCACAGACCCTTTTTTTTTGGGGGGGAAAAGAGCTGTGATCCCTGCCCGGGGCTGGGATCCAACCCCTCAATCCAGCTAGGAATGCTAAGAATGGCTGCCAGTGCTCCTTGCTACCCTTGTGGGAATTCAGGAACATCAGCCTAATTAAAATTGTTGTTGTATTTGTTTTGCCAGGCTGTCCCTTTCATCTGCACGCATAATGATTTTGCCTCATCACTTCAAGAAGCGTCTGTGGGTGGGAACAGTGAGGGATAGATTCAAATAATGAGGCTCTAAACGACTACAAAAGACTTTACACTGCTGTGAATCATCCATCTCCAGTGCTGCATTATTCAGAAATTAATGCAACCCTATAAATGAATAATGATTTAAATGTACTTCTTAAAATTGTTAATGCTCCAGCACTTTTTCCTTCTCTACATAATCAGAAAATTGATTATGACTACGACTAGACCTATGTTCTTAATTTAACTTATGTAATGGGGATGTAGAAGAAGCCTTGCAACAACAGTGGAAATGGAAAGACTTCCAGGAGACTGGAAATGGGTTTCTAACCTCCAGAATTCCCTAGCCAAACTCAGAGAGAATTAACACCAAAAAAAAGCCTGCTGGAAGGCTGTAGGGTCTAGAGAAAACTGAATTACTGCCAAAGCTGAGGAAAAAGATCCAAAATAGACCAGAATATGTGTCAAATAGTAAGGATAAAGGATCACAAGGATAATATGAGTACAGAAGATTTTTTGCTCATTTCCCCACATTACTCTTCTGCTAAAAACCAAGCTGTTAGGAGAGTCCTAAAGCCAGGAGCCATATGAACAGCAGAAACAACACAAACTGATTTCCAAGTGTTTGTCTGAGGATGATTCCCATCTGAATTACCCGATGAACAACAGAGGGAGAACACAGCAGTGGGATTTATAAAAGGATCTGGTCTCCAGAGAAGCTGTGGCTGCCTCTGGATCCCTGGAAGTGTCCAGGGCCAGGCTGGATGAAGCTTGGAGCACCCTGGGATAACTGAAGGTGTCCCTGCCCATGGAAGAGGGTGGCACTTAAAGATTTTAAGGTCCTTCCCAACCCAAACCTTCCTGGGATTTTAAGATTCCGCTCCTCTCTCTGGGTTTTCATTTTTAGCAATAATGATCCCTTCATCTCTCTTTGAAACCACCTTGATAAAGAGATTCCAAACTGCTGAGGGCAGGGAGCTCACAAAAGCCACGGAGAATGGTTATTGATCCTCCAGGAACCAAGGGTGATGTGACAGCTTTGGTCCTGCCCAGTTAATCTTATTGAAATCAGAATTATCCTGGTTTGAGGAGGGTGGAGGATGGGAGTGAAACTGGAACTGGGTCTGTGCATTTTTACTGAACGCTATCTGAGCGACGCATCAGCTCTTCTTTAGGCACACATTTTAAAATAGATATTATGTAAATTATTAAATGCTTTTCTGTTCAATTCACACTGGGAATTTTTCAGGAGCAGGCCAGAGATGAGAAACCGTTGTCTTCACACAAAAGCAAGTGAAATGTGACAACTCCCTCCACCAAAAGACTGTTGAACAAGGTTTTCTTCTGTGCAACAATAAAAGTATAATGGATACGTTATTTAGAGCTCCACTCTAAGCAGACACTTCAAAGCCTCTTCAGCCCCAGAAGATGCTTTCAATAAAGTCATCTTTCACCAGGACTGGTTTATACCTGCAGGTCCCCATTAAATAATCACAAATTACTGATGCCATAAAGGACATGAACTCTGCTGAGGCCACAGCCACAGATGTCCCCTCATTAAAGCCTTGTAAAAATCAAATCACTGCCACTCCAGCTGCAGGACTGTCCCAAAGCCTCAGCGAAATACTGACACCAACCCAGCAAAGCCCTGCTCCTCCCAATCACTTGGAGCTGGATAAACTCCCCACTTTCACTCCTATCACTGTCACTGCTTTTAATGAAGGGATTTTCATTTTTCAAGCTAAGAACGAGCTCAGATAAACATCAGTCTCAGAGGCCCTGAGATTTCAGAGAAGCAGGCAGTCGGCCATAGCTCAAGAGTAGTCACAAGTTCTTTGTTACAAGACAATGGAGAACTTTTTAATCCCATAGACAGTTGCCACAGGGTTTATTTTGCTTTTCTAACCTATCATCTTTACTTCTACTGCACTGCAGATACTTCTATCTAATGGGCTTCTACACACATTGGCTTCTATTATAACTTCTAAACTCTTAGCTTATTCTCTACAGCCACACCCTCACATTATAAACCTTCACCATCTCATTCATACAGTTACTCACTTGAGGCATATTCTCACTTGCAACTGCAGAAATATAAGTTTATGATTTTTCTGCTTAATATCTGTGTATTGTACTTTTACATCAACCCAAGCTTCTTCCAAGGCTGCAGATCAAACCCTTCAGTGTGTGTGCAAGTTTCTGTTTTCCCGATTCCCACACACTCCCATTTAACCCTGCTGATAAACTGGGAGCTCCACATTTCCAACCCACACGATTCACCAGGATGAAAACATTCCCCGTCTCAGCTCCTCCTGGACTGAAGGGCTGCAGGACCACTGGGAATGTCACCCGATCCCTCAGGAATGGGAGTAACTTCAGGAATAACCCCCAGGAACCTGGCACACACCCAGCACGGGTGACTCTTCCAGCTGTGGAGTGGCAGCTCCTGCTCTGGGTCATATTTAATACTGCAAGTGAGGTTCTGACAATATTCAGGCAAACAAAGAATGACCTGCTCCTTTCCCTGTTAAATGCCAAGAAATATTTCCAAGCCTTAAACCTGACTGCTTGTATTGAGTCAGACAAAACCTCTAAAGTTTAATTTAATCACGCCCATATTAAATTTTTCAAAGGTAGTGAAGAAGAGGTTAAGTTTTTGCTTTTTTTAGCTTTAAAGGCAGAGAAATCTGTGACTCTTAAGAGCTCCCCCCCTTCCAAGTTGAAAAATCTTGATCTTAAGATTTTTCCCACTTACAAGAAGAAAAATCTTGATCTCAATGATAAATATTGGTCAGCTAATGAAAAACAAGTGTCTCATCTCAATATTGGAGAGCATCTTTGGTGTCTCCTCTCACAGCTGAGATAGACAAACAATACCAAATGGTATTGCTTCATTCATGATGCCTGTAATTTTCTAATTCATTCAATTACAACTTTCTCATCCCTTTTTTCTCCCCACAATGTTTCTTCATGTATTTTTTTATTATCTACAGTAATTCCTGACTCTCCTGAACGAGCTCATTGATTAGGAAAACAATAAATTCCTACCAATGTATAGAATTGTTTGGGCTTTACTCCAAAATCAAAATGGAAACTGATTCTTGTGGCAGTCAGTGTGAAGAAATTCAGGAAAAAAAAAATCCTGATGAACCTCCTATCTCCCAAATCCATGTGCATTCTGCATCTGAAATAAAGTCAGTCCATGAAGGAAACTAGGGGACGTTCAGTTTTACACAATTAACTTCAAAGATTCATATCTCACACAATACAAAATCTTGTCCTCCTAAATTTCCAGGATAAATGGGAACGTGGTTATTACTTTATAAACTCACACAGGAAGAGCTGAGCAATAAACAACAAATCCAGCTCACTGAGTGCCTCCTGGACAGCCACACCAATGGAAGGAACTGGCCTGATCTTCCCCCCTGGAAAGTGCCAGCCTTAAAATAACTTTGTGCTCCTGGTTTTTCTGAATTCCAGGCGTTAGTTCTGAAGATCTGATCTCAAAATGTGCAGGGAATGCTTTAGCTGAGCCTTGTACCATTTAACAGGGATTTCCACGAGTCATAAATTATTCTCTTTTCAATGCTCAGGACTGACAAAGGTGCCAGCTTTTCAATTTAATTAGGGAACTTCTCTGTAAGAGATGTGTTTTAGTCAAGTTCTGTTCTCTCAGCTTCACCTCAGGTTTCATCCTTTCCATCAGCCAAACAAATGCTCTCAAGTTGCTCTCTCAGAAATCATCTCGTGTAGATAAATTATTCCATTTAGCATACTTACCTTTATCTTGAGAGATGCCTTCAAATCCTTCTCTGCCTGGCTGGGACACCCATTGTTTTCCTGAGTTTCCTAAAGGAAAAGCTTCCCAAAGCGAAGGAATTAAAGGACATCAACCCCCAGCCTCAACCACTTCATCTTCCACCCCAATTCCACAAATTCTGCCACTACAGAAGGAAAAGCTACTCAAAACAGGAGCAGAGAATTCCATCAGGGAGGAACAAACAAATTCATGACATTGAGGGTTTAAAGTAAAAAATTCCATAGAAAATTTCTGTATTAATCACAGGTTTTGACAAGAAACAGGAATTATCTTCTCACTGGAAGGATTCAGACATTAAACTTTGATTATTCCTTCTCTGCATTTTTCTCCAGCCACTGGAGAAGTCACTGAAACCTTATGCAAGTTACACTCTTAACTATGGATTTGCTGCCATTGATTTGTAGGAGTGTAACTGAGGAGAAATACATCAACTTGATTAAAATGACCCATTTTTATTGACTTTGTAATGAATTTTCCTGCAGCTGAACAAAAAGCACATTTGTACAACCTGAACTCCTCCCACAGCGCAGAATCAGAAGCAGCAAAAGGCACAAATAACTTTGAATTTAACAAGCTCTGTTCTAATCTCAGCCACAGCTGCAAAAATGATGTTTTCCCTAAATTATTTTCCCCTACTTTGAATGTAAGTATTGCTGTTACAGCAAAATCCACGCTGTGCACAATAAAGTGAATTAGAATATTATTTAAAATTATGAACCTTGCAGTTATGGTTACACCTGGAGAGTGATTTGAGTGAGTTATAAAACAGGCAGGGCCTGGGATTCTTAGATTTGAAAAGTGGTGCTTAAGATTAGTTCAAGAATTGAAAAAAAATAAGAACCCCCCACAAGTTATTAACACAGGAAAAACATCATAATACAGAATTCATAATACAGAATTCATAATATGGAAGTCATAATACAGAATTCTATGAAAGGCTGTAAAGAATTTAAGACCAAACACACACAAATGCTATTGCTTTTCTTTTCTGTGTGAAATTAGACATATTCATTTCATTCTCAGGAACTGGACTATCCCAGAATTCCCCATTTCTTGTTTTTCTTTTTTTTTTTTTACCTATTTGAACAGTTTGTGTTTTCTAAAGCCTAATGAGTGGATATTACATTTAAATTATGATTTATTACATTCCTGAATGACACATGCATTGCTTTCCCAAAGACTGAATGAAGTTTTTGCCATCCTGGCTTAGTTTACCCAGGTTATCAGTGCCTTTTCCAGCACCTGTAAGTTTTGGTGAAATTCTTTTGTGACAAGTACAGAATCCTGCACACTTTAAACACAATTAGCTGACTGATCATGCACATATGAGAAATCAGTCAAAAGCACAGCTTCTAAAAATCCTTCTCTTGAAGAAATGAATGTAATTACTCAGAAATTTCTCAAAAGAAAACATCCCCAGCACTGTGGCAGACCTGGAGGCACAAAGCCATGGGATGGTTTGGGTTGGAAGAGCTCCATAAAAACCAGGCACTCTTGCCCTGTGAATGCTGGGCAGCTCAGAGAAAAGAGAGGACACCGAAACTCATCCCCTATTCCTGAGCCAGGTGACCTCAAATCCTCCTCTGCCACTTAAGCATAACTATTTCCCAGAGGTTTATAAAATAATAGGTTGTACAAAAATAAAAGTGTGGTTCTCTCACCCAAATCCTTGATCTGACTCCCACCAATTTTATCTTGATCTGACTCCCACCAATTTTATCTTAGTCATAAACATTTTCCTCCTAATGCTGTTATCCTTCCAGCAGTTTGTGAGATTGCTCTGTGATTGTTTCTTTTTTATTCTCACAGGCCTGTGAATTATGCTGAAGAGCCTCCTCTTTATTTCACTCTTCTTTTTTGATCTTATTTCACAGTATCAGGGTTTATCAAGCTCATAACCACGTCCCTGTGCTACTCCCCATCGAAAGGCAGCATTAAAAGATGCAAAGAGAAACCTAAATTGTTTCCATTTTCCAAAGCCAGGGGGTGAGGTAAAAGAGAAAGCAGGTTTTGAACAATTTTGTCCTAATAACTATTGATCCTGCTGGGGGATTTCTGCAGCAAGCAGCACGGAACTGCCAGAATATGCAGCAGGAAGGGATTATAGGTATATAAAGAGATAACATAATCTCCACATAAATCAGTTTAATAGTCAATCAAGCACAAGACACAAATCCAGAGGAATCCTGGCTTCAGCAGCTCCGCTGCTCACAGAACTGCCTGGATTCTTTTAATGGTGCTTTAATCCTGTTAAGATTTCAGAGGCTGAGCTCGAATGTCTCCCTGCCTCTGCATCATTAAGCAAGCCCAGAGTGAATTAATTACATCTGAGCAGCCACTCCAGGCAGTGAGGCCACGCAAGGTGTGAGCCAGGGCTGCAGGACACTCATTGCTGGTGACAGGGCACCAGAACACCAACTCTCTGACCTCCACATCCAAGTGTCAGCTACAGATCTGAGTCTGAGCTAGCACAGCTGCCTTCACTGAAATAACTCCTTTCAGCCACACGGCTGATGCAGGTGAAGTGAAAAATGGAATACTGAGTGCTGTGACATTATTTTTGTTTTTCCAGAGTCGTTCTTGAGCGTGATGCTGCAATTTCACTGGGCTGCTTCAGGCCCCAGCTCAATTCCTGTCCTCAGGGTGTATAAGAGAATCCTGGGCAGCATCCCAGGAGCCCAAATCCACCTGGAGGATGATCCACAAACTTCCTTCTGGATAGGAGAGGCCTCAGTGACATTTGCTGTCGCTGCGCCCCACACTCAGAACCCAAACCTCAGGGGTACCTGCTGCTCTCCCCACTCTGCACATATTCCTAGTGGAATTCACATTTTTTAGCAGAAATGGATGGTATTTAAATGAAATTTAACCACTGGCCTGGACTGTAATTGGCATTAATACTGTCACTGCACACCTGCACAAAGGCTGGCCCTCACACAGTGACACCTCCATTTCACAACCCCTCAGATGCAGCCATCTAATTCTCTTTTCTGTCAAGACTGGAAAGTGGGCAAGAAAAATGATAATAAAGCAATTTTGTCAGGGTGTCCCGACCTCTGTCACAGGGAGATGTTTCAGGGTGGTTGATGCTGGCAGAGCTCACACAGCCATTTCTCCACCCAGCTCTCCTCATCTGGATCCAGCCCCTGCTGCCCACGAGGATCTCCACAATCTGGGGATTGTTCTGTTCTCAGACACAGCCACTCTTCAAGACAAGAATACTCTGTGAAAAACAAACTATTCTGGCTGTAGCAAGTTCCTGTGTTAATATCTGTGACCCACTAAGAGATCTGACACTCAGCACTCCTTCCACCCAAACCATCTCAATTTATACAGAAAACCTACTTCACTTTTCAAGAATTCTCCTGTGTCCTGCCAAACCTTTTATAAAACACTGATATTCACAACATTCTTCTCAGCAATTAAGAAAATCTCTAGGAAAAAAAGCTCATTTTTTTTTAACAGCTCCTTTTCCCAAGAATTCTTCACCTCCTTTCCCCAGGAATTCTTCACCTCCTTTCCCTAGGAATTCTTCACCTCCTTCCCCAGGGAACTCTTCACCTCCTTTCCTTAGGAATTCTTCAGCTCCTTCCCCAGGGAACTCTTCACCTCCTTTCCTTAGGAATTCTTCAGCTCCTTCCCCAGGGAACTCTTCACCTCCTTTCCTTAGGAATTCTTCACCTCCTTCACCAGGAATTCTTCACCTCCTTTCCCTAGGAATTCTTCAGCTCCTTCCCCAGAACTCTTCAGCTCCTTCCCCAGAAATTCCTCACCTCCTTTCCCTAGGAATTCTTCACCTCCTTCCCCAGGGAACTCTTCACCTCCTTTCCCTTGGAATTCTTCACCTCCTTCACCAGGAATTCTTCAGCTCCTTCCCCAGGAATTCTTCAATCTGTTGCACTCCCAGTACCAGGAGGACAGAATTAGTCCCAGGTAGCCCAGTGCCATCTGTTCCCGGGCTGGGAGTGAGCAGCCAGCACAAAACTCCCTTCCCTGAGCGCAGTTTGCCTCCTGGAGGAGGCTGCACAGAGGGCAAAGCTGAGCTGCAGGAATTTGGGGAGGTTCTGCCACCCCCAATGGGAAACTGCTTATTCTGCATTTTCCAGAAGCCCTCATTCTTTTTTGTTGTTGTTGTTGTTGTTGTTGTTGTTTCATTCTGTTTTGCCCCCCAAAAAATTTGGAAACTCAAAGCCAAAAAGGAAGAATTGTTTGGTATCTCCTTTCTTTCTGAGGCTGGTCCCATCAGCTCAGGTTTATTTCAGGTCTGAAAAATTTGGCTTCTACCAAAAAAAAAAAAAAAAAAAAAATTCATCCTGACCATCATGAATTTGAATGTGGCAAAAAAATGAAGTTGCTTTTTACTCCAGCTTCCCCCAAACACCTCTAATTATCCACCAGGAACAATGAGAGCACACATCTGACACTTCTTAATTCTAGTCCTTGCTTCCACTACTGTCCTTTTGCAATTTAAGTGGTAGAACATCACCTTCAGGTAAAGTTATTAATACATAATTCAAGAAATAATCCTACAACGCCCATAAAAGCAATTTTTTTTTTCATTTCTAGGCAAAGTTATGCAACAGCAGCAGAACAATAAGGCCAAATTCTAATATTATTGCAAGCAGATAACCGAAAGTAAACAAATAAATCCATAAACATTAACATTTTCATTACTTACATCCTAAACACTGTGATAACAACCAGATAAAAAGCACAGCAGAGGTTTCTCCAGCCTTGGCATTATGAGCTGCAAAAATTGCCACAGTAAGTCAACAGGCAAAGTTTTTATGGCTTAAATATGTAATTAAAAAAGAAAACATCCTGTTCACCCAGGAAAACCTGAGCTGATTTGAAAGGGAGCATCCTGGTTTGGATCAGCACTCCGGAATCCAAGAGGAAGCTCACATCACTGAAAACTCAAAGTTTAGATTGTCTATTTTTTATTATTTCACAGCCCTTCCACAGTGGAAAATTAGATTAATGTGAGCCAAAAGAGAGCTGAATCATTTGTGTAATAGTAGCCCTGAAAAAAATCCCCAACACCTTAGGACTATCAGGTGTAGGATGAAACAGAAACTTGAAGTAACATAATTTTTTGGCAGTTTTTCAACATTTTGTGACAAAAATACTGCCCTACTTCCCGGCATTTTTGCAAAGCTGGTGTAACTCCATCTAGTAATCCCTACACCAGAATTTCCAAAAACTCATGCCTTAAATCCTTAAATGAACAATTCTTTTTAGAGGATTCTCAAATCCCAAGGAAGCCTTTGTGACACTTTGTATTTTACCTAACTGGGACATCACTGGAACTTAATCCAGTGCTATAATCACAGTGAGGGGCACTCATTGCTAAGGAGATACTTTAAGTTTGGCTTTTTCTCATTTCATGGCATCTTTTACACTCTCTTTTAGTAGATACCTCAGAATTAAAGCCATCAAATTTCCTTTAAGGTACTGAAAGGAGTGCTTTATTTGGAAAAAAAACAAGGTAGGACAAGAAAAGTAGAGAGGAAAAATAAAGTTTTATGAAGTTTCCCTAATTAGCTGATCTTTATAAATGGTTTCTACCATTGCAGCTGATTTTATCGTGTCCTGAAAATACCAATTTAGACATAACTGCATTATGCTACAATGACAGAATTGCATTGATCACACATCAGGGACGGAATTCAGGCTCACGTCAGGGGGCGAGATCAAGAGATAAACTGCTTTACCTATTGAATGCTTAGCTCAAGAATGAGTATGGAAAAGAGCCCATGGAAAGCTGTGGTACCTCTCCAGAACCAGGCCTGAATTTTGGGATGATCTGGAGCTTAACCTGCACCTGCACCACTGCAAACATTCATCTTTTCCCTGGAAAGCAGCAGCTCAGTGCCCAGCTCTAAAATGCTGCTTTCCTAATATTAAAAATATCACTGCAAACATTATTTTTGTATCAGTTCCTTGCCAGCCTGGGCTGAGATCCTTCCCCACCATCCCTGCTGGATAATTTTTTGCTGGATCTCTCCCTGCTGTGAAATTTGGTGGTTATTGCTCACTTTGTATCAGATTCTGCTCCTTCCCTTCTTGTTCCTGGCTCTGCTCCCTCTCTGCTCTGCCCTGCTGAGGCACACCTGGAATATCACTCGTAATTCCAGGCTCCAGAGTTCAGGAGAGACAAGGAGCTGCTGGAGAGGCTCCAGTGGAGGCCACAGAGATGATTTGGGGTCTGGAGCATCTCTGATGAGGATGGACTGCAGGAGCTGAGCGGGTTATCCTGGAGGAGGGAAGGCTGAGAGGGAATCCCAGCAATCCATGTAAACAACTCCAAGGAATGTCAAGAGGATGGCAGGCTGTCTTCAGTGGTGTCCAGCAACAGGACGAGGAGCGACAGCCATGAATTAAAACACAACGAGTCCCACCTCATCGTGAGGAAGAACTTTCCATGGAATGTGGCAGAGCACTGGAACAGCTGCCCAGGGAGGGCCTGGAGTCTCCCTCTGGAGATATTCCAAGCTCACCTGGACTCATTTCTGTGTCACCTGCTCCTGGTGATGCCTTCTGGGGCTATCTAAAAACAGAAGTGAGACAGAGTTCAGGGAATACAAAGCAGTTCTATTGCCTGAAGCCCTTCAGGTACATTCAGGGCACACCAAGCCCCCCAGGGGCTGCACCCAAAATGCACCACGGGTCAGGGGGGCACGCTTTTATAAGTTTGGCCCATTTGCATTTTGGGGGTTCATCCTCCAATTCCAGCTGCAGGCAATGAAGTCACTGACCCCCAGTTTGCTCCCCCAGGTCACTTTTGTTCCCATCTCTGGGCCTGAGGCAGTGAGGTGTCCCTGACTGCCAGGCCTGGAGAGGAATTGCTGTGTCTGCCCAAAATGGGAAAGCAGCAGCTGACACTGGGGGTGGAGCTCAGAGTTACACACTGAAGAACTGCAGGGTTACAGATGGATGGAAACAGAAAAGCTCAAATCCTGAGGCATCACAGGATGCCTTTGCAGTGGGGTTGGACTGGATGATCTCCAGAGGTCCCTCAAAACCCAAATTATTCCAAGATTGTGCCCAGGGCACATCCATGAGGATGCTGCATGCCCAGCCCCTCCCTCAGGGCCCTTCCCTGCCCGTGGAGAGCCTGGAGCCATGCTCAGGAATGGGCTGCTGGAAAGGAGTGGGCTGCAAGGGCAAGAACCCTGCTGGAAAAGGATTCAAGAATAACAATTGAGCACAAAGACTGATGAAAATACATGAAGGATTTCCCCTGGTATCCATTCAACCCCAGATTGTGTTTACCTCGCTGAGATATGGAGCTGATTATTCATCAGCAGGATCTCATCAGGAGCAGAAGTCTCGGTTTCCACCCATGAAAATGATCCTAAGATCACATCAGCATATTTAATTATTGTTGTGACATCAACCCACCCTCCCCAGGTACGTGTAAACACCTTTTTTTTTGTTCCACTGAGACAGCTCGCTGGGTGGCCTCCTCACAAAATAATGAGGAATAAAGGTGTTCAGAGAGATTTGTGTCAAAAACTACTCATCCATCCAAGAACAGAACAGAACAGCCTCTCTGCACACCTGTAATAAAAGCTGCATGGCTGTTTTGATAGCACTGAGTCCCTAATCAAATAAAAGGGAGCTTGCATCATTAAACAGCAGCATCCTGAGAGGCACTGATAGAACATCTTCACCCCCCGTTCAACCCTCGCAGACACAAACACAGCTTCACACAGTATCAAACAGCAGTTCAGCCTGCCCAACGCTGAACTTGAAGAGATCCACGAGCCTGAGAAGCACCTTCAAAGCTACGACAAAAATCAATAATTTGTGGAGTTCAGCACAGTGAAGGAATCCTTCCCATGCTAATGGCACAACCAACACTTGCAGCTCTGTAAAGCCACCGAGGTCCAGCCTAAACCATTCCTTTACAGTGATCCAAGACCCAGATGAGCCTGGAGCAGCAGAGTTGTGACAGTGCAGGCCCACAAACAAAAGAGGGGTTTAGGAGATTCTGAGGCTTAAAAAGCAGCTCATTAAGGAACTGAAACTCATAAACCTGGAGTGCCCTGACAGCAGAAATTCAGACAGGTCCCACTGCCCCACAGAGCACACCTGCCTCTTCTGATAACCCTCAAAGCCCACGTTCCAACCGCTCCCTGTCCTGAACTGTCTCCCCAATTAACATAATTGAGCTTAAATTCCGAGACACCGCTCTGGAAGAAACCAGTTCTGCTGCTGCTGCTGCCTGGGGGATGTTTGCCTGGCTCTGACAGTCTCCAGTGAAGCAGCATCTTTACCCCTGTCAGTAAAACCATTCCCCATCACTCACGCTCTGCCTTTCATCCTTCATATCCACAAAAAAACGCTTTATCTGGAGAGCTCTCCACCCTCACTGTGTCATTTCATCCATCTGACAGCTGCCCTGCACCCTCCCCAAGACGTGGCAGCCCTTGGAATGTGCATCCAAGGCAGGAAACTCCTTCTGCCCGCTGCCCCCCTGCACTCCCCTCTCCGTGCACGCACACGCTTGGATGCACAGCCTGCAGATGGAAAAGGGAGCAAACCCTGGGATGGGAAGCATCTCCTTGGGCTCAGACCAAGGAAAAGATTTTTTTTTTGCCCTTCCAGATTGTTTGAAGAGCTCCAATACAACCAAGTTCCCAATATCTCTCATATTTGGGAGAACCAAGCCCATTAAATGCTCGATGCTGTCACTTACAAGCTCCACAAGACAGAATTTTCTGTTTGGACAAGAACATCAACTCCATGATCTGCCATAAATATTATTTTTCCCCCCATAAAATCAGTGGTTTTTTTAATTACATGTTTGTATCCAAATGTAAATTCGTTATTACACCAGCTGTCATCCTAATCCTGAAATCAAATAAATAAAGGTAGATTTTTTTTACTCTGGAGCACTGTAAACGGCAGACTTGAAAATATTCTCCATCAATCAGGTAATAAAAACTTTCCTCTTCTACAGCAATTTAGATTTTCTGGGAATGACAGTTATTGGTAATTGAGTAAAGCTGCTAAAAAACAAAATGAGGAGCTGCTTTTGATTGATAGCAAGGACCTTTCACTGCCCAGTTATCTGAATCCTGAGAGCAAAAATAACAATACATCACCCAAGCCATAAACTCCCATCAGACATTAAACCAGAATTAAGTCTTCAGCCCAACTTCTAACTTGCTAATTCCATTTATTCCATTCTTGTTTCCTTCCTTCAGCAGCTTCCAGGCCATGAAAGTTCATTATGACCTGCCCTGTAATTACTCCAAGTTGTCTTAGTAGGCACTTGAGCTTTCTAAAACCCCAAATAGATTATATGTATCACTCCTCAGTTATCTGCTATTTTGCTGACATCCCAGAGGAAAGAAAAATTTCCTTTTGGGACTGCTGCAATCCATCCTTAGAATATCATGCCCATAATTATCATTATCTCTATAGTTAATTTTCAGTTAATTTACTAAATACTGAGGTAAGAGCCATTGGCTCATAACTCTTGAGCTCCACCAGAGGGTTCTCAAAATATAGAAAACATAATTTTCCATTTTTAACAAAATAAAGTTATTTTTAAAATAAAAAAACAACATTATTCTAAAAAATATTGTAAATAAAATATTTTCAGTTCAGAAAATTCCTTCTCTAGTTTTGGAGATCCTTTGTGAGGGAATTGCCTCTATTTCAGAGAATCAACTTCCATAATACCCCCAGTTGTCTTCTGTGATTTTAAACTATGGAATCCCTCGGTGTGCCACCAGCTCAGAGCTCAGATTCCTGGGAAGGAATGTGATTCTGACACAATGATGGAAAACAGATTATCTGCATCTTTAATCAATAGTTTAAATGCATTTGGAGTGTTGAAACACGGCGTTTACTGCACTATCCCTTGTGGAGCATAATTATGTTTTCTATACATGAAAGCAATTTAATTTGTTTGCATCGAGAGAGACACTCGTGTAATATTCAAAATAATAATGATGTGCACAATGATCCAGACAGGATTTAATTTTTTTGAACAATTCTGTACTAAACAACACAACCCTTTATTACTTTATCAGACTATCTGCAGCCAGCATTAAAAAAGAGAATCAGAAGTGAGCCCAAGCAGAAATGAGAGATGGTTTGATTAAACCCTGTGTTGTTCCACTCTTCCTCTGGACTCAATCTGCTCATTTCAGTGGGATAGAATAAATCAAATAAGTGACAAATTAACTCTGCGTCCCTCCCGTGCTCCAAGCACAGCATTTGAACTCCTCCTGAACTAAAAGTGCATCTTTAAAGAGGGAACTGATAGTGTCTGCACCAGAACCTGACACATTGTGCAGTTTTTGTGGTTACTTCATAGACGTGGTACCTTCGGTTTGGGTGCGAGGGACAAGGAAATCAAACACCAGAGATCCAACCTCACTCCTTGAACTCAGGGACTCTGAGGTTCTGAGCCGGGGATCTGCAGGAAAAAACTGATAGAATCAAAGAATCCTGGAATATCCTGAGTTGGAAGGGACCCCCAAGGATCATCCAGCCCAACTCCTGGCCCTGCACAGACACCCCAACAATCGCATCCTGCCCCAAGATTCCTGGAGCTCCGGCAGCCTCGGGGCTGTGCCCATTCCCTGGGGAGCCTCAGCAGTGCCCAGCACCCTCTGGGCAAGAACCTTTTCCTGATCTCCACCCAAACCTTCCCTACTGGATGGCTGTAATGGGGTTAAGCCAATTGCTGGGGTTGTTTTTAATGATCTTCTGATGCCTTGTGCAGGCTGCCCTGGAGCAGAGGCTGGACAGAGCTCCAGAATAAAGCAGGGATTTATTCAAAGCATCTCCTCCATGGATCCACCTTGGGCAGCACAAGAGCCCAGCCAGGGCTGCCCCCAAGAGGAACCCAAATGGTCCCAAAATGCACGAGCGCTCCCGGGGTCTCTGCCTTGGCTCAGCTCTGCTCCATTTGCACCTTGCAGTTCATTGTCCCGTTCCAGCTTTAGCCCAGGCACTCCCACCCTGCTTGTTTTTCTCTCTGCAGCCCACGCTGTTTGTGCTCCTGGGCTGAGCTTTGGATCATTTGTCCTTGGTGCCCAGCTGGAGCAGGAATTGTTTTGTCTCCTTGCTCTGTGCAGAGAGCTCACCATCCCATAATATGGAGGCCAGAGCCACACACTAAAGCAGCACAGAACCTGAAACATAGAAAAGCTAAACCCGAGGCATCATTTCCCCACTTTAGCCTGTTAAATTCTATCAATTGTGTAGTTCAAGTATAAATAGAGAATTAAATATCTTCTGTTCATGTAATTGCTGGGAAAAGCAGAATTCAGTGCTGAACTGTCCTCCTCTGTCCCTTTCCCCAGTGTCTCTGCTTCAGGACAGGCACTGCTTCCATCCCCTCTTCCCATCCCTGGAGTCAGGTACGGAAAACCAAAGACTGAAAGCAGCCCCTGTCTTTGTGGAATTTTGGTAACAGAGCTCTAACAGGAGTAAGTGATCAGTTTTGACGTGCGATGCAAATCTGAAGTTAAAAATATCGTTTTCCCTCAAAGTTAATTATGAATCATTAGGAAGACTGAAATAAAATCTTCTACCACGTTCCTCGCAGCTTTTCTGAGCAAATATGGAAAACAGAGATCACTTTAGAGGGCTGCTCCAAGGTAGCAGACACTTGGCAACTTTGGGGTTTATTTAAAACTGCCTCACAACTGAATTGTGTATTTTTGTTGTTGCATCTGGAAGCGCTGTAATTAACAGATAAAATCACCTCAGAGATAAAACTGGAGTGCATTAGAGTGAACAGGTACGTGGACAGACATTCATGAGTGCTGGAATGTGATCCTCACACTGCAAAAGCACTGCTCAGTTACCACAAACCAAAACAGAAACAGGAACACTGAGTATTTCTGCCCGGAAAGCAGCCCTTGGTAAATTTAAATTCAACAGCTTTCTAAGCTCCATTCTCTCCTTGGGCCAGAGAGGGCATTACCAATATTGCTGATGCTGCAGAAATTCCATTATTTCATTTTCACATTGAGATTACTGCTCTCTTCTTCTCCCTTTTAAGTCACTCCAGAAGGAAAGGTGTCTCAAGGCAGCCAGAGGTTGTTTTGGTGGTGAATTTTTAAAGATAGAGCACAAGAAGGCAGAAATAGCAGTTCTTCCCTCTTTTCCTGGCACTACCTCAATCTCTGAGGAACCCTTCTGCCCCCAGCCCCATCCCTAATGCTTGAACGTTTCAGTGAAATCTCACTGTGGGTGGGGAGGAGGGAGCTGAGAGAACAAGGGGAAGCCAGAGGGATCTGAACTGCCAGAAGAACCTGTGACATCCTGAGCCACAAACATCAGAGCCAGAGGGGTTTCAGGATTAGAGGCAGGCCAGTAATTCAGGGGTGGAATTACCCTGGATGGATGGTGGTGGCAGTGACAAATGCTGCCCCAAAGCCCAGCCGAATCCGAGCCCTTCCCTCCTGAGTTCATTGGCCCATAAATTTAAAAAAGAAGTATAAAAAATAATATATTTGTGCTTCTAGTGCAGGCCTGCAGATCGCACCAATCAAACATTTCAAGTGAATGCAAGGGAGGTGCAATTTGAGCAGTTCCAGAGAGCTGGGAGCTCACATCTGCTGAGACACACTAAAAAGCTGATTTTCACAGAAACATGGAGTTCTAGAGTGGTTTGAGTTCCAGGAACCTTAGAGATCATCACCACCATGGGACACCTTCCACATCCCAGGCTGCTCCAATGTCCAACCTGGCCTTGGACACCTCAGGGATGAGGCAGCCACAGCTGGTCCATTCTAAATCAAACAAATTCCTGTTTTCCAGCATTTTCGTTCTTTCCTCACAGGATCAGAATGGTAATTTGTCTATTTTTTTTTGCTACTTTTCTTTCCCACTGTCATTTCACATTTAGTCTTTTCTAAGAAATAGTTTGTCTTTATTTAAATGGAAATTACCTGCCTCAAAAAGCAGCTTCAGGGTGAGTTAAAATCTGCTGTAGCTCCAGCAAAATTAAGATAATTCCATCTGCATTGTTGCTCCTATGTATTCTTCCTTGATATTGTGGTCAAGTGCACTTCTATTTACAGTAAGAAATCCCAAACCTTGGCTGCCATGCCAAGCCCTGGGAATACAAGAGTGGCCTGAAAGAGGAAACTGGATTTTACAGAAATTTCACTTTATCATGTTCTAACACCACCTTCTTCTCTGGAGTCAATTACCTGCAAAGATTGTAGTAAAGAATTTCTGGGCACTGTATTGAAGAATAATAATGGCAATTTCATAGTGATTTCACAGGATTAACCACGCACCACACAAGAAAACCAACACAGCAAAATCCAATTTGTTACTTTTCCAACACAGGATTTTCCTTCTCTTTGGCTGGCAATTAGTTACTACAAAAGTTTAATCAAAGACTCCATTTCTTTAAATGTAGCACAGTCGGAGTAAGATTTAACCAATAATTAAGTAAATTGGACTTGGCTTAGTACACAGGAAACTGAGGATAATTCACAAACATTATCCATTAGCAACTTGTAAATTCACACAGTGCTCGAGATATTTTTTAGAACTGATAACATTTAAATATGCCATGAGAAAATAAAAGTATTTAGCAGTCCGTTAGAATGATAAACTGTTTTACCTGCCTGCAGGGAAAGAAGCTGTTCAAATAAGGGGAGACTGACCTGAAAGAGAGAAATGTAAATGGGGGAAACATTCCAAAATCCCAGCAGGAAAGGATGACGCAGAAGCTTTCCAAAAGAAGAAAACACATCATGGATACAGTGAGAAGGGAAAAGAGAAATCCCAAAAAAAAACCCAGGGAAATTAAAGACAGATTTGGGCCTTGCAGATCGTGGAGAGAGAATAATAAGAATGAAAGGAATATTTTAAATAAAAATGATGTAGAGAATGCTCAGCAATGCCTGGCTGGTTGCACTTCCAACCTTTGCAAAGAGGGTCAGCAGCCACAAAATGATGCTCTCGAGTGCTGTTCAACCAATTCCAACCCTGCTCGGCACAAAAATTGAGGTGGAAGCTTGAAATCTGTGAGAAATGAAATCCACCAGAAGGATTGAGAGGTGGAAACACAGAGTGGCTGCCTGGGGTGTTCAGCCAGGAAAGGTGACCGAGTCTGAGCTGCTGCCCCGTTCTCAGGTGAAGGAACCTGGAATTCAGAAGGGAAATGTGGGACCTGCAAAGTTCTCCTGAAGGTGGACACTGGCACAGCAAGCCCAATGCTGTGGCAATGTTTTGATGGAAATAGAAGCAGAGGTGGAAGATTGTCCAGAGCAGCTGTGGCTGCTCCTGGGTCGCTGCAGTGTCCAAGGCCAGGTTGGATACTGGGGCTTGGAGCACCGTGGGATGGTGGAAGGTGTCCCTGCCCATGAAAAGAAATGATCTTTCAGACCTCCTCCAACCCAAACCATTCTGGGATTCCCAGAGTTGCAACTTCTCCCACTTTTACTTTAGACTGCAAACCAGTGGCTGCAGCAGGACTGAGGAAATAGAGGGCTCAGTCCCAAGACTTCCTCAACCACAGAAGTCAGAAGGATTATGCCCCAAAACCCCAAAGTCTCCACAAACCACTGAATGCCATCCACAGGTCCCAAACCACGAGGTGTTTGGAGTATAAATTGGGACTGATCCCTTCTGGGACCAGCAATTCCAGACCTGAACACTCCAATTCCACCACAGCTCTGCTTTAGGTGTCAGGTTTTACTACTGACTGGAAATACACTGAATTGTGCTTCACAGAACGCTCATTCCATCCCTGAGGAGTGGCCCTCTGTGCACAAACCCCAGAAATATTTCATTACCATCTGCATGAAGAGTGTTTGGTGTGCTCTGTTTTCGCTGCTCCCGCATTTGGAGCTGCGAAGCTGGATGTCTGTTTGCTCAATTATGAAAGCAGGCTGATCATTATGGAGTTCTGCTGTTTCAGTGCAGTTCATCCCCATTTTCTCTTTGATTTCTCCTCTTTCTTCAATAGATTGGTTTTTAGCTGAACGAACCTGAGTTGTCACTTGGAGTTTGGCTGCCACACCTTTGATTCATGTGATAAAACAGCAAATGCAGCCAGCAGCATCAAGAACTGTCTGTGGAAATGCTGATTTACTATTGCATGGCTTTGTTCTGAAAAAGATACTGAAATAATGAAGCTGTGGCACAGAAAAAAATATACCCAGACTGGATTTTCAAAATATCAAGGCTTGGTTTATAACACAGTTAAAGAATTTTACCTTTAAGTACATCTTTAAGTACACGGGCACACAGGATGTCTTTAAAAATAGTTAAATTCCAAGCTACTGCTGGCCAAAGTCTAATAAATGATGGGATGTTGTGGCTGTACTTCCCTGGATAAATACTTTGCAAAGAACTGAGCACTGCAAAGTATATTCCTGTATCTGCCACTAAAACAATGAACTGTGGGGCATTTAATAAAGTTATAAAAATAACAAATTCGTCAAAATGCTTATTATGTGTTATGATCCACTGCTTTAACATAAAAAAAATGGAATTTACTATTCATCCTCAATGCATGAGAGTTCCAGGACTATATTTAAGCCTCCAGACATCAAACTTTTAACAGCAGTGAGACAAAAATGAATTGGGCTGTGGCACAAAGTCACACCTCATGGTCCCTTCACTGCATTAGCCATTCAGTCTAAGGGTAAAATTAATTAAGATGGCATCAGATACACAGAAAATACATGAAAAAATAAGTGGCCTGGGCAGATTTCATTAAGTTCTAATGTGGTTTAAAATTGCTTTAATGGGTAAGTTCATGACACAGCACTTTTACTGCTGCTGAAAGGTCAAGGAAAGAAAGCCAGCCAGGAGTCCACAATTTGAGTTTTGCTGCTTGTTGCAGTTTGGATGTTGATTTTCTTCAGATTTTTATGACACTGGCTATTCCTTCATTTCAGGTGGAGTACACAGGCAGGATTTCATCATCAGGATTACCCAGGAAAGGGAATACTCACTAAATTAGGGAAATTGTTCTGGTTTGCTTGGTCAGCCAAGTTCCTGGTGTGGGAGAATCCCAGGTCAATGCTACAGCAAACACTGAAGAGAGAGGGAAAGTCTCCATGTCCTGCACAGCAACAAAAGGGACATTAAAATATGACACTGGATCCCCTCAAAGGTGCTCAACACAACACCAAGAGTTTTTTTTCCCCAGGAATTTCCTCTTTGCCTTGGAATCACAAATAGGCATTTTGACTTTTCCAGGCTAAAAACAACTTACTGAAGTATCAGAGCTACTCAAATGCCACTCTGATGCATTTTCCCCAAATATTTAACTGCTGGGTGCAAGAACCCAAACTGGTGGTGACAGCCACACCAGTACACGCTCATCTCATCTCTGGCCACTGGAATCCATTAAAAAACAGGGAAATAAATGCTTTATTAGCTAACAGAGACTCTCTGGTTTTAAAGCCTTCTTACACTGCTATAAAAACCTCCACAAATATTTGCTAACAACAGCCTGCACCCATGGGATCCTGTGTTTACACAACGTAATGGGCAATCACTGGGGCACACGGGTGTGGGCTTTTTTCACTTCATGCTCTGCAGCAATAAAGCACTGAGTGTCCCTTAGTACGGGAATTTTCCAAGGAAATCTTTCCTGTTCCACAGCACCACCAAACAGCCCTCTCATTTTACAGGGTACTACTGCTGTCTCCTCCACTGTGGGGCACCAGGAGGAGGGGGGAAAAAAAAAAAAAGAACAAAGTATCCCAATAAAATTGCCAAGGGACACCAAAAAAGCCATTTTCCCCTAAATGCGGATCATCACTCAAGTGACTCTGGGACTCCAGAATTTACGTAGCCCAAATCTGGCTCTACACAAGCATTAAGAACCGAGTTACAACCACTTGGAAAAGCTGTAAAGTTTGGGGTTTTTTGAAGTTTCCAAGTCAGCAGCAGTGAGTCAGAGCTGCAGAGAGGGACAGGGACGCAGAGAGTGGCAGGAGCAGCACAAGGAGGAGGCAAACACAAAGTGCCCTGGCACACGTGGGAGCTCAGCCTCTGATGTCAAACAAACTCATTTTGAGGCTCCTCTTCTCCCTGCCAGCCCCTTGGACTGCCTGGATCTCAGGGAGGTTGAAAGCCTGACTAAAGCCCAGCTGGAGCTCACAAGTTATTTTGGGAGGAGGCTGGGATTGTTCCCACCACCCCCAGGAACGGCAGTGTTCCCACTGCTGAGGCTTTGATCAACTTGTTGCCTGAACCTGGAGTGATTTGTCATTGATTTGTCATTCCTTTCCTGCCTGGAGATGCAGAAATCTCGGAGAGAGTGAGTTAGCAGCTTGTCAAAACTGTGACTGGTGAACAAAGGCGTCTGAGAGGTGCCTGGAAGAGGCTCTTTTTCCTTGGCAGCTCTGCTGCAGCTGGGCGACTCTGGAGGTGTCCTGCTCCCTTCACTTCCTTCCTTCCCTGTGCAAAAGGGACAGGGACAGACCTGGATGGAGCAAGGCAGCCCAGGGACGTACTCAGGGTTCTGCCTCTGCTTCAGGGATGAAACCTTAACCTAAGCTGCGCCTGTGACTCACTTTCTGAAGTCACAAGTGTCCCCAACAATAGAGAAAATCGACCACAGCAGAAGAAATACACATAAACCTACAAAAATGACATGGAAAAATATCTTGGGAAGCAAAACCAGCTGGACAGCATCCGTGGCTGTGAGAAGAAACTGGTAACCAATGCTGTGAAGCTGACACAGAAGCTGGAAATGGTGGAAGATTGACAGGGAAGGGCCAGAGAATGAAGCTTTCCACCATCTGCCTTAAAAAAAAAACTTTGAGGTAGAGCTGCAGCATCTTTCCTGAAGTTCAGAAAGCTCAGTAGTGCACAGCATTTAACTCTGGGATCTACAAATCAAACGTGGAATAGAGCTGCCAAAATCCTTCTTTATCCAAACTTTGAACCATTTCTCTGTTGTTTCTGCTTCATATTTTATGTCACAGGATGGATCCTAACAATGGGAAAAATTAACCCAAATAAATTCACCGTGCAGTCACTTACCTGTTATTTTGTCAAGAAACAAGTGGTTTAGTCTGTTCATGAGATGATGAGCCAACTTTCTTTTCAAAAAGCAATTGAAGATGCCCAGCACAGCTATTAAACCCAGGCACCATAAATGAGGGAGGTCAAAACAGGCTCCTCCCGTAGGCTTCCAGCAAGTTTTTTATGGTCCTTGACTTTTCACACTCTTCAAGAGCCAGGAATTTTCTGGATTAGTAAAGAAATGGAATGTTTTGTCAACATGGAACAGAGATAAACAGCACGACAAAGTAACTCTGTAATTATCAGTCTGACAAGGATCCCAGGCCAAGGAACGGAACGACCGAGGCAGAGCTCATTAAGCACAGAACTTTAAGAAAGTGTAATTAATGCAAATCAAACTCAGGTTTATAAAGATTAGATCATTGCCCAGCTAATGAGGTTTCTCTTTGTAAGATTAAGGATTGATTAATGAAAGGTGAAAAAATAAGAAACATTTAGTTTGAGTCCTGGATGGTTCATTTTAAAAAGTCAGGGATGAACGTGGTGAAGGATGGGATGAGCTGGGCTATGTCCCAAACTAAAAACCAAACCAAACCAAAACTAAAACCAGATGAAACAAGACCTTGGTGCAATTACCAACTTAAAAATACCAGATTTTAGCTTTTCTTCTCTTTGAAAATTATGAAATAGGAATGCACCACTCTTTCATATTAGAAGTGGAGATAGAGTAGAAAGCACCTTCTCCACATTCTTTTAGACAGGATAGTAGACAACAGCCTGAGTTTTTTGGGATGGGATTGGCCAGGGTTTGTGTCTGAGAGGGTTTTTGTGGGTCATCACCTCACACAAAGCACTTTGAACCAACCCTTTGTGCAACCAAGCAGAGGAAGAAGGAAATCCATGGGCACATTCCCCACCTGGTGAAGGGCAATTCCTTAAACCCCAATAAACTGATCTATTCCCATCGCCCCCAGATTATCTCCAACCCTGTCCCAGTTTGTGGGATGTATCCACATGTTCACCCAGCATGGCTACCTGATAACATCTCTCCATGTGTTTATTTTTAAATTGTTCATCCTTCAGTGCACTCGCTGCACTTCATCCTCTCAGGTGTTAAACACTTGTGTGCTTTTCATTCCTCAAATGTCACTCCAGAGCTTCCCTGTGCTATTGCCACCCTTCTCTCTTCCCCACAGATCCCATTTTTCCAGCCAGTTCCATCAGCATCCTCTCGTTTTTCTCCCAAGGGCCAGAGAAAACATCAAATAAGAGCAGTTCTGAGATTGATTCTTCAGAAATTCCGGATTTGAGTTGCAGAGTTCCTTGCAGTGCAAATCAAAACAAACTTAAAAGCCTCCCAGAAACCACAGGGTGAACAAGACTGAAAATGCATTATTCAGGCCAGCTGAAAGAAATAGCATCCAGTTTTTGGACAATGGGATAAAAAAAATATACTTCAAACTGAAGATATTTTTTAAAACAGTGACTAGAATTGATCACAATGTCTCAGTGATTATTCAAAGCAGAAAATATTCTAATCCAGGCAGTGTTTTCTAAATGATTAAATGAATTTCAAGCATAAAACTAAAGCCATGGCTGCTGGATTACCTGGTAACAATGGGGGCTTTTTCACGTCCTTCTGGCAGGTATTTGTGGCTGAAAGTACCACCCGTAGCTCTTGTCTTGCTTTCACAATTGTTCATATCATTCAGATGGAAACATTTTTTTTGGAAAACTCTTTTGGGAGGAAAAACATTCATGTAAGCCTTATTTTCTTTTTCCCCCACTATTCGTCATAATAAGTTTATCCTGTAAATCTCATTTTTTTTCCCCACATCAGAGCCTTTATTTAGAATAATAAAATTATGGAATCATAAAATTATGGAATCACAAAATTATTGAATCGTAAAATTCTTGAATCATTCAGCCCAACCTTTAAGACATATTTGTATGTATTAATTTACATTTCTATATAAACAAAAGGCTTCAACAGGGAATACACAAATATTTACCATAAGCTGTAAAAACTGCTACAAAATCCTACCAAAATCATCATAAGAACCTTAGAAATGCTGGATCTGGGATTATTTTTTGAAATTAAAATAATTGAGCTATTTTTTTTTCCTTTTATTCAAATTACAGAAGCCGAAGAGAAGAACACATTTCCTGTTTTGTTTTACTTACAACAAATAACGTACTAAATGTGGAAGGAGAACAACCTTTTCCCTCAGTTTAAAAAATGAGGTCACTAATATTTAAAAATAGGAGTTTTCCCACAGGTTTTTACCCATCGTGGCTTAACCCTGAGTTTGGGTGGAATTTGCCATCTGTTTCCTCTTGCATCACACCCTGAGTCAAACTTCCGGGGCTTTCTTTTGGCAGATGATGCACAAAAATCAGATAAAAATAAAAAAAACCTCTGAATCGAGGCTGCCAACAATGCCTTTGACTTGTGCTCTCTCCCAGGGATAAATCATATTTATAAAACATGTGTTATGCAAGGAGCCATCAATTTTTATTCCCATTTTGCTGACTCAGAGAACTTCTGAAAGAGCCACCAGCTCAACCCCAGCTGAAGACAACCTTTCACCACAGCCATGGCAACTGAAGAGCGGGAATAATTTGGAGAAAAATGAACTTTTTCTGTCTTTCTCATCTCTGGAGGAGCTTCTGATGGAGCGGCTGAGTGTGAGCCCTGCTCTGGAGCTGCCTCAACAGGGCTGGGGCAGGGCAGAGCTGTCCCCACGTCCCAGCAGGGTGGTCCTGAGATGCCTCTGCCTGCTGAGCATCCCAAAAATCCCACAGAAAATCTCAGAGCTCCAATTCCTGCATGGATGAGGCTCCCTGAGCCACCTCCATGGGGCCCTGGGCTGATTTCAGCTAAGAAATAGTCACCACAGCTTCCTTCTGAATTTTAGGCACGCACATCACTCCCTTCCTGAGGGCTGCATGGAGCACCAACCCCGCAGTGAAGCATTCACCAGCCAAAGCCCAAATCTGGGAGCCTAATTAAATAATTCTGTTAATTACAAACGCTCTACAATTATTTTTGTATCCATAAAATAGGCTTTTATAGATACCTCAACACCTGCCCACGCACACTGCCAGAAGTTCCTTCTCCTTTTAGAAAGGCACTCATTAGTATTTAGAAACAGATCCTTTCTACCTTCACTGTTGGCCTTAAAATTGATCAAGGGAGGACACAAAAAAATCTGAATTTTATTTTGAAGTAAAAAGGTCTTAGAAGCTCGTATACAAAAGCTATAAAAATCCCTAATTAAAACCCCAGAGAGCCCAGAGATCTCTAAAAAGCACTTATCTTCTCAGAAGGCAGAGCTTTGTTCCCAGTCTATCTGTGCTCATAAACTGAAAATAGGTGAACACACTTCTGGCTGGATAAATTATTGTCTAATATCACATGCAACATCTACAGATTCATCTCATTACAAAGGGATTTTTTTTTTTCATTTTTAAGAATCATTTCCTGGCTCTCCAAAGAGAAATTTTTAATGTTATCTTCTTTAAAAACATAAATGTTTCCTGGATGCAAGAGATGCTTCATGGTGGCAAAAGCGATCAATATTTTTTCCATCTGTTTACCACACTTGCTTTGAAACCAAATTAGTTGAAAATTCAATAAATAAACTTACAGGTGAGAAAATCAAAGCAAAAAGAGAACTGCTTTAAACAAAGGGAAAACCACAGGCTCCTGTTTTCTGTGGAGATGCAAATCTCCTCCTACATCACAAGGCCCTTCTGAACTCCATTTCTAAGGATGCTGGTGGGAAGTCAGCTCATTTCTCCCGTGTATTAAAGAGAATAATTTATTTTCCACAAGGAAAAAAAAAACTAGGAGTGCATATGCAAATATAATTTCCAAATAAACCTGTTCTATTCAAATTCTCCTTTGTGAATGAGGGAAATGGTTCTGCAGCACGCAGTCAACAGCTTTTGTATCAGCAAAATGCAGAATGACAGGTTCCAAATGATCCCTGCTTCGTTCCATTCTGCCTTTTCCAGGATGGCAGCACAAGAAAATCAGGTGTTTTTCTCAAATATGTCTACTTGGCCATTATTTCATTTACTGGCATGTCAGGCTGCACCGATTTCCTCATCTCTTTTGTTTCCTCAGAATTTTAGAACCGGATTAATGAATTCATTTCTGCCAAACCCTGCCAGCTTCCTTTTCACTCCGTCCCTCCAAAGGCCACAGCTATGAACTAAAGCAGAAAGTGAAAATATGATTTAACTGAGATGTTTGTGTGGCACTTTTTTGTTGGGATTTGGGTTGGTGTTTTTTTTGCTGCTTAGGGTAGAAATGCTGCTTGGCAACTCATCCCCATTCCTGGAGGTTTCCAAGATTCAACCAGCCAAGGACCTGAGCTTGGGATGGTCCAAGAAGTGTTCAGGGAGAAGGATGGGGTCATGGATTCAGCATTTCCATAATCTGTTTTAATTTAGACAACCGCAACATGATTAGTACATAAACCAAAAAAATCTGAATTTCTAAACTTTGTACAGTAAAGGGGAGAACGATGGGGTTCAGCTGAACAATTCAAATGAAGAGTCAGTCCTTCCTGACTGAATTCTGAGAGATATTTTAAAGTTAAATTCATCACCAGCACTTTATTTCCAAGCCCACATCCCCCAGCAGCTCTTGGGTCACTGCTGATTTTCTCAGTGCCTCAGGCACAGGCTGTCCCATTCCCAACCCCACTCCCAAACTGGGAAAATGGTTTCTGTAGGTGGCAATGGGAGGCCTGGATTACAGGAAATTATTTCCACTAAAAAATTATTATTAAAAAAATTGCACCAACCCAGGTTTTTAATGCTTTGCCTAATTTACTTTCCAAACTGCAGCCTGGCTACATTTATATTTCAGGGCTTGGGAAAAAAAAAAAAGAAAGAAAGAAAGAAAGAAAAAAAGGTCAATTCAAGATCTGTGTTGACTGCAGTGTTATTTCAGCATTCCCCTTGATAATATCTGCTGGAATTGTTTGTTCTGAGAGGAGCCAGCATGAATATACAGGATGAATATCCAGTACGAATAACCAGCATGAATATCCAGAAGGAATATCCAAGTATGAATACCCAGCATGAATATCCAGGATTAATATCCAGAAGGAATATTGAGCATGAATATCCACTATGAATATCCAGAATGAATATCCAGAATGAATATCCTGAAAGAATATCCAGTATAAATGTCCAGTATGAATATGCAGAGGAATATTCAGGATAAATATCCAGAAGGAACATCCAGGATTAATATCCAGAAGGAACATTAAGCAAGAATATCCACAATGAATATCCAGCATTAATATCCAGCACAAACATCCAGTATCAATATCTACCATGAATATCCAATATTAATATCCACCAGGAATATCCAATATTAATATCCACCAGGAATATCCAGCAGGAGCTCTGAGGTGAATTTGCAATGGCTGCCACTCCTGAGGCAGAATTTTAAGTGCTGCTCCAGGCGTGTTCTCCCTGCAGCATCTGCAGCTCCATCCAGGAATTTTCCAGAAGTACCTCATGGCAATGGCTGGAAGGACCAAGGATGCTGATATCTGGGGGTTTGTGTCATGTAATTCAACCCTAATTAAGCAGCAAACCTTACGGCGAGTTCTGAAGGGTGCAAACAGCTGAAGTTCTCAATAAAGCGGTGAAAATGAATTCAGAAGTTAACAGACAGAAAAAAAATGTTGAAGCCAGAAGGAAAGCTTGATTAAAGTCTGCAAATCCACCCAGTCCTTCACAAAAGTAACGTTGAAACCAAAAGACAAACTTGATTAACAACTGCAAATCCACCCAACCACTTCTGTGTAACGGCACGGGTAAGAGACTGTCAGAGTTACACAAACTAATTAATTATATACACTAATGCATTAACTTTTAAACTCTCAGTTACAGATGTGGACCTAATCCTCACTCTGGGAATTATGCTTTCCTGTAACACCAACATTTTAAACAATTTCTTTTCTCACACAACACTACAAGTAAAAAGTTTTACACAATGGAAGTATAAAAGTTCATTTTTAGCTCCTGCTGCCAGCTGGGTAAAAGTTCTCTTCCCAAAGCCTTGGGTAAATCCTTGCCTTTGCCACCACAGGAGGCTGCACCATTTGCATCCCTCAAGAAGTGAGACAGCCACCAGGATTATTAATGGCTTTCCCCTCAGCCAAATTTACAAATTGTCACGGAACTTCCACTTATTTTGCATGAAATTCCAAGCAAGCGAGCCGTGCACTTTTTAAGATGCTCAAAATCCAATTTTACACTTGTCTTAATCACTGCAGATCAGTTCCTCACACGTTGGAGCTGCCATCTGCTCAGCCATTTCTCAAATTCCCACCCAGCACCTCCTTCTGCTGCTGCTGCTGCACACGCACAGGGGCCGTGTGTGCAAGGAATTCCCACCTGACTCCACCAGGATGGGATCTTCACCCCAAAATCCCAATCCTGCAGGGGCACTGGGAGGTCTCAGCTAGCCCAGGCAGGGGTGACATGCCCAGAGTGGCTTCACAAACGATGGGGACAAACAGCAGCGACAGTGATGTTTTATCATACCCTCTAAAGGCAAAACAATCCCTAAAAAAACACCCAACTTCCCATTAATCCCTTTTTTTTCCTAATCAATCCTCTTAAAATTCATGTTAATCCTGCTTTTTTCACCTCTCAAGGCCAGGGATTGACACGACTGCCATTAAATCCAGATGAAGTTGCCTCCTCTCCAAGTAATGGAAATTCACACTGGAATGAAAGAAGAGATGGGAATGAACATCTGGCCAGATGTTCAGCGGCAGAAGAAACCACACGGGGCAAACATTTCTGCCAAATCATGCAGAATATGTGCATTTAGAAACGCCTGATTTCTAAGAATGGGGAAGTTCTTATCAGAATTGAAATGGTAGGAGGTCATAATTCTATTCATCGGGTAAAAATTATTTTTTAAGTAATTTTTTTTCAAAATGATAAATAATGTATTACTGCCAAAATGAACTTCTTTACACATTGTAAGTGTTTCTAAAGTAGAGAAAAAAAAGGGGGGAAAAAAAGCAAAGTAAGAGCCTATTTTATCTTCAGGATCTGCTTTGGTACCAGATATGGAGAGAGAAGATTCATTAATCTTTCCAGAAAGTCAAGCATTGCCTTTGAAGATAAATCCACTCCCTTTTCTTGCCTGGTTTAGGATCAGGAAATGGATTTAATTCCATTGCATGAGTTTGGAACAATGATACAGAAAAATGACTGTTCATTTTAAATATATTCAGGCCCCAATTAGGCACTGAGCAGTAAAGTGAAGATGGAAAACTCTGATTTTTTTTTAACTAAGTGTCTGTATAAAGTAACAGGTTTCTGTACATTTAGTTGGTATTTCAAATTTAGAAATTATTTTACCATGGCCAGTTGCCCTTGTGGGGACCCAAATCTCTGCATCCAGGCTAATTTTGTTTCCTAAAATAATATTATGATTAAGCTTTCGCTCTTTCCTTTTTCCACCCAAAGTCTTCGGGTTCTAGGTACCACATTAAAAAGCTTGACTGAAATGGGATGCCAGCTAAAAATGCCCAATTTATGCCTATGTTAATATTTATAGCAGGGTTACACTCACCTCACCCCTGTTACTGTAGGATTGATTAATTTTACAGCACATTCCCCATTTTCCTGCTCCCTCCTGACTCCTGAAGCTTTTTCCTGAGCTATTTTCAGAGGTTTAAAAACTGGGAAGTGCAAGGACAAAAAATGCAGGAATTATCAGAGACGCTCATGTCATTAACTGGACACTGGCAGAGCAATTCAGATAATTCTACCCTAAAGCAGGCCAAAGCTAAAAATACAAATGCCCAGCTCTGAAGGGCACTGCTGGCTTCAGTTCTCCCCCAAAAAATTAGAAAATGACCAATAGGATCAGAAATCCACAAAGAATTTCATGGAGCTCTATGACCAAACCATTATTATTTGCTTGTTGACTGAAGTGCTAAAGGATCTGTCTGATAAAATAAATTGGAATAAGGACATTTAACAAAAGAAAAATATGCAGAAAGTGAGAAAATGCCCTTGGTCAGTCAGGGAACCCAGAAACACAATTTGTACCTGAGCTTTTGGGGCTGGGCAGGACCAGCAGGGAATAATCCTGCTTTGATTATTCCACTTAAATCTTTTACACTTGTAGAAACATTATGGACACCCCTAAACGGGTTTTCTCTATGCAAACCCATAACTAAAGAATTGAAAATCCTTTTTAAAGAAGCAACAAGCTCAGAATGTTGTGACAAATCTTCATGCTGGGCTTTCTTTGAATGGTGAATTGGTATTTTTGATCCCAAATTCTGGTTTTAACACGTTTGTGATCTTTACAGGGGAGGGAGAAAGTGGAACTGATCTTTACAGAATGGATTTTCCAGAAGGTAAAATCAACAGAGCTACCTGTAATTATTAATTTAATAATTAGATGTGAACCACGAAGACAGAAGTGGAGGCAAGGGAAATCCCCCTTAGAACAAAAGGCCTAAAAAAAAGATAATGGGACATCTAATATGGAAACAAGCTATTGGGTATAATAAATTGAATTAGTAAAAATTCGAGTTGTAGCATATTGTCACAGCTCAGAAACCCCTGTACAGATGATTTTCCACCCAGTACCAAACTCAAAGCCAGAGATTCTCTCTCTGAGGAACCCCATTAATGCCCTGATGAAACAAATCTGAATTTAATTCTGCCTCTGTGGGGGACAACACTGGATACTTCCCTCTTTTACTGCCACGCCATAAAACCCCAGGAATTAGATTTAGGAGCAGCCACCTGCTTTCTCAACAGACTGCCAACACCTGATACTTTTTTATTATCCTTTTTGAGGCTTATTATGGTTGCAGACAGAATTTCCTGAAACTTTGGGGGTTGTGTGAAAGGCAGTGAATAATAACAGGTAAAACTCAACTTATATTCTTCTCCAGCCGTGTGATAATTTTTGATTTGCCCCCCAAAACCACTTTTCTGTTTATCAATCCCATTTAATTTAGTCAGTGAAGACCAAACGTGCTACAAATAAATGATGGCCCAAATTTTGAGTGTGAATAAAATGTGAGGGAGCAACACAAGACCAGACCCAGGAGGGATCAGAGAGGGATTTGCTTTCCTTTCCCTTATCCCACGGTCATCAATCCCTCCCTCCCCCTGCTGCTGTTTCATTTCCACCCACACTGCCCTCAAGACAGAGCTGAAGAAGCAGGTGGAAGTCATTCCAGATGTAATTTTGTTTAAAAACAACAGATAAACAATGCTGGAATTAGCCCCAAAAGGAGAATTTTAGCAGGAAAGCAAGTCGCTAAATGAAAATTCAAAGTCAGCACCCAAAATCATGTCGCTTTAGTACTCCACCTTTACTCACTGGTTAGTAAAAAATGCTAAAATTTCATTTTCTTTGGATACTTCCATGAATCTGAAACCCTTCTGCTATGCCAAACTCTTAATTACTAACAAAAAATAATACTAACCATGTGTGCAAGCAGGAAAGTTGATTATATTAAGATTAGAGACATATTCAGATGGAATAACAAAGCATCAAAATATCTGTTCTGATTATCCGAGAGTCTCTGCCCACACTGCAGCTCACGGCTTTAAAGCAGAATTTCCAAGATTTTTGGTGACTTTCTCCCTGCAATGCCATAAAAGAAAATGCTTTTCAGCATTCCTGAAAGGGATTTTCAGGATAAATCAGAGCTAAATTAACAGTAAACAGAGGTCCATCAGAAATATGTCATCTTACAATGTGGAATAATTTTTTAAGCACTGAAAGGGCATCATCACAGGAATGTGAAATGCAGAAAAATTTAAAAAATAATTATGATTCATTCTGCTGCCAGGACTGAGTAAACCATGCCTTAACCTCTCTTCCCAATCCCATTCAACCATAACTTTGTTTAAAGATGTATTTCTACTTACTTAAAACTAAAACTTTTATTTCACATCTGTGTGGCTTAATATATTTCAGCTTCTCTAGAGGTTCTAATTCAAACCCAGCATTCTTTTCTCTCTCTGAAGGACTCAGAGAGCTTTCTGTTTCATGCATTCCAACAATTCCATCCCAACAATTTCTCCTATTCCATTGAACACTGCATTGCCTCCACCTCAGAGGACTGACCAAGCCCAGGTGTGATCCCCCATTCCAGCAGCTGAGCTACAGATTTTCTCCCTCAGAGTCAGCAGGACTGAGGAATGAATTTACAAATCAGCGAGCCCCTTTCTGGTGAATCCCCACAGCACTCAAAGCCAGTGCAGCTCAGTGGATTCTCATTTCAGCAAACATTGAACTCCCTTGGTTATTTTGGGAAGATACAACTGGAGGAAGAGCAACGTCCACACCAACCTCCCAGGCTGACAGCACAGATTGCTCCACTCCTTCGCCTCAAATTTCAATTATTTGCTAATTTTGTCATGGTTTCCACACCACCTTTTTTTTTTTTTTTTTTTTTTTTTTTTTTTTAGTGGAAATAAAGCTACTTTCCTATTCAAGAGAAGCAGATAACCTCTGGCATTCACTCCATGACCAGTTTTTTCCCTTCTTTTAAATGAACAGCCTGTACTAAAAAGAGGCTATAAAATGTTGACTACAAAACAGCAAACAAATGGTTTGGCTTGGCTGTGAAACTCTCGCAACACTTTCCACTGAAATAAAAAGCTGTGATTCTACCATGGCTACCTCCACTGTGATTTCTATTGAATTAAAATCTGGCTCGGGACTGCAAATCCTATTTGCAGGCAGGCAGAATTCATGCAAACAAAACTGAAATGATAATTGAGAGAGAGTTCTTGAATAAATGCTGGATTTGTCCTGGACAACACCCCTCTGCCTCTGATTGCCATTCTGTTTGGCCAAAGGGAGGATTATTTCCTGAACATGAGGATTGTGCTGAATGTGAATGCTCATGTGGACACACAAACAGAGAATCCCTCACCAGAAAGTGTTTCTCTAAGTTAAGAGACTGTTTCACTAAAATTCATTCTGAAATTCACTAAATTTCACTAAAATTCATTCACTAAAATTTCATTTTAAAAATATTCCTTACTAAAGCACAGATTGCATGAGCCACACAGAATTACTGGTGGAGAGCACAGAGTACTGCTTTCCTCAATCCATGCTCTCCCTGCATGGCTGAAATGGGAAGAAATGCAAAGAAATCTCCTTTTACAGCCAAAATTGTGGCTGGTTTTGCCCCAAATGTCCTGAGAAGTGGCATTAATACAGCCAGGCTGCAGTCTGGAGAAGCACCCAGACTGTCAGTGCTGCTGGAGCAGCTTCATCCCTCACTCTTAAAGAGCATTTAAATATTGGTATCAAATTAGCCCAATTAGTGTTAGTGGAGTCTATGACAAATCCAGTTCAGCCTCCTTAAATCACTCCAGCCAAGCTTTGTCTAAGTTCTGTCATTTTTAAGACTCAGGATCCAGCTACATCTGCTCAGTGGAGCCTCCCACTACCAACCAGGTCTAACCCTGCTGCTTTTATCAGTCCAGAGGAGTGGGATGAAGCAAAATGAACTGCCAGACCACAATCACTCCCTTCTTCACACTGCCCATCCTATTGCAGAGATGGAGGATTTAAATCAGCGTGGTCACAAAGTGCCAGCAACCTCAGGAAAAATGGAAAAGGAAATCAAACTAAAACGTAGCTGCCAAAATGGAGTGACTCTCTGAATGTGAGCTTGTGCTGGTTTCAATGTGTTTCTCTTTATGCTCACAATGATTCACACTGCTGCTGAGTATTTTTTGTCTTATTTAGACAAAACGCCACATATATATCCTTCCTAAGGTGAATTTAGCTAGGAGAGCATGAAGGGCAGTAGTTTGAAAAAGTTCTTGATTGTTAGAAGTGGAAGAAAAGGAGTTCCCAAATCCAGACCCATGGTGATGCCTCAGGTTTTGGCTTTTCTATGTTTCAGGTTCTGTGCTGCTTTAGTGTGTGGGTCTGAGCTTCACATCAGGGGATGCTGAGCTCTGCACAGAGCAGGGAGACAAAACAATTCCTGCTCCAGCTGGGCACCAAGGACAAATGATCCAAAGCTCAGCCCAGGAGCACAAACAGCGTGGGCTGCAGAGAGAAAAACAAGCAGGGTGGGAGTGCCTGGGCTAAAGCTGGAACTGGACAATGAACTGCAAGGTGCAAATGGAGCAGAGCTGAGCCAAGGCAGAGACCCCGGGAGCGCTCGTGCATTTTGGGACCATTTGGGTTCCTCTTGGGGGCAGCCCTGGCTGGGCTCTTGTGCTGCCCAAGGTGGATCCATGGAGGAGATGCTTTGAATAAATCCCTGCTTTATTCTGGAGCTCTGTCCAGCCTCTGCTCCAGGGCAGCCTGCACAAGGCGTCAGAGGGGTGAAGGATGCTGAGGCTTTCCTGAAGGAGCTGCGGCAAGAACAAAGAGCAGCTCGTGCAGAATCTCTCTGTCTGAACTGAACTGTCACCTGGAAAGCTGTTGATAAATAATTACAGAACTTTAACAGGAGCTTTCCTGTTCACAAAACCAGGATTCACATTCTGGGCTTGCAGGATTCAGTATCTAGGGAAGGGAACTTTTGATCTTGCTCAGCTTTATCAGGAGTGCCAAGGCAGGACTCCTGGCAGAGCCTCACACTGTGCTCCTGGATTTTGACATTCCACTCAGCCACAGGGATGGGCAAACCAGTGAGGAAAAGGAGCCCAGCAGCAGAAACTGAACTTCTGAAGGCTGAAAATATTGACAGAGTTGATTCCTGGGGTATCTACACAACTTCATCCAGCCTGGTGCTGGAAGTTGGAGGATAAGCTAATAAAAAAAGGAATTTTCTTGAAGGCTGCTTACAAGTCTGAGCAGAAAGTGAAGCTTCCATGAGGCTGGGAATGTGTAAATCCCTGATATCACACAGTGGGAAATGTCTGTAATCTTTGGAAAAAACAAGTTTTCCAGTCTACAACAAACTCTCATTTTTTTGGCTAAGAACTAATGGCCAAGTTTCACCCCAGAGAGTAAATGAGAAGTAAAACAAGTTCTGTCCTAAAGATTTCATGCATTTAGGCACTTTACACCTCAACAAATTGCAAACAATTAAACAGGAGCCCACAAACTGCAGGCAGTTTGTAATTCACCATGCTCTGAAGTCTTGGTGAGACTGGATCATTATTCAGTAAAATAATACCCCCAGAAGTGGTAAATACACAATCAAATAAAAGCAAGTTCCCTTCCTGGCTGCTCCCTAAGAGCTGCAGTGCTCCTGCAAACCATCAGATCCTTCTGATTAGATAAAAAAAAACCCAGCAGAGAACTGGGAGGCACAAGAGCTGCGAAATCACAATTAAACAAAAGCAGGAAGAAATGGGGAGATTGTGTGGAGCAGACGACACAGAGCAAAATAAAGCACACAAACTAATGCAGCACCTTGGAAATGAGGGGAATATGGTGATAAGATTCAAGGGGAAAACCTGGGAAATCTCTCACAAAAAGTAATATCTGAGCCATTTATCTCACAGTCAAGGCTGGCGAAATCTTTTGCTTTGCCCTGAGACAAGAAAAGCATTAAGTGAGGTTTCTAAGAGCTGCTTAGCTGGAAACCTGACCAGCGTGGAAGAGGCTGTTAAGCCAAGATTACAATAAGCTGGGCTTCAAACTGTGTGAAATCACAGGAGGTAATCAAAGCATTGATTCCAGAAAGAACCCACAGGAAGAAATTCCTCTCCACAAAAAGAAATTCCACAGAGATCCCTGCTGGAATGGTGAGTGCACAGAGAAGAAAAGCAGGAGCTGCCCCGTGGCCACGAAACCATTGATTGCCAAACATCTGCTCCAAAATCAACATTCTGCCTCCAAAAACTGGTCCCAACACTCCTGTTTTTAACTGGGAGACTGATCCCTGTGGAACTCCAGATCTGATGCCCTGCTCAGCCCAGGGCATTGGGATCAGGGCAGTACCACCAATATCATCTCCTGGCTGATTTTATGTCATACTAAAATATTATTACCCACTATTATCACCCTGACAGATTTAAAACTGGGAAAGGAATCCAGCTCCCCAATTTATTCCTCCAACCACAGGATTCAGAGAGAACTTTCCATTTACTTAAAAAAAAAACAAAACCGACCCAGACCAAACTCAGTGTCATTGATCTAGAGGAAAATCCAACCAGGAGGATGAGCAGTGCAAAATTGTAGAGCACAAAAATCTTTCAGGAGAAATTACAGTGCAGGAAAACAGCAGAATAATGGTAGTGAACACAGGCTTTTATTTTAAAGGGTAAATAATAATGTTTGTCTTGGGATTGGTTTTCAATTTAAGCCCCATCCAGCCACGTTGTTTGTTATGAATTTAGCCTTCAGTATGAATTGTAGGTAATTATGAGTTTGGATTAAATGAAGAATTTGGGAATGCTCTGCACTACTGGGCACTCCACCGCTCTTGAATCTCCACTAACAAAAAAAAATCAAATTAAAAAGCTGTAGCTACACCGTGATTAACACTGAAATGGAACTTTTTGGCTCTCTGAGATAATCTTAATGCTGACCTAGTTAATTAACTTAAGGTGTGTTTTAAATCAGCCAGGCTGGGTATTGAAGTGGACAGTAAATGTAAGAACTGGTGTGCAACACCCCGAGTGGACCCTGCGCTCACTGAAAATGGAGTTATAACTCAGCAGTTACAGCAAACACTGACAAAGCTACAATGAAACCTGGGCCTTAACACTCCTGATTTATCTTTATTATCCCATAACAATCCAGGCTTTCTCAGCAACAGTAACTTTCCCTATATTTTAGTGGGTAATAGAGAGCACTGTTATTTTTTTTAGATAAGCAATGAGTGCTCTGAGTTTCCTCAGTGATATTTAACAGTCTCTTCATCAGTTTAATTTCTTTTCCACTTATGCTTTCAGCAAAATGTGTTGGGCTTTTCTGCCACAGGGCTTAGGATGCTGATTTTCCTTCAAAGAAATACAATATCTGTCCACAAGTGCCATGTTTTCCAATCCCTCCTTCCTCCTGCATTATCTCCATGTGGAATTATACAGGAGTTTCCTGTTCTTCCAGCCCTCCAGCCTCTCTGAAGGAACTGAGGTAAAACATCTCAAGCTCAGGGTTTTTTTGCTGCCCTCTTCCAAAAATTCCTATCTGATTTTAGAAGAATTGTTTTGTGTTGATGCTTAAAATCATAGTTACTTAGCTGAGCAGTTTAATGTTGAAATTTATTTTGCCCCCACATGCATATGATCACAATTTGATAATATATATAAAAAAGACTATTAATTTTTTCCATTCCCATGCTACTATTTTTTAATGGAGTGCTTCATGCAGAGCCTTCTTTATGGAAAACAATAAGCAAAACTTCAGAGCAGATATTTTCCATCCATTTTCCTTACAAGTTGAGCTCAATTCTGCTTCCTGTTAGGAGCCAGACTAGCTCAGCTTTTAGTTAGCATTTATTTTTAGAGGATAAGAAGCACAGTGACAGTCCAAACCAGTGCCTTTTACTGGAGAAAACCCCAGATTCCTGAGTTGTTGACAGGGAAAAAAAGCTTGAAAAATAATTCAGTGCGTAAAAGAAGGGATGCACTGATGACTGTGTCCATTTGTAGGCAAAATATGATCAGAACATCTTTTACCTTTCTGAACATCCTTAGGTTTAGTGTTCCTAAAACCTGTATCAGATAATGAATTCAAAATTAAGAAACCTGGAATTAAAATGGATAGGCAGAGGAAATCCAAACCAGGAAGGACTAGAAAGGAGTGACCACACTTGGATGTCTCTGTTTCTACTCCCAAACCTCAAGGATCAAGCTTCAAGCAGACAAAACCTAAAGACCCAAATGAGCTGTAAATCCACTCAACTTCCGGGTGAAAGTGGGATTTTTCCTGCCTGAAAAATCCAGGGAAACTTTGCTGCTCCTCCTCCTCATGCCCTCCCTGTCCTGTCAGTGGGATTGTAACTTCCTCAAAAGTTACAACCTGAGCTCCTGAGGATTGTAATCAGCTCTAATCCCCAGAGTTCCCCAGGATTTATCCCGACTGCCAGCATGGCTTCTCTGTCCTCTCTTTAGGCTGAATCTCTGCAGAAAATGAACTCCTTGGAAAGCAGCTCCAGCTCAGCACTACAAAGCATTTCCTGCCCTCCTGACACGGAGCCTTCCCGCTCACCCTGAACTCCTGCACACTGTTGCAAGTCCTAAGAAAAGGGAAAGAAGAAAGAGGCTTATCTGCAAGAATAAATAAGGTGCTGGACTAATGGGTAAGAGGAGCAGCTTTTAGACACAAAAGGTCCTTGAACCTTGAGCTGAAAGCCCAGCTCCACTCTGTTTGTGCCCGTGGCGAGCGCTGGGATAAAAAGGTGAGATCAGCAGCAACTGTAAAGCACTTCAGCTGATCACACCTAAAACACCAAATACACTTGAAAACTCTGTGTGAATAAAGGAAATAAAAGCTGCAGTCATCTTCTGCTCCTCGTAGGGCCCTGCTTTTGTTGCAGTGAGGGTGACTGCAGTGCCACAGTAAATGCAGAAATTATTCACAGCCCTATCAAGGGAACAGCAAAAAAAAAAAAAGGGGGAAAAAAGGTAACCCAAATGGTGCAGAGAGTGGATGGAAACCAAAATCCTGCTTTTTTCAGAGAATTACAGAATGGCCTGGGTTGGAAGGGACCTGTGAGACTGTCCACCTTGGGGACACCTTGCACTATCCCAGGCTGCTCCAAGCCCCAGTGTCCAAGCTGGCCTTGGACCTCACTACACCCCCAGTCCTCCCCTCCACCCCTTGCATTTTCCTCTCCCCATCCATATAATTTCCCTGTTTATGCACAGAGCTCTCCCTGACATTTGTAACCTAACGAGTCCAGGGTGTGGAAGGCAGCACATTGCAGATGCAGAGATAGATAAAAAGGGAAATGCTGCTGTGGGGACCCAGCTCAGCCTGCCCCCAGTTAAAAATCCCAATTCTACCCAAGCACAGCCTGTGTCCCTCTAAAAATACTGCTCCATTAAAACATAAACCAAACCTCAAGCCCTTTTGTTTGCTTGTTTGCTGCTTTTTAAAAGTATATTATCCTTTTCTTTTTCCGCTATGAAAATCTTTTTTTGTACAGGTAATAAAATTTAAGTGCTGCTCCATTAAAACTTCGGGTCACATTCCCTTCACCACACCTCTCTGCATTAGGAAGGAAGAGATAAATTTTTAATCTTTTATTTTTAATGAAGATTAAAGAACAAGTTCTGCTTGGCTTGCCTTGGCTCCCCATACATTTTAATGTATATTGATTTGTATAAATGTCTCATTTAGAGCATATTTTTGTGAGTATTAATGGGCCTTGGACAGGTAAGATTATTCCTCCTGTCCCATTGCCAATCTCTTTGGTCAAAGTTGAAGAACACAATACTTTGTTCCGAGATGAAAAAGAAAGACAAAGAGATGGGAATATCAAAGGATCAATGTCCCCAGCAGGAACAGACCCTGTGGGCACTGGAGCCAGCTCAAAACTCTGCCTTGGATTGACTACAAGGGGAAATTTGGGCTTATTTTTGCTAGTCACTTTCCATTTTTCCATTGATTTTCATGAATTCTGGGTTGATTTTATCAGGAAAGGATTTCTGAAGGTGAGCTGGAACCGAGCAGAGTTTTCCTGCTCCCCAGATGGATGGATTCAGTCAGGCTGCCTTTGCTGTGTGGTTACATGTGGCGCCTGGGAAGGAGGAAACACCAGCTCACATCTTCAAGTGCAGCTCTGAAATTACTTCTTAATCCCCCCTCATTATCATAAAAATTATCAACAACAAGATAATGGAATAACACAATGCCAGGCATTTGGCAGAAGGACTACAGAAATCAAACATTTCATGTCTTTTGAGAAAAAAAAAATTGTGTATTTAAAGCAGATTCTGAAGTCTCACACAAATCACCTGAGGTTATTTTTTTACTGTTTCTGTCACCTACCCCATTCAGACATTACAGTTTTGTAATGTCTCACCAGTGGAAATCCAAGCTATGGGAATATATAATCTCTCATGAAATCCAAATAAAACTCGGGAACTTTTGGTAAGTTATCAAACCCTTCTTTCACAGTTTAATGACAGAAGGAAAAAAGAATCCAAATAAACCTGCTAATCCAGGTCACAGCACCTGCCTCTTTGGCTACATTTTACCCATATCAAACCACTTCCCACTTTCTCCTCTTGAGCCTCCACCTTTTAATTCATTCTGGTTATTAAACAGATTCCAACAATAAAGTCCCACAATCCTGTCCACCATGGATATAACTTCCAGTAGATTGACACTTCTGAAAAATGTGACTGATATTTCTCCAATATTTACAGTTGCCGTGAAAGCTGAGTTTTCCTTGCTGACCACAAAGTATTTTGCTCTTTCACTTTAGACTGCAAAGTCTTCAGCACACAATAAGGAAATCAAGGTCCAGATATCCTGCTAATTATAGGAATCCCAGATCATTCCCTTTTTCTTTCTCCAGTAGACAAAAACCAGCAACTCCTTCAGATTTGCCTGAATAACTCAGGGGATTTGGCCGCTCACAAATAAAACTGGACAACGTTCTCCAAAGCAATCATCCTCCTCCCAGAAGGATTCCAACCCACTAAGGCTGCAGCAAATACATCCTACCCCATCAAGTGCCATCAGCCCGTGACCTCAGTGAAATCATTTCATGGACAAATCCTCCTTGAGCTGCATCTTGTGTTTCCTCTTCCAGCCCCGCAGCACAATTACAAATCAATTATGCTGCTTTTCCGAACCTCAGTCCATTTTAAAATGGACATCAGGGTCCAAATCTTACTGAGTGTCCCCTGAAAGGCAGTTTTGACATCTTTGGGACAGCAAATCCAGAGCAGGAGCACAGGGGGTGGAAGCACAAATGGAGGATAAGCCTCTCCTACAGCATCCTGGAAAAGAGAGAGAAAATCAAGGAAACTGAGATGTGGCAACACTGGAATTTTCCAAAGCACAAAGTCAAAATTAGATCTGTAATGAGAACAGAGGCTTTGGAAACTATTCATCTGCAGTGAGAAAGGTAACAAAGAAACTTAACTGCATGTTAGTGTAAACAAGACTTCTGAGCTCACAAACTTGTCTCACAGACGTGCCTCTGACACATCCAGCCTTCCTCATTCCCTGTTCTCCTGCACAGATCCCACCACCAAAGGGTTGAAAAACCCATGGAAAACTAGTCCCAGAATTCAGGTTGGCAAAATTAGCCCACGATTTTTGATTATCTTTCAAAATTCAGGCAATTAAACGTAAGTCATTAGAAGAGGTGTAAAAACCTGTTGGTAATGAAAAACCAGCACATGAAGTAGATAATGGTGAGATGTTTCTGCAGGACTATGGAAAAGCTACAACAGTATTTTAATCTGTTTACTACAAGGAAAAAAAAGATGTGGCACACACGTTTTGCTGGCTTGTGTCTCTGAAGGCTGATAATTCAGTGTACTAACGTGATTGCCACCTGGAGAGTCAAAGGATACAAAGGAAAACAAGGCTTTGGGGAAAAGCATCCTCTCAACCATATGGAAGGATGACAAAAGAGTCCTGGAAATGGTGACAACATTTCGTTTGTGAGCAGAACAAGCGAATTTCTTGTGTTTAATCCTTGGTGGTGCACAGACAGAAACTGTTCACTGATGTTAATGACAAAGGTAAAGGTCAGCTCAGCTTTGGGGAACAGTCCAGTCAAGCAATGCCTGGGAACATATGCCTAATTCCAAGTATAATTGACTAAAGTGGCTAAAATTGAGCACCTGTTTAAGTGCTCTGATGGCTTCGTGCCTAATGAAATATTAATCACAAATGGCAGCGAGCCATTACACCAAGAAGGTCTTATTTATCCTGAATTGATTTATATAATAATTAAGGTCTAGATAATCAGCCATAGTAGGAAGCCTGACAGTGTTCTCATCTGAATCAGCACATTTCAGCAGTGCTGAACCCACAGTGAAGCACTCCTGGCTCTAATTAACCTTGTCAGGGGTTTTATTTTGGAAAGGAGGTTGCAAGGCAGTGGTGCCACCCCAGCCACTGCTGTGCATTGAACCTTGACTCTTCACACTTCTCCCAACTCTTCTGTACATCTCTTCTACCAAGAGAAAAGAGGAATTTGGGCAAGACTTTGCCTGTGCATTCTTTCCAATGTTATATAAGTCAAGGTGCTAACAGCTTTAATAAATGAGGTGAAATGTTACAGTGACAGGCAATAACAAAAATGGTATTTTTCTCTCAAGATCAGTGTCACAAAATGAGGGTAATTTAACATTACCGTTCCCTCTTAAATCTTCCCCTACATTTTTCAGAAGCAAATTAAATATGTTCAGATTAGCACCAAACCAAAGAGATTAGACTAGAAAATGCACTCACATATTTTTTCTAATCTTTCTTTACTCAGCATTGCAACAATTCCTACTTCTACAGAATCAGATTAAAACGGGGATGACGGCTCTGGCTTCTTGGTTTATCAGATTCCAATTAAAGAAGGCTGATGTTTTCCAAGGTATTTTAGTAAGTCAAAAATATTTTTTAATTAGGTCTGAACATCTTGCAAATAAAATATTGCACTACAATCCGATCAAATCAAATTAATATTTGTCAAATGCCATTTGGCACTTCCCACCAAATGGGGGCAGTTCTGCTGCCTGTGATGGTTTCAGATGTGTGAAACCACTGCCTGCCAAAGGCAGGACTGAGCAGAACTTGTACGTGTGCTGGATTTTCATCATTTACTCATCCATCTCAATCTGGCAGAACATTTTCATTTAAAAAGATGAGAGTTTGGACAATGTAACCTTATTAAAACAAGCTTTCACTGAGCTGCAAAAAAACCCAAACTCCTGCCTAAGAACAGTTGCTGATGTTACTGCTGTGAAGGGCTGATTTTTCTTAGAAAAGGGAACAATTCAGGATGAATACCTGCTTTTAACCACTCTCCCACAGCAGCACCATCTCAGGGCAGGAGCAGCTGCATTTCCATAATGTGGTACAAGAGCCCTGGGCTCTGGGCAGTAAATCCAGCCCAGACAATGAGGTGGATCTGCCACAGCAGCTGTCGAGCCCTGACCAGCCAGGCCCAGCTCCACGCTGGGCTGGACTGGGAAAGCTGGGCCCAGGTGCACAATGCTCAGTGCAGGGGCTCCTGAATGGGAAATTTCCAGCTGGGCTCAACAGTGATTCCTAACAGATGAGGCAAATCCAAGGAACACCTGTTAGCTTTGGGAAGAAGGGGGAAAAATTGGCACCATAATGTGGGATGAATCATCAGAATATAAAGGCAGGAACAGCACTAAAGGGAAAGAATGGATTTGCTTTCAGATCTGCGAGCGACACAAGAATATTTAATATTTGTCACATTCTTTCTAGAGGGACGGTGACTCATTTAGATCAGGATCCTTTCATAATTCAGCTTCAACTAAATTACAAAGGCAGCTCTCAAACAAAGAGCACATTAAAGATGGGTTTGAAGAAGACAAAGCTCCAAAGGAGCTCTGAGCCCTGCACGCTCCCTCAGACAACGTCAGGCCACAATAAATAGAACTCATCACGAGGAGGTGCTGGGCTGCTCATGGCAGCTCTGAACCAGAAACCCCTGGAGTTTAAAGGCACCTATTCCAGACACAGTGATGTCTTTTAGGGCTACCTAAAACCAGAGGGCAGACAAGAGTTAAGGGAATACAAAGCAGTTCTATTGCCTGAAGCCCTTCAGGTACATTCAGGGCACACCAAGCCCCCCAGGGGCTGCACCCAAAATGCACCACGGGTCAGGGGGGCACGCTTTTATAAGTTTGGCCCATTTGCATTTTGGGGGTTCATCCTCCAATTCCAGCTGCAGGCAATGAAGTCACTGACCCCCAGTTTGCTCCCCCAGGTCACTTTTGTTCCCATCTCTGGGCCTGAGGCAGTGAGGTGTCCTTGACTGCCAGGCCTGGAGAGGAATTGCTGTGTCTGCCCAAAATGGGAAAGCAGCAGCTGACACTGGGGGTGGAGCTCAGAGTTACACACTGAAGAACTGCAGGGTTACAGATGGATGGAAACAGAAAAGCTCAAATCCTAAAGCATTATTCCCTTTCAGAGGCTTGACAAGGCCTCTACCTTGCCAAGTCTCTATGCTAAATATCTCCTAACAGTATGTATCTAACAACAGCATACCTCCAACAACAGAAAATATCTAACAACAGTGGTGTTTATATTCCCCTGCAATGGGGGCCCTGTCCAGGCAGGATGAGGGTGGGCACCTCCCTGCAGAGAGGATGGGAGACCCAGCACAGTAAGAACAGGAGGGAGCTCTGTGCTGGGATGGTGCTCACAGGGTCTGTTCCATTGTCTCACGTGCACAGGTCAGAAACAAGAAGTATGGAAAGAGTTTTCACTAAGTTTTCCTTATCATGCCTAAAATCAAGACATCTCAAGCTCAGGGAAAACTTTTAGCTCCAAGAAAATCTTGTTTCTAACTACCTTAACACTCTGAACCATAATGACAAACCTTGCAGAATAAAATCAAGGCTATTTTAAACTTATGAGTCAGATTTTGTCTTCATTTCCACCACAGAAGTAATTTGTTACTTCAAGTTGAGATATTTGCTTTACAGAACCTGCTGTTATTCAGGCATTGTGCTACCTGAGGAGTACCACGAATTGCAGGGCAGACATGCAGCAGTGGGGCAGCTCCTGACCTACTTTAGATTATCTCTGCCACATCTCAGAGCTTTCAAACATCACCTGGAATGAAGCAGGTCACAAAGAAATGGGCTGGGAAATGTTTAAGGCTGCCACAGAATCAATTGAGTGTGAATGAGAAGCCTTTTGGGACGTCTGTCTGTGCTGAGGTGGAATTCCTGCTTTGATCTTAAAATATCCTTCTCAGACAAGTGGGGTAATGAAGACCATCAATAAAGAGGCCAAAATACCGTGGGCACCTTCTGGCAGAGATTCTGGAAAGGTTAATGGATGAGATGGAAATCCACCTCCAGCCTGCCTCGTGTCTGCTCCATTCCCACAACATCTGTGTTTGGAGGGAACAATTCCCTGCATGGGCTGGGTGGAGAGCTTTTGGAAGCTGGTTTGGATAAAGCTACTATTAGCAAAGGGGAAAACAGGCTAAATAAAAATGTCACGTGGGCCATGCAGATCCTTGGTCTCCAGAACACTGGCAGAGACCCTGACAAGGAAAGTGAATGTGCTTTATTTTATAAAGTCAATGACCTGTGGACAATGTATGTCTGCAGAAACGGTGTTATGGCAGGATTTCAAACATTAACCCCTCAGGAAGAGTGGGAACACTGAAACACTGGATGGGCAAACCAGCAGGGACAGGGACAGAGCAGTGCTGTCACCACACAGCTCCCATCTCACCCCAGCTCGGCTGGCTTGGAAAACTCACCTGCTTCCCAAAGATGAATTCTATTTATTCACTTATTCTGCCTTTCTTTAGGAATGCTGGGATAACAAGCGCACAGGACAGAAAACAGTTGGTTTGCTCTGGATGTGTTTCCCCTGATGTTCAAACATCTGTTCTTGGCTCAGCTGGGGTAAAATGAGACAGGAGTGTCATTGTTCCAGCACAATCTCCTCCCAAAATAAGTGACATGGTGGCATTTACCTGAATGAAATGAAGTTCCTCCCTCCTGAGCCAGGTTTGTGCTGCCAGTGCCATTTTCCTCAGGGTCTGCACACTCCCTGTCCCTGCAGTCCCTTCACTCTTCCCACACCATCCAACACGACTCCAGATGTTCCCATTACCCACAGAAACCCCTAATTCCTCTCCTGGACCCCACAAAGCTCTTGGCTTCACTCCACTGGTTAATTATGCATTTGTATAAATATTTATTTTCTTTAAGGGCTTTCATTCTGCTGCCTTTCTCTTTCATTACAAGTCCCCTGGTTCTTGTGTTGTAAGAGCAGCTAAGTGCAAGTGCCAGATTTACTTTTTGTGTGTGGCAATTCATTACTGGGATATCTCCATCGTGTGCCCTCTTTACGTCCCCTCTCTGCACTAAACTGTCCCAGAGTTTTAATTCTTCCCTCACACAGAAGCCATTCAAGCCATTTGCCATAATTAAAACAATTAATTTCAGGAAAGATCCAGGCTGCTACACAGAGAATTCAGAAAGGAGAGAGGAATAAGTTGAGAGAATCACGGAGCATCCTCCACCTACTGGGACTTTTTGGAAGCTTTTCCCTGCACACATTTCCATGCAGAGAAGCCCACTGCTCTCAGGCAGCCCAGCTAATAATATTTAAGTGTTTTAATAATCTGGTAAAGTGCAATGAATGTGTTTAATTTATTAAGAGTTTCTGTAGCAGCACTGCCGGGTTTGAATTCCTGCTTACAAGAATTTAAATTTATTACTACAGCACTAACTTATGGGCCTGCTTTTCCCAGGAGCAGCAACTTGAGAGGAAGAAAACTAAAAGGATTTTTTTTTTATCCACAAGAATCTCTAGGACACAGCACTAAAAATGTATTTACAATGAAACCAAGATAAAGACTTTTTGTAGCTGAATTTTAGTCTATTAATATTTAACAGCACCAACATCTAATTAACATTTCAGCAGAGATGACCTTTCCAAGAAACAGGTATGTCTACATAAATATATACAGTTTTTTTGGCTGATAAGATGGTATGGATGACATGTCCTTTGGGAGGGACTGAACTGCAAGGAATATTTTTTAAATCTTGTAAGGTTTAAGAAACCACTAGTAAGTTCCTCACTAGATTGTAAATAACTGAGATTGGACATCAATTAAATGACAGCCAGTTCTTTCTCTTCTTCTCTCCAAAAATTTTGGAAAAGCCAGTTTGTGACACAAGACAGGGCATCAGTTCTGAGTGAAACACTCCTGGCTGCTCAATCTTCAGCCCCTTTCCTGCTGCAGTTCTGTCTCCCTTAATCTTTCTGTGCTCTCACAACAGACTCGTGTTTATGAAGGAACATTCGTGTAACTATTTGGTTTGGAGCTGTCTGGAATCATATTTAGGGCGATTAGTGAAAATGAACAGTGGATTGGCAGAGAGGGGGGAGAACGTCCTGCACATGGAAGGGACAGACCACCCCAACCAGGACATGCCCATCTACCTCAATTCTGTAGAAAAGCCAAAAAATAAAACCACCAAAAATCCTCTGCTGATCTGCCTTGATTAATATGATCAGTGAAGTCTCAAGCCATGACACAAAGAGCTCCACTCTGGTTAATTAGCCCGGCAGCCAGGGGAAATGCCCAGAACGCTTTGATACCTCCCCTTTATTGCACTGAAAGGAAAGCAAGATGTTATTCACAAACTACATCTAAAGGACAGGCAAAGCTTGTTTATCAGCCTCAGAGCCTCCCACCACTCTGCAGGGCCATGATGATTACCTTTATTAAACTCAGCTCTTCACCAAAGCTCTGCAGAGGGCTTGGATGGGCCCTTAAATCAAATCCACCAGAGGTCCTGAAGCTTCTGAACAAAGCTGCGTTTCAGCTGGAGGATGTATTTATTTGTCTTGCTTTGTAACAACTTCTCACAAAACAGAAAAGCCTTTGTTTGACCCTTTACTGAGATAAACTACAGTGAATTAGTTATTCTTTGGTCTGAACAGAACTAATTACTCGGCATGAATCTCAGACAAGAGACACTTTCTCCTTCCAAGGGCACCAAGAGCCCATCCTGCTCAGCCAAGCCTCCTTTTGAAATGTTTAACATAGAACAAGAAGCTGAGCTCCATAATTCACTTCCTTCACACCCGGCTGCACAAGGAGCAGCAGCTCTGAACCAGCCCTGCAGAGCTTTGGGTGGCCACAAACAACTCCCCAGGCTGCTCAGAGAGGGGGGAAACAGTCACAACCACGTCCTCTCTTCAGAGTATTGTCATTTCAACCAGCTGTCTCTGAAAGACACAACTGAGGTAGAAAAGAAGGGGGGAAAATAGTCTTGAAAAGCAAATCTGCATAATTTGTTATCTAATGTGACTTGCTGCAGTCAGGTAAGAAATGCAGACTTTCTGTTTTATAAAAAGGCTGTGATTTAACTGCCTGCAGAAATAACGTGTTGCTTTCCCTTTTTTTTTTTTTTTTTTTTTTTTTTTTTTTTTTTTTTTTTTTTTTTGTGGCTGGTTTGTTTTTTGAGTGGTCTGGCTTGTTTGTTGCTTTGGGTTTGTTTTTGTTTTTGGTTGTTTTTTTTTTTTTTGGTAGAAGGCAGGATGGTTGAATTAAATGTTTCACATTATAGAAGAATGTCTGTTCCTCGTGGAATAAAACCACATCTGCACTTTGTACCTCCAGGTTCTTCCACCCTCACACACGGCAGGATCAGGATCTCTATCTCCAGCAGGAATCCAGCCTGGATTCCCTCTGGGATCAGCACTTTGCCTTGCATTTCTACAAGCAGCCAACTTTTTTCCCCCCTGTTTTGATGACAATGGTTGTTTGGCCATCCAGCCTCAGTTCCAGCTACAATAACCTTCTGGACAAAACATTTCATACCATTGCTCCTGCCAAAAATTTAATTGTATCCAACGATGCATCAGAAACAAAAGTGTTACCTAATGAATTTTTTTTCCTTAACTATGGCTTTATCTTTCCTTCTTCACTAATTTCTCAAGGTTGCTGGAATGCAGATCCTACCCTGGCACGGGAAGTCACCAATACCCTGACTGCTGGTTTTGAGGGCTGCATCTCCTGATCAGCAGCACAACTCTCCTGGTTGTTCCCCGATTTGTTTTTTTGAATGATTATTAAAAGTTTGAGATGGTTCACGCACAAAGATGGGCACCAGGCCAAGCTTCAGCCCGGCTGAAGCAAAGATGTGCTGGTAGACAGGGATGTGCTTCCCTGGAAAATTAAAGCCAATGAAGTGCAACAACTCTGGTGGCACCTGGGGACTGATGAGCACAGGAGCTGGACACCTGCCCAGATTTAACATCAGCCCACTTAAGGTTACAAACACACTTAAGTATCTTTTTACAACAAATATCTTTCTCTTTTTTTTTTTTTCCTTAAAACTGAGCACCAGTATAAAGGACTGGCCCAACTGCTGCTGTGAACGTGGCTCTGAAGCCTTTGTTAAAGCAAATCCATCTTTGTGGATGCATTTTGCACATTTCGTGTTGACACCAAAGCGAGGTGTGCAGCCAACTGAGAGCTCCCTCAGTTTGTCACTCCTGACAAAGATAAGGAACCTGGTTAAGATATAAAACTGAGACTTCTAAGGAGCACAGAATCTTAGAAAAGCGTGGGTTGGGAGGGACCTTAAAGCTCATCCAGTGCCACCCCTGCCATGGGCAGAGACACCTTCTGCTGCTCCAAGCCCCATCCAGCCTGGCCTTGGACACTTCCAGGGATCCAGGGGCAGCCACAGCTGTTCTGGGCACCTGAGCCAGGGCCTGCCCACCCTCACAGGGACACATTTAAGTGGGTTTGGAAAGAAAGCCCAGAGCAGATGACATTCTTCATCAGGAAGATTTTGAGAGCCCTGTTTGTGTGCTTGGCTCTTTGAGCCGTGTTGAGCATCCGAGGTGTGAGACTGAGCTTCCCCCTGGCATTGCGTGGGGTCACACAGGGAGCAGGTGAGAACCTGACCTTCCCAAAGCCCAGAACTCCAGCTGTGACATTTACACAGATGAAACATGCCTTGCTCTAAGCAAGACTTTTCCATTTATCCAATTGCCAAGTGTCAGGGCCTGACGTGGATCATTCTCCACTGCTGACAGATGAGCAATTCCCTGCCCAGCACACGGGCTTGGAATGCTCTGTTTGCCATGAATTTTAACAGGATGGCAACCCAGGAGGCCTGGGGTGTGTAAAACAACACAAGAACCCTACAACAAACATTAAATTCCTGTCATTTCTGCCCTCACCGGGATCAGGGTCAGGTCACTGACATGATTTTTCAGAACACTGCCTTGGAGCTCTCCATGGGCAGGACAACCGAATCCTGCTACAAATCCATCAATTTTACACTGCCAGGTAAATTCCTACCTATTTCCTCTCCCTTCCACTCTAGCATGCACCTCTATTATGTTTTAAAAACAAAATAAAAGTGTTCTCAGTAGCACTAAACAGCTGATGTGATACTTACAGAGCTCCTCTGAGAATTCCCCTTTCCAGAACGTTTTGCAGCACCACTCTAACGCAGATTCCCAATGGCAGCTATTTTAGTTTTTCAGCATAATGCTGTTTTTGTTTTTTTTTTTAAATAGAGTGATTTCTGGTGTGGGGAAAATGTCATTAAGTATTGCCCTTTGCTGCTCACCTCTGATGAGATCAGAATGGGCACAGGCAAAGCCCTCACTGCTCCTGCCCACGAATCAATATTTACTGCAGCACAGAAGGAGGGACAGAGGAGGGAAGACAAAAAAATCCTCAATTTCTAATAACAATTTTCCTTCCTCACCCCTGTTCTTCCAGGTGCTGTTTATTAAGAGCAAGTGAACAACTCCTGATGGTTCAGTTCTGCTGCCAGGAGGAGTGCAGCAAACTAAACTTTCTCATTTGTTACTCAGCTCACCTTCCCCACGGTCCCTCTGCTTTTCTCCGATTCCGAGCACGGGTTTGCAGCCACCTCCAACACCACTTCAGGCATCCAGCAGAGGAAGAGTTTTTATCGTTGTTTTTATAATTGTTCCACACTCCTTTACAGCTGGAGCCCAGCTACACTTCAAGGAGACAAAAAAAAAAAAAAAAAATGCAGTGAGAGTGTCAGCAATTACTCCTGAGCTCCAGAAGTCAAGAGTTCAACCTTGAGGAAGGAACTCGTCTGGTCTTCCTTGGAAGCTGGTGGTTTAAACATGTTACACTGAATTTTCTGGAAATTGTGGCTGCAAAAGCCTTCTGAACACCTGCCATTCCCTCCTAGCATCTTTTCTTAGGGTTCTGATGGAAAATTAATTAAATCCCACAAATTTATGATCCACAGGTGACTTTGAGCCCTAAAATCTCACTGCTGCTCTGGACAAATTATTGAGGTCTAGACATTGCAACCCGTGCAATTTCTCCATTTAATTTACTTTTGATAAACCTTTACCATGCTACCTGAATTCTCATATTCTTGCAGAAAATCCAAGAGAGTCACCCTGAAACATTCTGACTGGAATCCAAAAGAAATACATTATATTCCCTGTTTAAAAGAGAGCTCCAACTACTCCCTGTGAGATCATTTTGCTATGTAAATACTTCAATAATTTTCATTTAGGCCATTTACTTTTTTTTTTCTTCTAATAACAACATTTTAAGCCTTTTTCTCTTTCTTTTGTATTGACTACTGTAAATCCCCAAACTCACTACTTATAATCTGCATTTTTTAAAACTATTACTTGCCTTTTTTTGCATTTGTCAACAAATTATTCACATGAAGGCCAAATTCCCTTTACCTTCCAATATCATTCTAGAATCAGCCTTGCTGTCAGCACTGTCAGTGCCAGGAATAATTCCATTACTCCTCCAAAAAACACCCCTGAACCCAGATAAATCAGTCCATCAGAAATCCCTGTAAGACAGTTCTAATATCCATTTTTTTCGTCTGTCCAGTCTCTCCACTGATCACCTCTGTTTTGGGCTTGAACAAATTGAAATCACCCAGATATAAAAATATCATGATGAAAGATTAGCACAAAAAAGTGGTTCAATTTTGCCTAAAACTGACCCACAGTAATAACAGATGGATTTTATGTTCTTTATCAGTGATTTTCATGGTCCAGCCCTTGTGCTATAGAAATATTTTTTCACTTCAGAAAAAAAAAAAAAAAGAAAAAAAAAAGAAAGAAAAAAAAAGAAAAAAAAAAAAACCAAAACTTTGACTGATTCTAAGTTTTTCCTCACTAAATATTGCAATTTCAAAAAAAAAAAAAATCATGGAATCATCGATGTTGGGAAAGACCTTTGAGTCTTCAAGTCCAGCCGTCCACCACCAAGCCATGCCCTCAACTGCCACACCCACACGTTGTTTTGAACATTTCAAGGGTGGAAACTCCACCACTCCCCTGAGCAGCCTGTTCCAATGCTTGACAACCTCCCCTCGAGGAAACTTTTCCTAATATCTGCTTTTCCTGGTGCAACTGAGCCCATTTCACACACACACACAGGGAGAGAAGCCCAGCACTCCCATTATCAGAGTGCTCATGTTTGCATCTTTGTGGTCCTTAAGCAAAATTTTGCATTTAAGGTAAAAGCCCTCAACTTTCACCTTGCCCACTATCACGACAGAAGTGTGGGATGTGCCCTCAGCTCCAAAAATGAGACTTCTGACACTGGCACTACCCAGAGCCCAGAAAGAAAAGCCCCTTAATCCCAAATATCAGAGTAGCTGAAAACAACTCCCAAAAGAAGAAACAATTTACAGGGCTGCTGCAAGTATTAACTCATTTTCTCGCATGAGGTAATCAGCTTGTCTAAAATATTTCATCCCTACCCACAGAATCTATTTTTTCTTGGCCTTTCCAGTGCCTACCACGGCAGCAGGGTAATTTAATGCTGCCTCAAATCTTCTGTGACCTGGGGCTCCAGCACCAGCTGAGCAGCTGCCTGTGCCTGCTTTGTGTGATTCCAAAGTTTTGCTAAATTTACAGCATCAATACTGGGGATTTACCTTCATTATCCTTTTTCTTTACCTTTTATTTTAGAGCATACTCTAATAAAAATACTTTAGCCAGTAAATCACCCTGTGCTGCACCATGTGTAGGTTTGAAACACCAAAAAAACCCAGGAAATTAGGAAAAAAGTCTCTGCTGTTCCCAATTCCTTCACACCCCTCACGTCCTGGTTCTCACCTTTGCACATTACCAGCCTTGAAACACTTGTGTGTGTCTGCGTGTTTTCTTTTTCTGGCAGCTAAACAAACAAACCACACACATTAATTTTAATGAGCACCTCAAGGTTTTTCTCTAAAAGAACTCTGAAGAATATTTAATAGCTGAGATAAACACTCCATTAAGGTAAGGAGGTTGTTGAGCATTACAGTTCCTTAAATATTGTCCCTGTGGAGATCACAGTGATCATTAAAAAATTGTACCCGTGGAAAAGAGAGAAACAACTGAGTGCAGCTGGGAGATGTGAGTGAAAAATTTGTGGGGTCAAGCCAGAATTTCCCTGCACAAGAAGAAAAACAGGGGTTTTTTTGAGAATCTCCAGCCATTACTGCCCCAACTGAAGTTAATTTTGTTATCAAATTTTGCCTTTTAACAGGCCACTATGTCTACGTAACACTGGTTAAAAGGTGTTGAGACAGAATTGTTTTAAAGCAGCAAATTCTTATCACAGCCTGTTTAGGGAAAGTGACTTTAATGAAAAGAGAAAAAAAAAATCCTGAGCCAAAATATTAATTTCATCAGAAATTCCACAGCTATTCCATTACTTTTAACTCTCCTTCTGTGGGTCAGCTCTCACTTTGGAGTTCCTACACAGAATAAACTGTGCATCGTTAGAAGTTTTAAAAACCCGAAAACATTCATTTTATGTGCTAGGCAGAGATGCAAAAGTGAGGCAAAATGCCAAAGCAGAAATGGCATAAAAATAGCCAACAATTTTTTAATCTGCAGAGCCTTTTACCTCCACCACCAGCTGAACCATCTGTTCTGCAGTTGTTCAGATCTGCAGGAAAAAGGGTGTAAAAACTCAAATGTTGTGTTGTTTAAAGCCTTGACAATCTGCTGGGTAATGAAGTTTCATAATAAATAAGTAATAATAACAATAACAATTTATTTTTAACAGTGAAACCAAAATAAATCTGCAAAACAAATTTAAGATGAAAAGATTTGATGGCTGAGTATATCTTCAAAACAAGTCTGATGTTCTCCAGCTCCTGAGCAGGTCATCCTAAGCCATTAATGGGTCCTCACTCACTTGCTCTGCCTCATCCACAGGAATTCCTCATGGGAGAGGAAGCCAGGGCAGTGACTGCAGCATTTATTTTACACCTTGAGACTTTGGTTTTGCCTTTATCTAATAAAAAACTTCCTCAAGAACCTCCCAGAAGCCATTTACTCCTCAGTGTCCCTCATGGCTCAGGTTTGGCTTTTCTATGTTTCAGGTTCTGTGCTGCTTTAGTGTGTGGGTCTGAGCTTCACATCAGGGGATGCTGAGCTCTGCACAGAGCAGGGAGACAAAACAATTCCTGCTCCAGCTGGGCACCAAGGACAAATGATCCAAAGCTCAGCCCAGGAGCACAAACAGCGTGGGCTGCAGAGAGGAAAACAAGCAGGGTGGGAGTGCCTGGGCTAAAGCTGGAACTGGACAATGAACTGCAAGGTGCAAATGGAGCAGAGCTGAGCCAAGGCAGAGACCCCGGGAGCGCTCGTGCATTTTGGGACCATTTGGGTTCCTCTTGGGGGCAGCCCTGGCTGGGCTCTTGTGCTGCCCAAGGTGGATCCATGGAGGAGATGCTTTGAATAAATCCCTGCTTTATTCTGGAGCTCTGTCCAGCCTCTGCTCCAGGGCAGCCTGCACAAGGCATCACCAGCAGGCAAAGGGGATAAAGGCATGGAAAGCTGGGAGGATCCACAAGGGATGGATCATCTCCTCTGGGACCTACAGAGGAGAAAGGTCACAAGGTTGGCTAACACCACACTCACCCCCAAATAATCCTTTTAGCAGACTGACAGAACCACTTGGCAGGCTCAGGGAGATCACACCCCAGAAGCTGGAGCAGGGCCAGGGCAGAGCCCAGCTCAGCAGATCCTGCTGCTCCAGCTGTGGGAATGTTTCACCTGATCAGGAATAACCACAGGGATCCCTCCATGCAGGACCTGCTCAGATGCTTTCCAGCCGTGTACCCAGGGATTTCACTGCAAACAAAACAACCACTTGAAAAAATTGCTTTATGCACCTCCTGCCACTTTTAGGCTTCCAAATACCCCACCAAATCTGGGCTGGAAGAACTCCCAGACTAAAGATTCAACAAAATAAGTAGCATTTCTTTTATTATTCAATAAAATAAATAGACTGGCAGACTGGGTATTCAATCAAAAGCCTACAGCTTGTTAGACCATCAAAGTAAGTTAGGCCTGATAGACAGAGAACATCTGATAATGTCCTCAAATCCTTAAAAGGGGGCTTAAATATGGATCATGCTTTATGAAATTGGCTCAGTGGCCTGAAACCAGGAGATTCTGTCCTATGAAATGCATCTCATTTGTGCTCTTGATCCAGCAGATTTGACACAGATCAGAGTTTCAATGGCTTTGCTGGAGCACTTGGGTTGAGGTCTCTCCACCTCCAGAGATGAAGCAAATAGGACATTTGGGAATGTTTGTTTCTGTTTCCCAGCTAAAGCCAAAGGCTGTCCTTAAAAGCAGAAGTAAGAACTGATGAAGGATGAAGTCCAGCTGGGACATCACCCACCCTCCATCTTCTACATCACCTTCCATACCTATTTTCCTGCATCTTGTCATAAAAAGAGGGCAAAACGTGTTGATCTGAGCAGCCGCCTCAATGTGAATGCACAGTTTGTCACCCCCTTCCTTCCTCTTCCAGCAAACCCATGGGATTCCCCTTGGTCCCTGCTTGGCCTTTCCTCACTGTGGCACAAACAGGAGCTTCACTGAGTCCAAGCCATTTCCCAAGAGGATTCTGGAATTCCTCAAGCCAGGTAAAGCACATTCCTGATCCCCGATTGCCTTCTGTCCATTGATTATGCACCAAGTCTGCAAGACACTCTGCAGTTCCTGGAATTCTCCTCCTGGGGACTTCATTTAATACAAATAATATGCATTAACAATGCCTATTTTGCTTTTCTTGGGGGATGATTTTCCATAACTCATTCATTATTTATGTTCTTTTAATATGCTGGAGATGGCTGCTCTGCACACCCCAGCTTCACCACTCGAAAATCTCCTCAAAGAAAGGCTGAAACCTCTCATATTCCTTTAAGGGATTTTTGGGTAGAATTAATAATACACATTAATAATTCAATTTTTCTTTTTGCCTGGTGGTGGACGGGCAGTTTTCACAGTGGCTGAGCAGTTTTCACACAGCAATACCAATCTGCATTAATAATGCAATTTTTTCCCCCCTCTTTCTAAGTGGCTGATGGGCAGGTTGCTTATGAAATAATCAGCTTTGATAATAGGTTGTTTTGCTTTGCAGTGACTCAAAACCCAGAGAGACTCACAAAGTGTTGCAAATATTCACTGAAGACAGAATCCATCAATCCCCTCTCCTTTTCCTATGAGGAGCACGGGAAGGATTCACCCACCAGCCACTTCCTCCAAGCCTCTAGAGCAGAGTCTAAATAAATACTGGAAATTCTTCCTCTCCTCGTGACCAGCACTGGGAATTTCTGCTCCCACCTGCCGGTAGGAATAAAATTTAAAATCATTTCACCTTTTCGTGAAAGGGAAAAGGAAGGAAAAATCAAGATAATCACAGAATCACTGAGGTTGGGGAAGCCCTGGGGACACTTGCTCTTCTGCAAGAAAGGCCTTAAAACTCCTAAAAATCCCTCCTTGCCTTAAAATATTTCTTAGCAATTCTAGCAACAATCCCTTTCTATCCTTCATCCCCTCTGACCCTTTCTCCTGGTTTATGAGAAACCAGTTTGGAAGAATTTCCTGCCCTTAATGGTTTCCTGGCTATTCTTTTGTGCAGGATATTGTTATAAAAGCAGCTGATAGATTCAGGTATTGATTCCCTTTAAAGCTGGTTTATCAGATGGGAGAGAGATTTTTATCTCCCTGCCACCTCAGGGCCCAGAGCTTTTAGTAGCTGGACAATTATGAGTTTGAAACTGTCCATTTAAAGGAGATATCAATATATCACTCCATGTTTATAAAATACAGGAAGCTTAAATGCCACTGAACTGCATAATCTTTACAGCTGCTGGAAATGTTCACAATATTTAAATGCATAAAACCAGTCATTTCAACACGACAAAACAAAAATAAACAAGAAAGGGAAGGAAAAAGGAAAAGGAATGGTTTTATCTGCCTTTGCAGTTTAACCAGAATTTATTTTTAGTTAATGATAACAGAGTCAAAAAGTATCCAAGCACTGAGCAATAGCAGAAGTGTCATTTGGAGCAGAGTTAAACACACTTTCACTGTCATTAATCATGGCAAAAGTGACAGAAGAAAAATGAGCCGGCTCTGTATATCTAATGTATTAATTCTCCCTCAGATTGGCTCAATGCATGAGCAAGTAAAAACAGGTGCACCTCTGGAAAAGGAGAGGAATGGCACTCTCAAGCTTTTTATTAGGAAGAAACAGAATTGTTTTTTCCTCAAAGAAAGATTTTGGAAGTTCCAAAAATCCAGACACTTCTCTTAAATACGGCTGAATAATTACAATGAAAAAATAACTAAACTACAGCAGTTAAACCCCATTTTTATAGTGGCTGAGCACATTTTCCTTTCTTTCCCCCTAGTTCCCACATTTTCTGCTAAGGATTGATTCCTGTTAATTTGCTGGAGATCTGGCTAACTTCCTCCTTCAGAACCACACCAAAGCTGCGACTTTCCCCCCAAATTATTTAGTTTTATTCCTGCTCCTAAGTTATCTAATTACAAAACCAAACCTAATTTGTTGCCTTTTTTTTCCAGTTTGGGTAAAATTTCAGCTACTGAGGATGTCCCTGGTGAAGCCCACGCAGGGTGAGCAGAGGGAATGAGAGGTGAAGGAAACTTTTCCCTTAATTCTGCTGGAATTCCAAGCTGGCGATTTCAGTTGTGAACTTCAGCTTCCTCCCGAATTCCTGAGATGTTCTTGCAGCTCTCTGGCACATATGGAGCCCTTCCTAAAAATACCCACCAGAGCCCTGCTTGCAGAGCTGGTGACTTTGCTGACACCACAGAGGAACATGGCCAGACACCCAAAACCAGCCAATTTAAACCTCCTCCACCCAGTCCAAAGCTGACCAGAACCAAAAGCAAAGCGGGGAAACTCAAATTCAATCTCAGGATCATGCTCTGTCTGCTGAGAACAGAGTCCTCAGGAGTCTGAGGGAAGTTTTTATATGGAGCAAAGTTTTCTTTCCCTGGAACAGCTCATGGAATGATGAGCTCCTGGCAAAAGGAGGAGATGGATAACTCTGTAACTCACAGGCTGTTCTGTCCCCAGTTATTCATGTCATCCATCTGCAGCTCACATCTTCCTTCCCCAGCCTATTTTTTACAGCCTGAAGGTCATGGAAGGGGTTTTCTGCTGTAGAGAAAGTGCTAAAAATGGGGTGACAAAAAAAGGGGCCTTAGAAAGCCACGAACAATAAAAACATTTCAAGCAGCAGCATCATGAATAACTTAAGGAGGAGTTGTAGCTGCACCTTGAGATTGTGGGTGCTGTGCTGTCATCTGGCACTGTGGAAGAGCAGAGAATTCCCTGGTTTATGTAGGATAGCAGCTGCCTGAAATTCCCTGATTTATTTGGGATAGCAGCTGTTTCCTACCTGGAAAGGGAACGGGAGCAACTGCTGGGTGGGAGTGAGGGAGAACCTGAAGAGCTTCAGGTAAAGGCACAATGAGAGCTAAGAAGTGAGCTGCAGAAGGAAAATGAGCTGGCTCTGTGTATCTGATTTATGAATTCCCCCTGCAGACTGGCTCAATGCATGAGCAAGTAAAAACAGGTGCACCTCTGGAAAAGGAGAGGAATGGCACCCTCAGGCTTTTTATCAGGAAGAAATAGAAATGTTTTTTCCCCAAAGAAAGATTTTGGAAGTTCCAAAAATCCAGACACTTCTATTAAATATGGCTAATAATTACAATGATAAAATAACTAAACTACAGCAGTTAAACCCCATTTTTTATAGTGCTGAGCACATTTGCCTTTCTTTCCCCCCAGTTCCCACATTTTCTGCTAAGGATTGATTCCTGTTATTTGCTGGAGATCTGGCTAACTTCCTCCTTTAGAACCAAAGCTGTGACTTTTCCCCCAAAATTACTTTGTTTTATACACGGCAACAGTGAAGGGATGTGCAGGGACAGAAAATATTTAGCAAACAACATAAACCCCCTATTTTAGTTCTTAGGAAAAGCAAACTAAGTCACTTTGGAGTTGTGGCAATGTGGAAAAATAAAGAAACACCAGCAAAAATGGGCAAGGTGCAGTGTGGGCTCCAGCAGCACCTACATTTTTTAGCCCAAGGCATTAAGAGACAGCTCCTTTGAGGGTGATTTACAGCAAGCCTACAGCCCATCTGCTTTGGAGAGCCAAGACACTAAAGATAATCTTCAAATTAAACAGCAAGATAAACACTGAGCAGCGACACAGCCTTCTCTCTTAACCCGATGAAATTGTGCTCTGCATCTCGTCTGCTAAATGGGAAATAAACCAGGGAAAAGGAGATGAAAAGAATTTAATTCGGTTCCAAAATGATTTAGGCTCTCGGGTGGGTAATTAATAGAGGGCAAATTAAGTTTTAGCAAAATTAATTTCATTATTCTTGGGTAAAGCTGGAGAGGTTCAGGTGGAAGAACAACGTGACCCACTGTGGTGAGGCTGCTTTTTGCAGAGGGCCGAGCTAGTGCAGAACTCTTCATCCCCAAGGACAGCTGCAGAACATCTCCAGCACATCTCCCTCAGCCAGGATTTCCTTCCTCTTGCCCTGGTGCTCAGGGAAAAAAACATCCACAGCTCGTGTCAGGAGTTCTGTGCTCCTCCAAACACAAGAAAACACTGATGTGGCCAGGACAGCCTTCCTGAGCAGTGACAGGTCTGAGCAATTCCTCAGCATCACCCCTAAAACAACATTCCAGGTTGGGAATTGCAGTAACTACAGCAAGGACAAGTGGCAAAAGGGAATGGCAACAGCTCCTGGACAACTGAAGCCAGACACTAGGATGACTTAAAGAGATTTATTTTGTGTTCTGTCTGGGTTTTTTGGTGATTTCAGTCATTCCTTCTGCTGTGAGGGAAGTTCGTCATGGATTTCTGTGTTCAAGAGGTGATAATTCAAGGGAATTTTGGGGAAATCACAGAACCATAAAGGGAGATTTGCTGAGAAGTTTGTGTTGGGTTCTCAAAACCCAGGGACCAAATGTAGAGGTAAAGGAATATTTGGAATTACAGAATCACACAGAATCACAGAATTTTTAGGTTGGAAGAGACCTTTAAGATCATCGAGTCCAACCCATGTTCCAAGACCTCAACTGGATCATGGCACCCAGTGCCACATCCAGGCTTTTTTTAAACACATCCAGGGATGGTGACTCCAGCACCTCCCTGGGCAGATGATTCCAGTATTTGACCACTCTTTCTGTGAAAAACTTCCTCCCTAAATTCCAGACTAAACAGATCTGAGAAAAATCTGCAAAGTGAAACTGTCTGAAATGTCAGAATTTAGCAGATTATGCAGATTATTGATCTTTTTCTTGCTCCTGTTTTCAGGGGGTCAGTCCTGGTTCCCTTTATTCTCATGGAATTAAAGGACCATGTCAGCTGAATACACCCAAAACTGGTTAAAGATCATGAAATTTCCTGTGGCCCAACTACAAATAAATATTGCTGTCAGCTTCTAAGGTTCAATTTAACCACAGAAATTTATTCTTCTCTTTCTATGGTTCACTTTAACCACAAAAATTTATTTCTTCTCTTTCTGTTTTTTCTTGACTGCATCGTTTCACTGAAATTTGTGTATTCAGTCAGCAGCAGAACACAATTTATTGTAAATGTTCCCTTTCTGGCTGAAATACCAAATATCAATCCTCTAATATAGAAAAGCTGAATAATTGTGAAGGATTTCCCACTTCCAAATGGTTTTAAAGGTAGAGGGATCACTGCAGTTTAGCTCTGGATTTTCCCTTCCCTGCCTGTGACAAGGATGGGTCCTGGGATGAGGCTGAGGTTCATTTAGTGAAGAATGAGTGCAAGAAAAATTTAAAAATAAAGTAAAATAAAAAGAAAATAAAAATGAAATTTAAAAAATTTAAAATAAAATAAAATAAAATCCACTTCTCCAGCCTAAATATCTGTTCTACGTAACCCAAAGGCCTTAACAGGGAAAAATAAATATGCAGATGTAGTTAGAGCTCATTTTTTTCTCTTAAAATTATGAGGGTCAAAATGCAGAGAAGAATTTTCATGCCCTTCAAACTGAGACCAAATAATGTCACTCCACACCTCAATCTCCAAATCCTGACCTTTGCCACTGGTATGGGAATTGACCCAACTCACAGAAGGAGCTCAGCACCACAAAAAGTTTAACAAAATTTGCTTTACAAATTCTCATTCGGAGCTCCCAAACCACTGTAAAAATGCTGCCTTAAAAAATCCCAAATAAATGTTGATTTAACCTTTTGGCACTTCACAAATACTTATCTTTGGTATTTCATTTTTCACCATTTATAGCTATAACCCAATTTAGGGGAAGGAAAAAAAAACCCCAAACATATAAACATCCTTGCCAATTATGAAACTTATTTGAAAAATAGCTCACTAGAAGAGATTTTAGCCCAAGATGAGATTAGTCATGTCCTAAGTTATTTATTTCCCTGCACAACCATAGAGGAACAATCATTTTATTGTCTTATTTTTTTGTTAATAGTGTTTCTTTAAGGAGCCAAGAATGGAAGCAAAGCACTTTGTTTTAATAAGGTCATGGTGGTTATGAAATAATTTGCATATTGAAGGTTAAATCCTTATCTCTAGATGGTAAAAAAGTATTTTTACCTACCTTGGGGATTGGAAAAAGCAGGAAGGAGGGTATCCTGCATGATAAAAAAAGGGGTTTTGTGCTTTTTGGCACTTGCACTTGTTCCCATTCACACCCACTCGAAGGGAGGGAACTCTGTTGAAAATTAAACCCCATTTATCAATGATTCTCCTAAAAGCTGCAGCCACAGCTCCAGAGATTGCCTTGGTAAGGGACAAGGCTGTGCCACAGCCTGGAACTGTCCCCAGCATTAACTGGAGAGAAAGGGGCAGGTGATGGCAGCGTGGGCAGATTGCTTCTCCTCAAAAATTACTTCAAGAGAAAATTTAAAGGATTTTTGCACACTCTGATACAGACTTCAAGGCTAAATCCTGGAAGGATTTTCCAGCACACCAGACACCTGAATTTGGCTGGCAAAAGCAGATTTGTGAGGGACCTCCCTGCTCTTTTCCCAGCTGAGGAAAGGCAGATGCTTTCCTCTCCTTCTCCTGTTGATGCCTCGGGTTTGGCTTTTCTGTGTTTCAGGTTCTGTGCTGCTTTAGTGTGTGGCTCTGAGCTTCACATCAGGGGATGCTGAGCTCTGCACAGAGCAGGGAGACAAAACAATTCCTGCTCCAGCTGGGCACCAAGGACAAATGATCCAAAGCTCAGCCCAGGAGCACAAACAGCGTGGGCTGCAGAGAGAAAAACAAGCAGGGTGGGAGTGCCTGGGCTAAAGCTGGAACTGGACAATGAACTGCAAGGTGCAAATGGAGCAGAGCTGAGCCAAGGCAGAGACCCCGGGAGCGCTCGTGCATTTTGGGACCATTTGGGTTCCTCTTGGGGGCAGCCCTGGCTGGGCTCTTGTGCTGCCCAAGGTGGATCCATGGAGGAGATGCTTTGAATAAATCCCTGCTTTATTCTGGAGCTCTGTCCAGCCTCTGCTCCAGGGCAGCCTGCACAAGGCATCACTGCTGCCTTTTATTCCCTCTCCTGTTCCTTTATATTCCTGTTTATCCCAGAGCCTGTGGTCAGGAAAATCAGGCGCTGCTGGTTCCACAAGTCCCTGGAGCACAGAAACTCACACACACACACAGAGAACACAGAACTTGAGCTGTCAATACCTTCCACTTACACTGCACTTATGGACCATTTTAGAAATCAGATTCTGGAGTTTGATTTCTCCAAATATTTCCCTCCTCAGGACTGTTATTGACTAATCTATCAAAGGCTACAGTTCCCTAACGATGCATCAGTGCAATGCATCACCACAAACGCAGCACCAGCCTGATGATAGATTGCTCAATAACGTGGGAGCAGCTGGCAAGAACTTCCAGGGATTCACGTGATCCAAGCTTTATTCTGGTTTTTGTGGTTGCTGTTTAGTTTACATCGTTCAGAATGAGCAGGAAGAGCTGTTCACAGGTTGAGAACAAGTTCACACAGCAAAAGGTTTTAGTTGTGTTGATAGAAATTGGAGGCTGTGGTATCTTAATTTGGAAAGGCAGATGTTGCTTTTTAAATTTCCAACAGTTTTAAATGAATCTGTATCAGAATTCCACATCATTCTTCTTTCTGATTTTTGCTGACTCCCAGGTGAGTCCAGCACCTTCATCAGAGCTGCAGGTGATAAGCAAGGCCCGCACTTCCACAGCTCTCATTCCAGAGGTCCCTTTGCCCAGGGATTACAGGGAATTTGTGGCTTTACCATCCCTAAATCACATCCCTTATCCTGGAAAAATAACCCAAACACTCCCAAAATAGCACAAAATCGTTTAGGTTGGAAAAAACCTCAAAGAGGATGGAGTCAAACCAGCAGCACCACGTTCACCCCCACATTCCCTTCTCCTGCAGAGCTTCCTGAACTACACAAAGGGAAGTTTCAACAACAAAAACTTCCCAAGGCTTTCCCAGACATGAATTTTTCCTTGCAACAGAGACTTGCTGCTGACTATTTATCCATCCCATCCATCTCTATTTCCTTTGCCTTTTCCTTTTAATGGTTTATTAACTCCTTGGGGCTTTCTGTTGCCATGTTCCCTGTCTCCACTTAGCACTGTGACATTATTTAACACCATGAAGTCAGGAAATAAAATATAAACTGAAAACTCTCCATCCTGATCACTCTGCCTGTTAGTTGCGAAGGAAAGTTTAAATAACTGGGATTAGTTGCTTAATCTCAAAGCAAAGCAGCTCTGTCTGGGTGTTACAGCACATTCTGCCATTAGAAAAAAGGCACTTCCACTGTTAAAACTGGATCTCTCCTGGATTGCAGTTTATCTCTGAAAAGGTAAACTGGTCACACCGGTTATAGAGAGGAGAGAGAGAGAAGCAAAGGAAGAAAAAGGTTCATAAATCAAAAATGGGGTTGTGGTTCAGAAGAGGCGTTGTGAGAGGATATTGAGATTTTTCACAGAGAAATCCAGCATGCTCATGGAAAAGGTGGAAAATTCCATCAGAAAGGAGTGGGGATGATGGATGGATGGATAACCTGGGCAGACTGTGGAAGCTCCAGGAGAACACTGGGAGCCAGAAGTGCTGATCAGCTGGGTAAAACACATCAGAGTTTAAAACACATCAGAGGCAGCTGCAGAGCAGTTAAAGATACACAAGATTTCAGGGTTTAGAGCAACTTCTAATGGAGGCACCTCAGAGGCAGAAGGAAATGGAGGTTCTTAGCCTCAAAATGAAGCACAAGAAGCAGAGAATCAAAGAGCAGATCTGCTTCGCTTCTTTGATCTTTTCCAGTTTGGATTTTAATCCCACATCTCTCTTAATCAGCAGTAATTTCTAGGCTAGCTACAAACCCCGTGGCTTTCCTATTTGATTTCCAGAGGCCTCTTCTGCCAGACGAGAGCACGGTGGATTCCTGTGCTCCAAGCCAAAGCCATTCCCTGTCCTGTCCATGCAGAACACCACGCAGACGGAATGAGGCAGCAGCGCTCAGAGATTTATTTCTGAGGCTAGGAGGACTTGTAAAGGCTGCTAATAGAAAATTTCCAGAGGATTTGCAGGAGCAAACAAGCAGTTTATAGGTGTTGATCTGATAAAGCCCAGCAGCTCTGGCAGCCTCAGCCCCGGGGTCAGCAGTGCTGCACAACAAACCCTCCCTTACCTGAGCTGCACAAGGATGGGATTGTGCCCAGGCTGAAAATGCTCTGCAGCTGAGGTGTAACTAAACCACATTTTAACCACGGTGCCTAATCAGGCCTATTTTTGTGTCTAAAATGCAACTTGACTCAGGGGCAGTGTTGTAACATGGCCCCAATCAACAGGAATAAAATAAATCCCATTATCTGCTTCAAGTGAGGGCTGTGCTCTAACTGGATTTTCTACTACTGAAGAACCCCAAATATTAAGAGAGAAATCAGTATTCAAAGAGGAGATGTTTGTGTGAACACAAATATTGAGGGAATAAAAAGGGAGTATTTTCTGTAGTCCAGGGAATCAGTTTATTATTCAAAAGGAAAAAAAGGTGTTGGGCCATCAGCTGAGCCCTATCTGTACTTTAAAGAAAGCTGTAGAAAGCAGAAAAATATGATTTCCCATGGATACATTAAAATATTCTTGGATTTAGGCAAGGCCAGGGGTACTGGCAAACAGCAGGATGGCAGAGAGAAAATGAGCATCTACAGGAAAGCTACTGGGTCAGCACATTGGAATTTCTGGGATAGAAACAAGGCACGGAGCACTCGCTTTCTAAAATGAAAACAATACTTTCAACAATTAAACCAAAAGAATAAAATACCAGCAGCTACTCAGTGATTGAGCAGATTTGGTTCCTGGGTGGATGCAGAAGGCCCAGGGCTGGCAGAAAAAGCAAGGCAATAATCCGGGACCAAAAATAAACATGGCAGTGGCTGCTGAAGGCAGAAATCATCGGGGAGAGTTTGTGGGGATTGCAAATCATCCAACCATCTGTCCAGGAGGATGAGGCACTCTCTGGGCACACAGGGAACGAGGAATAAATCACACAGGCAGCCTGGCACTGGCAAAGATGCTCCTGGAAGCTCATGTGGAAAATGATTCTCCCATCAAGGCACTGCAGGAATGAAGCAGGTGCAGGTCAGAGCTATTAATTCCCCCAGATTTCAGATCCGGGCACAGATTTGCCAGATTTGGTCTCTCAATCTTGGGACAATTGGGGCCTAAGTGGGATTTTTTGCCAGCATTTGTGAGGTTTTGATGCCAGCAGGAGTGTTTAAAAGCAAACCATGAAGCCTGTGTGTCTCAAGAGGTGAAGAACAGGAGCAGAAAAGAGAATTTCACAGGAATTAAAAGCTGTCCTGATGCTGACACAAAGGCCGGGGCTACTCCTGCATGGAGATCTTCTCCACCTTTTATCTGAGCTCCTAGAAAACATTCCCAACAACATTCCACACCAAAAATCCATGGAATTACAGAGAGAGACTGGCATGGGGAGAGATGGGTTACCAGAGACAGCCTTCAGGGACTGAACCCGCAGCTGCTTTGATTTTATCTATAAAATTTGGGTTATAATGGACAGGAAACTCCTCTGCTGCAAATTCCTCCTGGTGTGAAGAATTTAAAAGTTATGCCAGGGTCCCTTTCCCTAATGGACTCTTGCTGCCTGGCCCAGAGCAGGCAGAGCTGGAATAATCCAGCCCATGGCAATCTCATTCCCTGCTTTACACAGATTAATGCCTGATGGGACTGGAATTTGGGCAGAGCTAAGGATTACACTGTCTGCATCCTGGACAGGAGAGATGTTATACAAGAGCTGCTCCAAATCTTCTTAAACTTTCATGTAAAAAATGGAATTTATGTGCACAAAATACTGCTGGGAGCTGGGAGTGGATTTCTGCTCAGGTTTTCTGGAATTTTAAGGCTGAATCATTGGTTTCTGCCAATTTATTGCTGCTTTCTATTTCCAGCAAGGGCTGTGGCCTTGGAACAGCCACAAACCTTGGAGATGATTCTGCCAGGTAAAAACAATTTATCAGTTTTATCCATCACCACTGAAATCTGGTCTCATCTGCCTGCTTAGAGATGTCTTCACCTTTCTAACACACATCTGAAATAAAAAATAAGATGCACAACTCCAGAAGAGAGCCACAACATCAGTTAGGTGAGAAGAAAAATAAATGAGTGCTGCTGATTTTTCCTTTTGTATTTCTGTTTGTTATTTATGCAGAGACTCCTGAGAAGATGGAACAGCTGAAAGAACTTTAAAGGAGAGAGGTGAAAAGAAAAATGCAGCTTTTTTTTCCCTTTATTTCTGGGAGTGTTTGTACTTCTGTTAATAATTTTATCTCTGTTAAAGCACACAGATGCCACCTAAAGCATTTAGAACATTTAACACCGTGCTATGATAAATAATTGGGTTTAAATCTGTGCAGTGAAATAAAATCAAAAATAACAAGATATAATCTTGCTATTATACCTTAATGAATTGCAGCATTTGGAGTGATTTTCAATAAATTTGACTTTTACCAGTGGAAAGAAGCAATTCTGACCTCACCTGGCTGGGAAACAAGGAAGATCCAAGAAGCTATAAAAGAGAAGCTACTCAAAGTGGGACCTTTTTATTTCCTAGTAAAGAATGAAGTTTATCTGTGAATGATCCTGGAAGAAGATTTACAAGTCTGTAAAATGTCACTAAGAGCAACCTGGAAATTGAACCTTGGAGAGAAGTTCACAAGATTTTTGCTCTGCAGAGATAAAAAAACCTAAAAAAAAAAGAATGAAGGAGTCAAACTGGCCAAAAGGCACAGCTTCAGAACACACCAGAGCTGACATGAAAGTTAAAAGCGTGTAAAAAAATCACGTCAGAAAAACAATTCTCACTGTTCCTTCCTTGATTATAAAGTACTGGAATCTGAAGAGAGTCTGGAATGACAAAGGTTTCCACAAGAATCAACTGAGTTCACTCCTCTGTATGAGAAGAGGGTAAATTCTGTTCTCTCCTCTAGGAGATGATGGATTTGGACTCCCTGGGACAGCTCTGAAATCCAGCTGGGCGAAGGAAACACATCACTGGAGATGAAAATGCAACTTCAAAAACAGCAGGTAGGTTACTTCATTTTTTTAATCAACTTCATTTAAGTTGCTTAAATTTTTGACATCAAGCTTTTAAGTGGGAAGTATAAAAATAACTCTGTTTTTTCTCCCTTTAAGATTAATTTTCAATTTAAAAGGTTTACGGGATTCCTCCACTCTCACTCCAGAGGGACCCTCAGTTTGAGCAGAGAATCTGCCCATGTTTCAGGGCCAGAACGTGGATTCACAACAGTTTGACAGTGAAAGTAAAATTCAAGTGAAAACTCAAGATTTACTGTAGAACAACAGCAAACTGTGAAGATGGAAAGCCTTAAATAATGCCCAGAGCCCAAGTCAGATTTCCAGCTGTAGCTTCCCTCTCTGGAGCTGTGATTCTTTTGGGAAATAAAACAAAATTCTCTGCCTAAATCCAGCGCATCACAACAACTTATTTATGCTCACAGAGCAAAAAGGAAAGAGGGAGGAAAAAGAAGGAGGAAAAAGGAGGAGCAAAAAGGAGGAGGAAAAAGGAGGAAAGGAAAGGAGGAGGAGGAGGAAAAAGGGAAAAGGAGGAGGAAAAAGGAGGAGGAAAAAGGGAAAGGAGAAATGCTGGTGCCTGAGGTCTGGCAGGTGTTCAGAACTCCTGGCATGGAAGGATTTCCCAGTACAAACCAGCTGAAAATACATCCCAAACTTTATAAATATCTCTGGATATTGGATGTTACGTAAAATTAAATGGAATTAGGTGATGGCAGGAACAAAGGCACTGGGAGAACACAGCCATGCCATAACAAACATTAGGGGTTTGTTCCAGAGTCAGGAAGCCTCAAAATGCAAATTATCAGCAGGACTTGCTGACATTTGCAGTCTGTGGGAAGGGGAGATGAGGGCAGATGTGGAAGGGAAAGATCAGAGTGGTTCAGAAAGGAAAATCCTACAGAAATAAAGGCAGAGCTGCTATGGAAAAGCTTGAGAATTTAGGAATTGTAATGTACAAGGCACAGACAATGTAAATGCACTGTCAACACTTCTGTTTCATCTTTGTCCTTTGGCTTTGTGTTTTTAGGGATTATCTGTTGAAGGCACAGACCCCAAGCACCCCCAAATTTAAGAGCTGTACCCCTCCAACTCACATTTCTCTCCAAAGACTAAAAAGGATTTAACCAGGACACAAAGATTGAAGGGGAGGTGAGGACTGAAACCCACTCTTCTACAATCCTTTAAAATAATTAAAAATAAAAACTCTGAATCCAAGTCTAAGTTCTTCCTGTGTGACCTCCTCAGCTCCAGCAGAGCCCTGCATTAATAATGGAATCAGACAATTTTATGCCTCTTTAATAATGGATGCCAAATATATTTGGGGTTAGGGAGGACAGTGTTCATTTATCGATCATCATGCATTATCTCCAACCTGGAAACTCCTGAGCAGCTTTCATCTCCTGTGCCCTCCTAAATAATTCAGAATGTAATTTCAGTTGGGTTATTTTGTTTGTATCTTTTCTGATTAAACTTGTATTTTTTAATCAGAAGAAAAGCTGACAGACCTGTAGCAAAGGGTCAAAATTTCATCTCACATTACTCAAAAAGTCCCAAGGAAATCATCTTGGAAAGTCTCCCAAATGAGGATATTTCTGTCTGATTCCTGGTTTTTAGAACCCAGACCTCTCTATTTGTACTGTGTTAGATGTATATTTAATAATTCCTTTAATAACAGTAAAAAAATAACTTTGAGCTTTTCTTAAAAGGACATAGTCACAACAGAATTTCTTGAAAGTTCTTTGTTCATTTCACCCTAAGTTTGGAACAGTTCATCCCTGCCAATTCTCAGCACGAAAGCAGATATTTTCTTCAGGTTTGTGAGTCGAAAATGAAATTTAAATATGCAAGGAACAGTTACTAATTTGTCCTGCAGATCTGCATTCACTCCAAAGGTGAATTCTTGAGCAAAGCAGCAACAAACTGCAGCACGGAGATTTACAGGCTCATCTGGGGAATATTTTAATATTAACGAATTTGCAGCAAGGTTAGGGTTTCACTTCCCCTGCCTATAATTAGAGGGGAGAAGAAAGGCTGAGAACAAACAGATGCCATGGTGACACTGCAAAATAAGAAAGAAAAAAGACAAATGGAATAAACAGTGTCTCAGACAAGTTAATTAGAAGAACTCTGCAGTTCCTTAGGCCTTTAAATGGTCAGCTCAAGAGACAACGCTGTCATAAAGGGATTATTGTGGATTTCACAGATCAGTGATCAAGGCCTGCATCAGATTTTAAGGAGAAAAGTTGTGCTGGGAGAAACAAATTAAGAAGAGTTTGTTTTCATCAGTGCAGGGACAAATTCCAAAGCTATCCAGCAGTGGATGCAAATTAATCACCTCATAATAAATAATAATCTCCTCTGGGGATTGTCAGCTCATCACCTGAAGTGATGCTTTGAGTGCTTCTTCGATGAGAGAGGATTTAACAAGATGCAGATCATAAAACAGGAATGCGAGGAATTGCTGGACTGTACAGCCCTGTGATTAAAAACTGCTTTGTTCCCTAATTTGTGCCCAGCCTTCACTTAACTGGTGCTTCCTCCCATCTCCCCACGCAGGCACTGGCAGCAATTTTGCCCCCTGTGCCCCAGGGCAGCTGATGTGGCTCAGTTTTCAGGGATTTATTAAATGTTGATGCCATCATTTAAGGCATGTCTGCATTGTCTGATCTCCCAGGTGACAGGAGGAGAGGCAACGGCCCCGAGCTGTGCCAGGGGAGGTTTGGAGAGCAGGGAAAATTTGGATTTCTGGGAAAATTCATGGAAGGAATGGTCAGGCATTGGAACAGGCTGAGCAGGGCAGGGCTGGAATCAAGGCACAAATATTTTCACAATTTAAAGCTTTCCCAGCCCTGGGTTCAGGGGTACCTGTGAGGGCACAGACCCTGCAGGGTCACGGCCACCTCAACCTGTGATTCCAGAAAATTCCTGCCACCCCTCAGAACAGCTCTGCCCCACCAAGAGAGAAGGAACAGGCAGCAAAGATGTGGAGCTCCAACAGATTTATCTTGGCTTACACAATGGCAGCAAATGAAACTAATATTTAATAAAATTCTGCAGGGAGCCAAAAAAAAAAAAGCATTCACAGGACAAACTGCTGCCAGTGGGGTGCAGCTGGCACCGAGCAATGCCTGGTGCCAGGAGCCACCTTTGGGAGGACTTTTAGAGATTGCTCTCCCAGTTGCATCAAGCCCTCCAGTTATCTGATGCTTTCCTGAACTCCTCCAACCTCACCTTCTCACATTCAAGCCCTGGAGTTAGAGGGAAAGCAGACTGGGCAGTTCTTTCAGAGGGAGTGTGGGGAGTGTGAAAGGGAAAAGGGGGAGGAAGAAGGGGGAGGAAGAAGGGGGAGGAAAAAGGGAGGAGGAAAAAAGGGAGGAGGAAAAAAGGGAGGAGGAAAAAAGGGAGGAGGAAAAAAGGGAGGAGGGAAAAAGGGAGGAGGGAAAAAGGGAGGAGGAAAAAGGGGGAGGGAAAAAGGGAGGAGGGAAAAAGGGAGGAGGAAAAAGGGAGGAGGAAAAAGGAGGAGGAAAAAGGGAGGAGGAAAAAGGGAGGAGGAAAAAGGGAGGAGGAAAAAAGGGAGGAGGAAAAAAGGGAGGAGGAAAAAAGGGAGGAGGAAAAAAGGGAGGAGGAAAAAAAGGGAGGAGGAAAAAAAGGGAGGAGGAAAAAAGGGAGGAGGAAAAAAGGGGAGGAGGAAAAAAGGGAGGAGGAAAAAAGGGAGGAGGAAAAAAGGGAGGAGGAAAAAAGGGAGGAGGAAAAAAGGGAGGAGGGAAAAAGGGAGGAGGGGAAAAAGGGAGAGGGAAAAAGGGAGAGGGAAAAAGGGAGAGGGAAAAAGGGAGAGGGAAAAAGGGAGAGGGAAAAGGGAATGGGGAGAGGTAAGCAGTGAGGAGGAGGAAAAAGGAGGAAAAGGGAGGAGGAAAAAGGGGAGGAGGAAAAAGGGAGGAGGAAAAAAGGGGAGGAGGAAAAAAGGTCGGAGGAAAAAGGGAGGAGGAAAAAAGGGAGGAGGAAAAAAGGGAGGAGGAAAAAAGCGAAAATGGGGAGAGGAAAGCAGAGAGGAGAAGGGGAAAATAGAAAGGAAAATAAGGAGGGAAAAGGAGGAGGGAAAAGGAGGAGGGAAAAGCTGGTGCCTGAAGTCTGGCAGGTAGTGAGAACACAGACTGCAGCCCCCACTTTGCCACAGCACAAAAGGAAACAATCGTTCCCAGCAATGCTGCTGCACAATAAAGCACAATGAGCAGGACTCGCTTTAACAGAGAGCCTCTGTGATTTGTGCTAGACTGAGCTAAGCAGAACGGCCTCAGATGTAATCATCTTTTAAGATGTTATTTCTTCAGAAGAAACTACGCAATTATTTACAAAGAATCATAAACACACCATAAAAGTCAGGTTTGAAATTGCCCCTGCACATGCCATCTGTCAAAATAATTTTTACAAACAAATCAAAGTTTGGAAATTGATTTGGCTGCTGCTGGCATTTGCAGGAGGACTGGGACCAGCCTATCTACAACACCCCCTTCAATTTTAATTTCTCACTCAGTGCCTGGCCCTCCCAGACTGAAGATGAATAAAGTCATCATCCTTAAAGAGCTGTGCCATTTAAAAGGAAATAATTTCAAGAGGACAATTTAGCAGCTACCTAAAAACCAAACATTAAAACCATCCTGCTGTATTGTGTCTAACTAATTATAATGCTTCAAAAATCAACAAAGGTTTTTAAAATGGGTCACAGTGTTTCTTTCTGGAAGCTCTTGTTATCTCAGTGCACTTCTTAGTGGTTCATATCTTAAAGTCTCAGGAATTCAGAAGGAATCTGACTCTGGATTTCTATGGAATGAAGGAATTACTGTGATTTGCACTGAATTAAAAACCTGGCCTTCATTACAGGCAGTGGAAAATCCCTTCTGCCTCTCCACACTGCCCTCATGGACATGGGGACTTCCATCTCTGCTCCTCCCAGCACCCAGAGGTCCTGAACCCCAGCTGGGACAGACTCCAAGTTACAAACCATGAGTGGGACCTTCAGCTCCATGGAAAACGTGTGGATCCCAACAAAAATGCCATGGATGTGGCACTCGAGGGTTCAGTGCTGGACTTGGCACCTTTGGGGGAATGCTTGGACCCCATGGCTTTTCTAAACTTCATGATGCTATGATCTGGATATTAATTTAGGCTTTTCTAATTATTAGGGCCTAATGAATAGCAATTTATTGGTAATATTTAACACCCATAAATTCCCTTCTCCCAGCCCAACACAGGTTTAACCCATATGGGTTAAATAATTGTATCTACACTGTTTCAGAAACGCAGATTGCACTGCAAAAGGGATTCAGGGATGGAATTCCAACCTTTCCCGCTGCCTCTCACCCTAACTGCACCCCAAGAAACTCCCTAAATCTTCTCCACGTGCCTGGAATTTCATCCCCTCTGAGACACTGCATTTTTCCATGCCTTGGCTGAGATTTACACCCAAAGTGGTGACAATGCACAAACAAAAAGAACTTTAATAAATGTATCAAGTTCCAGCTGGAACTCCAAACACCAAAGCATTCTCCTTAAAAGTCATAAATGAGGATAATAAAGAGTCCAAAATATTGCTCCATCCCTTCATTAAGAGCTGCAGTGCACAACAACTGTGAATTCCTGCCTCACCAGGAAAATCCAGTGGCTCCATTTTATATTCAAGCACAGCTGACAGTGCCATAGAGCTGCTCCTTTAATGTCTGACCAAAGAAAATCCACCTTCAGTAGTTAAAATATAATTAAAGATAGAATTTCGGCCTGTTTGAAGTTCCCTCTCCAGGTGAAAAGTCAGTTGAGCTGCTCTGCTGAAAAACATTTTCATTGTCAGTGTGTCAGAACAGAGCTCCAGCCAGCATGAAAATAACCAATGCCAGAAATTTTCAGAATTGAACTGTATAGATTTTTAATAGTACAGAAATGGGATTTTTAATAACACAGAAATGGGATCAAGCAGAAGGTGAAATTATTCCTATGACCTGGTTCTGACACTAATTTCCCTTGGGAATTTCATTCCTAACTTTTTGTTAATTAGTGGAAACAGGTGGTTACACACACAAACACAACTCCGAGGACAATTTCGGGAGAGCACTGATCAGTGACTGACAGCAGAATCCCAGCTCATTTCACACCAGAGGACAATTCCTAATTCCTTCCCAAGCTCAGCCTAGCAAGGTTCCCGTGTGCAGAAAGCAGGGATTGCGTTCCTGTGGGCACACTGAGCTCAGCTAGAAAGAGGAAGCCCAAGGAAAATGCCAACAATATCAAATATTCCTTTCCTATTTTTCCACATAAGCAGAGGAAGTACTTGGTATGGAAACATGGAAAGACATGTTGAGCTGCTTCAGGAGCTGCCCAGGAACTGGATTTGCTCCCAGAAAAGCTCAGCTTCACCGTCCTGCTCCCTCTCCCTCCCTCTGCCCCACAGGCTCTGCGTGAGGACAGATCAGGATTCCAGCCACAGAAACCTTCCCCAGTGGAGAAGGGCAATTCTCCACCTGCTCTGCACTCCCTCCCTTATTCCCACCGCAGGAATACTGGGAAAACGCTGGATGGATGAGCTCTCCTGGAATCACAGACTGGTTTGTGCTGGATGGATGAGCTCTCCTGGAATCACAGACTGGTTTGTGCTGGCAGGGACCTTCAAAAGGTTCATCCTTCCACTGGCCCAGGCTGCTCCCAGCCCTGTCCAACCCAGTCCAGGCACATCTGGAGCCCATTTTTCCCCCACAGTTCCTTCCTTGAGGGCACCACCACAACCTCAAACTCTGAATTCCTCATTTTCTAGGCATGGAGTGTTTTATTTTCTGCTCCAGCTCTATTCCAGCTGCAGGAGACCTTTTAGAGAAAGAACACCCAAGATCAGTGGATGGATCACAGAGGTGCTGCTTGCTCCTCCTGTGCAAAATTTTAATAAATAAATAAAAATGATAATTAAAGCACCCAAACTAAACCGAACCACAAATCCTGTGCGTGCTCCATGGATTTCTCCTCGTCAGGATTTGTTAATCCAGACACTTCCCATGATCCTGGGAGTTCTCTTGCTGACTGTACCACCCACAGAAAATAACTCCATATATTTAATACTTCATATTTTATTTTTTAATTTCAGCAATTGAACACTAGTTCCATCCATCACATCAGGGAATTAGAAATCTTGCATGGTATGACTGAGCCAAGATGAATTTTTTTTTTCCTTGCCAATATATTAACTATTCTAGAATCAGTATATATAGATATTTCTTTGAATATTCACTCCATGTGTCTCTGGAGGCTTCATTAGAAATTCCACTGCATTTGATTTAAAACATATATTTTATCCAAACTATTTGAATAAGTAATGAATGAAAGAAGTTCCATCCATTTCATTAATGAAGCCATAAATCAGGGGGCTGAGTTAAGAAATTGTATTTACTGCTCACCTTGCATTATGAACATAGGGGAAACTACTGAGCAGTTCCTTCCTCCTGTCAATATCCTAAATAATTCAGGAAGGAATCTCAGACTGACTTCTCATCTGTTCATCCCATTCCCAAATAACTGGGTTTCTATTTTCACTACAACAGTATCAAACTAACCGAAGCAGTTTGCTCCAATTAACAATTTATATTCCCAAATATTGGATGAAATATCCCGTGGTTTGAGAAAGTTTTTTTAAGGCTGGGTCCCTTAAAATTCCTGTTAACCAGGGGCCTCTCAGGCACCCTGGGCACTAAAACTCCCCTCGGTGACACCTTTATGATTCCCTGCCCCATAACTCTCACTGAGAGAGCTCAGGAGCCGCTTCTTGCTCCTGATGAACAACTTTGGGGGTGAACTTTTAACTCAGAGTTCTGGAAGCTCTCCTTTAATGGCTTTTTCTGTTCCAAGCAGACAAAATGTGAGCACAGAAGCTGCCCCTGCCGCTGCTCCCAGCCCAGCACCTTCCTCAGGAGCCAAAGGGCACAGTCCCGAAATGTTATATTTGGATAATAGAAAATTTTAAACACAAAACTCATTGGGACGTGCTCTGATATATTTAAACCTCCAAACAAGCTGAAATTGGGATTGTTTTCTTTGCCCCCACCAGTACCAGAGTGGGGAGCATCGCTCTGGAGAGGGGAGAAATAAAAGACCCTTGCAAATAATTAAATATAGCAGACAGGATCATAATTTATTAATGAAGACAGAGCTGCCTGTGGCCAGGACTCTGAAATCCTGGTTTATGATTATGACAAAGCTGATCTTTAATTGCACCAACCAAAGCCTCTTTGTCTCCTTTAGCTCACAGCAACATTTACTGCCTTCCCTGCAAAACTCTGACAAGAAATGTGCAGAGCCAGGCTCTGGTTTTAGCAAAACTCTTTTACAGCTTCTGTGAAGATTAAAGGGGAGGAGTTAAGCCTGCCACTAAAGGCTCCTTAATTGCATTACAACAAAAATGGAATTATTTTACATTTCAAGCTTTCCTTTGCATTATTTACTGTCAGTTGCCATGAATCCATATGTCTGTATCACCTCCCCGTGCACTAATCAAATGAATTCTCAAATCCCAAACACTCTGTAACACTGAAATACCACAAAACATGCCCCAGCAAATCATCTGAGCTTGTATTTCTACTCTTTAGATAATTGTGTTCATTTTTGCACAACACATAGTAATTATGAGCTGAGTAGAACTTACACCCTGTTCAATGGATTAGTATTTTTAATTATTTCCTTTGAGAATATATTTTAGTTTGAATTGCCAACTCTTTCTCCATGATATAAGGAACCAAAAGGTTCTTCCAGGGCCAAGGGAATTCTTTGAGATTCCCTCAATCTTTGCAATTGAAATTGTTCAGCATATTTAGCTCCAAGGACTGTTCAGTTCATCACTTCCTGCACATTCCAGCCCAGCTCCAGAGCAACCTGAACCATGTTCCACAAAGTGGGGCAGCAGGAGCTTGCAGAAGAGACAAAAAAATGGGTTCCTTTTTTTCCATCTGGTGATGAAAACCAACTGGAAGTCACAAACCCACTGCTGACGTGGGGTCTTCATACGTTAACCCACTGCAGGTGCAATTTCAACACCGTCACGGTAAAACCCACAGTGCCAAATTTAAAAATGTAAGAAACTGTTTGAGGAAAACTCCCTGGGAGTGCTCGAGGCCAGGCTGGATGGGACCTGGAGCAACCTGGTCCAGAGGAAGGTGGAGAGTGGAAAGAGATGGTCCTGGATGTCCCCTCCAAACCAAACCAAACCAGTCCATGATTTTATGAACAAAGAATTTCCTGAACAACCCCCCAAATCTTTTTCATTGGAATCCACAGCCCACAGTCCTTGTGGAGGATTCCCTCTCCCTGTGGAGAGCACCAGGGCAGAGCCCACAGTGCCAGCAAAAAGCTCTTTATAAATTGAACACACCCCACAGTCACCTGCAGCAGCAGCAGCCACAGGAGCTGACAAACAGCAAGGGAGGTGCTGACCTGGGAACAGGCAACAGAAACTCTCTGGAGTGGGAAAACGAAGACAAATCTTCCTGCTTTAGCCATTTTTTCCAGGGAAAAAGCTGCCCTGAGAAAGCAGCTTGGTGTATCCCCAGGGAGCTCAGCTCTGTGGGAGCAGCCACCTCCACCTGGAGCCCGGCTGCTCCACCTGCTCGCTCAGGGCACATGAAAAACCTCCAAGCCCTGAAATATTCCATCTGCAGCTGTATTTCCAAGAGGATTCATTTCCACACGGGTGGGGGTGCCCACCATCACGGGTCCCACTGACACCAGCCCCTCTCAGCGCTGCGGAGTCACGGGGACACTGCAGTGACCCTGGTGTCACCAGGCACAGAGGGTCACCACACCCGCCAGTGAGAAATTCACTCTGGTCACCAGCCTGGCCTTGGGCTTTCTGGTTCATGCTCTCCCTGCACAGCACCTGGGGAGCATTACTGCTCACTGCCCTAAATCATGGAATGGGTTGGGACATGGAAGTTCTAATTCCAACCCCCTGCCATGGCTGGGACACCTTCCACTGCCCCGGGCTACTCCAGCCCTGTCCAACCTGGCCTGGGACACTCCCAGGGATCCAGGGGCAGCCACAGCTGCTCTGGGAATTCTATTCCAGGGCTTCCCCACTCTCACAGCCAGGAATTTTTCCCAATATCCCACCTAACCCCACATTATTCCAGTTTACATCACTCTTTCTCCAGAACAACGCAAACAGAACTCTCTTCCCTCTGGCTCAGGAGCACCTTTGGGATGAGGATCTCCTGCTTTTGGTGATACTGTGTGGCCCCAAAAGCCCCAGTAAATCAAGCGATGTTGCTTTTCCTCTCTTCTTTCTGCAGGGACAAGACTGAGGTTTCCACATCCCTCTCACCACTCACAAACCCTTTTACTACATTTTGCCAAGCACTTCTGCTGTATTTTCCCAATTTAAGCTGAGTACACTTCTCCCCTTCCTAAGAGCCTGCTGTCCCTAATTTTATTTGATGCTTCCACGGACACTCCAAGCTCATTATCAAATGGAAGTTCCCCTCCTGTGTTGTTCTGGAAAGTACCACAGGTTTATTATCAGCAGAGAGCTCGATGTGGGGCTGCCACCATTTGAGATCTGTGTTTGAGCAGCACCTGAGCCTAAAGACAATAAAACTGCTGCTCAGCTTTGCTGTCACCCTGTCACCAGAGCTGTCACTGAGCACGTCCCTGGCAAGGACTGCACAGCACGAACAGCCTCGAAATGGTGAAGTGCAGCTCTGCAGATCTGTCTGAAATGAGCAAAAGCAAAAATAACCGAGATTCAGAACGCCTGGGTAGCACAAATGCTCTGTTTACCCAGGCACCCATCAAATAAGTGCTGAATAGGGCTCCTTTTAGGGAAACTTCTGCTTCAGTTTGCAAGTGCTTTAACAAGCCCTTTGAGCCTCCCCTTCTGGGGTAGATTCCCTTATTTTTAGAAAAGACAATTAGTCTTGGACTTGCTTGTGACTAAGCACCTACAGGCACGTCCAAACCTGCAGGAAAAACCACAGCTAGCTGCATATTTTAAAGCCTCTCCAGCCTGGTAGAGCAGAACTTTTGGGAGCACATCATATGGGAAGTAGGAAATCAAGCAAGCACAGCTGGGTAAGCAACACCAGTATTTCTCTGAGTCATTGGCTTATTTTATACATCTAATATCTAAAAAATACAGGTTCATTCCAGTGCACTGGACACATCCCTCTGGCTTCAGGTGAGCAGAAATTGGCAGCTGTAAATACTCTGGAATTCTCCAGTGTTTTACAGGGCGTGTGAATGAGCTCAGAATTTTTTTTTTTTTAAAGTTTTCCCCTGACCTCTTGTGCCAAACATTGCAATTTTAAGACTCCTGCTGCGTTGCATTAAGCTGAACTTAATGTCCACTGAGGAAGACAGCTTTATTCTTCTGGTGCCCACATCAAAGCTGGTAATAGACACAACCATTAAATGCTGATCTTTCCAAATCTCAGCCACAAGCTCCCATTGGCTCCCACCTCAGAACACTCATTTCAGCCCAGATTTTATAATATCAGTTGAAAGGTTTAGGACCCGGCATAAAGAAAAGAAATGCAAGAGACCAAAGATGAATTAAACATGGAAAAAGTTACAGAGAGGCTTGAAATTTTTATGGAAGTTCCCAATGTGACCTTCTCAGGAAATTCAGGAGCAGCCCTGAGAAATCTGAGCTAATTCCTCCCCCATTCCCCAGGGATCCAGGGGATTGAGGCCCTTCCGTAGAATTGTTTCTGCGTCCCACCCCCAGGGCTCTGAGGGTGGGTTTTCTGCACACTTTCCTCTTTTGAAACAATTTCTTGGGACCAAAAAAAGAGTGAGGCAAGGATGACATTACTCAAGAAATCGATGCCATCCCCATTATTTTACTTCTTGCCACCCCACTATTAATTTTTTTCTTCCTGGGATAGGCTGAGGGTTCTCACAAATCAGTATTTCAAATTATTTAATCAGACCAACTGGCTATGAAGAGAAAGAAAAGGACCAAAGGAAATTTCACTCCTGCTTGTTTATTTTTGGGACGGGATGTAAATTTCTGCATCTTTACCAACCATAAAAAGTGATTTACTGAATCAAGGAAATAAAAAAAAAAAAAAAAAGAGAAGATTCAACAATTAAAGAACTTGGGCTTGTTTAATTTATTTACTTTTCTAGCAGCTTCCACTTGGACCTTCAGCTCGTTACTCATCTGGAGTTTTAAAAAGTGCAGATTTAGCCCTACCTTGGAAGTGAAACTCTGAAAATAAATCTTTAACTTTCTTTTTGGTTTTTTGTTCAGTTCTTTTTGTGAGCTGGGTTGTTTTTGGGTTTGTTCTGGTTTTTTTGCTGATGTTGTTCTTGCTGTTGTTTTTAAGTCATTTAAGGTAATAAGAAGATAAATCAGCAATGAGAGACTCAGTCACAATAAAAGAACTCCTATTTTAGGGCTCCAGTAAGAAACTTTTTTAACTTTCTTCTGTTAACACAGTTAAGAGATTTTTAAAAAGGGATAAACAAAAATAAAAGGGATTTTTTTTAAAAATTTTTAATTGAAGCTGTCCACATCCAAAGTGCCTGAAGCAATAACTGACCAGGCATTAAACTCAGCTTTAGGTGCTGCCACAATCACATGCATTTCAAATTTAGTGGATTTGTTATTAAAGCTTAGAGCAATTCAATTGAGTATTAATTGAGAAGAGGGTGATTTTTGAAGTTGATTTAATGTGTCACAGATATTTTGGGTTCTTCACGTGAAAGAATTACATCAAATCCCCTATGAAATCTATAGATTTCAGGTAAAACTCATAAATTAAGTATCTGTTATTTGGAAGGATACAAATGCTTTAAGTCCAACAAAATAAAGATAAAAGCACTGTTTCTCCAGAAACCAAATGCTGGTGCTTTCACATTTCATCTTGGCATGACAGCAAAAAAAATCTTTGAAAGGTTTTCTGAGTGAACTTTGGGAGAAAGTTAAACTCCAGTTATTGACTTGGAAGCTGGCATGCTAATCTGCTTTTATTTAAAGGGAGAAATAACTCTGCATGGCTGATAATCTACTTCCCTTATATTCTACATCTCCTGCAAGATTTTTCCTTGCTCATGCATAGATTGTGTCTTATCTAGTCCTGACTGAAGTCAATAGCGAGCTGCTTGTTTGTTTTTTAAATAGCAGCTGCACTGGGTATCTCCAGGGAATGAAAAAGTGAAAGGGTTACAGTTTTGACCCGTTAAAATTGATTTATTAGAGGGATTTTTTTTTTCCCTCCTATTATGTGCAAGTGATGAATTGGTCTCTCAAGTTAAGGCTCTGTGAAAAACTGATTTGTCAATTGCTGGCTGACCAAAAAAATTGGAAAATTACCCACTTCAGTTAAAATATGCAATGATTTGTGTGGTTTGGTCTTTCCTTCACAGACATGAGAAAAAGATGTATTTCCAGGATGTTTCACAGTGGGAAAGAAGGGAATATAGTGACTGAAGGAGCAGCAGAGGACTTCGGGTGTGCCACTCACCCTGACAGGAGAGCTAGGCACCCTCTCTGCCTTGGAGGGACCCAAAAGGCACCAGGAATTAGAAACAAGGGACAGCAAAGCCCAGAAGTGATGGATGTATCTCAAATATACATTAAAAAAACCTAAAATCCAGTTCTTGCCAGTACCTTCCCCCAACTCTCACACCGTGTTTGTGCCTAATCAAGGAATTTTGAGGAATAATAATAACAAAGGACAGCAGGAGAGCAGCAAGGAGGATTTCAGCAAGGTGGGAAAGGAACTGAGCTGCAGCCTGTCCTGCAGGAGCTGGGAATGCTCCAGACCCCGAGGAAATCTGGCCTTGGGCTGGGACAGGGAGGGACTTCCCCTCCAGGGAGTTCTGCCACCTCAGGCTCTGAGCTGGTGGAACCCTGGTGATGGAGAATTTTGGACTTTCTGTGCTAACAGGCACTGACCCCCAGGAGAGCACTGCATTTGACCTGAGAAGGATCCCAAAATGGAATGACAGCGCTGAGATTGTGGGTGTGGAGTCTGAATAGAAGTGTGCGACATCACAGGGGGGGAAACTTAAGAGTTTAGGGTTTAAGAATGTAGTAATATATATATAAAGCAAGATGGAGGTTTTAGGGCAGAAGCTAGTCCTTATTCTTCACTTTCTTCTTCATGGGTTCAGGTAATATTATATAATTAGATAAAAAAAGTCCACATTACGAGCCACAAGTAGTTAGTTATTAAGTTAGTTATTCATTCAGCCCCTAAACCAACACAGAGTGACACAGCTGGGATCCCAACACTGAAAATTTGGGTCAGCCCAGGGTCTGCAGAGCAGCCTCAGCCCAGGGCATGGATGATGCCAGCCACGGAGCCCTTGTGCCACCACCCGTGGTGTTCCAGCAGCACAGAATAACCCTGTGGGATGCTCTGGGATTGTGTGGGGTGCCTGGGGATGCACACAGCAGCTTTCTGTGCTGCTTCCCACCAAAGCCAGGGCCCTCTGCACTTGGGCTCTCACAGGGAGGAAGGTGCCACTGAAATCTCTCCAACCAAGCCCAACAGAAAGTGCCAGCAGTGCCCTCTCCCAGCCAGGGGGTCTGGAGACCCCAAACCACGAGTCCTGCACACCCCAGGCAGCCCCATGGAATTCCCATTGCCACCTCCCACCCCAAGCTCACCCTCCTCCACCTCCCCCTGCTCCAGGTTCATCCACACCCCCAAACCACTTCAATCCCACCGCTCCAGCTTCTGAGACCGGATTTCACTCCCTGCACTTTCTTCTTTCTCCCCCTTGTGACAGATTTCATTGCCATAAAGAGGAATAATCTGAAAATTGGTCCTCTCATCTTTACCAACAACAACTACTAAGAGGCGCGTTGAGAGGATTAATTCTGAAGTAGTCTGAAAATGTCAAGTGCTTATTAATTATAAGTTAATTGGAGTTAGAATTACATTATGGTAAATAATAATAAATTAACATAGCTGACGGGCAAGTGGGAAGAAGAAGATTTCGAACAGCATTGTGCAGGCTCTGAGCAAGGCTTCTGAAGAAACAAAAGTCAGACTGATGGCATTCAGTGAATTCACTTCTACAGAGAATTCTTACAGATGTGGAGAATGGGAAATTATTTCTTCTCACCTGTCAGCTTTGATTCACTGCTGGTTTTGTCTGATCTCTGTCCTGGAGCAAAAGGCCTCCCTGACTTTTAGGAGAAGTACAAGCTTTAGCATCAATTCCTCTCAGCTGAGAGCCTCTCAGGGAGCGCCGGGGAGGATAAAGTGTACATGGAAAATAGCTTTATCCTGCAGTGGGAATAACAGGAGCCTCAGCATCTGTGCTGTGTGCAATAATCCAGGTGAGGGAGTACAGCTGACTGGAACTGAAACAGGTAAATCCTTCCTCTGCAGCTGAATCCTCACCTTGAACTTCATCTGTGCTCAAAGGCTCCGGGCAGGAGAGCCCCCAGCATGCCCAGAATCACAAATGAGTCAATCAGAGTCCAAAAATCACATAACAAATGAGTTTGTGCTGCCAGCCCCAGCCCCAGCTGGTGGAATCCTGCCTGGAGCCAGGTACAGCCAAAGATCAGGTGGTGCAAACTCCTTCCCTCCTCAAACCCCTCCATCCCCCCTGGAACTCCGTGCAGCGTCTGTGTGAGCACATTCAGGCCAGAGCAGGACTGGAGCAAGGGAAATCTGAGGGATTTCCAGCTCAGGCAGGGATTCAGGAAGCCTGGCTCAGATTTAGAGCGTGCTATCATTTCCTGCTTGGATCTGAACCCTCCCGCTCGTGCCTGGGAGAAGATCTTGAGAAGAGCAAGTGAGGAGAGATGGAAGAGCTTCAGGACCTGCTGCCCACCAACCCCACATTTCAGCACCCCACCTTTTCCTTCTCTACAGTTCCATGGAGATGTCAGAGAGGATTGTGCATTTATCATTTGGTGTAATGAAGATTAAGTTTCTTCTCCTTTCTAAGCAAGCTCATGGGAAATTACTTCAGAAATTGGGCTACCATAATTCTGGAGAAAACCAACTTTTAAAATCCCTTTTGGCCTTTAAAATCATCCTCTAGCAAGACAGGATTTTTATGTTCTTTCAGAACATAAAAGTTCTTTCAGAAGTTCATACCTTAAACTTGCCAGCAGTTAAGCCTCTTAACAAAAACAAATGAAAAAAACTTTACAGATCAGGAAGGTTGTTGACATCAATATTCTAAATCACATTTTGAGGCCGTATGAACTAAGTAAATGTTCCAGCTGAGCCAAACAGCACATTTACATTTAATATTTTGAGAGGAAATACTGTGCTTCTTTCAAAGGTGGTTCCATATGTATATAGACATATTTATATATATTTAATATATTTATATATAAATATATAAATATATTTATATAAATATATAAATATATAAATATATTTTATAAAAATATAAAGATATATATAAATATATATATATATAGATATATAAATATATTAATATATTCTGAACAAGCCCTGAAGTGACTGAAGAGTGCAGCTCATTTAAAACACAGTTAAATAAAACATATCACTGATATTCCAGTATTTCCTTTCCCTTTTGTTTAACTCAGGCCTGCCATAGAAAAAAGCCTTTCACTCCAATTCTTTCAGTTGGAGCAATAATCCCCTTGTTTCTGAAGCATTACCAGCAGATTAATCCTAAGTGCCTCTGCAGGGCCACAGGAACTGTGCTGCAGTGAAAGGCAGCAAACTTCCCCTGGAGCACTGTCCCCACTCTGAGATTCCAGGGCTGCACATGAGCTTTTTCCCAGGATTGGGATGATTCCTGCCGGGCGTGGGTCACTGTCATTTTCTGAAAAATCCCTTCGCCAGGATTTCTTCTCCTGGGAAGCTGAGAAGCCTCAGAGAAAAAGGAAAACAACAATTATCTGATTGCTTCTCCTGTGTTTTGCGGCTTCGGAATGTGGCTGGACACTGTTTATCCAACCTGTGAATTGTTTTGACCTCACGACCAATCATGGTCAGGCTGTGTCAGACTCGGAAGAGAGGGTCACGAGTTCTCATTAGTATCTTGTTAAGCCTTCTGTAAGTATCCTTTCTCCATTCCTTAGTATAGTTTTAGTATAGCATTCTTTAATATAATACAATATCATAAAATAATAAATTAGCCTTCTAATTAGTCAGATTCATCATTTCATTCCAACGTCGGGGGTCTCAGAAAATCCCACAGGTCACACTTGCACAGCTACAGCTCCATGGCCCATGGAGCTTTAAATCCCAGCAGCTCCTGTGCTGGGGACAAGGAGAAGTCATATTTCTTATTTCCTTATCAAGGCTCTTCTGCGTTATTTTCTGAGCATCCTGTCCAAGACTGGTGCCAGCCTGGTGGAATTCATGATCTAATCAGAGCAGAGCCATGACACACCAGCCCATTCCCTGGGTGACACATAAATCACGTGGGGATGGGTGACAAGTGTAAATACACTGCTTTCACAAAGCTGGAGTGACACAGGGGATCAAAACTTCACTATTAACACACAGTGCCCTCACCTCAGGGCTGGAAAAACAAAAGCAATGTCATGAGGAACAACCAGAAGCCATTTGAGCTAAGTATTACAAATATTGTCTGCTAAAACTGACTGCCAGGGGAGGGAAAAGCTCCCCCGGGAATGGGCACAGCCCTGAGGCTGCCAGAGCTCCAGGAGGGTTTGGAAAACATTCCCAAGGATGCCCAGGGTGGAATTGTTGGGGTGTCTGTGCAGGACCAGGAGCTGCTGGATGATCCCTGTGAGTCCCTTCCAGCTGAGGATATTCTGAGATTCCATGGAAATAATGGCTCTTTTAAAGAGTATGGAATAACCTGGGAGAAAACTCACTGGCACTTCACATCAAACAGCCACAGCCTAATTTAGAACTTTCTGGGCTTTAGCTGTACTGGGTAGGAGGAAGGAAAAATCATTCTGCAACCAACTTCTCAGATCATCTGTCTCCAGCCTTGAAAGAAATGCCATAATATGTCAGCCTGTGCAATGATTGGCACTTCGCAAGCTGCACCCAACCCTCTGTCGAGCTCACTAACTTCACTATGGGAGCTGCCTAATCAGAGGCCAAACAGCCTGATGGCACACAAAGGGGTGCAGGTTGCCCAGGGACAAAGTGGGTAAGGGCCTGGTGACATGAGGAACTTTCCTTTCTGGGATTAAAAAAAAAAAAAAAACCCAAAAAAGAAACAACCAAGGAAAAAATATCAGAACATTATTCTTTTGAAATAATGTATTTGTCAGGAATTCAGCCCTGTCTTCCCACAGAGCATATTTGTACCAATTTATAATCAAAAGATCCACAGAATTGCACAATGATTTGGGTTGGAAGGGACATTAAAGGTAATTTTTTAATTATTTCCCCATTCCATGGGCAGGGACACCTTCCACTGTCCCAGGCTTCTCCAAGCCCTAATGTCCAACCTGGCCTTGGGCACTGCCAGGGATCCAGGGGCAGCCACAGCTGCTCTGGAAAACCTGGCCTGGTACCCTGGAATGAGAATCACCTTTTATCCATTGTTACAAAAAACTGAAAAAGGCACAGATGAGACAGAAAACACTGGAGGCCAAAGTCCTATTCCAGATACATTTTTTTCCTATTTTTAACTAGATTTCACCAGTCTTGGAAAGACACCCTCCAACTTGACAGGCATTCCAAAAAAAAAAACCAAAAACAAAAACCAAAAAAAACCACAACAAACCCAACAAAACCCAAACCACAGGCATCAAACCAGTTCCCAAAGCTTAAAAGCAGCAACAGAAATCAACAGCAGGCAAACAAATCCTCTGCTTAAAACAGCTCTGCAATGCTCCTGAAACACCACAGAAGAGTTGTTAGAGTGGAGAAGAGTCCCAGGGCACAAAGGGAGGGTGCTGGGGACACTGGGGTTGGGCTGTCACATATCCACGTGTCACACAGCAAGGCTGGCTGTCATTTAGCAAGAGGAAATCTCTCTCAGGTGCAGCCTGGCACTGTTTAACATCCCTGTTAAGGGATGATGGAACATCATGACAAGGACATGCAGTGACGAGTCAAGGCTGAATGGCTTCAAACTGACAGGCTGGGATGGGAGATTGGGAAGGAACTGTCCCCTGGGACGGTGGACTTGGCCCTGGAATAGAATTCCCAGAGATTCCTGGAAGTGTCCAAGGCCAGGCTGGACACTAGGGCTTGGAGCAGCCTGGGGTGGTGGAAGGCGTCCCTGCCCATAGAAAAGGTGATTTTTAAGCTCTCTTCCCACCCAAAGCACTGTGGGATTCTCTGATCCCAACTCAGAAGGCTCTGTCTCTCTCAGACCTGCAGCAGGAACACCAGGATCCCCAGAGTATTATTTTAATCAATGTTTCTTTTCACTGATCTCTCCAGCAAAATTACAGCCTCAGTTTGTTCTTCCTGAGCTGACAACACTCAGAATTCTACAACCACAACCGGTGGCGTTCCATCCACGCCTTACAAATAAAAACACTCGACTCATCAGGGCTCTTTGTTCACAGTGACTAATCCCATTCATCTTCCCCATCTGCGGGAGGATTTCTCCGAGGGGAAGAATGAATCCACCCCCCTCCCTCAGCAGGCTGGGGTTTGCTGCCAGCGGGAGCTGCCCACCGCAAGGTGAGGGTGACAGCTGGCAGTGGCACTGCTGGGGACGCCAGGCTGTGACAAACCCCATCGAGCACCAAACAGCCTCACGAGCACGACTTCCGTTCGTGAAACTTGGTCATCAAACAGGAAAAGGCTTCCAAAATGTATCTGCAAGCTCCACCAGAAAGATAAATGATGTCCACGGGGGACAAGTCCCTGCACTAAGTGATCACTCGGGCAAAAACCTTCTCAAAGGCAGATCAATTCTCCATTTTAACCCCTCCTCATTGTCTCAAAACACTCAGAATTGTGTCATCCTCCAAGACCTCTGATTTTGCTGCTTCTGAGGAAAAGAATTCCTCAACACTTACCTGCTCCCACAACCATAAACCCAAATATTCTCTGCATTTCTGTGCACGTTCCTGTCCTCAAACAGCCTCATGATTACCTCATAAAGCACCAGGAGCCTGCTTTAGAACTCCTGCTGAAGTCAATGGCCACTCTTACACAAATGCTAATGGCTGTTCCACGGATATTTCCTTGTAATATCACAGCAGCTGCATGGAATTAAAAAAAAAAAAAAAAAAAAAAATCACTCTTACTGGGGCTGATGGAACCATTTAGATAAAGAGAGGAAAGTGCTGAGGTGGCTTTTTGGGGTTTGTTGCGAATGCTTTTTACGGGAAGAGAGAAGAGAAGGTTCCTTGAGGTCACTGCATTCCAGCTGCCATTTCCAAAGGCTAAATACCTCCAACCCCTAGAGCTTGGCTGAAATCCTACCTGGGACAGGCAGCTGAAAGAAAAAAAAAAAGAGGTTTTTTTTCCTTTTTTTGATGAATTAAATGTACTTCTCTGAGTTAAAAATAGCTCTGCTCCTCCAGCCCGAGCTGCTGGATGCTCACCCAGCTCAGAGCTCCTTCTGCTCCCTGCAGCACCCACCCCCTCCTTCCCTGCTGCTCTCCCCAGCTGCTGCTCCAGCAGGAGCGAGGAAGAGGAGGAGTGGGGAGCAAAGGCCATGGCACGACTCCTCCCTCCCCCCAGCTCTGCATCTTTATTTTAGATTAGGGGAAAAAGCACCAGAAACGCTAAAGTAAGGAATATCTGATGATACAACAGGGCATTAAAAAGGGTTAAAAATGGTTAAAATGGTTTAGTGCTGAACATGGTGGGTGCTGGACTTGATCCTAAAGGTCCTCTCCAACCCTGACAATTTATGGATATGGTGGTGTGGGACTTGATCCTAAATGTCTTCTCCAACCCTGACAATTTATGATTACCTGATCTCTCATTTTTATTTTCCCTCCCCCATCTCTGCGGTAAATTAACAGAGAACAGAGCAAAGTAATGGGTTTGTGACCAGGTACATTTTGCCTGAGTTCTTCAGTTGCAGTTTGGGTTTGGTTGTTTAATTTTTAGGCCTTTTTCTGTAACTGTACAGTTTGGTACATCACAGTGGATTTACCAACTCAAACTGGACCAGTCTTAAAATCAGGGTTCTGGAGTCTCAAGATTGTCAGTGTTGGCACACATTCTTTTTTTCACTCTGGAAATCTGCTAGAAGAGATACCAGTAAGCCTTTCCACCACTGCTTCAACTTTTCTTTTTGTGGTCAAGTCACCAAAGACCTTTAAGGTGTTTGGTAAAAGTGAATTCTCTCAATTTGATAATTCAAAACTTTTTGCAAGTAACAACTAAGAAAGTTGGAAGTTAAAATCTGAGGAAATGGGATTTGGCTATTTGGCAGGAAAATCTGCTTTTCCAGCTCAATAAATTCAAATTCAACACAAAGCTTTGACTTACTTGGCTAAAATGACTGGAATATTTCTTCAATCTGCTCAAAATTTACCACGCCGTGGTTTTGTTTTCAATACAAACCAAGAGTGTGGATTATAATTCAAGTTAAAAGATGGAACCTAATCTGCTTTGTCCTTTCTTCATAATCTGCACAGCCGAACTGAATTGCAGAAGCCCAGCTGGTTTTTAAGCACTATTTTAACATGAAATCACCGTGTAAATCAGTATTTCCAGCTTTGCAGGATACACAGTTGCTCTCTTTCTGAGGGGCAGAGCAGCAGGGATACAGATGCTGATTCCCCACCAAATTCTTTCCAGTGAAAAATTAAATAAAAAATTAATTTAATACTTCCAACAAAGGCCAACATTTGCGTATGAAACCAGTCCTACTGCATTTAGGTAAAAAAAGTGTGGAAATAGGAGGAAAAGCAAAATTCCTGGTGGGTGTTACATTGATTTTCCTAAGGAGTTAAATGTTATTCATGGACATAAGTAGCACAATCATCATGAAGGATCCTGAATAAACCACACATCCTTAAAGCCAAGTCTTTTAGCAATTACACCAAGATTCTCTCTCTCCTGAGAAGTGACAGCACACGGAAAATCAAGGAATTCTGATCGGATTTTGCTTCCTCCCTGCTAGAAGCAGAAGTCACCACCCAAAGACTAGTAGGTGTCACAAGAGGTGTCACCCGCCACGAGGCACAATTACAGCAACAAAAGGAGCAGGAGACGCTTTCCTTGTTTTTGTCACCAGCGTGGCACAGAGGGAGACAGGAGGTGACACTCAGGGACAAATGATGTGCTTTGAACTTCCAAAATATTCCCCTTCCCTCCTTGTAAATGATGATTTTTCTACTGGCGTTGTCACGGCACCTTCAAGTCAAGCCTGTTAAGCTCCACCTGCACACACAAACATGATGCTGCACCAAGATTTTGTCAACAAAAATGAGTATTTCAAAAGCTGTGACTGTTAACAATAATCATCCTCAGAGAATCGAGACCAAGGCAAAGAATCAGAGCCACATAACTACGATTAACTTATGAGGCTGGAAAAGCCAAAATAAAAATAAATCGAAAACCAAAACAAACAAAAAACCCAATAGCAAAACAAAACTAATAGAAAAAAATAACAAAACAAAACCAAGAGCAAAAAGCAAAACCAAGAGCAAAAAACAAACAGAAAAAAAATACCAAAAAGCTTAAAAAAACCCCAAAAAACCAACAGCCAAAAAATCCCATATCAAAAAAAAAAACGAAAACCAAAACCGAAAAAACACCAACATAATAAACCCCACCATACAGACATTCAAAATATCTCAGAATATCTGGAAATTAAAAAAAAGAAGTTTGGAAATCCTCATTCTTGATCATTTCTCCCACACAGTCAATGGAAATTTTCCAGGGCTGACCCAGCCAGCGCTTTACATGACAAGAGGTGTAAAAATCCACCCTGGTGCTTGTGTCTCAGAAAATATTCAGCTTGTCCTTGTTACTGGTGAACGCTTCTCTGCTGCCTTCTCTGTGTACTTCAACATTTTAACGACTCAAAGTCAATTTCGATAATGCATCATAACAAAGTGAGACCCAAAAATCCCTTCTAAACACTGACACTATCCAAGCCCGAAGTGTTCCCAATTCGGTCAGAAATGCAAAACTTTTGCAACTCTTTATCAGAAGTTATGAGAATCTTTAATTATTAATGGCCTCACTTAGATGTGGCACCGAGGGACGTGGTTTAGTGCTGCACTTGGCAAGGTTGGGTTTTGGTTGGACTCGATCTTAAGGGTCTTTTCCAAGCCAAATGATCCCATGAATCTGTGATAATTACATTAATGCATCTTGGCAGTCATCAGTGCAAAGAAAAGGCAGCAGAAGGACCTTAAACTGGGATAATTTGGAATAAAATACACCTCCTGCACTTCCCAAGCACTGAACAGCCTCTTCACATCCCAAAGATTTGGTTTAAAAATGAAGACTCCCATTCTTCCAGTAAGATACATCTCGTTTTCTCTCTAAGAGAATGAAAAGCAACACATCCATAGGATATCTCCCTCCTTCAACACAATTAAATGTTCTGTTTGTAGTAGGAATACAAAAAGATTGCTGCACTGTTTTACCAACCAGGTGAAGTGAAAATATCAACACCCACTTGAAGAGCTTCTCCTGGGCTTAAGAGTTCCCCTCAAAGTGTCGTAATAACCCATGTATTAAAATTCATTTAACTCACTGCCTCAGTAAACACCCTGAAATCTTGCTTTTTAATAATCACAGAAATCAGCCCAGAGCTGAGACGTTTTGTTTTCTACATTTCAGCACCTACAAAATGTGAGAAAGTCCAGTCAAATTCCTGTCTCCTGGAGAACAACATCCTAAGAGGCTCAGTGATGGACCAACCCCTCCTTCCCTACACAGCCTGGACAGGGAAAAACACAAAATTCCGCATGAGTGGTTCCAGCCATTGCAGCAGAAAAGCAAATTTGGGTCAAGTAGAGCAGGTGAAGAAGACAGGAGAGAGGATTTCCTCTTCCATCCTTCTCAATTCCTTTCTTTCTCGTGACAGAGGAGGAAAAACTTCCCAATGTTCAGCAAGAGGGCACTTGGGAAAGTTTTACAAATTGCCAGTTGTCACCGTGACATTGACTTTTAAACCAATCCCTACATCCAATTAATTTCCTGCTTCAGATCTTGCAAATGAAACTTGAAGAAAGAGCAAATGATTCATGGTTTTGTTATTATAAACATCCAAATAGCCAGAGATCCCAACAAAGTCAGGGAGTTCCAGTGCAGGAACTTTAAAGGAGAGTAAATCCCCATACACAGAGATTACAACAGCTTTGATGTGCCTCAAATAATCTGTATTTTTCTTACAAGTTGAAAAGAATCTGCTTTAGAGAATAGGCATCCTTTGACAAACAGCAATCTCCCCAAAATTTTGATTGTGTGTGTGTCTGTAATGCAAATCATGCTAATAATTTAATGGCTAAAACATTGCTATTATTGCCAGTGCCAGATAAGTGAAAATAATATTTAAAATCGAAGCTCACACAGAGACAGAACTTATAAATATTCCAGTTAATTGGTCCTAGTCATCTTTTGTGACCATTAACCTCTGATTTTCAAATTAGTTCCAGATGGGTACGGCCTGACAATGATGTGAGGAAAATGCTAATGGAAACGTCCAAATGTAAAACAGATTTACAAATCTGCTAAGGCACAGCCTATGTGATTGACTGAGATTTTCCACCCATCTGGCATTTGGGATGCTGGACTGCCCAGCCAGGGAAAACTTGTGGGAATAAAACATTCCCACCTGCCTGCTTTGATGTGTGCTTCTCATTTATCACACCAGGAACTGCTGGGAGCTCTCAGAGCCACATTAAAGCTCACAAGGTGTTCCCAGACGCCACCTTCGTAACCACAGGGGAGCCTGCATGAAAACATTGCATTTCCCCCCTTTTTTTCAGATCCTGAAACAAGGCTGAATCCACCCCTTGGACATCATCCTGAAGGGAGAATCAAGTTTGCAGCCCCCTCCTCCCCCTCATAAGAAATGGTTCATTGTGTGAATTTTGGGGCTACCTAAAATCAGAGACCAGACAGAGTTAGGGGAGTTAAAAGCAGTTATATTGATTGAAGAGTGATAAAATTCCTGGAATGGCTGCCCAGGGAGGTGATGGAGTCCCCATTCCTGGGTGTGTTTAACAAAGCCTGGATGTGGCACTGGGTGCCAGGGTTGAGTTGAAGGGTTGGGGCTGGGTTGGACTCGATGATCTTGAAGGTCTCTTCCAACCCAGTGATTCTGGGAATTCTGTGAAGCCCTTCAGGTACATTCAGGGCACACCAAGCCCCCCAGGGGCTGCACCCAAAATGCACCATGGGTCAGGGGGGCACGCTTTTATAAGTTTGGCCCATTTGTATTTTGGGGGTTCATCCTCCAATTCCAGCTGCAGGCAATGAAGTCACTGACCCCCAGTTTGCTCCCCCAGGTCACTTTTGTTCCCATCTCTGGGGCCTGAGGCAGTGAGGTGTCCCTGACTGCCAGGCCTGGAGAGGAATTGCTGTGTCTGCCCAAAATGGGAAAGCAGCAGCTGACACTGGGTATGTGACACCTCAGGTTTCAGCTTTTCTATGTGTCAGGTTCTGTGCTGCTTTAGTGTGTGGGTCTGAGCTTCACATCAGGGGATGCTGAGCTCTGCACAGAGCAGGGAGACAAAACAATTCCTGCTCCAGCTGGGCACCAAGGACAAATGATCCAAAGCTCAGCCCAGGAGCACAAACAGCGTGGGCTGCAGAGAGAAAAACAAGCAGGGTGGGAGTGCCTGGGCTAAAGCTGGAACTGGACAATGAACTGCAAGGTGCAAATGGAGCAGAGCTGAGCCAAGGCAGAGACCCCGGGAGCGCTCGTGCATTTTGGGACCATTTGGGTTCCTCTTGGGGGCAGCCCTGGCTGGGCTCTTGTGCTGCCCAAGGTGGATCCATGGAGGAGATGCTTTGAATAAATCCCTGCTTTATTCTGGAGCTCTGCCCAGCCTCTGCTCCAGGGCAGCCCTCACAAGGCATCATATGGAGTTTAGAGTTACACACTACTGCAGAACTGCAGGATTACAAATACATGGCAAATAGAAAAGTTAAAATCCTAAGGCACCAATTAAGACACATTTTTCTATGACAAAGTGACCTCCCCAGGAGTTCTGGCCAGCACAGACATTTCCCAGTGATCAGAGAGAGGAAAGCCAGGGATGCACCTCGGAAATTAAAAAGAAGTTTGGAAATACAGAAAGAGCAGCTGACTGCCACATCACATCAAATTATTTAAAACAAACAGAAGATATTCACAGACACATTAAAACATTACAATGAGAGGGGGAGGAGGAAGTGACAAGATTAATCCATTTATTTCAAGCTGCTTTAATGCAGAGCTAATAATCTATTTTTCATGACATGGAGTCCAACTTGATTACTGCATTTTAAACAAATGAACTTCCTGTAATGTGTCTCTAATAAAGCATTAGATTAACAAAACATGATCCAACTTGGAGATTTTTTCTCTTTTTTTACTTGTCTATCTATTACAAGTTTGAATAACTAGTAAAGTAATTCCTAAATATGCAAGAAATTACTTTAAGAGGCTTTTTTTTTTTTTTTGCTGGGTTAAGCCTGGTTTTTGCATTTTCTCTGTTAATCTAAGAGTTAAAGCTCTCACTCTGGAATACCTGGAGTCAAATGCTGCCCTGGAAAATCTTGTATCTACATTATTTTTCTCATTGAGGGAAACTGCCCTAATTTTCCAGCCCAGGAATGCTCTCACATCCCCTCCCTTCAGCTTTGGAAGCACTGGAATGAGAGGAATTCAAAATGCAGCAAATTTTTAAAAAAGCAGTGTCAGGGAGACAAAAATTCACCTATTGAAGGGTCACATTTTAATTCAATTATTAAAATTAATTCATAGAATCATGGAATGGCATGGGGTGGAAGGGATCTTAAAGATCATGTAATTTCAACCTCCCAGGTGCTCCAAGCCCCATCCAACCTGGCCTTGGAGACCGCCAGGGGTCCAGGGATAGTCACAGCTTCTCTGGGAACTCCATCCCACCCTACCAGGGAAGATTTTTTTTTTCCCCCCCCTAATATACCTAATTATATCCTATTATATTTATATATATATGGCAACTAGTCTCCTATAATAATAGTTATAATAATATATATTTTATATGTAAGATATATAATAAACAATATAATAGTTCTTCCTTACTGAATTAAATCTTACTAAGACAAAGTTATTAAGAGAACCTACCCAGTGACACAAGACCTAGTGGGAATTTAAGGCAATGCAAATATTTGACCCCCTGCCTTTTATTCACCTTATTTATGGAGTTAAATTCTCCTGATTTGCCTGCGAGCTGAATCAGGTGATTCCCCCAGCACTGCTGGGGGCACAGCAGGGACAGGCACATGCTTTTCCCTTGATTTGGCCCAAGGAACTCAGATTTTTCTCCCAATAACAGAAGTGCAGGTTGTGAGTTCTCTGTTCCAAACCAGCCCCGCAGAAACACCAAATTTCCTCCCGCAAGTTCACGTTCTCCGAACGAAGCTGCAACATCAATTTTCCAATTTTATGGTCTGCTGCCTCCCAAAAATTATATTTTGTGGGACCTCAGCAAGCCAATTCACGTACACACACAGCTTTCCTCATTCCAGTAATACATTGATCCGAACGCCAAACTGAACACTTGGACAGTTTGCACTGTTTGACTCCTCAGGCCCCTTTTCACTTGCTAAAATCCATCAGGGTTTAACCCCCTGGCTTCTGATTCCTCCCCTAGAGGTTTAATTTGCTGATTCCACATTACACAATCCTTTTATAATTTTAAAATCCTGCTTAATAAACGCAGTATTAAATCTTGCACCTCCTTCATAACTGCATTATCGACCCCCACATTTTACACCAGGAATTACACCTGACAAATCACTGTACACCAAGAATTACACCTGACAAATCAGGTCAGTTTCAAGTTTTTTATGAGAAGTGGACATGTTGCCTTGGAGAGAAGAACAATCTTCTTACCACTCCCATTTGGATGTGTCAGATCCCAGTTCTGATGAGTAATTCACAGTCAGTATTACATTCTGCACTTAATGATCAGCCCAGTATTTGTATTTAACACCAGCATGCTTGAATTCTACAGCAATATTCCCATTTTAACTAGTTGCTGAGACTTTTTTTTCCCATCTGTCAGTGGAATGTTTTATAAGGACTGATTTTTCCATATCAGCAGCTTGGAATGGTTTTTTTGGGGTTTTTTTTTTTGGCAGATCCATCATATTCCACCTGGCTGCAAAACCTGGAGAACAAATCCCACCTGGCTGTTTGGTTTGGCTTTTAAAGCAGCATCACTTTCCTCAGTTTGTTCCTCCTCTGGCTTGTTCTCAGCTTAACAATTCCTCATCTCTCCTCTCATGACAAATTCCCAGCTCTGAACAAATCCCTGGGCTTTCAGTGGTGAGGCTACCCTGGGGTTCTACAGCTCCTGAGCCAGCATTTCTCAGCCGTCCCCTGTTCTGCATTAGCAGAACAAATCCATGGAACTCCTCCTGCAGCCTCATCCTTCTCCTGTGCTCCTCAGAATACATCAGAAAAACCAGGAACACTCAAAAGAACAAGGTGCCTTTGTGTAAATGAAATCAAAACCTGCTGTGGTGCCTGAGGAATTCCTTCCTCAGCTTCCCCAAACTCATCCTCCTCTTCCAGCAACAGACAAAAACCAAACCTTCCATCATCCAATGGCCCATTCCTGGCTTATTCTGCCCAAAACCCATTTCCTTTGTCAGGAGATAAGAACAGGGCTCAGCACCTTGTGCAGAAGGACAGGGCCACCTCCACAAGGAAACTTTTTAGAAGGAGCAAAGTTCAGAGTGTCTGTAAAGGGCTGATTTCCCCCCAGAGACCCTCAGCACCCCGAGTCTAAATTATTTTGATATAACAAAGATGAGATAAGCTGAACACTGCAAATCATGGTGCATACCCACAGCAGAAGAGCTTTGTACATGGTCCAAACCCATGGCAACTACAGCCTTTAAATACTAAGGAAAAGCATTTGGGTTTTCCCTCCTCTCTCCTTGCTCCCCACTTCAGCAGAATTCCAAGGGATGAGCCCCCAGTGCTCTTGAACATTTCAGAGCAGTAAAATTAAAGTAAGCAATGAAATTATTCTTCATTCCCTTCCTTCCCTTGTTCCCACCTCCCAGCTCCCTGACATTTGCAATCCACTCTCCTGTCCACTTCTTCCTCTTTTTTTCCTCAGTCCAACACAGTTTTAGAAGCAATAATCCTCCCTCCCAAATTCCAGCCACTATTCTATCAGACAATTACTTCTAGAACTACTGGATTTCTTCAATCATGATCCACTTCCACTCAAAAAAAACCTAAACTAATTATTTATCTACTCAAGAAGTTCCACTCCTTCCCCTAATTGTCAGCCACGTGGTAATTCCATAATCCTGGGGTAATTCTGTCATTGAATGGACTCAGGACTCAGCACTTGTCAGTTGTTGGGGGTTATTTTAAAAAGGTTTGGTCCCACTAAGAATGCCAAGTTCTGAATGCACTGCTGGATGTTTAGGGATTCACAGCTTTGGGGAGAATCCTCTTCCTCAGCCTCTTGGTGCTGGAGCCTTCCCAGCTCAGACCTCAAGATGGGGAGTTCAGAGTTCCTTGGAACATCCTGAACATGTTCCTCCCATGCCTGCTGATTGCAGACCCCTCATCTTCCCTTAACCCACCTCCTCCACCAAAATATTATCAGATTTCACCAGTATTTCTATAATTTTGTGCTGCTTTCATTTTGGATCCCCTTTCCCATCAGATCTCATCTCTGTTTCAACTTATGCTATCCATTCACCCTCAGAAATACAGATTTAGCGATGCCTTCTGATGCTTGCCTTTAAAGAGACAGAAAATGAGGGGTTTTTAAGCAATGTCCACCTTCTCTGAAGAAACACCACTCTGTTTTTAAAGGTTGGACTCTTTCCTCTACCAGTTTGTTTATGGACATAAGACACAATCTCTTTTAAGCCCTCTCTTTGCTTGTTTTCTGTAGCTTTATGTTTCCTGCCATCTGGCCTCCCAGTTCTTCTCCACCCCTGCCAGATTTTGACTCCTCTTCTGTACCTGGATGATGGGTTTGAATTAAAACTGGCATAAAATCTCTCAGCTGCACAAAACAAACAGAAGCAAGGAGGGAGAAAAGCCCTGGAAGGATTTTGGAGTGGCTCTGTTTGTGATTTTTTCCAAAATTATCATCTGCATTTGCTGCAAGTTGACTTTGATCCTGAAGATCCTTAGATTCCTAAATGGCAAACAAAACATTCCCTCACCACCTCAAACAAAACCCTCAGTGCAGTGGATTGGGGTTTCCTTTTGTTTGGTGGATTTTTGGTTTGAACATTTTAAGAGCAGCACTGTCTCATCCTTTAGCACCTTGTAATTAAAATAATTATCAATTATTTACTTATTATTGGTCCAAATTCTGGACCAGTTCCAGAATTCTGTATTTGCCATCCAATATCCACCCTGTCCTTCCGAAGGCTGGGCAGCACAGCAGCAGGCCTGGAACAGAACTCATTCACTTCACTAAAGGGATTTGTCTTTAAAGAATCCCTCAGATGATACCAAAGAAGTTTCTGCTTCATAATGCTGAGTCAGCCATCAACAAAATTTTAACTTTTTTGCTAATTTTAGGATTTTTTTTTACAAAAACTAACTTAAAACAAGATGATGAGCTTGCCCCAGAGCCACAAGCTAATTGAAGCTTTTGTGTCTCAAACCCTGAATTGAAGTTTGTTTATTTCAGCTTTTTGCTTTTCTTAACATCCATTTGCTAAACATGAGAATGATGATAACAGGGAATTACTAAAAATCCACAGCTCCTTGTAGAAACCCACGACAAAACTCCAATTCAAACAGAGTGGGAGGAGAGCTGCACTTCAGATCCCTAGTCTTACACTCTTTCTCTTCTTCAAACAGCAAAGTGCTTCTTCTCCTCAGTCTTTGCTTTCTTATCTCCTCAAACAAACAAACAACAACGGAGGGAATGGAAAATAAAGCAGCCAGCTTGGAGCTCAGAAATAACACTGACCCATTTCAGCTGCTCTGTTATAATTTCTATATTATAACTATATTACGAATTTTTTTCCTGCTATTTTTTTTTCTTTTAACCATTTTTGTTCACGTCTCCTGTCTTAGTTGGCAAACATAAGCTGTGGCTGGGGTGTGTGTTCTATTGCAATCAATCAGAGCTGGGGCAGTTCTCTGCTGTCCATGGGGCAGTTTTCTTTATCTCTCCACAGCCAATCCTCCCTCCAGGAGATCTCTGCTGTCCATGGCCACTGAGTGTCCCTGCATGGCTGATCAAATTCCACCATCCCATGGGGAGATGCTCCACCCAGGGGAGGAGCCAAGCATTCCTACCTGGATACAATCTGAGCTTTGGGAACAGCACAGCAGCCTTTGCCACTGCATTCCCAGAGGAGCAGCTTTCTCCTGCCCCGCATTCCCAGGGGAATTCCAGGCCCATCTCCAGCAGCCCTGGAGCTCCAGAGGAAAACTCCCCCCTTGTCCAGGATCCCTGCTCCAGCAGAGCCACAGCTGGCACTGCAGGAGGGCTGAGCCCCCATGGAATGGCACTGCTGCCACCACCCTGACCCACAGGGGGCCAGGGCCTGTTCTGACTCTGGCAGTGTTGTTTTGTATTACTGCATTTTTATTTTTCCTAATAATGAACTACTAGTTATTCCTACTCCCGTATCTTTGCCTGAGAGCCCTTTAATTTCAAATTTATAATAATTTGGAGGGAGGGGGTTTATTTTCCAAGGAGAATATTGACTAGAATGATGCAAAAGGAAGTTTTTTGGAAGTCCTTTCAGTAACATATCCACCTCACCTTAATACTCTGGATTGTTACCCTTCCAAAAGCAACATCCCTTCTATTTTTATTGAAGATATCCTTGTCCTTTTGAAGAAAGGTGGAAGAATCTTCAAGACATGAAAGACAATTTGGCAACTAAATAACTCCCCCACCTGCACAGCCTTCACTCTGCCCCTCCTACTCACTCAGCCTCATTGTGCTCCCTCAGAAATTTCTTCCCCAGGAAAATCTCAAGCAAGAACTGAAGCATTAGCATTGGAAATAGGCAGGAGTATTTTAGTATCCAGATTGTCGGAGCAGAATTTTCTCCAATGTGAACAACAAAGTCGTGGCACTTGTGCAGATAGATCAGCAGCAGAGTGATGTTCATTTGGAAGAGGCCTAAAACCTGCCTGAATCACAGAGCCCTGAGATTCCCCAAACCTTGGGCAGATGATCCCTTGCTCGCTCCAACAGCTCAAAGCTTTCAAGGTGGGGTTTGACTGCTGCCTACTCATCCCACGGGGAAAAAGCCTCTCATCCATCAGGCCACAAAGCAGAAACCCCAGAACGGTGTGGGTTGGGAGGGAGGTTAAATCTCATCCCACCCCACCCCTGCCATGACAGGGACACCTTTCACTGTCTCAGGTGGCTCCAAGCCCCATCCAGCCTGGCCTGGGATGGGGACGGGGAGCCCACACTTCTCTCCAGTGCAATGGGCTCCCATGCAACACAGACCTCTTTCTTCTTTAAACACCTTCATGATGACAGTGTCAAAAAACCCTCTGTTGTTGCATGTACACTCTGTCTTCTAAACCCTTTGCTTCTGAACTGGATATGAGAGACACAGTCCCTGTAAAGGATATTCTTACAAGAGTTCTCTTCTGGAATGAGCTGTCAAACACTGCAGCTTCCACATCCCCACCCTCTCCCAAGAGTCAATGGCACTGTGGCTTTCAAATCCTCTGCAAAGACCTGGATTCCTTTACTTGCTCCAGTTGCTGAGCCAAGAATTTATTCAGTAATAGAGGATAAGCGATTTGGGATTCAGGAGGGCTAAGGAGAGAGCTCTGCAGAGCAGCACGACCCCAGAAATACCTCAGATTTCTCAGGTCAGGATCCAGCCTTTGGCCTGGCTGGGCAGCAGGATCATAAGGACAAGGCCTCGAAGTGTCTCAGAAAATTAAAGAGTGATTTGGGCTGGAAGGGACCTTAAAAATCACCCAGTGGCACCCCTGCCACGGGCAAGGACACTTCCACTGCTCCAGGCTGCTCCCAGCCCTGTCCACCCTGGCCACGGGCACTTCCAGGGATCCAGCAGCAGCCACAGCTGCTCTGGGAATTCCATCCCCACCCTCACAGGGAGGAATTCCATCTCAATATCCCACTCAAACCTCCTCTCTGCCAGTCTGAAGCCATTCCCTGTGTCCTGTCACTCCAAGCCTTGTCCCAAGTCCTTCTCCAGCCCTTTTAGGCAACCAAAGCTGAAAACTGACCACACAGGAAAAGCCTTTGCAAAATCCTTTTACCATCACAAATTTCTGCCATCATGAAGCCAAAGATTTTTTGTGTTTGCTGTTTTCTATTCCACAAGGGCCACAAATAAGGGGGATAAACCCTCATTTTGACATCTACCACTCAAGTGTGAAAGTAACCTTTAGCTTTAATAGTTTATTCGGGAACTATCCCCATGTTTTTAATTAGCTAATGCCTCACTAAGATCTGCAGGCCCCAGAAGAACATAACAGTTCTATCAGACAGCTCTGGTTTAATTTCTCTGGTTTTAATGTAGCACACCATCTCCCAGCCCACATCCCAACTGTAATTAGCATGGCTAATTACTGAAGCTGGATGAAGCATGGTTGCAGTTGCTATAATAAGTATATTTACTTGTATCTCCAAGTACATTACTGATATTACAAAATTTATGATGAAGGCACAGTAAGGAAAACGCCAGTGCCATTGAATCCTCATGGGACTGGCAGGGAGCGGGGAGAAAAAAGGGATTTTTATGGAAATAGAAGATCTCTCCAATGAATTAGGTGATTTCCATGATCCCAAGTGCTTATGAAATTTGTGTTACATAAAAATCTGTTCACTGGTGGGGGGGAAGAAGAGAGGGAGAACACAAAAAAACCTCCTCAAACAGCTGGTAAATCACCACTTTAAAACAACTGTTATAAAAGGGGAAGAAAATGTACTTCACAAGCTTTAAACCACATCACAATATTATTCCCTTACAGAGAGCCTATAAAGTTCAAAACCTATTAAAAATGGGTTTCACATCTTTGAGATTCGATAATAAATTCCAAAGATGTGAAATCCCTTTTTAATAGGCTTTGGATATTAACAGTAACATTTCCCTATGGGAAGATTAGAGCTGAATTTACAGATCTCCAACGATTTCAGAGCGAGTCAAGCAGGCAGAACTCTGCTCACCCTGATCTGCACCAGGGATAAAGACACTGAACCCTCCGAATTTGTCTTTCATTGATAAATATTAATTCCTGTCAAAGATCACTTCCATAAATAGAGGGATATTCGCTCTCTGCAGCTGGATCCTGCTCTCCTGGGAGAAGCAAATGTGGCCATGTAGGTTAACTGGAAAAAGCCCAAAATTAAAAGTTCAGCAGGTGGTGCTACAATATCTCAGACATCCTCCCATGATGTTCACCCAGCACACTGAATGTTTTTATTTAAAACACTGAGCAATTTAAACATATAACTTTGGCAAGAAGCACGAGCTCACCCAGCAGCGTTTAGTGAAAACAAAATTTAGGGTTTATGGGAGAATTCTTGGGTTTATTGGAGAATCCTCGGGTTATGTATGGAAAAAAAACCACAGGAATGAGCTTGAAAATTGCAGCATTTAGGGTTATGAAGCTAAGCTTAATTAACATTAATTTTTCCCATTATTATTCCAACAGGAATTCCTTGGAATTCTCAGCCCCACAAAGGGTAGGGTGTGATCACTGACTCTCAGCTGATCTTCCTGCAGGTCACTGCCCCAGCTCAGCTCCTGGGCTCAGGAAATTCCCTCTGTGTAAGCATCCCAGCCCCTCAGCTGCTCCCGAGCCTCCAAACACTAAGCTCACATCAGCAGGAATAAGGAACAAGGCATTAAAAAATAAAAAATATAAAAATATGTAAAACAAAATATTAAATAATATTTAAAATTAAATATAAAATGTATAATATAAAAATAAAATAATATAAACTAAAATACTATTTAAATTAGTACTTTTAAATACAATAATATTTTTAAATGCAATAATATTTTTAAAATAATTTAAAATAAAATAATATTTAAAACATAAAATAATATTTTAAAAATCCCCACATTCTGCTGATCCATTTGCACAGGATAAAAATGCCTCATTTTGCCAGTGTCATTTTTTTCCCTGATCAGACAAGTTAGATCCTATTCCAGCTGGCAGAAGAAGGCCTCACCTTTTCATGATTTCTAAATTAAAGCCCAGTGTGAGCAGCTGACAGTGGGAATTTCAAAGCAACAGCAAACACTGGCAGCACTTAAACCTCACTATTCTTGAAAATCACCCATTTGTTTGGTGGAAGCAAATGCAAGCAGATTTGCCAGCTGTGCATTTCCACAGAGTTTTCGTGTCCATTGGGGATTTTTTTAAGTCGTTTGAGTCATGAAGCCCAGGCTGGAGTTGTTATGGAGCCTGCCCAGGTCAAAGAGAATTTCTGCAATGACTTCAATAGGCAGTGGATTAGGCTCCAAATGAACTGAGCCTGATTAACAGCAGTGCTGCACTTGAACCTGATCTTGAGCTGGTGTTGGCACTTCAGCAGGCACTCCTTCAATGAGAAGAGCAGCTGCTGAAGAGGGCAAAAATCAAAGAGCAATTTCCTCCACAATACAACTCATCAGGAAACAAAAAAAAAAAAGAAAAAAAAAGAAAAAAACAACCCTGGAAGAGATCAGCTTTCCCTGAATTCATTCAGCCTTCACTGCTACAGGCACAGGAGAGGTGATTGAGAGCTTAAGCTCTGTATCCACTCACCTACGAGCATTTGTTGCCCTAATACTCCTGCAGTTTCATGGGAAATATGGAAATAAGGATACTGGCCTCCTCTGATTGGGAGGACTCTACATTTAAAATGCAATTTCATTAATTTAAAGCCACAAAACACTTTTTCATTTTAGGTATGCAACTTGACTCAGATTAGGCAAATATTTTAAGCCGCCAAAGTCTTTTTTTTTTTTTTAAACAATCAGTGTTGCAGCCAGCATCTGAGGAGCTGCTCATCCCACCCCACTGTCAGGTTCCAATCTGGCAGAGGTCTATAAATGGCCCCGTGTGCAGGATGAGTAATTTCCCTGCCTCACAAGGGTGGCTCAGACAATACTGCTGAGCAGATGCACACATTTGGGGCCCTCCAAATACACATGTCCCTCTGACAGCTCAGACACACCCTGAGCCTGCTCACAGCTCCAATGGTTCCAGCCTGGCCTTCAAACACAGGGGAAACTGCCAAAATCGCTGGAATTCATGAGGAAAACACACACCTGGGGTCCAGCTGGGGGAGGGACTCACCTGGAGCCCATACACTCCCAGCAGAGTGAGCCCATCGTGTCCCTGCTGCTCTGTCACACCCCCCTTCCCTGACTCAAATCCCCAGGATTTGATAAAATCCCCAAAAATGGCCAATATTCTCCTCCATCCTCCTGGTGGGGCTGTGTCAGGGATGGGTTTTCACTGGGAGAAGCAGAGCTGTGCCTCTTACTGTCACAGACCTCTTTCCTACCCTTGGAATTAGTGCTCAGTCTCTCCTGCTCATTTCCACCTCATTTCTCCCTCATGATAAACTTTTCCAAGACAGCCCACACCAGTCCAAGTCCTGGGCCTAAATGGCCTCAAGGTGAAGGAGGAAGGTTTGGATTCGATTTTGGGAAGGAATTCTTCTGGCACACAGATTCCCAGAGCAGCTGTGGATCCCTGGAGGTGCCCAAGGCCAGGGCTTGGAGCAGCCTGGGACAGTGGGAGGTGTCCCTGCCCATGGAATGTGTGGGATTGGATGGGTTTTAAGGTTCCTTCCAACCCAAAGCACTCTGTGGTTCCAAGTGTGCCCTGGACACCTGCTAATTCCATCTAAGACATAGAAAATAAAACCATGTAATTAATATTATTTGGGAGAGTATCCTTTTTACCTAATCTCTTCAAACCTGCTTTTTCACAAGGAGCTGATGCAACAAACACATTCCATAAAGAACCTTTTACCTCCTGAGCTCATGAAACACCACCCAAATAAAACATGACGTGAACATTTCAATAACCCACCCAATGCTAATAACTGCTTCTAAAGAAACACCTTTCTGTATTTATTATTATTATTTCATCTGGTTCATCATTTTTAGTTATAGTCCTGGAATTGTGGAAATTATTCTGATTTTTTTCTGAAAGATATAAAGTTCAAGTTATTTGCAAAAGGAACCAAATAGAAATAATGACTGATTAATACAAGTCTGGGAGGGAAGCAAACAGCACAAAACAGATCTCTCTCCACGCCTGTGGATTCAAATTTTGACTTCATTTGCTTCACGGAGAGGTTCTCTCATAATAAACAGCAAACAGCCAAGTTCACTTGGAAGGAGAATTTCAATGTATGTGTTTGCTGAAGAGTGTAATCACATCAGAGGCTGAACTACATGAGAGGGAATATTTCCATGGGTCACAGACCATTCTGCAGCTGTGGTACTCCACACAAATTCAGTTTATGAAACATCTCCCTTGGGGCTGAAGCAGCCAGGCTGACGAGGACACGGAGAGTCCATAACCCTGAGGGCATTTGATGCCCAACCTGCAGAGATACAGCAAGCTCTGATAAGCTCAGGAAATCCTTCATGGCCAGCAGAGCCCTTATCTTTCTCTTTTTGATTGTGAATGGTTCCAGTCACCATGGAATCTCTGTTGGGCTTGTTAAAAATATCAGGAAAAATCTCAGAGCGACCATCTCAAGTTTTGCCTTGTCCAGTAAAGAGTTAACTCCTCCAGTCCACAACAAAAGAGTTTGCAATGAGAGATAACTGAGTTATAAAAAAAACCTCCAATCTAGAGGGTAAAACGAAGCCCCTGACTACACAATTAAAGTTTCAAAGCATCACACATCTTCCCCCCATCCTTGGAAGTGTCCAAGGCCAGGCTGGACGGGGCTTGGAGCAACCGGGGGTTGTGGAGGAGTCCCTGCCCATGGCAGGGCTGGAATGGGGCCAGTCTCAGGTCCTTTCCAACCCAAACAAGTCAGTGATTCTCTGATCTTCCTACCATAAGAACCTGCAGCATTTCAATTCCAGCCCTCACCTCCTCATCAACGCTGATGTTCCCTCACCCTGGAACAGAAGGGTTAACCCTGGAGCACAGGCTGCAGATTTGGAAGGGAGCTCTGTGTTCTGCGGGGAGGCCAGGGGAAGCACATAGTTCATTAAATAATGTGAGTAGCAATGAGGGTTTACACAAATCAAACAGGGGGTTAGGTAATTGTGATGTTGCTTTGTGCTGAGCCACCTGTCAGGAAGCACTTCCAGCCGAAGACTCAATCTGCTGCAGAGCCTCCAGATGATTTCTAATTAGTGTAAACTTCAGCTGTGCCACAAACCAACGGATTGGAAAGGGATCTGGGGGGTTTTTTTGTCAATTCTTCCACTCTCCTCCCCCACCCCAGCGTTGTGAAAATGGCTTTTTGCTTTGCAAGAGGCTTTGCAGAAAGCTCCTCTATCAGGAGGGCCAAGGGAAGCCTACCATACTCCTGTGAGGGAAATGTCAGCTCCTCATGGAAATGAGGAAAACCCAGCTCTGGAAAAAAAAAAAAAAAAAAAAAGAAGAGTCCTAAAAAGCCTCCAGTGCGTCACCAAATGGAATCCAGAAAAGGTTAAGGCAGTGGACACCTCTGCAGCAGCATGAAAGGACTGCAGGCCAATAAGCACCACTCATGGATTTGGGGGTTTTGTTAAAAAAAAAAAATCAAACATATTTTTAATGGTTACCACAGGTAGTGATGGATGCTGTAACAACAGAACAGCCCAAAATCACAATTTCCATTCCCCCAAAAAAACCAAGCTATTCCAAGGTGCAAAGCCGTGTAACTCCGGGTGGTCCTGATGAAAGATGACCCTAATAACTCATTTCACAACAGCAGCATTCCCACAGCTCCTCGTGAGCCAACTGATCAACAAAACCTGTGCTATATCCCTGGAATTTTCTATTCCTTTATTGGTTTGTGAAGCAATTCCAGGAGTCTGGGGCACCCTGACACATCGAAAATGAGTAAATCACTCTCCCAAATCTATTCCACAGCAACGAGAAACCAAAAGGGCAAAAAGAGTTGAGCAGCTGGAATAAGAAGGTCCAACAGCTGCCAGAAAATGGCTTTTGCCTCTGACTCTCAAGGCCACAGAAGGCAAACTGAGATAATGTTCAAAAAATGAGTGGATGTGGCACTGGAGGACATGGCTCAGTGGTGACTGCGCTGGTGCTGGGCTCAAGGCTGGACTTGATGACTTCAGATCTTTTCCAACCTTCATAATTCCACCACTCTGTGGAGACTCAAGACTTCTTTTCAATTCAAAGAAAACATACAGAGACAATATTCCTTGCCTTGAAGCTCAGAGATGTTTAAAACAGTGGATAGAGCTTTATTTTATTTTTGTTAGTAGCTGAAAATACCCCTAGAAATACAACCAAAGCTGTTTGGGTAAAAGAGAATCCTTGCTGCCCATTCATCCATGCCTGAAGCCAACTGTGTGCCGTGCTGCTGAAGCATCCCTAACACTTCTGCTGCACTCCTTTCTTCCTTATTAAAAATAAAATAATAATAAAAAAAGGATTTACAGCCATGCTCGAGAACAGCTGTTCTAATGAAACTTCTGGCCACAATAAAACTGGGAAACAAGTCTCAGAGCATCAATATTGTCAAGTGTGCTTCTCTGCCATTGTTAAGGAAGGTTAGCATGAATTTCAGTGTTTGAGTTTAATTAGTGGGGCAAGGAAATTCATTTTACTCACAGAGTTACCCATCCCAGCAGGAAATCACTTGACAGAACAACAGATGCCATCTGACACTGGCTATTGAAGTACTACTCTTTTTAAGTAGAAAAAGCCCAAATTCCTTAAATCTGTGTGGTCTGCCCCACCCAGGAGCACACAGAGCAGCAGCAGGTACCAAACTGGGGCACCCCAAAAGCTCCTGTCCCTCCCTGGAAGGTGATCAGGATGTGTGTGTGTGCTCCCAGCTCCCTGGGAGGATCACTCGTGTTCATTGACTTGAGCTGCACACACAGATCTTTCACTCAGTTCCTCTCCAGGAGCAGCACTTGGGAATCAGCTCACCATTTCCCACTGCCTGGCCATGAGAATTTCATGCTGCTCAGAGGAGTGAGAGGGGTGAGGAACTGCAGAAAGTCTCACTGTGGCTATTTTGGCATTCTCCTGACAACCTACAGCAGGGGCTTTCTCATTAAAGCTCAGCAGAGTGAAGCTCCTCTGGTAATAATAGATGTTGTGTGCTCTGCTGAGTGGGGAAATTTGCTCCAAGTGAAGTTCAAAGCTGCTTTTCCCAGAAAACAGACTGGGAAATTATTTTATAGGTCAGTGTGGAAGTTCCCACATCCCCAGACAGCTCCCTGGGACAATCTGACTGCGTTTGGAGCTGGGCTCTGGCCCATCCAGCAGGAAATGGAAAGGGAACACCTGCGCTGAACAGAAAATGCAGCAGCAGCCAGTGGAGGCTGATCCCTGGGTCCCGGAGAGTGAGAGCCATCACCAGGAGCCAAATGAAGAACACAGCCCCAGCTCCTGACTGTGCAAAAGCTGTCCCAGAGATCAGCTGGGCCACCCTGCTGGAACGCTCCTTCCCCACGTTCCAGCAGCTCTCCTCGGCCTGGAGGCCAACTTATCCCAAAAGACTGGGGCAGGAAAGGGAAGCTCAGTACAGAAATAAACAACACAAAGTGCAAAACATCCATTCCAGCAGACCACTTATAGTTCAAGAAAATAAGAAAAAAATACCAGTCCTACCATCACAGTGTTTTTTTTTTGTTTTTGTTTTTTTTTCCCAATAAGTTGGAAACAAATGAATTAGAAAGTTTGGGATATTTTCCTTTTTCCCAAGCCAGGTGTTGATCTGGCCAAGTTTGATTTCAGAACACAAGAACTGCCAGAGAAGGGTCAGTCCACAAGCCTTCAAGAAAAGCTTCTACATCATCCCACAAAAAAATAGCTTCACACAATTTGTAATTTGTAATTAAAAAAATCCTTTGTGTTTATTTTCAGGCTGCTGACTGACAGCATTCATGTAATTCTTGCTTTGTGACAAAACAATTCTGAATTTGCCAGAAGTCCTTTATTTTTAAAAAAACCCAGGATTCAAACCACACAAAATGATGCACAGCAGATCCAAATTTCAGCTGTACTAATGAGTTACAGCTACTGGAATTAGCTCAAGGAGGTCTGGAGCTCCTGGAACAAACCAGTTGTGCTCAGTCTTTATCTCCCATTTCACTCCCAACAAGGTATCATAGTCCAAATACATCGAGGTGGGAATGGAAACACAGATACTAGAAAAGGAGAATAGTAGAAATAAAGATGACAGTTGCTGATCTCTTCAAGAAAGCTTTTAAATGGGCTCTTACAAGAAATTATTCCACCTACCACATAAAGGAGCACAAGCACTGTAAGAAGCAGCTGACGCTGAATTTTAATCATTTCCAACCTGGGTAATTATTACAGAAAATGATTTACAAGCTTCATAAATTAATCAACCCAAGCAGCAGCTTGCCATTTTCAGCAGTTCCCAGGCAATACTCCTGTTTTATCTGGCAAGGCCAGAACAGGCAGGAACAGGAGGAGCTGACACCCCCAGCACAGAGCTTCGGGGGTGATGACACCGTCCTGCCCCAGAGGCAATCCTGGCTTGGTGGTACCAGGGAAGCTTTGGGATGCCCCTGTGCACATCCCAGCTTCCCCAGGCAGCTCCAGGAATCCCATCCTGAAATAATGCTGGCATTTCGGGGGCAGGAAAATGCCACAATCCCAGCTGGAACAGCTCTCAGCTCCTCTACCCCTGCACACAGGACAGTTTCTAGATGTAAATAAGATTTCCTCGCCGCAGGAGCCAACTTCTTGCCTCAGCCACAGATCAGGGAAACTCTAGAGTTCTTGGAAATTGTTTCTGAGATTCCCCATCACACTGTCAGTGAGAGGAGGAATGAGCCAAACCACAGCTTGACAAGGACAGCTGGAAGTCGAGGCTGTGTTACAGAACCTGTACCAGCACCAGTTTGGTTAAGGATGAAGCAGAGCAGAGCCCAGCTCCCCACCTGGCACCAACCCTCCCTGAACCGCTGGATTCAAACCCTGCACTTCCACACCTCCTTTCTCTTGGGGCTGGGAGGATTCTGACTGTAATTTTGCCAGCAGCAGCCCACAAGCAAGGAAGATCTCTGCCTTGCAGAAGACAATCACCAGGAGCAACAGTGATCTTTTCCCACAACATTTCAGCTGCCAAATTACACAGGAAACACTGCTACGATGTCACAAGGTAAGAAAATGGTATTTAAAGTTATGCAACAGGTTGTACCACCAACTCTTTGCTGAGGGAGATACTTCCCAGCATGAAGATGAAAACCTCCTCTGGTTCTGGTAAACTTTATCCTTTGTATTCTCCATTCCCAGTGTCCAGGAAAAATAATAACCTCTGCAGCAGATCATGATCTCAGACATCTGCAGTGCTTCATCTACACACAGAAATCAGCACGAGATAAAGGAAACTTTTGTCAGATTTGCTGCTCTTAGGAAAAGCTGGCAGAGCTGGACAAACAAGGGTAAAAGGATACAAAACTTTCACACTCGGAGAGGCACCAGATGATACCAGTATCAAAAGTTGCCATCATTTTTCTTCAAGACAACATCTCGAGCTCTGGTGGAGAGGACAGGGAGAAGGAGGAGGGACCCTTATCCACAATCTCAAATTCTCCACTAAATAAATAAATAAAAGACATCCTGGCCCATGCTGCCTCAGAAATGCAGCTGGCTAAGGCTCCAAATACAGAGGGCACAAGGAAAAGATGATTTGCAAAGAGTGATAAAGTGATAAGAATGAGGAGAATCAAAGATCCCCGTGGTCCTCTTCCCTTCTGCTGCCAAATTTGTGCAGAGGGAGAGAGAAAATGTGCAACAGCACTGGGAGAAAGGAAGGGCAGGGAAATAGGGAATGAGAGGATGAGGAATCCTCCTGAAGCCCTCAAGTTAGGGGGCAAAACTTAGCAAACTGTTGCTCAACTGATTAAAAACACAACCAAAAAGGGGAAAAAATAACCAAAACAAGAAACACCAACATTTTCTGTAACCACAAGCCAAGCTCTTGTTTTCTCCACAGAAACAAGAGCTTCCCACCACTGATATAGGGGAGGAGTAATGCACATTTTTTAAGATCTCAGTCTCAAATTAAAGAGCATTTTGTGCCTGAAAATGAGGTTATTCATCAGGCCTTTTTTTTTTCTCCTCCAAATCTGCATACATTAAATAACAACACATTCTATTCCCCAGCAGGTAGCAATTATCTAGTTAATGCCTACCCAAACTGAACCTACAACTTTTAAGGCAGAGTTGACATCTATTGTGCTTTTTTGTACCATCCAGCACAGAACTGAGCCCTTGGAAAGAAGGATTTGTTTCCAAAGTAGCAATAAAATCTGAGTTCAGGTCAGAGCTGCCATAAAACCAACAAACCATATTTAATGTCAGATATGGGAAGGAACCATAAGAAATATCAAAAAACTTGCACACAGATGAGCAAATTCTTCAGTCTCATCGCTCTTGTGATAAAGACCTCTGCACAGATTTTCCTCTTCCCAGCCAGGAAGCCTAATATTAATTCATTTCTCATATTTTGGTTGAGCTAAAATCGATCTTAAATGTTTAAGTAAAGAAATACTGAAACCACATTACCAACATGGCATAAACATGAGTCTCCACTCACATTATCAACAGGTTTCTCTCTAGAAATTTAAGAGGAATTTAGTGACAAGTCCCAATTTTTTGTCTCCTCACTTTTTCTCCCTAAATTCTTGCCCTGCTGGGGATAAGCAGGAGAAATAAGAGTCTATAAAAAGCATGCATAAGCTATTATTTGGAAAAAAATAAAGGTACATACTCAGCTACTGAAAATAAGAACTACCATCAGCAAAATGTCTTTTATCCTACATCATGATCCCTCCAGTATTTGCTTTGTCAAACACCGTTTGTCCACAGCCTAATTTTTCTGATATAATAATATATTTCACTGTTTTCAATGGTCACAATTTATAAGTTCTGTACCAACTTGACTTGCCAGGCTTCTTTTTTCCCCTTATATCTCTTATGGAAATACACTCTCTGTCTAAAAATGTGGAGCAGAACACACAAAAAACCACCCAAAACATTCAGTGCTTACAAAACAACCTCAGAGTCCAGCTCTGCTTTGCCCAGTTAGTTAATTTGCTCAGAATTAGGCCAATTCATTGGGAGCAACAGATTCTCACACTCCATTTGAGATGCTGAGCTCCTCCACAAAGACCTCCCCACACAAAATTTGTTATTTGTTAACAAAACATTTCTGCAAACACAGCCATCAAATGGCAGAACCTGAATGTGGGGATTGTGGTTTGTAAGATTTTTGCTGTAGCACAATTCATCACACACCACCAGGAACAAGGGTGGGGTTTTTTTATGTTAACAGTGGTAAGAACGTCTGAAAAAATCTCTGCATCAATTCTCAAGTGTTTTGGTCACGTTTTGGTGAAATCCTCACCACTCCACCTTTGCAGCTTTACATTTCCCACGCCCTGTTGGTCTCCAAGCAGCGAATTTGCACTTCAAGACCTCCTTAGCATCTCTGTTCAACCTCAAACCCAAGTGAGGCTCCAGATTTGAGTCTGCCTTCCAGACTGAGGAGTTAATTCAATTAACTCCTTTAGCTGCATTCCACGGAGCAAGAGACAGCCCCAGCAAAATACACTGCAATATCTTCATGTTGTGACAGATTTATCTTTCATCCAACACAAACCTTCTGAGAAGGCCCAACCCTGACAGTCTGGGGCTTGCATCACCTCACAGCGCTGAAAATTCCTCCTGACTTCTGCAGCGCTGTGATTTATACAGGATATTCATTCTTATCTGCAGAGAAAAGCTTATAAATTATCCACACCTCCCAGCCCACTCTGTCTTTATTCTGCCAGGGGAAGGTCACCCCGCTTGTTTACATCAGAGAGAGCAAAGTCACAAGGAGGAACAGGAACAGACAAACCTGTGTGTACACACAGCCTTAATCCCCTTCATAACCCCAGATCCACTTAAACCACTTTTTATTAATTTCTATTTTTATATTCTTTAGGGAATAACAGGGGACATCCTGAATAATGTATATAATTCCACATCCTCTGGAATGCCAAAAAAATTAGACTACTTCAAGATACATTAAGTAGCTTAGTATCAAGGCATAGAAACACATCAGCAAAGCCATTCCACTGAACAATGGGGGGAAAAATCACGGAATAAAGAAAAGGAACTGGAAAATTCTTCCACACAGTGATTGTTGAGGTCATTTAAAAATAACTGGCAACTCTCAAAGCTGTAATATGCTGGTGGGGTTTTTGTGGGATGCACAACTGGGAGCTGGCTGGTCAGAAGAGGCAGCCAAGCCATGGAAGACCCTCCTGGACATGACCTGAAGAAGCCTGGAGAACTTCCCATCTGTCTCTGGTGAGTGTTGGGTAAAGCCCAAACAGAACAAGCTCTGTAGGGCTGGGACTGAACCAAGAACCCAACAGAGCTGAAGGCAGATGCTCCCTCCTATGGTTTGTTTACCCAAATTCTGTTTTGCTCTGCTGCTCCCTCCTCCTCAGTGCTCACATCCACCACACTGACCATTCCCAAACCACCTCCAAAGCTATTAAGCCTCTTCAAAACCCAATATTTCTTCCCCAACAGTCAAAAGCACAGATTGGCTAAAAAAAAAAAAAAATTGTTTTGAAAAGTGTTCCTTCCCGTGGACTGCTCCAACCTGGACATCTCACTTAAAAAGACATTCCATAAACCTTGTCCATCTGATGCAGCACAGCCAAAAGGATCATTATTTCCAAAAGCAGGGGGAGGAATGGCTGTGCCATGTGTTTAATGGGCAGCTCCACAAGGACAATGGGGGCATTACCTGCTGGATGAATCACCTCATTAAACAAAACAAAATGCACCAGGAATTGCAGAGCAAGGCCCAGAGTTGCTTTCACCTGCCACGAGTTTTGCACGAACATCATTAAAATCAAATGCAGTCAGAATGACTCCAGCAAGGTTTGTATTTTAAATACTGACGCAAAATTGAATTATACATATAATTCAATGTATGTATAATAAATTATGAACTTCTCATCCAAACAAAGTTTATGCTCATTGTGCACCAAGTGGTTCACTCTTTCGCTTGGTCTATCATAAATCTTAGGTAAAAGCAAAGGGTAAATTCTTGGAGTGAAAACACAGTTTCATTACGTTCCTTAGAACTGAACTTTCTGCCATCCCAACAATAAACACTGAATTTTCCTACCCGCTGCAAACCAGAGTTCAGATGATGTTATTACATAAGTATCCATCCCTGACCAAAATGCAACCACCCATAACTTAAAAACACAGATTTTGCAGCTTTCCTCAACACCAGACTAACACCTGGACCAAAACCAACATAACTTCCCTCACAAACTTCCTTGAACTTTGGAATGAACTCTTCTCTTTTTCCCCATGCAAGGTAAGATCCTCTTCCTCTATCCTTGATGTGCATTTCAATTTCCTCTTAAAATTCAAGTGGTTCCCATTTTTGAAGGGCCACCTTGTTAAGTCTGTGTTCCACAGCCACCTGTTTTGACAGCAAAAAAGAGAAATCCCACCAGTCACTTCTATTAACTCTTTTCATCACATTATATTCAAATTAGAAACTAAGATGGCTTATGAATATTTCCTTTTGAATTAGCAGACCAGTTTCTGATGTGAAATGGAGTTTATGATAATTCAGAGCTTATCTGCACAGCTTGGTGTCTTTGTCCTCCCTCAGATGAACAGTGTGTGCATCACACACCTGATAACTGCCCTGGGACTTAATCTGCAACTCAGCTAACTTTATTTTTCAAGTTTTCTCCACACAGTGTTTGATTGTTAAGCTCTCCTCAAGTTTTCATACCAGATAGAGGAGATATTTTAGAGGTATTGAACCAGAGGGGGGAAAAAATTATTTCCCTCTTTTCAAAGAATTTTTTTTTTTAATGGGAAGCAATTCTCCCCATAACTCTTGCACACTTGAACTCACAGGCAGTTTTTGAACTCCATGGATCACCCTTTCCTCTGGCAACTTTTCCACTGGCGTTTGGGACAAGCCATGTGTGCACTCCCTCCCACACAGCACATTCCCACCAAACCTGCACCAAGTCTCATGTTTTAAAGTGGGGGCTCAGCAGGAAAAAGCTCAAGCTCAAAATCCCCAACCCCTTTAATCACGGGAGCACCAGCACCTCCCCTGGCCACTGCCATGGATGGAACAGCATCAAACCTGCTGACCTTGGCCGTGGCTCTGCCCCAGGAAATCAATTCCCTTTCCTGGCTTTGGGGCTGATCTCCATCTCCTTGAGACAGACTCCTCCTTTACACACAAATTCACCACTTTATCATCACAAGTTTCCTAAGAACAACTCAACAAGGAAACAAGAACACACACATAAGAACTTTAGCGTCCCTCACTCTTGCACTTTCCCTGGATCCAAAAGCAGTCGCTACTGACTGAAATCAAAGTCCCAGGCACACCTTTTGTGCCAGAACAAAACTGCTTCTCTTCACACAGGCTTCATGCATCCACCTCTTAATAACCACAGCTCAGAGACCACGAGTCCTTCTTTAATCTCCAAAAGCATCACCCTGCTCCCTTTGATAAGACAATCCCTTCTCTGTGCCTGAGCGTTTCCTGCGGCACATCACAGCAGACAACTCCTGCCAACCTCCTCAGGACACCATCAATCCACAGAACTTCTGACCCAGCTTTGCCTCCACTTTATGAAAATGCTCTGTAAAAAACACAACCGTGCACTCACCCTTCTATCTCCTGCTGAACTTCCCCAGCAGCCTCTCCTCTCCATGGGTTCTGGCCAAGCCACTCCCCATTAACCTTACATATCTGAGTAATCCTCCGAAGGCTCTTCATTACCTAATTAACAGCAATCAAAGGCTCATCACTACCACGTCATCTCCTAGTTACACACACGAAGGCCACAGAGAAAATAACTGAGGAAAAATATCAGGACTGCTCTTGGTTTAGATTTATCACCCAACACTTGGGTGTTGACTTACACTGGTCCATATGAAGTAGAACAAAAGTAGGAAAGGCCACAATATTTCCCCCCCGCCTTTCTTTTGAAACATTTGAAATTATCCCTATTCCTCCAGGTTCTCTCAGGCAGCTGACAAGCATTTAAATAATGTCTCATGAGCAAACTGAAAAGCTGGGAGGAGCAACATGTGTAGGGATCTGAGAAACTGAAACAAGGAGCAGCTCTGCAGGAAAATGAATTTAATTAAAGTTACTCATGCAGGCTCTCAGCCTTAGAAATCTATAAATCTGGAAAATCATTTCCCTTTCAATTAAGTTTGTATTTGTCATTTTGGGAGAGATAAAAACAAATCCCCATTGACCAGGTTTTCCAACAGTGAAAAATTAGGAGAAATTCGTAACATGGAACTGTGACATGTTTAACATAAGAAAAATTCAGAAAAGCCAGTGAGGGGCTCCAGACCTCCAAGTCCCACCACAGCCAAATGATTCCTTTTTCAAGTTGAAAGTACAGCTGTACCAACTGGAGATACTTCAAGGCAATGTCTGTGTTCTGACTAATACCCCGAGGAAGACTCATCACCTCACTCCCACTTCTTGTGCAAGCACTGCCAAAAAAATAAAAGGATCTCTCAGAGGGCTTTCTAGAACATCTGAATTAAACACCTGAGCTGAGCTGTCCTCTCAGCCCCCTCTCTCCAGCACTGTCTGGAGCCTGCAGAGACCCACCTCCCACAGCCAATATCCACAGTCAAAGATGTCAAAGGGCCAGAATGAGTGACAATGATGCTGCTGGTGCAAAGTCATTCATTTTAGAACAAGCTCTGGACAAGCCCATTCAGCGCCTTCCTGAATATTCACACAAGGAATCCTGACTGAGGTTCCTTCAGTGCTGCAAACTGGGGGGAAAGGCTCTCCCAGGAGTCCCAAGTTAACTCTGGTATAACCAGAGAATCTGCTGATGGTGATGCCATCCCTGAATTCCATAAAGCCTTTCCTTCCTCTCTCCTCACTGACACAAAAACTTGTAAAGCTGAACTCATCATTTTCATCATTTTCAGAGTTTACAGTCCAGACATTTCCCCTTCAGACCACAGAGAGCAGCAAGTAATGATCAGCTGTTCTGCATGTGCTCTAAAAATCCAGCACTAATTCCAGCGAAGGAGATCAAGGGCTCAAACTCTCTCCTGCTCAGATCTTCCCCAGCTGTTCTGTGGTAATCACACACAGGAGAAGCAGCCCTCAGCACTCCCAGACGTGGCATTCAGTGTTCTGGGGGATCAGCTGGGTGTTTTTCAAAAACCAGCCTGAATGAAATCAAAGGCAAAGCAAAGTTCTCAGTTTTTCCCCCAGGCAGAATTCCCACTGAGCTCGGCAAGGGCTGAAGCAAACTCCTGAAGAGCTGATTTGAAAGCTGGGATCCAAGGCTGGGATTTATCTGTGCACACACACACAAAACCCCACGCTCTGCTTGACCTAGCAGTGAGTTATTCATTCAGAAGGAACCCAAGGTTGTCACTAAAAAAGCTTCAAAGGGTGGAGAGGAATAGATATTTCACCTCATTCACCTCGGGAACAGTGGGAAGAGTAGCTGGGAGTGAGAGCTGCAAAAGTTTCAGCGAACCACAGACAGAGCCAGCCTTCCCTGCAGGACACTTAAAACCTTTCAGAAATCTCACTTTGCCACAAGCGAGGGCCACTCGGTAAACAAACAGGGCAGCAAGTGGAATATTTGGGATTTTATTCCCTCTTCCATATCCTCTGGTCAGCAGAATGGCTACAGAAACCTGTGAGGGGATGAAGTCTGTACATTTCATCAGATCCTTGCTGGAGTTTTTAAGAGCAGACTGGATCCTTAACAAAGTTTGGGGCAGTGTCCTAATCCTTGGCTCAGAGGGACTGAGAAAGGAGCTGGGGGGATACTTTGCCCAAGTTATTGACTGAAATGAGGAAAAAAGCAGCAACATTCTTTTCCCTCCTGAATTTAATGAAAATAAAACAAGACTGTGAAAGTAAGGCTGGAGGTAGAAACTTCTCTTTACATTTATTTCTGTTGTAGCATCATATCCTGCAGTACTCCAGAAACTCAGATTTCATCTGATTTCCACCTGGCACACAGAAAATTCCCCACTCTGTCTCCTCTGAAAGGTGTTAACACCTTGCACTGGGAGGGTTATAAAATCAGAGGAGACATCATTTGCTCCTCTGGCTCACTGCCTGTTTCTCTGGGATACAAATCCCTCCCAGAGCTGCTGCAATGAGCAGGGCACGATGAGCACTCTGTAACACCCTAGCTCCCCAAATACAGGGTTAAGTTTTAAAATCCCATTTTATTTGCAGCAGAACTCACCCAACACTATGAGGAGGGAGAGGTAACTGCTCCAGCCAGGAATTACAGCCATTCCCTCGGGAATAAGGATGTCAAACAGGGGGGACTGCTGGTCCAAATAGCCTCAGAGCGTGATTCATGGCCCTCTATCAGTGACCTGACACACAGCACACTGTACATGCTCCAAGTTATCTGCCCCTGGAGTTGCTTGCCTCAGAAGGCTGCAGAGACATCCTTGGCACGGGAATTCAGTCAGTCCTTCCCATGTTCCAGCACCAGCAGCACAATAACCACGCTCTCCTCTCCCAGCCCTTGACCAGCCAGCTTAAAACAAACACCCAATCTCATATACAGACATTATTCTATAAAATGCTTGGCCTGACCCCCTGAGATGTTCATTGCTGACCATTAGGGAGCAGCTGATCAAGTTATGCTCTCCCCTGAGCATTTTTACACTCTCAGGCTTTGTCTGGACTGTCGGGAGCAGTTCACTCTCATCCCAAGATGCCCACAATCCCTCCATGCTCAGCCAGAGGGATTCTGACAAACAATTAATCAGGACTCAGGACTGCATCTGCCTCGTGTTTACAGCCAAGGAACGAATTGGGTTGAAAAAGCATCTGAAAGGATAATACTTCAAACCTGATGACTTTGTGGTTGGGCTTTGTTTTCCTGGAAGGAATCTGCTAACAGATCATGTTTGAGAGACCCAACAGACAGGGAATTGATGAGCTTTTAGGTAAACCAAACATATGGTGCTTGCTACATTCCATCTATCTGGTAATCAGTCATTTAGCAATAAAGGCACAAGAAAATTTGGCCAGCTCCTCAAGACATGACATCTGAGGAGATCAATTACAGCCTTAATTTAGACAAATTTTTCACAGCAATTTTTTTCTTCCTATTACATTGTCTTTCCTGTTCCGTGGAGTTTTCACCAGCTCCTGTGGAAAATGAGACCTGGATTCTTCAAACTGTACTGTGGACATAAAACATCAGTGAGTTTAGGAAATGAAATGCTGGATTAATCAAGGCACTAACCAGCAACAGCTCCAAGTTGTTCTGTGTGCAGTGATTTTGCCAGCTATATTCAAAAATGTACACTGAATGTTGTTATTTTAGTACTCTGTTAACTGAAGCTTCTCCGAAGTTTTCCCTCCTCCAAGGCCACCATCCCAGGGGAAAAAAGCCCATTCTGGATGCACAGTTCCAGAAGGGAGGTCAGGGTTGTTTTCTGCCAGCCTGGGGACACAGGACCACACTCAGGTAATGGCTCCAAACACCAAGATCTGCCAGAGCAGAGAGACTTGGAGAAAGGCAAACTTCAGCCAAACCTACTGAAGGAGCTCTTCCTCTCACATTCCCTGCAGGATTTAATGCTTTACTGAAGGTCAATTTAGAACAGAAACCCAGGAAATAAAGGCGATGCATTGGCAGCCATGGAGAGTCAAGTAGGTACTAATAGCCAAAAAAAATACCCAAAATCCCTATTAAATATCGCACCTCTATTCCACTCCCCAGCCCTCTCCAAATCCCCCTGGTGCTGAAACTCTCAGAGGGCTCCAGGAGATGCAGGCAGCATTTCCCCAGCTGGCCTGCATTAGAAGAACAACTTTAAAATGACATTTTACCCTCACTGTGCCATATAAAACCAGCTAGTGCTTGTCTGCCACCACCCTGCCCTGTGTGCTCATCCCTGCTCCCACTCCCAGCACAAAACCAGATTTCTTCATGTCACTTCCATTCATTACTGAGATGTAGAGCAGTGAGAAATTATTAAAGACTTGAAAAATCAATTTGGGCATTTTAACTCCGAGCTCAGACTCCTCAGCTCCTGCAATTTGTGTAACACAAGACGCTGCTAAGACGGCTCCATAAAGTGAATTAGAGCAAATAATTTCTTTGTTCAGCTCCAATATGCTCCAAAGATGGATTCTGTATTATATTACATCAAGGGGATTTAGCATTAATGCTTCAATACCAAAGAGCTGGGAATGCAGGCAAAACTGTGGCAAACTGCACAAATCAGGATTTGCTTGTTTGACTGCAATAAGCTTTCTTTAGAAGAGCATTTGACTGAGAAGCATTTTAAAAACGAGTATTTAATTTGATTTCCCATATGGTGTTTAGGAGGTTGGGGGTATGGGATTACCATTAAATATTGTGTTAGATGTACAAAAACCGCAGACAAGAAAACTGAGTTAATACATCAAGTGTGGGTGGGTTTTGTTTGTCTGTTTGTTTTTATTTCAAACATTCCTCGGTTCATTTACAGCATCCTCCATTCTGAAGAGATGATATTTTAAAAGGAGGTTCAATGCTGTAACACAGAACCCAATCTATAGTTCAATATCTGCAGTCTGGGAGCCTGACATAAAAGATAAGAAACAGATGTAGGGTGAGATGAAGAAATGTGTCTATTGAGGAGTTTCAGCGCGATTTGGCACAAAAATAATTGAAGTCAATATGCAGAAAGCAAAGCTGTCAGCAAATTGCAATGCTCGACTGGAGCACAAATGTATTTACAAAAAGAATTCTATGGAGGCCATACGTGGTCTACCAGTTTAAATAGATTAGGAGCGCATCAGGATTCGTCTGCTTTGCTCCAGCCAAAGTGTTCACCCTGAATGCTCAAAGAGAAAACATTTATTAAACTGGAACCATGAATCCTCCACCAGAAACTTCCAGTCATGGAGCTGCTGGACCAAGACTCCCTGGTAAGAGCACTGGGAGCAGTCCCTGCAGGGCCCCTTTGTCCTGGGCTGTAAGATATGTGTGTGTTCTATTCCCATCTGCCAGAGCTGGGGCAGTTCTCTGCTGTCCGTGGGGCAGTTTTCTTTATCTCTCCACAGCCAATCCTCCCTCCAGGAGATCTCTGCTGTCCATGGCCACTGAGTGTCCCTGCAGGGCTGATCAAATTCCATCATCCCATGGGGAGATGCTCTGCCCAGGGGAGGAGCCAAGCATTCCTACCTGGATACAATCTGAGCCTGGGAACAGCACAGCAGCCTTTGCCCCCTGCATTCCCAGAGGAGCAGCTTTCTCCTGCCCTGCATTCCCAGAGGAGCAGCTTTCTCCTGCCCTGCATTCCCAGAGGAGCAGCTTTCTTCCCTGCTTGGAATCTTCCCCTCACCCCCCCAAGATCATAAGATTTTTAAAAATCTTATTTTTACACTATCATCTTATCATCTTATTATTGTTTATACTAATGCCTGAATTCCTGGGATTTTCAAAGACACGAAAATCCAAGTGACCAATCCTTTACCAAATTAAGAGAATTAGTCAAAAAAACTCAAAAAACTTCCAAATGAGCATCCCTTAATCCCAGTTTGTAGTTTGTCATGGTACCACCCCTACGGCTTCCCAGTAAATATTGATGTTTCAGATCAATGACCTGAACTTTTTTATTATTTCACCAAATTCCCACAGTTTATTCCCAGTTCATTTTACCAATCCCACTCTTCTCTTAGAGACATTTGACAGTGGTTTTTACAGAACTCTTCCAGCAGCACTGCTGCATTTGCAGAGGGTGACACCACAAATAGCAAACATTGATTTTGATTCCCTTGTTTCTTTAGGCCCAATTCCATTTACAAGGGGATGGGGCAGGAACAGCTCAGCCACCCAATACAGATCTATCCATTCCTGCTTCTGGAATAAATTCCACATTTAATATTATTATTATTAAATTCCACCTTCCCAGTGGTATTTGAGATGCTTTTAAAGACATTTAAAACTTGACTGTAGATTTAAACAGCCCATTTGAACACTGAACAAAAATATTTTAAAACCAAATTCGATCTTTTCCATTCTGTTCTTGCTTTTTCCTTGGAAACAGGAATCAGCCTTGGCTGCTTTGCACAGATTTGCCTTTTTTTTTTTTTTTTTAATTTAATTTAATATCAGTTCACTAGGAACTGTGGATCACTCCCTGCTGCTTGAGGCAGTATCAAACAAGCTCACACACTTTTCTAATTTGCTTTGTTCTTCTGAGTGGTGAACTTGTTCCAGGCCCATTACAGACATGTTAATTGTTATCTTAACAAAGAAGAATGAATTTGCAAAAGTAACGCTTGTCTGCCATGTATTCAACACACCCTTTAAGCCTCACACTGCTTTGAAAAATCATTTAAAGACTCTTTTGGAATTGTTTTTACTTACCATTCTTATGTTTTGTTTATTATTTATTCGACTGACAATAATTGCACCTCACAGGCTGCATACTGCCACTGCTTGTTATTTTTTATTTATTTGAAATTAATTTTCCTCCTGGAAAAGTGGAACTTGGTAGCTCTGCAGCCTCAACAGTTTAGCAGCCTCAAAGTTAATTTCCTATCTCCTGAGGAAACAAGAAAGGCTTAAAGGTATTTATAACTTCACAAGTTTGGGAGTGATCTCCTGAAACAGAGCCCCTCCAACCCCACTCACAATCAAGGATCATTTATGAGGCATCCCTGTGGAAAAATTCCATTTAATGACCTGTGCTTCAGTGATTCTGTGGTTATAAGTCAAGATATTTTTACTGGTAGATACTGATATTAGCAAGATATTTTACTGGTAGATACTGATATTAGCAAGATATTTTACTGGTAGATACTGATATTAGCAAGATATTTTACTGGTAGATACTGGTATTAGCAAGATATTTTTACTGGTAGATACCGATATTAGCAAGATATTTTACTGGTAGAGCTTCTGAAACAGAGCCCCCCTCCAGCCCCACACATCAAAAATGGTCATTCATGAGGCACTGCTGAGGAAAAATCCAATTTAATGGCCTGCACCTCAATGATTATATGGTCCCAGCAAAAGTCACAATATTTTTACTGGTAGATACCAAGGTATTTCTGGGACAGCCACTGGATGAGCAATTATTCACCAGTTTTGCTCTCCCCCAAGGAGTTGCAGCATCATCAACTTTAAAAAACAAAGCCAGGATCGCAGCACTCCCAAACACACAGCGCCCAGAAAAAGAATGTTTCTGAGTTCCTCAGGATTTTATTGGATCCCAGAAGAGAACATGGTAAGCAGCAATCCCGAAGTCTCAGTATCTGACAGTGCTCCCAACAGCTGTGGTGACAGCACAGCAGAACAGTGTGTTTTAAGCAAAGGAAAGAGAATTAAACGTGAAACAACACAAGAGCTGAGGAGTTCAGAGCTAGCCCCTAACAGCAGCTCCTTTTTCTATAATTAGGCAAGCACAGAAAGAACAATTACATCTGCCTGAACCAATCTGGCTGAACCTGACCTGATTTAAGCACATAAAATAAAAGGAAAACTGGATTTATGATGCTCACATTTTCTAGGAAGCAATTCTCATTTCTGCTTTAATTCACTCCTAAGCCTTTGGTCTCAATACAGCCAATAAACTCAGGTTTTCCCGTTCAATATTCATGAAAGCGACGCAATACAAAAATTAAAATTGTGTTCATTTCTCTTCAAGTGATTGGAAAATCAGCATTTAATTCCTGCTTGGGTACCAATAAAAAAAACCTGAATTACAAGTCTGACTCAGCCTAACAAGTGTGAGCACAAATGTTGCCTCTTCTGACAAACTCACCCCAAAATAAAATGGTTTGTTTGGCTGAGCTTTGGGAATTTCTGGTTTAATAAACTTGTGTGGCAGCTTTCACATCCCACCTGCCCAACAGCAAATAAAGATCTACAGGGTTTAATTAGTGACCATGTTAATGAAGCTCCTTTGGTATTATCAATCCTGCAGCAGAACTTGGATTTCCATCATTCCTAGAACTGGAATTCCAGGAAGTTTGTCCTTTCCTCCAGCTCTCAACCACAGAAACTAAGGAGAAACTCCAAAATATGGTCAAAAACTCCCAAAATTTAAATAAAAGTACATTAAAATAATTTAGTTTTGAAAGATAAAGCAACCTTAGCCTAGTTCAATCAGAACAAGAAAAATAAGAGAGGGAACTTAATTTTTAGTTAATTTTCAGTTAATTACAAAGTCCCTCTAAATTCACTGAAATGCTTTTGGTGAAAAGGGGAGGAGGATGGGGTTAAATGTCTATAAACACCCAGCTGTTCTCTGCAAAACATCTGGGGATGTCCCTTCAGATGCCACAAATTCTTCAACAGCAGAGAAAAATTCCCCCAACTTCTAGAAAGTTTTGAGGACTGGGGTAGTGAGAAGAAAGGAGTTGATGGGTTTTTGTACAATAGAATAAAATAAAAGTGCCTGGTAACATGAACCAGAAAGTTGATTTGTGGTCTGTGAAGCAAAGAAAGAATCATAATAAAAATCTGTATATTCACCTTGCTGTTAATTCACAGATGCAGAAACCACAATACCAAAATAAAACTCCATTGGAGGGTTTGAAAAAAGGAGAAAAAAGTAATTAGGCTGAGTCTCAATAGAAAGAAAATATTCCAAAAAAATCCCAACTCATTGAGCTTTTCAAAATTAGATCAAAACAAGCAAGACCTGAAATGCCCTGCTTTTGATTTTTCACAGCTGTATCCCCCACTGAGCCACCTTTGCAGAGAAACATCATCTGCATTTTATATTCCAATTAGTGCATTAATATTTCCCTGATTATTTATTCACATCTAAAAGAGTTTCCTTGTTCCATTTTGTAACTTGGGAGTGCAGAGGAATGGGGAGAATGTTGCTGGGTATTTCCAAAGGAGATGCAGACACCTCTGTTTTTCTTTAGACAGATCAACTTTCTGAAATTAAGATGATTAATCAGATGTGTAATGAGAAAAAATAATTGGTTTAGACTTCATTATTCATAAAAAATGGGGCAAATCCTGCTTTTTTTTGTTTTCCTTAGTGCTACTTTCTCCCTTGGCAGAGATTCCTGAGTCGTGTAAGGAACATGGATCTTCTAATTCTATGATTAAGAAAAAAAATATCTTTAGTACCAATTTTACTTAAATTATTGTCTGAAATCATCAATAGCAATTCACTTCCTCCGAGATTTTCAGAATTTTAAAGATCTCAAAAAGTAAAGCTCTGCTTTTTAGAGATCTCACCACAATGAACAACTTTTCTGTGAAAAAAAAAAACAAATCTGGATTGATTTCTTCCCAGAAAGGGTGGTCAGGCATTGGAAGGGAGTTTTGGAGTCCCCATCCTTGGAGCTGTCCAAGGAATGCCTGGACTCTGGTCTGGTGGAACTGGTGTTGATCAAATATTGGACTTGATGATCCAGGAGGTCTTTTCCAACCTCAGCGATCCTGTGATTCTGTGAAATCCCCTCAAAATCCACTGGAAATCCACTCAGCACCTGGAAACAGGCAACCCTGAAAGCACCGCAGCTGAGCAAATAATTTATTCTAAATCTCTCCTCCTCCTACCATGAAGCAGATGGAGAAAACAACCGAACAATCATTAACTGCATCGTTTCTGCCATGTCCAGGTGAGAAACAACAAGTGTGAGGCAGCTTTGGCTGAGTTTCTTGATCAAACAGCTCAGGTCAGTTGTGACCAGAAGGGTTTGGATGCCCCTGGGAATACTCCCAGTCTATAAAGATTTTTATCAATGCACATTTATTCCAACAGCAGAAAAATATTTGTGCTTTCCTTCAAATGAGGCTTTTTTTTTTTTTTTCACAGCACTTTCCCAGATGAGTGATTAAAATAAAAAACAGAAATCTTACCACAACACTCCAAGAACCCCTCTGTAAAAAAAAAAATAAAAAAAAAAAAAAAAAATAAAAAGGGCATCAGATTTCTGTCGGTTGTGAGCAGCTGAGGTGATTTGTCATCTGTAAAGCACGGTGATAAAACACCATGATCACACAGGGCTTCAAAAAACAACTTTCAAAGCGCTCTTCAGAGCGTGCTTTGATCAAAATGTTTACAAAGCAGCAGCTTTACAAGAGGTTCCTGAGCATCAATCTTGATTAGGGTTATTTACCAACACAGCAGCGGTGGGGGAGGCACCTCTGGAGCTGCACTTCTCACCCACAAACTCAGGAGCTGAGCTCCTCTCCTTGCCCTCAGAAAAGGAAGTTTTCATTAAGCTCAGAAGACAAAAGACAACAATGGGGCTTCTGAAGTGATTCCGGAGGAAAGCCTGGAATTATAAACTGAGCCAGAAAAAGGATTGCTGGAAAAGAGTGTGCAAGCCTACTTCTAGTGCAAAAACACAAGAAAAAGAGTAAAACCCAATGCTAAGAGCACACAGAACATGATTTAACCTAACTGTGGCTGATTGGCAGCAAATCATGGAATCCTCCAGGGCTCTTCAAGACCAGGAATCCTGGAACCCTCAGGGGTTCTCCAGGGACCTTCAAGACCACCAAGTCCAACATTCAGCTGAATACCCCCAAACCCCCTAAATCATATCCCAAAAAGCCAAATTTGCGCATTGTTTGAAGTCTTCCAGGAATGGTTTGAACACTTCCACTCCCACCAGCCCCATTCTGGTGTTTAATCACTCCTTCACTGAAGAAATTCCTCCTAATACCCAACCTGAACCCCCCTGGTGTGACCTGAGGCCAAAATATTGATCAGATTTATGATCCTAACTCTGCCCAGCTCTCATTCCAAATAGTGCAGAAGAATTCCAGGCCAAAAATAACCCTGACCAACCAACCAACCAAAAGCAGAAGCTCCCCCAAAAGCCCCAGCCAGTTTAATTTAACTAAGATTCAGCTGGGAGACACCAAAATAAGCCCATCGAGAGGCTGGGAGGAAACCAGCAAACAGTGAGTCAGAAGGAGAGACTTGATCCCAAAAAACCCTTCTTGTTCTCCCAAGGAGGCACCAGCAAGGAGCAATCCAAGATGTCCGAATCTTCACAAGGGGACTGAGCTGAGGGTGGTCCTTTCCTGACATTCCTGAACCATTCCTGAACCACTAAGGCCAGCACAAGTTTGTTCCACACAAATATGTCGGGCAGGAAAACACAAATATAAAACCAAAACCGGCTCACACAGCACCTCTCCTGATTCAGGAGGTAATTCTGATTTTCTTCTCCTCTCTCACCGATCATGCATTCCAGCAAAGCTGCTCATACATAAAATGAGGGCAGAGAGGGTTTATTTAAAACACTGAGCATCCACTCCCTTCTTCAGGTTGTGTTTTATGGGCTTGCATGAATTTTGGTAGCAGAACACCAAGATAAAAGCCCATAATTCAGTTTTCTCTTGACTCTCTCTGTTTGCCTACTGCAAATCTCTGTTGACAGCCTTCTCTCCTCAGCTCGTGCTGATTTAATACAGCTGCAGCCTCTCTCCCTCCACCTCTCCTGAAATCTTTTCTTGCTTTTAACAACTCCAAACCTTCCTTTCCACTTCCACTGGTTATTTAATTCTATGTGCAGCACGTTTGGGGTACTCGGTGTAGTAAATACTACACAAAATGTGCCACACCAAGAGGAAAAAAGCTCTGTGAGCCCCTGAGATGAAGCCAATTAAAGGAGTAGCTTTATCTGTGAGCATTATGAATTAACAAAAGGAAATAATGGCTGGATTCCCCAGCCTGGACTGAGAGGATCTCCTCTCTGATAAAGAAATATAGAAATTAAAATATGAATAACAGTTCTGACAGTTCAGATTTGATTACATGGAGGAGGTTATGCCTTAAGAAATTACAGATTTCACTGTCTTGCTTTGTTTTAAGTTCTTTTTTCATACATAACACACTACCCACAGATTATTAGGGAATGCAAAACCCCACAGCACCCCAAAACCACCCCATTGCCAAGGTCACCTGTGCTCCATTCCTTCAGGCCACCGGACTGGAATTCTGAGCTGGAAAACAAAGCTGAGTTACTGAGGGGACAGAAGCAACCGCACAGCCACGAGCCCTTCGGTCACTTCACCTGGACAGCTGAAAACTCCCAAAGCAGCAGCAGGAAAAAGGGGAAAAGAGCACAAGAGATGCAGAATGGGAACATCCCCAGGTACCTGGCCCCTCCTGCCACCCCACACAACTCCAGTGGCTGCCTCAGGGCACCACCTGATGAGAAATCCAGAGATTCCAGGCAGGAAAGGCACTAAAATGGTACCAATGACCACAAACGGCTGCAGGGGTGAGCGCCCACGCTTTGAGATATCCTGGAGTGAAAGCAAACCTGGCCAAACAGAGGCTGTGCATTTCAGCCATCCAGATTTTCCAGATGCTTCAAAATGGAAAAGCTTCAACGTGTGTTCCAAGTTTCCTTTTCAAAGATACTCAATAATTTCACACACTTCACCTTTTTCATTGTGATGCTCTGGGCTGGCCCTGCTGGAGCAGAGGAGCCCCTGGGGTCCCTTCCACCCTGACCCCCTCCGGGGTTCTGTCATTCCAGACCTTTTAGAATTCACTCCCAACCAAGTTTTTTGCCACCAGGGGCTTGGATTTTGCACCCTAATATATGGAACTTGACATTTTTGCATTTCTCTACGTTCAATGTTCGGTCATAAAGGTGTCAAAGACAGCAAGAAAAATTATCTGCACCTGCCCAATCCTATTTCATAAAAAAAATCAGAGCAAAGGAACTTCTCACACAGTCACACCAACAGAAAAAGTTGCAGCTCTTCTGTGAATAAAGCCAAGTTCGATGGAGCAATGTGAGCTCTAAAGTTTAAGTCAGAAATTCTTCCCAGAGTTTGGATTTCTGCTGGATGCAGGACTAAGCTGCACTTCACTAAGCTGGAAAATTTTAGGCATCAGGATTTGCTTTTGTCTACCTGGTACTTTTCCAGCAAGCAATGAACTTTTCTTGTGTAAACCAAGTTCACAAGGGCAAGGCCAGGCTTGGAAAAATCTATTCCTGGCTTTGCACCAATAATCCACCATTTTTCTGGTTTAACCTCATGACCTTTTCCTCCCAAGTCAGCAGAGGCTGCCAGAAAGCAACTTGGCCTTATAATGAAGATGTTAGGAAGGAGTGAAAGGAGATACTAAAAGCAAAAATATTTTTAAAAAAAATCATTAGTTCTGAGTATTTAGAGGTTCACAGGACTATTTCTCTATGATTTAAGACGATTCAAAACTTTTTAAATAACTTTTTAAATAACTTTTTAAAAATGTGATCATTTTTAAATAACAGTCACATCACCACTTGGAAAACTGTCCCTGCTGCTTTCAGTCAGACCACTCCAAAATGACACATTTTCATCTGTGGAGTCAAAAAAAAAAAGTTAAAATTGATATGGGAAAAACACAGAAATATTTCCCCCTCTTCTCTACACGGAATACTAAACAAGTTCAAATATTTCAAGGAGATGAATTATGCTTCCAACAATTCCATCTTCTATATTTAACTATTTTCAGGGAAAACAGAAAGATATTTTAAATATAAAAACAACTAAAAATGGTTTGCCTCACTGCAGGATTTGTGGGTTGCAGGTTGTGGCTCCTCACACCTCAGAGCTGCTGGGGAGAACTTCCTGCACTGCTGCAGCACTCCAGAAATGCAGCTGCACTGAGGGGAAACTTCCCTGCAGGGCTGGATAAACCAGTGCAGACTCTAGAGGGAGTTCTAACTTTGCCAGATTTTTCCCCTTACAGAATTTTTATCGCTCCTCCACAACAAAACAAATAAATGGCAGAATAAGGTGAATTTTCTCCTGCATATCTGCTTCTTCCCCTGCCCTCTGTCCCTGGGCAGAGCGGGAGCTGCCTGGCACAAGAATCCTGCTGATACTCACATTTCTGCTCCCTTTCTTACTGCATCATGATGGAGAGGAAATGTGAATTTTCAGCTGGTTTTGGTGACTCTGGTGATGCCATGTGTTGTTCAACGAGGATGAACCCACCAGAGAGCAGGGGGGCAAACACTGAAGAAAACAAAGGCTTTGTAAAGATATTTTCACCACGAATCATCTCCTCTCCAAGGCAGCAAAACTGTCTGGGCACTCCTGTGGCAAATTCCCTGGGTGGGTTTGTGTGCACTGATAATGGATTTTTTGTTTCTTTTTTGTTAAGGTCGGGATTAAATGTGTGAGATATTTCTTGTTGGGACTCAGATGTTTATCAGTTATCTATGTCACAGTCTCACAAGTGTTCTGCAGTACTTGACTCTCACAAGCTAAAAATGGAGACACATTTCTCTTTCTACAAGGCTTTTTGAGGATAAACTGGCTAATTAAGAAATGACACGTAAATTATTTTTACTTTTAACCTAATAACTACCGACCTGTGCTCCACAATGTGGACTTTTTAATCCAATTACACAATACTACTTAAACCTGTGAAGAAGAAGGTGAAGAAGAAGGTGAAGAAGAAGAAGAAGAAGAAGGTGAAGGACCAGCCTCCACCCTAAAACCTCCATCTTGCTTTCTATATATTATTATATTCTGGAACACACTGAGATATTCCCTGCACAGGAATGGTGGCTGGCAGGGGTGGCCAGCCCGCCTGAAACACTCCCTGGGATCCCTGAACTGAGCTCAGCTGTGCCAGGGCTCTTGGACGAGGGGATTTGCCTGCAATTATGCACTTGGCAAATCACAAAAAAATCACAAAAAACCACAGGATCACAGAGTGGGTAAGGCTGGGAAGGTTCACAGTGGGGCACCTGCTCCAGCAGGGTCATCCCAGAGCCCAGCACTGGGGCCAGATGGGGCTGGAATATCCCCAGGGAGGAGACTCCAGAGCCTCTCTGGGATCCGTCCCAGTGCTCACAGCAAAATCTGCCTCCCGAGCAGGGGGAATTCCCAGGATCTGTCCTTGCTGTTCTCCTGGTGCCAGTGCTGGCCCTGCTCAGAGCTCTCCCTGCACACAGGGACACCCAGGGGCCCCTCTCACTGGGGCTCCCCTCCAGGCTGAGCAGCCCCAGCTGCCCCAGCCTCTCCTGGGCATGGAGATGCTCCAGGCCCTTCCTTGTATTTGCAGCTGCTCCAGGAGCTCCTGTCCCTCCTGTCCTGAGGAGCCCAGAGCTGGACACAGCGTTCCAGATGTGCCCCCAGGGCTGGGCTGAGGGGCAATATCGCTCCAGATGTGCTGGGCAGAGGGGCAGGATCACTCCAGATGTGCTGGGCAGAGGGGCAGGATCATACCAGATGTGCCCCCAGGGCTGGGCAGAGGGGCAGGATCACTCCAGATGTGCCTCCAGGGCTGGGCAGAGGGACAGGATTCCTCCCTGACCTGCTGGGAATGCTCTCCCCGCTGCACCCCAGGATCCCTCTGCCTTCCAGGCCCCCAGGGAACGCTGCTGGTTCCAATTCTCTCCCCAGCTGCAGAAGAGCAGCCCAGAATGAATGCAGCTGTGGCACCCACTCTTCAGAAAGCATTCTGAAATAAAAGCACTTCCTCTGCAACTCTGATTGAAAACTTCAAGAGCTCACAAATAGAGCACTGACTGCTGGATATTAAGAAAAAAAAAAAAGACAAATTTCCAGTGTTTCTGTATATTGAAGGTGAGTTTAAACATTCTAAAATTGCAGAATTCCTCTGCTTTAAGGCACAGCATCGTGGCAGCTCCTCTGAGCTGAAGAAATCCACAGCAACTGTAAGGTAACCCTGCATTACAGTGTTGTCCTGTTAATCCAACATCTCCTTTCACTTCTGTTATTATTAAGTGTCTCAAAAACAGATTAAAACTCTCCTCTTGCAGTAAAGACAGCAATTTGCAGCGAGGGGAAAACAGCAAAACCCACAAATACACACAGTCCTCAGGGATGTTTCCCACCTGTCTAAATATTCTTTAACACACACACACAAAAAAAGATATTAGGATTTTTTTTTTTCTCAGAGGATAACGTGGCAAATTGCATGGACATAAATTCAAACTATCTGCAGGTAAACTCTCAAGAATTCAATATATGGAGTTTAGGAGTTATCCTGTGTTACCAGAGAAGAAAAAACACTTTAGACAGCTGTCTGCCTCTCAGCCTTTATCTCTCACTTCTGCAGGGTTTTCTGTTGCCACAGCAGCACCAGAACCCACAAAAAATTCATCTGCAACATCTCTGAACCACAGCTGCCCCCAGCCACTCACTGGTTTCATTGTAAGGAGCAAAACCACTCAGAACTTACTCACTGGAGCAATGAGGAGGGGGAAAAAAAGCAAACTGCACTTGAAGTGATTTCTGAAGAAGCAAAAAAAAAAGTGTGCTGAGACAGATACTTCTTATTTTTCAAGTGCTCTTTCATCCTATTTCCCAAACTTGACTCCAGTTCAAGTCAGTGCTCCAGGATGGAGCTCAGCTGAACCTGGGAGAGCTTTCCAGACATCAGGAACACTCTGCTGTCAGCACTCACTGCTGAGCCCACTGCAGGGGCTCTGGGCTTTCCCACTCCTGTTCCACTTTGTGGAGCTGTGGATAACCAGAAGAAAGCCTGCAATCCAATTTTCAGAAGCGTTTTGGGGGTGATATGACAGCAGCACAGAAGTCTGGAGGAGGAATGCCAGCCCTCCCATCTCTTTGCTCTTTCCCTGTTTCCAAACCCTTTCCTCATCATCCAGAAATCGAGCCTTCGCACAAAGTGCATTTCTTTCTCCTCAATATTGATTTAAAACCATTTTTCATACCAGGCTCTGAATAGCAAGGGGAAAAACACAGACCACATTTTCCTCCCGTCCAAAGGAAGCAATGGGATAATGGACTGGCTGAAAAAGTGTTTTCCCCAAAGGCTGCAGCTCTTGGCCAAAGACACTCCCACTTGAGCCGTGAAGGAAATTGCCTCTCGGTGTAAATATGCCAAATGCTACTTAGACACTCCATGGCTGCTCACAAGCTGAAATATTCCTTCCTAACTCTGGATCACAAGCTTTTTATTGCCGCTGGCACAGCCTGTGACAGCAGGGAAGAGTTTTTTTGGGTACTGCAATGCTGAGAATCAGCGGGATGTTGCTTGAGCAGAGGGATGTTGGCCTGAGCAAGGGTCACAGGGCTGGTAGGGACAGCAGGAACGCAAACCAGGCCTTTGCTGTATTTCAAACCAGAAATAAACCAGTAAAACAATTGAACAGAATGTATTAGGGGTTTATTTTTTGAGGGAGAGGTGTGCTGTGTGCTGGCTTTGCCAGACACCCAGGCCTGTACTTTTTGCTTTACATGTACCTATCCCTTATTATCACTTATTAAACTCTTGAAACTGTAATAAGAGTGGGCTGCATCTCTCCCAGCACCCATCCTCAAACAGCTGCACTGGGACATCCTCAGCTCTCACAGCGCTGAGGGAAAAGCCAGGTTGAATTTCCAGCTGATTTTTACAATCATCCCGAAGCAAATGATACTTGCATTTGAATTATGTGACAGTCACAAGCCAGTGCATTTCAGTGACCACTGATGGATGACTTGTTATGACACACTGATGGCTGGTTAGTATGTCCTAAATGTAACCTTGAGACAACGGGAGCTCAAAGCATCCCATAATTATACTCCTCAGCAGGATGCAAGTTCCACGGCTGACATATGGAAAGGCCAAACCACTCTTCCGTTCAAAAGAAAGAAAAATATTCCTATTATTTCAGCTGTTGACTAGTGAGTATTTCAACTGCTGCACTGAAAAGCACTCAGTGAGTTTCTCAAGAGCGCTTTGTAATTCCCTCCTCACTTGTAGAAGCACAAGAAAGAAAACCTCAGCATCCTAAAGAAGGAAAACCTCAGCATCCTAAAGACACCTGTGACATAATGAACCTCACAGTTGCCATCGTTAAAGCATGGTAAAAATTGAGTAAATAATTCCGATGGGAACGCGATCTTCATCATCAGCACCTCCCAGCCACAACCTCCCTGAAACCCCCTCAGTTCAATACTCCAAATGATTTCAGCACGCAGGAACCCTAAAAACCTCTCCTCTAAAACCCACCTGGCTGCTTTGTCATGCAGATCTACCGAGCTGCTGGCACAGGTTTCATGAATAAACGGAGACTTGCGGCTCAGCAGCATAAAGGACAAATCCCGACAGCTCAGGAGAGAAATACCAACACTCGCATGGGCTGGGACAGCCATGAATCAGCGAGATCGCCTCCAGCTTCTCTTCCAACATGGTACTCAAATTCACAGTTGTCCCTTGCAGAAGAGCAGGGGGAAAAAAAAAATCCTAAGCTCAGGAAAGGAGCTGCAGAAGCCCAGCAGATTTATGGAGCCAGCAGCCAGTTGTCAGTGGAGAAGTCATCAGCTTATTCATTAGTCTGTCTCCACACAGGAGAAATAAAGAAGAAAATAAAGAAACACCAAAATCCAGCCACTGTGACAACGCTTTAACAGCGGTGGTTAAGATTAAAGGGAACCTCCAGACCCTCCCAGCCTCCAAAACACAAATACACACTTTTATTCCAAGGTGCGCTTTCATCCTATTTCCCGTGCTTTGCTGTTGTTCGAATCAGCATTGCAAAGGACATCTCTGCGGAACTTAAGAGGATTTGGGGGACATCAGAAATACTCTGCACATCCTCCTTAGGCGGCTAAACCCGCTCCGAGTGCGGGGGATTTCTTCGCTGCTTTTCTGTGCGAAAGCCGAGGTGATGGGTCAGGCGCATTTAGCACCTGAGTCCCAGGCAGTGAGCTGGTAAAGCGCGGCTTAAACCGCGGAGATCCCAACACCTTTGAAAAGCTGGAAATCCCCGGGGGATTGCTGAGAAATAAAGTCTAAGCAGGTCATTTTCTGAGCGTCAAACAGTCTGGGGGGACGACGCCCAAAAGGTCTGGAAAGTTGTTTTTTACAAGAGTCAAGAGAGAAAAGTGAAGTTCAATGCATTTTTTTAAAGGAGAGGAGAAATTCTGAAAGGTCCCTTCCAACTTGGGATATTCCGTAATTTCCACCCCTTTGGTAAAATGATAGAAAACACGCAAAATTGAGAGGGAGGAGATGCGAACGAAACACAAAAGGCAAAGCTATCCTCTGCAGCCACACCTCACCACATGGACACAGCGCCATGGCAGGCTGCAGATTTAGAGTCCTCCAAGAACTCAGGAAATCCAAGGAAATCCAGGCTTTTTCCCTGAGGGATTCACCTTCCCAACCTGCCTTCCAGGCATTATTTTCATCCGAACACAAAAAAACGCCCAAAAAAACCTCCACAAACCCAACCACAGACATTAATAAACAACCAAAGATCAGGAAAAAGGTAAAATATCAATATTTTTGTGGGTCTCTAGGGAAAGGAGAAACTTCAGCGCAAGTCCAGCATGTACCTCTTCACACCCTGATGCACGATGTAGTTTAAATTATTAAGCAGAACACTAATGATAACTTTATCCTCCCGCTGATCACCTCTCTTGGGCAGCTCCAGATAAACACGAGCTTGTTCTTCCCAGCTCATTGAAATCAGCATATCCTCCAGGAACAATCCCCGTGAATAATGAGCCCTGGCTCATTTTCGTACCGCCGGGATTGATTTATTCCGTGGTTCGGGGTTTCTAAAAGCATGGGGTTAAGTTTCCTGACTGGGACCAGCGTGGCAGTGCCAGCCCCTCCTGTTTGGGGGGGTTTTGCTGGCTTTTTGTGCGCCCCTTGCCCGACACGCGTGGGAGGGAGCCCAGCCAGCCAGAAAATTCCTGAACATCTTCCCACACAGCCCTCCTCCGAGAGCCTTCCCCTCGTTTGTCCTTCTCACACGAACAAATGTTCTTTTTATTGGCCGCTCTGCAGGTGAGAACTCTGGAGAGGCAGGGGCTGCAAGGGGAACGTGCCAAGGGCGCTGCTCCCACCCTCAGCATTTACCCTGTTCTTGTACTAATCCTCAGCTTAACACCATCACATTCCTCAGCAAACCCCAAAACACTCAGCAAACCCTAAAACAGGAGGGGACTGACCCTCACTGGTGCTCCCACCCTCAGCATTTACCCTGTTCTTGTACTAATCCTGAGTTTAACACCATCAGATTCCCCAGCAAACCCCAAATCAGCAGAGGACTGACCCCCATGGGTGGTCGCACTTCTCCCACCTTCAGCATTTATTTAACATTCTGTTGTTTTAATAGTTTTGGAGATCAGTGCTGAACATCCTCAGATTCCTCAGCAATCCCCAATACAGGAGGGGACTGACCCTCACCGGTCCTCCCACTGCTTCTACCCTCAGCATTTCTGATGTTCTTGTACTAATCCTGAGTTTAACACCATCAGATTCCTCAGCAAACCCCAAAACAGGAGGGGACTGATCCTCACCGGTGCTCCCACCTTAATTTATTCATCATTCTTTTGTACTAATCCTGCTGGGGCTCCGTGCTCAACCATCAGATTGCTCAGGAACCCCAAAACAGGAGAGGACTGACCCTCGCCGGTGCTCCCACTTCTCCCACCTTCAGCATTTATTCATCGTTTGGTTGTTCTAATCCTGTTGAGCTCAGCACCAGATTCCTCAGCAAGCCCAAAACAGGAGGGGGCTGACCCCCACCGGTGCTCCCACTTCTCCCACCTTCATCATTTATTTATCATTTTGTTTATCATTTATCCAATTTATTATCTCATTTATTTATCATTTATCCAATCTTGTTGGCTTCAGCGCTGAGCATCATCAGATTGCTCAGGAGGGGGCTGACCCCCACCGGTGCTCCCAGCTCAGCCTACCTGGATTCCTGGGCACAGCTCCCACCGTGGCCGCCCTTGGAACGAGCATTTTGTCCTTCTGTCCTTCAGGAACAACAATCCACAGCTCCCTCCTGGAGCACCTGAGCAAGGAATGGCAACGAGCTCATCAAGAGCTCCCACCCCTCACTCAACCCCTCCGGGCTCTGGACCAACCCCTTCCGTTTGTCCTTCCTCCCCCAGCCCATCCTGCTCCTTGCCAGCCTTTTCTGACAATGTTTCCTTTTAAATCCACCAGGAGCCAAGGTTAAGGACGCCTTTTCTATTGTCCCCGTTTTCCCCAGAGAGCTGCAGAGGGATCGTCACCAAGAGAATGCAGTTCCAGGACAAGGGGGAATGGCCCCACAGTGACAGAGATTAGGTTTAGATGGGATATTGGGAGGGAATTGTTCCCTGTGAGGGTGGGGAGGTTGCCCAGAAAACCCACCCCATCCCTGGAAAGTGTCCAAGGCCAGGTTGGACAGAGCTTGGAGCAACCAAAAGTTTAATATTCCCCCCAAATCCCTTCAAGATCTATTTTACATCACAGCTCTTCTAGCGAAAGATCATGGAAACTCCTCTAGCAAAATATCTATGGAATTTCCATAGAAATTCCAATTTTCCCCAATTTTCTTCCTGGCAAAAAATTAGCAAATATATCCATGATGTTTTGCCCATTCGTAGTTTGCTAGGGGCTCCAGCCTGTGTAAATAATGTCAGGGGCCCATTTTATACCACCATCCATAAAATGTGCCAGCAGCAGAGATCCTGTGGGCACAAACAGTTGGTGCACTGAGAGATTCCATAAAGCCAAACCCTTGAGATGTGCAATCTGCCCGCAGCACTTTGCATTAGCTCTGTGACTTTTTCCAAACATAATGACCTTGGTCATTATTTAAATGACTGCTGCTCAGATTTTCATCTGGCCTCCTCCAGCAGCAGCTTTGAAGTGGTGCTTCTGTTTTTTCAGACTCCTGCTGTGGCTCTGGAAGGGGTTTTTAATCCCACTGAGCAGCAGTTAATGACAGAAGATCTCATGGATGGGTGAAGTGACACCAAGGCCTGCCTGAACATCAGAGGAACTGTGACAGAAAAGCTCTGGACATTAGACTCAGTCTGAGGTGTGTTTTAAAGGGAAGGAGGAGTGATCTGTCTGACCTTTTGTGCTTCTTCTCCAGACTCTGCTCAGCACTGCTGGGCTGCTGTCGCCACCTCCCTCCCCAGCTGAAGAGCCCAGCATCTCCTGGTGGTGCCAGGGCTCTCCAAGATGGAAGAGGCTTCAGGCTCACCCTGGCTGGGTGGACTGAACCATCTTGGAGAGCCCTGGAACCACCTGGAAACCCTAGCCAAGGGTTTTAAACCCTTTCTGCTAATTCAGCTCATATCACCACCACCCCTCACACAGCCATCAGCGGCACCATGGATACTGACCAAGGAGAGAGAGGCCACCTGTGCTCAGCTCTGGAGCCCCAAAGATCACGAGGACAAGGAGCTGCTGGACCGAGGCCAGAAGAGGCTGTGAAGATGATCAGGGGGCTGAAAATAGGCTGAGAATATTTGAGTTATTCCTCCTGAAGAAGAGAAGGCTCCAGGGAGACCTCAGAGCCCTTTCTGGATCCTAAAGAGGCTCCAGGAGAGCTGGAGAGGGACTTGGGAAAGGGATGGAGGTACAGGATACAGGGAACGGCTCCCACTGCCAGAGGGCAGGGATGGATGGGAGACTGGGAAGGAATTCTTCCTGGGAGTTCTCTTCTCCTGGCATATTTTTTAGCTCCTCAAGGCTGGTTCAAAGCCCTTTCCCAGTCCAGCTGTGCCAGCTGCAGACCTCACCACTCACCCTGGCATCTTTCCTCCAGTGCCCAGGTCGGGATGAGGTGCTCCCAGGGAAGACTCTTTCACACCATGGTGCCCAAATCCTAAATTGTTTTGCCTCTAGGCTGGCCTAGGACTGGTTCCAAGACACTTTCCTCTGTCTCATTCCCTTCCAGCCTCACACACAGTGCAACTGAACACTGAATTTTGCTTGGGGAACACGTCAGGAATATTCTGCAAAAGGAAGGGCTGGACAGATGGAAGGAAATACACAATATTTCCCTTTTTTCCTGTGTGCTCGATGCAATATTGTGATCAAATGATTTCTGCTTCTTGTTAGATCCCAAATAATATGGAAAAAGGGTCAGAATCCACACCCTAAAGCAGCCCTGTCCTATACAATCATGGAATCATTAAGGGTGGGAAAGCCTTCGTAGAAAGCCACCAAACCATGTTCCCAAGCAGCACATTCACATGTTTTTGAGCAATTCCTGGGATGGTGATTCCATCCCTGCTCTGGAAACCTCTTCCAATGCTTTACACCCTTTTTAGTGAAGATTAATTTCTCACAACTTTTCAGTGCCCAGGCTTAACCTAGAACTGGGTTCAGCTCCCCAGTGAGAAAAGCCAAATCCTCAGGCAGCACCTTGGGAAGCTTTAAAGGATTGTCCAGGAATTGTGGATTTGGGTTCAGTGTCAGAAGAACTGCTCAGCATCCCTTGGTGCCCTGGGGTAAATGAGTAAATGAAGAGTTTTTACCACTCTGGATGTTAAACCCCTCATGGAAACCTGGCCACAAGTGCAGAAGCGGGAGTGAGGCTGAAGGTTTGCGTTTCTCTCCTTAAAAAGATCGGAAGCAGCTGGATTTTCATCAGGTAGCCCTGTTGCAATCCCAAGGAGGACAATGCAATTATCCACCTGAGTGCTAATTGCAGGAGTCAGCCAGTTGTGCACAATTGGGATATTTATTATCCATAATAGATGGGTCTGGAGCCTCAGTTCATGCCAAGCAGCTGTTTGTTTTCCAGGAGACAGCTGTTACTGGGATTCAATTCCTGGTTTTTCCAAATGTCACAGGAAGAAACGTGGCATGTTAGCTCACAGTTGCATAAACTGCTCCCTGGAATTAACAGCATTTCAGAAAACCACGCACAAATTTGCATTATTAATGAAGATTACTCATTGCCATGTTTTACACTGTGGCCTGACAAAAGCTACATTCAAAAAGTACTTTGAGCCAGCACAAAGCTATGTTTTACTCTTAATTTTCATGTTATTGGAAGCTCCATAGTAAGTCTCAATTATAAGTTAGATTCTGCCTCATTCAAAAGTATTTTTAATTCCAAACAGGTACTACTTGCTCAGTGTTACAGCAGTAAAAGTTTAACTGGCGTAAGAGCCCCATTTTACAAGGTCCAAAGATAAAGAGACAGAGACAAATAAATTAAATTAAAGTGCCTAGAGCGAGGGCAGGTAACACTTTCTACATGGCAAATAAATAAATAAATATAGAAAAAAAATATTCAAAATGCAAGTCTTTTCTTTCTCATTGAAAGAAGTGATTAATGCCTTAGAAAGCACCATGGCACAACTTTACCAAACCAAAGTCTGAGAGGTGAAAATTTGGTCTCTAAATCATCTTAGCTTGGCCCAGGTCAGAGGAGATCATTGAAAGATCAAGTCCCTTTTTCAGTGTCTCAGAAATGAGCTTTTCTTCTCTGCCTGGGCCTCATTTTGTTTGTACAGTTAAAGCTGAGTTTTCAAATTTGAACTGCATGATCTATTAGAGCAGCAGTTTTAAACTTAACATGACTTTACAATACTTCCATAAACCCCCAAGAGAACAGAATTTTCTTGCCATTTTGCCAAGCCTGCCTTCTAAAAAAAAGCTCCAAATCTTTATTTTAATAAAAAATAATGAAATTAGAGCATATAAATAGCAGAGGGGACACATTCCACCAACCTGGGGTGCTCCAAGCCCTGTCCAACCTGGCCTTGGACACTTCAGGGATCCAAGGGTAGCCACGGCTGCTCTGGGAATCTGTTCCAGGACCTCCCCACCCTCCCAGGGACCAATTCCTTCCCCAAATCCCATCTAAACCCATTTTCTCCCATTTTGAAGCCATCCCTCTTTGTTTTATCACCACAGTTCCTCTTCATCTTCCCAGGAGGCCCCTTCCAATGCTGCTCTGAGGTTTCCACACAATCTCCTCTTCTCCGGGCTGAACATGCCCAGCTCCCCGAGCCTGGAAAGGTCACCAGCCGTGGATCATCCCGTGGAACCACCTGTGGGAAATAGTAAAGAAAAGAAGATTTCCAGAAAGCTGTAAAAGCAGGCCTTAGAAACAGAAAGAAAACTTGAAACTAGCTGCAAAGTCTGAAAGTGGAAAAGTTACAATAGTACAGCAGGCAAGGACATGAAATATTACCTTGAGTTTTAGGCTTGGCTAAGATGGACCTTAAGACTGCAGAAAAATATGCTCAGCAAGACAGGAGGAGGTTTTAAACTTGATAATGGAGTCTTGTGTGTTGTTAATAGAGAGCAAACGGCGTGGGTGAAGCAGGTGCAGGTGTGCTTTTAGTCATTGGCTGGAACAATTGTCTGTGAGCTTGAGCAATGTGCCATTGGCTGGAAAGTTTTGAAAATGCTCTGGAACAAAGAAATCTTTACCTGCTGCTGGCAGGACGTGAGATTTGCCATCTTCCAGTCGTCTCAAGCCTGTCATGAGGCTGATGCTGCAAGGAAGCTCGAAGAACACATCCCAGCAGTCCTGTCCTGTCAGTGAAAACCCACCAAGGCACCGCCCTGGGACAATAGGGAAGGAATCCTCCTGTGGGAATGGGAATCTGCAATCAGCCTGGGAGGAAAGGCTGCCTGGGCTGGGTTCAAGGGGAGGTGGAGCAAGGGGAAAGAATGGCTCGGAAACAAGTAGCTGCTGTAAAAGATACAATAGAAGTTCTTAAAATTACTTTAGGACACTTTAAATATCCTGGTGGCTCATCCATTAAAATAACATAATTGACTGAGCCTGTTCCAATGAACTATGAACTTGAAGCATTTTTACTTCTGGCTACAGCTCCTTCCTTCAGCATAAAAAAATGACAGATCTGGGATTTCTATTTTTAGCCCGAATTTTAACTTTAAAATAGCAAAAATACAAGCAGTGAAAAGAGGTTTTCTGCTTCCGTCTGACTCACTCTTCATGGGTTAATTCTTCATTAATATCAGTGCTGAAGGGGAAATCAGGAGCATGAGGAGGATAGAAATATTAATGTCTGCATTTGGGAGCATTTAAACATGATTTCTTTTAAGTGCTATTGCTCTAAAGGGTCACCTAAATGCATGTATTTACATATATAATAAAGATAATATTTTGGCATGGATTTCCATGGCATTAATGTACAATATTTTTGCTGCCCTATAGAGTTGTGGTTCAAACAGAGAGTGGGAAGTTAAATGTTGGCAAAAGCTGTGGCAGCAGCTTTATTTAGTGTGCGATGCAGTCAGATGTTCCTACAGGGCAACCTTTGAGCCTTGGGCAGGCAGGAATATAGATCTGATCCTGGATATGCACTTACTAATGGGATAAGCTGGAACTTAATTACCTGCTTGTACTTTCAATTATCTGACTGAGCATGTGAGCGTGGGATTTCATGCGCCCAGGACCTCAGGGAGCCCTGGGAAGGATGCAAACACACATTCACACATTGCTCTGGCCAATTTCTCCTTCTGGCTCCCAAAAATCAAATCATTTCAACAACAACAACAACAACAAGCATTTAATACTTCTTCCAACCTTCCCGGCTCGTGTTTTACAGGATGATTTTGGGATTGAGGCACTAAACAGAGGGGGAAATTAGCTCAGTTCAGCTCTTGGTTTTGCTCCAGACTACTCGTGTCACATCAGGGAAGTCACTTAACCTCATGGTACCTCAGGTCCCATCTGTGCTGTGGGAGAGACACAAAAAAAACCTGAGGAGAGTGTCAGACACAGCAGCAATCTGGCCTGGAGAAATACCCACGCTGAAAACAGCTCTGCATTCTCCTCTCCTTATAATTCACAGGTGGCTACTTCATCCCCTTTAGCTCTGAAGGATCATTCACATCAGCATGAGGAGGAATTAAACATCAGTACCTTCATTCTGAAGCATTTTATGCATGGTGCTCTGAGATGCTCTTGGTCTAAAAAGCCACAAAAATGCAAAGGAACAGGGAAGAAGATCCTTTGCTTTAAATTCAATGGGCATGCTTAATTCCTAGCTCTTCTAAAGGCCATTTTCTTCTTAAATGCACTGCTTTTAGCTTTAGAACCTGGTAAAACATGCCAAGCAAATAGCTGATAGCGTGTCTGGGCTGCATTCACTGCTGGGACCTCTCAGGAGAGCACGGGGCTTTCTGAGGGAGTTTGTAACTTGCAGACCCCTCTGGAAATCCCCCATGCCTGCTTTTTGGGGAGTGGTTCATTGTCGCAGTAAGGTAGAAAAATTATATAAACGTGTAAAAGAAAGGCCTCATAAAATCAGCCCTGCTCTGTTAGATCAGGGGCTGGCCTGTCAAGGTAGCGCTTTGCAAGTTCCCAAGTGAAAGCATTCCTGGTGTGAACAGTTTGTTATCATAACAATCTATTCCTGGGTAAAAATAACAACTAGCACTTACATAAACATGAAACCTACCAGTGAAGAAAATATGTAAACAATACAAGAACGGAGAGATTTGATGGACAAATAAAATACCTTTTACCAACCAATAAAGTAATTGGCAAAAAAGCTCCTAACCAATTGGAGTCACACACAGGTCTGTAAAATTGTACAAAAACAAATTATGTGAATAAAGAAGAGGCTTTTTCCTGCATGAAGAAAATGGAATCTCACGTGGTTCATTCATAGTTCATCTTCCCTGATAACCCAGCAGTGTCTTGGCCTGCCCATCACCTGATCCAACTCGACAAAGCAGAGGCAGGGGTGCATTAATGAGAGGTGGGATGGGTGAATCTGCCCTGCACTGAAACAGGGAAAACTAAAGGGAATGTACAGACCTGGTTACTGGCTCGAGGTCACAGGCTGGCTGCTGTCCGTGGCCATCCAGCTGCCCCCATGCTGGAATTGTAAAGGTTGGAAAACATCTCCCAGGTCATCAAGTCCAAGCATCAACCCAGCATTGCCACAGAACCATGGCCCCAAGTGCCACACCCAGCCTTTGGGGCACTTCAGGGATGGCAACCCCAGCACTGCCCTGGCAGCCGTGCCACTGCCGGATCATCTTTTTAAGGGGAGAATTTTTCCCTAAAATCCACCCTGAGCCTGCCCTGGCCCAGCCTGAGGCCGTTCCCTCTCCTCCTGTCCCTGTTCCCTGGGATAGGATCCCAAATCCCCCCGGCTGTCCCCTCCTGACAGGAGCTGTGCAGAGCCACAAGGTCCCCCCTGATTCCCCCTTTTCTCCAGGCTGAGCCCCTTCCCAGCTCCCTCAGGATTCTCCAGCCCCATTCCCTTCCCTACTCCATCCCCTCATGGGGAAGCCCAAAATCCCACCTTTTGGCCATTAGGTGGTGAAATCCATCTTGGCAGTGCCCAGGACCAGGGGAAGAAGAGCCACAGATGTCTCCAACCCTCACAAGGAAACACCAACCCCCGGCTGGACCCTGATGCAAACAGGAGAGATTCCCATGGATGTGATGGAGCAGATTTATCCATGGGGCTCCTCTTTGTGGTGGGAGCTCCTGATGAAATGAGAAACGAGGATGGACAGGACTCAGCCTCGGGCTGTCACCTCAGGCTGCCTCTCCTACCCCTCCCAAATGCTGCTGGGAAGGAATCGATGGGCTCAGGTGTGAAAGACAAGAGGCAGGCAAGGAAAACTTGGGGGGCTGAGAGTTTGTGGGGGGTTTTCAACCCAGAAGCCAAAATTAAGTCAAAATAGGCCTGGTACAAGAAGCGAAAATGCAGATTTTTCTCAGTGGTGCTGGAGCCACAGCTCCTTCTGCAGAAGCCACGGGGAGACTCAGGGTGGTGCTTCCAGAGCTGCAGCCTGGATTCAAATGAAAGCCCAAACAGCAGCATCAAAAACAGTCCAACAAATACCTGCCTCAAACTGGGAGATGTAATGAGGCATCCTTTGTAACACACACAGAGCCCTGCAGGAACTTGTGTTTCTGGAGTTCTGTAAGAAGGTTGTGATTTAAATTTTATACATTGCTTGGGTTTTTTTTTTGCATTTATCTCGGAGTGCAAACAGCAGCGCTTTGGACTTTGTTCCTGCCTTCATACAAAATGCACATTGGATTTCTGCTTCTAATGAATTATTCTAATTAAAGCCATTGTTTTTATTTGTTAGCCTGGGTTGCTGTCACTTCTTCGGGTTTTGGCTTTGTTGAAATAACAAAAAAAAATCCTTGAGCTGATCCAATTTATCGTTCTTAAAATTTAATCACAGTTACTCAGAACTTACAGCAACAACAAACAAGAGAGAAACTTTTCCCATATTCCAGCCTGCACAAATATTTTGCCTCGATGTCACCAGAAGATTTTTCAGGAGCAGAGCAATTTTAAGCTGGAATGTCTGAATTTTAAGAGGATTTTTCCTGAAGAAAAGTCAAACTGAAATACTCAGGGGTGAACAATTTGAAGAAGGAAAAGGAGTGGTAGGGAGAGACTGGAGCAGGGATGGAGAGGTGGAAAAGGAGATGGGAGAGGGCAGCCAGCAGTGAAATTTTGGAGAGCAGGACAGAAGAGGCTGCAGGATTTGCTGGCACAACCTGACCAAAAGAAACGTTTGTGATTTAAAGAGAGGAGTGGAGATAATTTATTGTTATTGTTATATTTAATAAGTGCACTGTGGAAGGAGCCAGAGGAAAGGGGAATGGAGACAGCTGGAGGGCTGATTTACAGTGACATTTGAGGACGAGAGAATACTGAGAAAACAGCAGTTCTGTTGGAGGGGGAAAAGGAAAGACAGAAGGAGAAAGTGAAAAAAATCAGATTTGAAGGTTATGATCAAGAATTCTTGTACCTTATAACTAAAGCAGAGGAGATTCATGACCCCAAGTACCTGCTCTGTAGTAAACCAGAGAGAATTATCTTTGCTATTCATGAGTCTTAAAAGATAACATGGAGTAAATTAACAATTTAACTCTGGATTCAGCAACTCCTTAAATGCATTGCATGTCCAATCTGAATCTCCAGTCTTCTTCCCCATTTTTTTATCCTTTCTAAGCAAAATTCTGATTTTTCTTGCATCGCTTTCCCTCTTTTTTATCTTTTCTATGCCAAACACAGAGTTCTAGAACAAAAATTGATATTTATCATTGTAACCCCAAACTTCTGTGCTATTTTAACCAATATTTAAGTTTTTTCCACTCAGGTTATGAGGTTTTCATATTTTATATTAAATATTTCATATTTTAGGCTGCTACTGGTGTTTCTCTGATTGCTAATAGAAATATGTACCCAAAGACAATTACATGCAGTAAAGAAGGACTGTAATTACATCTAACAATGGCAAAAAAATGGATTTTTTTAATGGATCTCCACCACCTTGGATATTTTAGGCAGAATTCACCTTGTTAACTGCAAATACAAAGGTTGGACTTAATGATCTTGAAAGTCTTTTCCAGCCTTAATGATTCTCTGATTCTAAAGACGTGTGGTCAGCTGTGACTCAAATCCTCATTCTTCAGCCCACAAATTCCAAATTAATCTCCAGGGGTTTTCTCCTGACAGTTTTGCCTTCCCTGGACCCTAAAAGAGAGAAAAAAAAAAATCACTTCTATAATATCACTGACACAACTTCTGCAATATATTCCCCCAGAGAGATAAATTATTTCTTATCTCCACTAATGACATGGAAAAAAAAAACCCAAAAAGGGAAAAAAATCAGTGAATTTCACCCAAATGAAATTAGGAAATCAAATACAGCAAATAGAGACATTAGAGATGTGGATGACAATGAACTCAAATGCTTCAAAATAACATAGCTTTGGAAAAAAAAAAATGATTGGAACCACAGTAATGGGAGGAAGGGAATGTAAATGTGGATGTGCTGGAGCGATGAGCACTGACTGATGGAATATTCCTGAGCTGGGGCAGCAAACACGAGGCTCTGCCAGCAAAAGGGCTCGGCTAAATGAGTCAAAACCCAAAATGCTGGGCCACAGAAATCAAGTTTTCTCTTGATTCTCAGAGTTCTGGTATGGGTTCTGCACGCAGAGCCTGTGACAGCAGTAAAAAATGAGGATAAACATCATTTTGCTTGGAAATGTTTACAGCAACACTGAGGAATCCAGGATTGCTTTTATTAGCACAGGGCAATAACGGATGGCATCGAGTGGGGATTTATGCACTGCATCTTTTAAGATAAGCACTGCTTAGGGGACAAACTGTTCCTTGGTAAAAACCAGGTGGCCACAGAGTATCCAAACTATTTGCATACAAAAATAATTACAGAAAATCCTTTTTTTGGGGGGTTTACACGTGGTTGGTCAGCTCCTTAAAACACAGAATTATTAATATTAAATGTTATATTAAATGTATTTCTAAAATTATTTTTATTAAATTTATCAATTTTTATTATTAAATTTGATATTAAATATTAAATTAATGAATTTCTAAAATCTAGAATTTGCTCCCACCTCAGTGCTTGTTTTCCTCAGCCTCCTTTGAACCATCTCAGCCACGAGATTTGTCTCACACTTGGAAGCTCCTGCAAAAAAAAAAAAAAAATTGCTTTTTGTTTCATCCTAAGGAGTTGCTGGGGCTGCCACAACTTGGTGTTGTGCTAATATTTGATTTATGGGATGGGAAATATTTCAGGAGACACAAGAAGCAGGTTGTTGGTGGAAATTCAACGTTGTGGGTTTGAGGCACCGATGATTTGTGTTATTTGGAGGAACATCACTTTGATTCCTCTCCAAACAAGCTGGCAGCAGTGATTCTTCAGCACAGCAGTGAAAATAGATATTTACTGACACCGAACTAGATATGTTCATTAGAAAAGTCATCTTACAGAATGATATTTTTGCAGTCCGAGGGTTGGAGATTGAAAATTAATTAAGGGCAGCATCAGTCGTTGCTTCACCAGCAGGGAGATCAAGATTTTGGGAAAGGGTTAAAGAAACATAGGAAAACTTGGTAAATATGAGTGAAAATCAAAGTTTAAATCTCCTGGACAATCAGCAGGATGTGCCAGGCTTGACAGAAGGGCCATGGAATTGCAAAAGGGAGAAATGGAATTATGAAACGAGACAAATTCTGCCCCATCTCTCTCCGAGCTCCCACATTTACTCATTTACAGATCTGTCCTCTCCTCATTTGTCACTAAATTTTATTACGGTGCAAATGTAACAAATTAAAATCAGATGTGTTCTGGTTTATGGGTCAGAAATTCCCCTCAGAGCTCAGAAGAACCTTCAGCATGACCCCGAATGCTGCGTGATGATGATTTTAGCCACGGTTCAATAAGCAAGACTAAATTTGAGATGTTTTGTGGGGTTTTTTTTTAAATAAACAGATCCTAACTGCAACAACATGAAACTCACAATACTTATTAAAATGACAACTTCAAAGAGCAGCGTTTGACTTGCAGTGAATTAGACCTTGAAGTGCTGGAATTTGAAGTGTAAGCAGCTCCTAAAATGTTGGGCTTGTAAGCTGAAGTTTAAAATGAAACATAAGATTTGATTTAGGACTGTAAAAAAGGTTTCTAAACTTAAGTGTTAGAAGTGAGAATGTGTATTTATAGTTTAAAGTAGAGGCATGTTAAATAAGGTAGAAGAAAGTTTAGAGTTTTAGAGTTTAAGATGTAAAAAAAAATAATAAAAGAAGTTATACAAGTAAAACAGAAGTTTGGAATACAGTAAAATAAAACAATAGTTTGTGTGCCATAACATGATTAACTAAGAAAGCTTACACTGTAACATGAGTCTGTCAGACAAAATATGTAAAGATTAGGTTAAAAACATAAATGTCTTGGTTAGTAGCATTTTATTATTCAGTAACTCCTTAACATGTCGTGTAACTAAGGACCTTGTGACTTTCTGAACTGTGCTATAAAGATGTGACCTGAGCTCGCCCTTCTCACTTATGTGGAAGACAACAAAAATAAACTACATCTTGAAAAATAATCAGAATTCCCATCTCAAATTCCTTCAAAACCCCTCCCATTGAAGGAGGCCAAACACCAAGCAGGAGCCCCTGGGGTGAGAAGGGCTGGGAGCTCCCTGGGATGTGCAGTCCCTGTAACCTGACACAACCACGCTGAGGAACTGGAATCATTTTGGTATCGATGACAATTTAATGTTGGCTTTTGCATTCATGCCTTGGCTTTTGCACTGTATTATTAACCACAAAGACTTTGATATGGTACCGGTTTTAAACCCTTTAAACTGCTTTTTGGTATGGTAAAATTTGTCAGCTTCATGTATGCTGTATAGCTTAAATAAATATTAGTGTATATGTTTTTATATTATTATTATACATTATATATATTTAAAATATAATATATATAATATATCTATAATTATATCTATAATTATATATATTTAATGATATAATCTATATTTTATATTTTATAAATATTACTATATTTATACAATATAAATATTAGTGTAAATATATATTATATATAATATAATATATTTTAATATATATGCAATAATGTATATTTTACTATATAACACATTTCATATCATAATTATAATATAATTACATACACATTATTAAAATTATAATATTTAGTGTTATAATATTTATAATAGATATTATAATAAATATATATTATATTATATTGTAATATATATAATAAATTATAATTCTGTATTATAATATTTAATATTATAATACAGAAATCTATATTTTGTATATTACAAAATTAAAAGCATTTTAAGGTTACCTGCTTTCAATTGTAATATTGTGCTAAGGCCTAAGATGTAATATATATATATGTATATAAAATTGCTGAACACTTATTATCAGCTTATATTAATTATTATCAGTATTTGCTCCCCAAATGAACAAGTTTCGTGAGGTAAGGCAATGATTTGCACTGGAAAAGGTCAATATTCCACTGAAAAACAGGATTCTGTGCAAGCACCAGACCTGAGGTTTTCCTCTTGGTTTGGGACAGGTGAGTGGGAGCTCAAAGATGCCATTTCTGGATTGTTCTGAATGTGCTCCCATAGCTCTTTCGTGTGTTTTGCTGATTTTTTCTCCAAGTTGGTTTGATTTTTAATATATATTATTTTTCTCCTCAAGATAAGATGCTTTTCCACCTGGTATTTTTGAACAGGATTTCAAATTAAATAGAATTACAGAATCGCAGAATTGTTGGGCAGGGTGAGACCTCAAAAAAGAGATTTTTCCACATTGCCAGAGGCGAAAGCCCCTCAATTCAGATTGTTAAATACCTTAAAAGTAAAAAAATTATATTTTAGTTTCATATCAGATGCAAATTAATTTCATTTCTGTTCCCAACTGAGGGGGCCACATCCTTTCCAAAGCACCAGCAGGAATTTGGGATAACACTGGCGTTGCACATGGAAACAGCTCATGAGAAAAGAATATTAATAACTAAAATTTCGGTTTAGGGGTTTCAAAATTTGAAAGATAACTCAGCAAGTCACCATTACTCACTGTTAATTACCATAAAGCACTGATTCAGGAGAAATCTAGAGATAAATATTATGATTATAAGCACTTTTCAAGATTCATAGCGCAGCAAATCTCTGCATTTTGTGTATCTCATTAATAATAAAAAATATTTTAGTGAGACTCAGCTACTATTTCAAGGGCTCTCCTTATGTTTTTTAAATGTTTGATAAATATGCTAAAAATAAATTTAAAATGAACTTGAAAAAGAAGAGAATAGTGACTTGGTTTTTGTATGAAGACAGAATCTAAAGAGTCACAAGAACATTGGGGAATAGTTGTAAAAATGAATATTTTTCAACATGTATGAGAGGACACATCAATAACAGGGATTAAGAGAACAATGCAATAAAAATCAGCCTCTGATTAAATGTTTCATGTTAAAAATGCATGTTTAAAAATATAATATTCATTAAATTGGAAGATCTGTCGCCTTATCTTCAAAACATCAAGAGCAGACAAAGATGAAAGAAGAGATTCAAATAAATTTTAGTATTATTTAGGTTTAGTGCTTGGTCAGATAAAATAAAATACAAAATCAAAAGATTTGGCTTCAGTAAAGGGTATGAAGGACTATGAACAGCTTAAATAAAGGCCTGGAAAAATCAGAACAAATGTCTGAAAAATGGCATCTGAGGAACTGAAAATTTAGGGAGGAAAATGAGCAAAAAGGAAAATGAGGGAAAAAAAAAGTCCAGGAAAGCAAGCAAGGAAAAGGACTGGAAAAAAGACAGGGGAAAAGGCACCTTCAAAGATTGATGCAAACACAGATATAGGTGAAACCACCAACATTAAAGCTGAAGGAATAAACAAGGCGGGAAAATCCTGGAAGGTGGAAATGTTCCTGTTGAAAGCCAGTTGGTTTTATGGCCTTATCTGATAATGAAACTTAATCCATGAAAAATTGACAGTGGTAACCTTTTAATGTATTCCTGGAAGGATTTCACCATTAATTCCCGAGTATTTCCAATTAAAAGTCGGATTAATTTTTAATCACAGCTTAGTGCAATTTCATATTCCACCAGCAGCTCTTTCCTTCTTTCTGCTGAGCAGCTCCTGGTGAAATCCCCACCACTGCAAACCCAACCTGGGCCTGGTTTTCCTGGTAACGGGAATTTTTTCTTAGCAGTCTGGTTTCAAGTGAACGGAATCATTTTTGTGGCCCTGGTGGAGTGAAGTGTGGCTAATTAGTTATCTAAATGATCTTGGGGAGGGAATAATTGCACTGAATGTGTGTTAACTTCAAGCTAGCCTCTGAAAATGGCCTGCAGGAGATATGGATTCCATAGGAAATATTCCATTTGAACATTTCCTGGAGCTGCTCCGTGCTTCGGTCACTGCTGGGATCACCCTGTGCTGGGGTGGGGAGCTGCACTCACTGCACTCTGCTTGAAAACCTCATTTCACTAACAAAGCTCCTCCCTGCTCTGATTTCTTGGTGTCCTTAATAAATCTAATTGTATTCCTAAATACTGAAATGTTCTCACATTTTATCTGAATAGAAATATCTATATTGGAATCACTACTTGCTCCTCAAAATAAGATCCATAGCGGCCTCTGAACAAGGAAATAAACCATGAAGAGTTTATTCATGCTTTAGAATAAGATCATCCCTGAGATCATCCCTGGAAGATTGGAAGGGAAAGGGAAGGATGGAGGAGTCTCCTTTGCACTGCCCCTTCTTTGACCAAGTCAAAAGGCAAGACCACGACCAATGGCACCACCACCACCCTGGTGATGCCCTGTGCAGGCTGCCCTGGAGCAGGGGCTGGACAGAGTTCCAGAATAAAGCAGGGATTTATTGAAAGCATCTCCTCCATGGATCCACCTTGGGCAGCACAAGAGCCCAGCCAGGGCTGCCCCCAAGAGGAACCCAAATGGTCCCAAAATGCACGAGCGCTCCCGGGGTCTCTGCCTTGGCTCAGCTCTGCTCCATTTGCACCTTGCAGTTCATTGTCCCGTTCCAGCTTTAGCCCAGGCACTCCCACCCTGCTTGTTTTTCTCTCTGCAGCCCACGCTGTTTGTGCTCCTGGGCTGAGCTTTGGATCATTTGTCCTTGGTGCCCAGCTGGAGCAGGAATTGTTTTGTCTCCCTGCTCTGTGCAGAGCTCAGCATCCCCTGATGTGAAGCTCAGACCCACACACTAAAGCAGCACAGAACCCGAAACATAGAAAAGCCAAACCTGAGGCACCAGTGGCACTCAGGAGAGGGGGAGAGGAGCCCCAAGGACAGACCTCACTCAGGGGTGTTTCACCCCTGCCCAGTTGACCCACAGACTCCACATCTGTGTTCAGATAAATCAGATCTGCAGAGCATGAATCCAGCAGGATAATCTCTGCATAAACAGGAATTTACACACAAAATTACAGCTGCTGCCACAAACATCTGGAGTTTCAGTCCTCTGCTGCCTGGCTTCCCATTCAAAGCTGAAAAGATTAAATCCACGTTTCAGACAAGGATCAAAGTTGAACCTTAGTCTTCTCAGCCAGGAAGGACAATCCCAAGGTGCTGCAGGGTTATTTTGAAGTGGTTGCAGTGGCAAGAAAGCCTCCCTGCAATTGGAAGCAGCTGGGCACAGCTTGGGAAATGGTTAAAAAAAGCACATGCTTCCCTAAAAATTGGGAATGAAGCAGGCACCAAGGATGCCACAGCTCAAGGAACTTTTGGATAAAGCTCTCAGGCACAGGGTGGGGTTGTTGGGGTGTCTGTGCAGGGCCTGGAGTTGCACTCCATGGTCCTTGTGGGTCCCTTCCAGCTCGGGATAATCTTTAATTCCCTGATTTGAGGTGCAGGATATTATAAATGCACAGCTCTGTGCACATCCCACAGCAAGCTGGCGTGGAGAGCCGGAATATATATTTAGTCCTTATCTTGTGGAGTGACTTTTAATGACATTTTGAAGTGCTAAGGCACTTGGAGGCTCAGATTCTTTATTGGTCCCAGTGTTTCCCTGCAAGCAGTTGCTCAGATATTAAACATCCCCTCTGCCAGGGCTCACAAAACAAACACTGAGCCCCCTGATATGAGGCAAATGTTTGATGTAATTCTGTTTCAATTAGTTTATTCTTGGCACCTTTACACATTTATCTGCATCCAAACCTTCACACTGCAGCAATTACTGACTTCATCTTCTAATTAATAAGTGCTGAGTCTTGAGGAACTGGTTCGGTTCCTGTCCTACCTCTGTTCTGTGAGAGCTGGGAGCGTTTACCTGGAGAAGGTTCCAAGGAGACTTTAGAGCCCCTTCCAATGCTTAAAAGGGCTCTGAGAAAGCTGGGGAGGGACTTTGGAAAAGGGCCTGGAATGTGCTTTCAGCTTCCCTACCAAGGCAAAGGCTTAAGAACCCAAAATTCTTCATCCCCTCAGGTTCAGTAATAAAAAGAGAGTTGGTGTTTTACTGTCAAACCTCCAAAAGCCACAGTAAGTGCTTCTGCTTCAAAAACAAAACCTTAAATGACTTCCCAGAGCACTTTTCCTACAGAAGATGTTTGTCTTAGCCCATCTCCCTGAGAAACCAATAAACCTCCCCAATCAACACTGTCCTCCACTGGCACCATCCAAGCTGCAGCTCCCAGCTCATCTCCTCCACACTCCTCTCAAGCAGCACTGCCCCCAGCCAGGGATGGGATCATTTCAATATTTGCCCATCACTTTCTTCTCTAAAGAACTTCAGGTTTTCAGACAACTGAGGCACTTTTAGAAGGACAAAGTGCTCGTCCTGCTGTGGTGTGAAGATTTCTCTCCACCACTCCACCCTTGGTGGCTTTGCTACTGAGAGGACTTTGGTTTTTGCTTAGCCAAAAGATGTGACAGCAGTGCCCTCTTCCAGCAGGGGAAACTCCACATGGACATTTTTACTACTCCATTCTTCATGATCTGATTTGATTCCTGAAAGAGCTGATAAATTCCCAGCTAACTGAATATCCCATCTGCCCATAAAGTCAGCTTTTAACGCCAAGGAAATTCAGGATTCGTCCTGAGTACTGCAGCCTAAACACAGAACCTGGAAAGGCTCAAATCTGGAGTGTGGGGAAGCCAATTATTTTCCTCTTGCAAATTCAAAATGCAAACACAATAATTCCAGCACTGTTTCTTCCAGAGGAAATATAGATAACAAGATAATGCAGGGAGGATTCATTTCCTACAAGCTGCCTTTGTGTTGTTTATTGAGCTAAATAAACATGAGGGATGTGTGATAATCAAACATCTTCCTGTGGCAAGATAACTGATAGTGGTGGGGGTTTTGCTTTAGTTTTAAAACAAGGATTAGAGAAAAATAAGAAAAGCAGGACAAAACCCAACTTGGCGTTGTTCCTTAATTTGGCAGCACAGAAGTTTCCCCCGCAATTTTGCAGGGCAGGCTGTGCCCAGGTGCCTCTCAGCAGAGATTAAATCAGTGTTTCTCAATTTGGGGATGCTCAGAGCTGTGGCTGATAATTTACCTTTCATTGTTATTCATGCCAGCCACTCTCACCCTCTGCCTATCAACAGTTAATGTGTTTAGACAATTAATTAGCCATTAGTATAGTCCCTACTGTAACCAGCGTGTGTCCCCAGGCATTTCCGACTGGAAATTCACAATTTAAAATGGGATTTGCTGAGCTCTGCGGGTTCCAAACACGTGGAACCAGCGGGCTCCAGATGTGAAGACAATCCTCGGACATTCCAGTTAGAAAATCCCAGTAAAACCAGTGCTGCTGGATCCCACTGGATCCTGAGCATCCAGCCTTTGTTTCCTTCCACCTCCCGCTCTCTTGCCACTGCCTGGAGAGGAGACAGAAGGATTTGGGGTTGGTCTGAGCTGGATGATGATTTTCTTGTCTTTCTGAATGCAATTCCCAACTCAGCCCCGGGATAAAGCAGGGATTTCATGGAACTGTTCCCTGCACCTTGGATTGCTCCCTATCAGCAGAGGTCTGTTAATACATGACCAGATTATGTCCCTGTTTGCTGTGGGAGCAACCAGCAATTTGCAATGAAAATAGCTCTCAGTTTGCTAAAACATTTCCTACCTCCCTTTACATTTTTACCTTCTGCCCAAGCTGCAGAATTCTCTGATTCCAGAAGACTTTGTAAAATAAAGGACATTGCCATTTGTCTTTATGTGACCCCAGCAAGGAAACATCCTATTGAAGATTCCCTGGAGAGGCAAATAGTCCAAACACCCCTGCTAACCCTAAAAAAAAAAAAAAAATTAAAAAAAAAAGAAAAGAAAAAGACCCAATGTTTCCAAAGTCTGAAGTCCTGGAAATCATCAGTGTTTTGCTGGAAAAGCAGCCAATATTTGCAGGCCAGGATTTTCCTGCAAACCCAATGACTAAATTGTGATGGATAATCTCAGTTTGGGAGCAGAGCTGCCACCACCTCCCATGGAAACCAGAAGCACCTTCTCAGGCCTTCCCACCTGTGCCCTGGGTACTGGGATAATGATGGAACTGTGTGGAAAGGATTCCTAAGAAAGGAATCTCTAGCTTGGAGGAAATCAACTTCTGGGTCTGGGTGGAGATTGGGGCACGCTCAGAGGTGATTCCCCCAAAGCTGCAGAACCCTTCAGGCACTCAAAACCTGAGTGGGGCATTTCCACCCTTTCAGAACCACTGGGTTGGAAGAGACCTTCAAGATCATCGAGTCCAACCCAGCCCCAACCCCTCAACTGAACCCTGGCACCCAGTGCCACATCCAGGCTTTGTTAAACACACCCAGGGATGGTGACTCCACCGCCTCCCCGGGCAGAACATTCCAGAACTTTATCACCCTTTCTGGGAAAACTTGTTCCTGACATCCAGCCTGTGTTTCCCTTGGGGCAGCTCGAGGCTGTGTCCTCTGGTTCTGTCAGTTCCTGCAGACAGAGCCCAGCCCAGCTGAGCACAGGCACCTTTCAGGAGCTGTGAGAGTGATGAGGGCAGCCCTGAGTCTCCTTTTCTCCAGGCTGAGCACCCCCAGCTCCCTCAGTGGCTCCTCTCAGGGTTTGTGTTCCCAGCCCCTCTCCAGCCTCGTTGTCCCCTCTGGATGCCCTCAAGTGTCCCAAGGTCCTTCCCAAAGTGAGGGGCCAGAGCTGGGCACAGCACTCGAGGTGCAGCCTCAAGATGGTTCATTAGTGCCTTGGCAGCAAATTCCAGAGGTGAACAGGACACTTTAGTGCCCATTGGATGGGAAATGTCTCATTGGACAAGGCACAAACACAAATCAACAATAGTTTGTTTTTTTTTTCTGGTCTCGAGCATGTCTGTACTGACACATCTGGGGAAAAGCACAATTCCATCCCCAAATGTGTTAGAAAATTAAGATATTTCCCCTAACGCAGATGATGAAATGTCATTTCTGAGGACAGAGGATAAAACAGGAATACAGGAGGAATCTACAAGCAGGGGGTTTTGGTATCTATCTCCTTCCTAGCTTTGCAGGGAAATGAGCACTGTAAAGTTCATGCTGAAGAGAAAGGTCACCACTGAGGGTGCAGAAGAGGCTGCTCCTGGAACAGAATCATCAAGCAAAAATTCTGAGCAGCTACAACTGCAAATGGGATTTCACAGCTGCTTTGTAGTAACATTTCCCCCCATTTTCACTACATTTCCTGGAGAAGGGCCTATAAATACTACAGCAGGACTGAGAAATAATTATCCATTCTTTCCACGAGTGTCCATAAATATTCTGCTGCTCTGTTTGGGACTGAAGCATGGCCTGACCTATAGCAGGGCTCAGGAGAGACTGGCAGAGGAGATGTTTATTATTTTCCTGCCGACTCCCAGCTGTGGGATCAAGGCAAGGAGAAAAACCTCCCCGGCTGGCCCTTGCCCTTCTCATGCATGGACAGGAGCAGACATTTCCAGCATTTCCACATCTATCAGCACCCTCAGAGATCTGACACGAAGCCTCAACCAGAGTTTTCTCCCTCATGGTGTGCTCTTTGGGCGCTGCAAAGGTTTGGTTTGCACAGGAGTTCATGGCTCAGGCTGAGCCTTCTTCACCTGAGCTCCCAAAACCAGCAGAGGTGACAGAGGAGACAAGGCCCCTGCAGAAGGAGCACTTGGAAAGAAAAAATGAGGGTTTTTTTTTTCTGTACTGATAGTTATTATCAATAAACCAGACCATATTTTAATATGTGAGCTACTGCATGACAGCAAACCAAACAGAATTTAGCATCACCTTGATTCAGACACTCTTCAACCCTTTAAAATACACTCAAGGCTCAGTTTTTACATAGCTACATGCAGCTAGCTCAGCTTTAAAAAACTCCTTTCCCACATCTCTGGATGACCTGAAATTGCCAAGAATGCCAGGAACTCCAAAAGCATTTTCTAATCCCTTTTCTGGAAGGTGGCAGCTGCCCTGACCCTCTGCAGCAGCTGGATCTTGGTGTTTTTCTGGAACATTCTCCTCTGCTGGACTGATTTACTCCCTCTAGTAAGTACAAACTTTAAAGCTGACATTGCTAATTGTTTCAGCTCTGTTTACTCCATGGTGTTTAACACCAGCAGTGTTTTCTGACCAGGCCCTTTGGAGCTCCCTCACAGAGGAGAGTTTGCTCTGCTAAAGTGAAAATAAACAGAGCCCAGAACTCCTGTTGGAAACTGAAGTGCTCAGAATTAACCTCTTGATCCAGAAGAACCAGAACTGACTAGACTGGAGCCAGCTTCTTGCTGATAGAAGGGGAAGAGGAGGGTTTTTGTTCTCTGTGGGATGAGCAGCTCTCAGGAGCACAAAGCCAGCCTTGGCAGAACCACCATCATCCCCTTCTTGCAGGGAGGGACACGAGGGATTGGGTGCTGGAAATAATCACATTCCAGCTGTGCCACAAGGAAGGTGTGGGAATCACTGCACAGATTTTTCAGGCATTCTCAGCATCTCCAGCAAGGCCTTGATCTGGTATAAAATAAACCCTAAAACAAAGCCATGTTTGTGTTCTGTAACAAAGCTCAGTCAGGGCTTGGAAATCACCCAGCATCACTCCTGCTTCCCTTTCCACCTCCAGCTCTGGAGTTTTTACCTGCTCTCAGCTCTCCTCCTCACCCTGGAAAAGACTTCAGTGAGTCTTTTTTATCCCTCATAGAAAGGTTTGGGTTGGAAGGGACCTTAAAGCTCATCCAGTGCCACCCCTGCCATGGCAGGAACACCTTCCACCATCCCAGGGTTCTGCAAACCCCATCCAGCCTGGCCTTGGGCACTGCCAGGGAAATCTTTTGCTATAAATGGGATCTCTATTAATTTTCTGTGCCCAGCCCAGGAGGAGCAGCAGCAACACAACCTGCACAGCCAACCTGCACTACCCAAATAACCCCCAAATATTTGCCTGCCCATTTTTGTCTCAAGCCTGAAGAAAACTTCCATTTTCATTGCAGCCACAGTCTCTCATCGAAACACAACTTTCTGAAGCATTCCATGTTAAAACCCTTTACTTCAGCTTCTCTTTTTTCAGGTCACTTTTTCAGTCCATTTCCCTTTGTAGTAAAACTCTCCCAGCCAAACCTCCCTATTGATTGATATATGGGAGACTTCTCTCCAAGTCAATAAGAGCCCAGAGCAAGAATCAGTGGCTCTTTGCTGTTATTTATCCATAAAGAGCTTTATTGAGCTAAACTGGTGTTCAGTTTAGCCTCTCACAGTTTATCATTTTATTTTTTTTTTACCAATTGTCCTTCTTAACTCTGTTGGAATCTGCTGCCAGCTAAATCAGGCCAGAGAAAGCTTAACCAGTGAATGACAACCATAATTCAGTGATTGCTGTTTCAAACCCTGATCTTGCCACTCTAGCAGCAAAATTCCTGATAGATTTTGAAATTATTTTTTCTTGCAAAAAAGCAATATGCAAGGAATAATGAAAGGAGTGGATTAAAGGGAGCAGGGAATTTAGGATGTGCCCAGCAGAAATCCATCTGCTGTGATTGGGGTACAAATACCCTTTCACACCATGCTGCACAGTGTCTCCCCAGCTTCATCAATTGCCTCCCAGGACAATGTAATATTGAAGGAAATAAACAGAGCTAAATAATTGAAGAGATGGTTATTTGTTCATTACTTAAGACTGTGTGTTTCAATTTGCAAAAAAACAGGACTAAAAGCAAATTCTCCCTGTTCACTAATTACCTCTGCATCTTAACTGGCATTTTGTTACTGCTCAGCCTCAGACTCCCAGAATTAGAACTGTAAAAAATTAACTGGACTTGGAGGGTCATGTTTGTTTCAGTTCCCTATAAAATCTCTGGTTTCTGGGGTATTTCTCCTCTTTTTCCAGTCTTGGTTGTGATTCACAAAGTAAAAATTCCACTTCCTCCCCCAAGATTTCACTGTGCTTTCACTTATTCTTGATTTTAATATACATAATAATGTTTAGATATAATTATGAAGGATAATATGATGAATAATAACGAACCACAATTGAAAAACTCCAAAATGGTGTGAAACTGTGGTAGTTATCTGGTGTTTAGGAGCCAAAATGCTCAGACATATTCCCACATTTCCAGGCCAGGAGTGAGCCCAATAACTTGTGCAGAAAAACCCAAACCTCCACAAAAGATGCATTTTCCATCCTTGAACAGTTGCCCCTCAATTTCACTGCACATTTAAAAGACATCAAAAAGCCTTGCCAGTGTTGTAAACACTTCCAAACCTGTGCCCAGAACAACTCTTTGCTCTTAAAAGCTGCCAGGGATTTAAAAATTCTCAATCTCAAACCCTACCGGGGGCAGTGGCACCACGGGTAGCAATAAGAACTTTCAAAAAGGGTGTAAAAAACCTTTTTAAAATTAATGGTGAACACCCTGCCCTCAGGGCACTTCCCACCCGCTGCTGTCAGCTGTTTGGTGATCCTGGCAGTTTAAATCCTAAAACCAGGACGATTTCTCCTCTGCATTGTGATTTTCAGTAATAAGTCCTGATCTTCTGATTATCACCATGAATATCATATAATCCCCTTTTTTATCCTTCTGAGCATTTGGTTTTAAAGCTATCTGGCAGCGCAAAGCTCCCAGGTGTTAATTGCACCTTGTGTGGGATAACTCTTGCAGCTCTTTCCATGTTCCCTTTCCATTAAATTCCATGTTCCCATCCAAAGGCATCAGCAGGAGCAGCTGATAAGGTTCCCTGCACTATTAATTATTTTGTAGGATCTGCTGTTCCTTCTCTTAATTGTCCAACCTGCTCTCTTCCCAGACATTATTCTTCCCTGTGAGCAGGGAGAAGCTGTGGCTGCCCCATCCCTGAAAATATTCAGGGAGATTTGGATAAGGCTTGGAGTGGGACTGTGGAAGGCGTCCCTGCATCAAGGTATTCCTATCTATTTCTTTATTTTAGACATGGATCTTAACTCCTGGTTTAAAACATCCAACCAGTGTGGTTAGGGCTGTCTATTCCCAGTAAAAACGTGTCCAAGGCACAGGGAATGAGCACTGCCAGGCGGGTTGCAAAGCCTATATTTCATTTTCTCCTCTCCAGCGAGTGCTGGTGGTTCCTGCAGTGAATAATTGGCTGCACCTTGTAAAACACCAAGTGAAACATGTACAGAGAGTCTGTTCTGTCCACCCAGATGTGGCTGTGGAATAATAAAGACCTAAAGACTGCAGCTGGCCTTGGCAGACTCCAAATCTGGGCTTGTAAAGACCCTGGGATCATCTTTATGGATTCATCCAGGGTAAGCAAATCTAATTAAAGGACGGAGACACCAAGACCTGCCTGTGCTGACAGCCTCAGACCTGGGATCCACTCTCAATTTAACGAGCCAGTTAAGGAAAATTAACAGAGTTATACCCTGCTCCAGTGCCCAGAAGGTAAAATCCCAAAGGGATAAACAAGGGAACTTGTGCTGCCCAAGAGATTATTCAGGCACTGGGAGCTGCTGGCCTGGAAGAAAAGAGATGACCCTTCCTGGTTTCACACAGCAGGGTTTTCTTTCCGAGACAGAAGAGTCAGAAATTGCATCCCGAACCCCCAGGGAAGGTGGGATGTTTTTCCCCCCAGTTCTCTCACTGCAGC